>NC_136058.1:294622312-295298145 GCF_964261635.1 Lissotriton helveticus | reverse complement strand
CGTGTTCGGGGCGCTGCCTGCATGCTCGCAATAGCTAGCGCGCTAAGTTACTCAATGAGGTTTGTCCCGCCCGCTTGCGTTCCCTTATTTCCGGTTCCGGGTCACAAGTAACGTGTTCGCGTTGTGTTAGACATGTTCGGGAACTCATCTTCTCGTTCGCACTGCCAAAGTGCGTGATCGCGTCAAATATCGCGCGAACTTACCGCGGCGGTCGCGACGGGCAGAGCCATCTTCGATTTCACACTCTGGCTATGGTTTTGGGCCTACTTCAGCATCTCACTCCTATCTCTTCCATCCTGGTCTTTTCCCTCAGTTTTTCTAACTTTCTTTACTTCTTACCTATTTCTGTCTGTGCCTAGGTGTATATTTCTCATTTTATTTTTACTTTTACCACTTTTTTTGCAACTTTTCTCTTGTTTTATATTACTTCCTTCTTTTATCTTTCTTCTTTCTTCCCCTAACCTTTTTGTCTTCAACTTTCCTTCTCCCCTCCACCCAGAACCATGGTGAAGGGTGCCAGCAGAATCGGCGGCTCAAAGGGCAAGGCGGCTGTGCCTAAAAAAACCAGGCTGCCTTGCGGCAGAATGCGCCCGGCAGGAGTGACGCCCCGCCAACTTTTTGGGGAGGAGGAGTTGGCCGCCCTGGTCTTTTTTATCCAACGTCACCTCCCCTTGACTTTGGCAGCAGGCGGCAGGCCCGGCTCCGGATACCAGCACATTGAAGAGCGTCTCCGGCGGTGGGCGAAGGTGCGCCGTGCAGTCTTCCGCTGCTCCGGTATCCGGCGTACCCACCATCAGCTGTCCCACCGCTGGGCCGACATTTTGGACCGGGAGCAGGACCTGTTGGACCTGCTTGGTGTGGAGGTTGTGGGTCTTGGTGAGTGGCTACCCCAAAAATAAAGTGTGTATATATATATATATATATATATATATATATATATATATATATATATATATATATATATATATATATATATATATATATATATATATTTATATACATATAGATTATATATATATATATATATATATATACATATATATATATATATAGTTGTATAAATATTGTTATTGTATCTTTGTAAATATTGGCTGAATAAGTAACGCGATGACTGTTGCCCCTAGTTACATTTGCGATGTATTCCGGTATATCTACTGTCATTGTATGACAGTGTTCTTGTTCTTCACTGGCTCTTGCGTGTTGTTTCAACTTGGCGCTAGCTGTTGCTGTTTATTGATGTGAGATTTTCTTTATTGCTGAGAACTGAAGTTAGTTAATGCTATTAATAGAGTCTTGTCCTTCCTTTGTCCGTCAGTGAAATAACGGTGGATGGATAATTGTACGTTGTTTGCATATTGTAGCATTTTTTTCACGGCCTTCTCTTCTGCATGAATGGAATCCTTTTCTTGCAAAGAATGCTAACGTTACTTTGTTCTTCTTACCTCAGCCAGGGCCGGCTCTAGGGGGCATGTGCAAGCTGTGCAACTGCACAGGGGCACCAAACTTCAGGGGCCACCGCACCAATAGATATCCTTAATTTAATAATACTCTAAGGATGGATACATATTTGCGTTGCGGCCCCTGGCATGGATTTGTTGCCTCCGGCTCTGTTCCACTGTAGCAGTGTGATTTGCAATTATGTCTATGTTTCACATCACTCAATGTATTTATCTATGTTTATTATTTTAATTTTTACATGAACCACAGAACCCAGGGGCAAGCAGAATACAGGGACCGAGTCGGCGGGTGAACCACCAGTTACACAGAGCTCCTCTACTGAGGATCCTGCTGCTGTCCCCAGTAAGTCCAACAGTGCTTGTTTTTTCCTCTGTAATGTGTCTGCAGTGCTTTGTCAATTGACAGCAACCAAGTAGGCATCCAGAATGATGTTTGTCTAGTATTTTTGTAAACGTTAGTATACCACTACTAGTCTTGTGGGTATTCTTCTATCTCCTATGGAGTTATATACATATTACACAACTATGTAACTATGCACACGAAAATTGGATGTTGTTGGTACTGATAGGCAGGTTGGACCTTACTTACACCTCAGTCACAGAACTCTGAGGAACGCACAATTCACTGAACGTCAGCCTATATGGCCTGAGTCATTGGTCTATTGTTCAAATCACACTCCTGAACCCCAATACCAAGATGCCGAATGCTTTTAGGACACAAACCGTTACCTAAGAAACCCCCTTTTGCTCACTCACTCGTGTGAGTCTCTAAGACAACAGACACTGAAAATAAACTTCAGAGTCAAAGTGGTCATTCAAAAGCTTTATTTTGTTAGAAGTAAGTAAGTAACATCAATGTTTTTAAGTGCTTCCGTCCAATACGTTGAAGGGCCCACCAGAAAAAATCCAGAGTTAAAACAGGCATAATAAAGTAATCAACATTTGTACAGCTACTAGTGCACAATAGGGAAATGTGGCAACTATCGGAGACCTCTCACCAACGTATACTGGTCAGATATTCCTCTTTTTTTGTAAGCTATGGAAATGTCCGCTTCGTAGAAGGCAATCTTCTCACCTGCCGAAAAATAATGACAAAAGTGGTGCACGTTAGACAGTATTAAATACATTTATGCCAGTTTTATGCAGCCATGCTAAAAAGAAGTTGTAACCTGTAAGCAAACTCTATCCCACAATCCACATAAAAAACTTAAATACGGGCCCTTTTACTTTCCCACCTCTTCAGGTGTATGCATTGAACAATGATGTGTTGCCCCAGAGCGTCTTCTCGTACTGCGCAACAAGCTGCGAGTTAACACATGCGCAAAACTGGATACATTGATGTACAAAGGTTACATAGTTCACTTCCAATTTCCAAGGACTAGAGTAGCAGGACAGATGAGATGAGCTTGGGTACCATACCATAACAATGAATGCTAATAATATGTGTAGTGACTCTGCTGTACTATGCAATGTGGACTCATACTGATTACGTACGTTGGACTTAACTGTTTTGAAGAACTCCATTCTTGGTGAACAAGTACAAAGGGGGCTGTGCATCCATCTAAAAAGGCGTACTTATTTTTATAGGTGCAGAACCCTTACCATCGACCAGTGCCGACGGGGACAGCGGCGCTGCTTCAGCGCTCCCGGCGGGGACAGGAGGAACAGAGGCACCTACACCAGCAGCAGTGGGGGGGGAGCCAACAGCGGCGGGCGATGGTAAGTTACATTCAATAGTGATCTGCATTACTTGGTGGGAGGGGAAAACTTTCTCACTGTACTCTACTGGAAAATATATGATGTTACCTTTACTTGTCATTAGCATGCTAAGCATTACCACTACAGTAATGCAAGTGCCTGATAGCAGTCGGATGCATGGGTTGTTGTTAAAGCATGTAAAGGGGAAAACACAGCTGCCAGCGTGGTTGGGAGACACACCCAATACCGGTGGTTAGTGGATAGTCTCAGCAGCTGCGGTGTTTTGGGCAAACCCAAAGGCAAGGGAAGGAGGGGACGACTGGGTGCATGGGTCGTTGCTGGTGAAACACAAACCAAATAAGGTTTGTTGCGCGGTATAAAGTATTATAGTCTTTACTAGACATGTGCTACTAGCTGCCCCCTGTTAATTAATGTTACTTTGAGAGTGTTCCCGCCTTCCCGGAACAAAAGGAGATATGTAAAAGACAGGTGTTCGTTCTAATGTGTGTGACCGTTGAAGTACACCCATGCTAATAGGGCAGGCATAAAGCCGTGACAAAAAGTCCGACAAATTAATAGAGGCTGTAGAATGTTCAAGATAGACGCAACACAATTTCTGGTACTCAGCTTGCTTGCTAGTGCTACTGTGCCGCCCACTATGTGTTGAATCAATGTTGTGTTCTTGATTTGCGGGGAGTTTGGATTAACAATTCTGTTTCTTTCTTTATAGTTACTCCTTCCCAAAAACCAACCAGGAAGGAGTTGGCAGTCCGGGCCCGGCAGCGGAAACTGCAGGCAATTGTAGAGGCCTACCGCCGGCTGGTGGATCAGGCCGAGGAGGAGGAGGAGGAGGCGGCGGCAGCAGCTGCTGCCTCTTCCAATGCCCCGGGCCCCAAGCCTGCAGGACTACGTCGCCGTGGTCAGGCAGCCGCCCGCCGCCGCATTGTTACATCTTCGGCGGCCCCCCCACAACAACAACAACAACAACATGCATGCAAGTGTAGGTGCCGTGATTTCAAAGCAAAGATTCTCCGCCGGGTAGCGAAGTTGGAGGAGGAACGGAAGAAGCAGGAGGACGGTCTAGAGGAGCGTGTCAAGATACTGGTGGACAAACACCTGAAAGCCCGCCGGCTTTGAAATGGACCCTGTTTTTTGCCCCTTTTTTAATCCTTTTGTTGGTGGGTGGGATGTGGGAGTTGGGGTGTACATTTGGGTTGAAATTTGGTTGGGGTTAGGGGAGGGTAGGGACAGCTCTGGGTCAGGGGGTTACATTAGTTATATATTTTATTTTTCTATTATCATTATTAAAATATAAAAATAAAACAAAGATATTATTTTCACAAGAAAACATTTGAAGTTCATTTGTGTTTGTTGGGGGGGTGGAGGGGGGACTGTTTCACCAAATAATGTACGTTGTGCAACATGAACATGCACTACGAACGATAAATTAAGTACTGACTGCACCTGTAGTAGTAGGGTCACAAGTGCATAAATAATTTATAATATTAAATAACATGGGAAAATTGCCCATCACGTGAGTCTGAAGTTACTACTAGTATACTTTAATTCCATGCACATTTGCTCAGAGTCGGCTAAACAATCCTATGCAATGCATTGCATCATTCCTTTAACATACCTGTCCTAGTTGTCAGGGAAGAGGAGCTCGTCCTCAAACTCTGTGCGTTCAGACAGAAGTAGGTCATGTAACCCAGTAGTGAGGACGTCTTCTTCACACTCGCTTTCTTCATCCGGCGGTGATTCACGTACTTGATAGTCTGGTGGTATGAAGCGTTGATTCATTTTTATCATTGTCAGCCGCTCCACGCTTTTGGGGGAGAGACTAGTCCTTTTCGATGTGACAATGGCACCAGCAGCACTGAAAACCCGCTCAGAGGAGACACTGGCTACAGGACAAGCCAGCTACTTTATCGCCAGCCTGCTCAGCACTGGCCACTGTCTCCTTCTTTCATACCAATAGACCAATGGGCTTTGCTCCATGAACACCTCTGTTGTGTCATCCAGATAGGCCTGAACCATCCGCTCAATGTTCATTGGTGCTCGGCTTTGCTGGTCCTCTTTTCCCTTTGCAACAGCAACGGACTTACCCATCCCTTTCTGTATAAAAAAAGCAGTTATGCTTTTGGTTGGGTCTGCTGAATCAGATCGTGTAGGTGCTGCTTTTGGTACTGTTGGTGCCTGCTGGAAAGCAGACGCACTGCTCTCACGCTGTGAAGAACTTGCGTCAGGAGTACTTGGACTGGCCTGGGCTGGCAGTGGCAGGCCTTTAAGTAACAGCCGTTCAGTTTCTAACTCATTAGCTTCCGCAGCTATGGAAGTTTTGTACTTGTCAACATCCTCATCTGAAAATGGAATTACTTCGTTACTGCTGACAAATAATTTGTACCGTGGATCCAAGATTGTTGCAGTTATGTAATGTTCACCTGACACAATATTGTTGAGCCTTACATTTTCACACAAGCGGTTGACTAAGCCCTTGGCTAAGGTATATGCATCAACTTTTTGTTCGTCACCTTCGTATGTTTCACAGACCTCCTTCACCTGTTGCTCAAGCATGTACAACAATGGGATGGCTTGGCCCATAGTACAGTCCTCCCTGCTAAATGCACGTGTGAAGACCTCAAAGGGTTGTAGCATCTCTGTGATGCATTTAATGAGGTCCCACTGCCACATCTCAATGGTCAGGGCTTTAAGATTAACAGTAGGATCCCCTAATCTTCTTGACATGACATAAGCATTCAGTGGGATGTACTGCTCAAAGAGACGCTCAAGCATGAAATAAGTTGAGTTCCAACGTGTTGGGACCTCCTGTATCAGTGCTTTGACTGGCAACCTATGCTCTTGCTGAATGACCCGTAGCAGCTTCCGTCCTTTGAAAGAATGGTTAAAGTGCGTGCATATTCTTCTGCAGATGGCCATTATGTTGCTGACTTTGGCTTCATTTTTCAGAAAGTCTTGCACGACTAAGTTTATGCAGTGTGCCAAACAGGGTACCCTGAAATAATGTCCTTCTCTCATTGCCTTCACTACATTACTGCCATTGTCGGTGGAAACAAAACCAATCTTAAGGCCTCTTGGTTTCAGCCATTCAAAGACCTTGTCATTAAAGTCAGACAAAATGTTTTCAGCAGTATGACTTTTGTCCATACCAAACATGGCTATAGTTGCATGTCTGCGCGTGTTATTAAAAATTCCAGCAACGTCACGGAGGCCTGAAGTTAACTTGTCTTTAACACCTGCAAAAGAGATCCAGTGTGCGGTGATGCACATGAAATCTGTAGCATCGCAACTGCTCCACATGTCTGTTGTCAGGTGGATACAATGGACAACACTCTGTTGTAAGGCTTTCCCAATCAATTCCAGCACATCGTGGTGTAGTGCTGGAACAGCCACTCTGGCAAAATAGTAGCGACTGGGAACGTTCCATTTTGGGCAGAGGGTTGCCACTAATTCCAGAAATCCAACAGCCTCAACAAATGAAAATGGGAGAAGGTCCAGTGCTAACATTTTCGCAAGTTTGGCATTGTATAAACGTGCTACTGGGTGGTTCCGCTCGTACTTTCCCTCCTGCCTTAACATGCTAGGAATGGTAAGCTGCTTTGCATGTCTTTGAGTTGTGCTAGACGGACCACCTTGCATCGCAGACTTTGCACTCCTTGGTGTTTCCAGCTGACTCTGGTGCCACTGAGAAGTTGCAGATGCGGAGGATGTGGTCTTTACCACTCCAGTGCTGGCGACAGGGGTCGATTGTGTACCACTCCTAGATAGAAGGTCATCGTCTCCCTCTTCTTCTACCTCCTGATCAACCATGAGTGGACCTTGTACCACTGTATCCCCACCAACAGGAGTGCTAACATTTTTTAAGCTTGCAAGGTGGTTCTCCCACCTGATCACGTGTGTTTTTTTCAAATGGGTCGTTTGGCCTCCAGTCCCATAGTTTGTACCAAGCTTACCACGACTAACATTGGCATGACAAATGGTGCATACAGCAATGTTCTCCTGAACTGGGTGAACCGTAAAGAAGTCCCACACTGGGGAGGTAAACTTTTGTCTCCTGCCATAGGAAGAGGAGGACCCACTGCCAATGCCGGATGGACTGGAGGATTGTGGAATTTCACTATGGGACAGCTCAGTCCTAGTACTGCCACTACCTCCTTCTGTTGAAGTGGCGCTTCTGCTGGATGTCGGATGCTGCCGGGCCTTCGCTGTTGAAAAAATTGGAGCTGGTGTTACTGTGGGTGTTGAGTGTGTAGGAGTTATGCGTGGTACCTGCTCATCAGTCATTGCAGCATTTCTGGATAGGGTGAAAATGTTTGTCTCTACATCCTCTGCACCAGGAATAACGCTTGTGATGATGACAGTGTCAGACCCGTCTTTATCACCAGCAGTATCCTGCTCACCTACATCGACCTCCATAAGTTCAAGCCTGCCTGGAAACTTCCTTTTTCCTAGCATGGTCTTCTTGGGATGTCTCTCCTTTGAATGCGCAGATAGTTGTGGCTGCCAATCCGTATCAAGGTCATCGGAAGGGATGCTTTGCGAAGAACTCGATGCACTAACCCTCCTTTCCCTTGGTGAATTCGAAGGAAATAGATCACCTACAGAAGTGGCTTCCTCTTCTTCTTGCTCGGAAGGAGGCTCTACTTCCTGAACTGCCCCGACTTCGGGAGGAACAACTACTACTATTTGGTGCGGAGATGGTGGTTGTTGTTCTTGAGGAAGTACTATTGCGGGCTGGGGTTTTTCAACAACAACTGTTGCGGGCGGTGGTTGTGGTTGTTCAACAACTGTTGCGGGAAGTGGTTGTGGTTGTGGGTGAACAACTCCTATTGCGGGCGGTGGTTGTGGTTGTTGAACATCTACTGCTGGCGGTGGTTGTTGAGCACTTCCATCTTGCGTGGATTGTGTACTACTTTGAGACAGCGATAAGTTTAGTTCTGGCTCAGTATCACTGCTCGCAAGCAGAAGGCTGGCTACCTCTTCGACCCTCATCATGTGCTTGGCCCTGGGATGCTGGCTTGCCCCCACTAATGCAGATGTGCTGGTCCCAGCTTGCACCCCAGACCCCGCTGCTGCAGGCGTACCTTTTGGGGTGCCAAAAAAGGTTTTGGGGTCCATACCAGACTTAAGTGACACTTCCTTCTGCTGTTCCTTCTTCGCAGCAACTTTCTTTGTGGTGGAGGACCTGGTAGCTTTCTTAGGGCCCATCTTCTTCTGATGTCAGTCAGCTCACAGCAGCACAAATTGCAGAGATGTCTGGTCAGATGAGTCACACACCACACGTGGCGTACAACTGAAGGAAGTCCGTCTGGCGGTAGAACGAGCGATGGATGAAAAAACAACCAGCACCTCCTCAGTCTTTTTTGTGCACCTACAAGTAAAGAAGGCAGAACAACATCAGTCAAACAAGCAGTAAGGCAACATGAACAATTGAAAGACACACAGGTCAATGTATAAAAGACAAAACAGAAGACTAATAATACCAGTCCAGCAGCACCACAGCTCAAAGGCCACATGAAGTCCAGAAAGAACCAATAAAGTGAAGCAGGCCTATAGATACCAATATGGACAGAAAAACGAGGATGCCTGCTGCACATGACAGGTTAATGTGCAAGGAATAAATAGCCCATGGCTAAGACAGAGGTTGTAAACATAACACCGCAAAAACACATACAAAGAAACCCCTGCCCAGGCTCCCAAAACAACAACCAAATGACAAATTCTGTTTTTTTGGGTGCACAAGAAAGACCTGCAACATTTTTGAGAAACTTTTATGCAACTCGGGACATATTGTCCGCGAGAATGCTAAATCGGCATGTTCGGCAGCGCGAACGGAATAAAAAGTCGTGTTCGCGTTCCCGAGCAAGTACATTGAGTGCGCGAACACGACAAAAAATGTAAGTTCACGTGCTCACATGGTGCGAAGTTACCAAAACTACCCAAGCTGTATTCCTAGGGTTACCTAATGGCAGAAATTGACAGAGTATTTAAAGTTTAAACACACCCAAAACCAGAAATACCCCACACATAAAAATAAGATTTTCTATATCAATCCAAGCCATCCATGATTTTCACATTAAGGGTACACCACAAAAACAGTTGATTAACTTTCATGACCCTATGAGTAGTACCTATGGCCTACTGCCAGAGTAGGCCACAAGGTTGGAGGCCTATGCCTATGGCAAAAGCACAAAGGAAGGACACACAAAATGGCCGCCGACATAGGGCCTGGCCACCAACAACAACATGGCAAAATCACAAAGGATGTATACACAAAATGGCCTCCACCACATGGCCTGGCCACCAACAACAACATGGCAAAATATATCACAAAGGAAGCATACACAAAATGGCCACCACCACATGGCCTGGCCACCAACAACAACATGGCAAAATCACAAAGGATGTATATACAAAATGGCCTCCACCACATGGCCTGGCCACCAACAACAACATGGCAAAATATATCACAAAGGAAGCATACACAAAATGGCCGCCACCACATGGCCTGGCCACCAACAACAACATGGCAAAATCACAAAGGATGTATATACAAAATGGCCTCCACCACATGGCCTGGCCACCAACAACAACATGGCAAAATAAATCACAAAGGAAGCATACACAAAAAGATCACCACCATAGGGCCTGGCCACAAACAACAACATGGACAACTTTACAAAATGGCCTCCACCACATGGCCTGGCCACCAACAACAACATGGCAAAATAAATCACAAAGGAAGCATACACAAAATGGCCGCCACCACATGGCCTGGCCACCAACAACAACATGACAAGAAAGAGAAGACAGACAATAATGCCTATGGCAAAGGGACAATGCTTTGCTTCAGAAAATGGACACACCACACCACCGCCCAAATTGGTCACCCCACCCCAAAAAAAAAAAAAAAAAATAACAGAGGAGAGAAAATGGAAGTGGTCCATGCTCCAAAAAGAGAAAAGTACTACCAAAATGAGAACATAACATAAATGAGGAATTTTTAGGTGCACAAGAAAGACCTGCAACATTTTTGAGAAACTTTTATGCAACTCGGGACATATTGTCCGCGAGAATGCTAAATCGGCATGTTCGGCAGCGCGAACGGAATAAAAAGTCGTGTTCGCGTTCCCGAGCAAGTACATTGAGTGCGCGAACAAGACAAAAAATGTAAGTTCACGTGCTCACATGGTGCGAAGTTACCAAAACTACCCAAGCTGTATTCCTAGGGTTACCTAATGGCAGAAATTGACAGAGTATTTAAAGTTTAAACACACCCAAAACCAGAAATACCCCACACATAAAAATAAGATTTTCTATATCAATCCAAGCCATCCATGTTTTTCACATTAAGGGTACACCACAAAAACAGTTGATTAACTTTCATGACCCTATGAGTAGTACCTATGGCCTACTGCCAGAGTAGGCCACAAGGTTGGAGGCCTATGGCAAGAGCAAAGTGGCTGGAAACATTAAATGGCCGCCAACACATGGCCAGGCCAACCACAGAAAGTTAATACAATGAACTCATGCATGCCTACACACTAACTACATGGGGTACTAGGGTCACATATTGGCTTAAAAATTAGAAACATTTTAAATTCCACAAAATGCAATGTTAGAAAAAAACTACAATTTGGGACCTCATGAAAGTACAGGCCTCCATCAATAATTTCATTCCAGGATTGAATACTGTTGTTAAAAAAAAAATCAAATGAAACAAGCACAAGTCTACATCACTCATACATTACACAAACTTACTTGAAAAAGAGAATTCCAATTCAAAAAGTCCTCATTAAATCCAAGGTAAATCAGTAATGCAGCCAACACAGACAGAAAGTGATCCTTCCAGCTCAAAATCCAAAGGAAAGTGAGCACCACATGGACAAAGCACTGGGAGGAGCCTGGTGGACAGGAACAGGAAGTTGTAAACTCAAGAGCCCTTCCTCCTTACTCTGCAAAACAAGAGTAGAAACAAAAAGAGGGGTCCTTCCCCCCTAAAAATAAAGCCAAAGGTACAACTTTAAGGTTTTTTGCTTTTTTTTCCTAACCAAAATGGTAATTTATTATGGTTTTAACATGCTCGCGAGTTATTCTGTGCAAGAATGCAGTTTCTGCGTGTTCGGCAACTCGATCTTACCTAAAAGCATCCTCGCGCATCCTTATGACGCTATCTCGCATCAAAATGACGTTATCGCGTTCGCACAGTCGCACGGGACTGTGCGAGAGTGTTTCCAAACATGGTGGCACAAGCGACCAGGAAAAAACGAACGCAGAACGAAGGTAAGCCATTGCCGCGCACGCGATAATGTTATTCAGCGCGCGAGAACTACGCTACGCACCGGATCGCGGAGTTATCGACAGCTACGCGTTCTCCGCGGAACGCGGAGCTGCCGAAACTCCGCAAGCTCCGCGAACGGAGCGTAGTTCTTCGCCCAGGGTTAATCACAACACCCAATACAGCGTTGGAAAGGGCAGTTGCAGAAGAAGGACATAGGCTATGCAGACGCCCACCATATACATTTAAAAAGAAAAAGAACCGTGCCAGCAAAGTAGTCCCTTGTGGGCGTGTCTGCGTTGTACTGTGGGCTTGTGCTGGGGGGGCGTGACAAATGCTGGGGGCATGTGGTACGTTCCGCCCTTCGGGCTGGACTGTTCCCATGAGGCACAGGATCAAGGCTGATTTGCATATGGCCATGTCTGAAATGGGGTGATGTGGAGTGCAAAAAAACAATGGATTTAGGCCCAGATCTCTGTACTGGGGTGAATGTATGACATTGTTCTGCATTCTGTCCATCAACTGTTGCTTTTGCATTTGTCACGCCGAGTGGGATGGGTATGCTCAGACGTGAGTCCCATGCTCTCCACACCACTGGAGTGAAGCTATCCTGGCTGAAAACTGCTGATAGCCAGAAATCGGTCCTAGGATGCTTGAGTCTGGTCCAGGAAAGACATGGCTTGGCAGTTCAGCCTGGAATGTTCCCATGAGGCACAGGGTCAAGGCTGATGTGGTGTGGAGTGCAAAAAAACGATGGATTTAGGCCCAGATCTCTGTATTGGGGTGAAAGTATGACATTGTTCTGCATTCTGTCCAACAACTGCTGTTTTTACATTCCGCCCTTCATGCCACGTCTCATATTGTGTGTTGGGGGTGTGGGTGTGGGTGTGTGCGGGTCGTGCGTTGTGTGAAATATTTCATTGTTTTTTCTTCCCAAGTTCTGTACATTGCAGCTCCGGGTGTCCACCCTGCTCCCTATAAATACCACTGCACCCCATAATCAAAACCCATCCTTACTCCTTAAAATACCCCAACACCCTTAAACACTAACCCATCTTAACCCTATAAGTATACCCTGTACCCCAAAACCCAAACCTATACCTAAATCCTAAAAATACCCCTGTACCCCATAAACCAAACCCACCCCTGAACCCTAAAATACCCCTGTACCCCAAAACCCAAACCTAGCCCTGAACCCTTAAAACACCCCTGTACCCCAAAACCCAAACATACCCCGGAACCCTAAAAATACCCCTGCACCCCAAAACCCAAACCTAGCCCTGAACCATAAAAATAACCCTGTACCCCAAATGCCAAACCTACCCCTGAACCCTAAAATACCCCTGTACTCCAAAATCCAAATCTAGCCCTGAACCCTAAAAATACCCCTGTACCCCAAAACCCAAACCTAGCTCTGAACCCTTAAATACCCCTGTACCCCAAAACCCAAAACTACCCCTGTACCCTAAAAATACCCCTATACCCCAAAACCCAAACCTAGTCCTGAACCCGAAAAATACGCCTGTACCCCAAAACCCATACCTATCCCTAAACGCTAAAACTACCCCTGTACCCCATAACCCAAAACTATATCTGAACCCTTAAAATACCCAAACACCCCAAAACATATACCTTAGTACCCCAAAACATATACCCCTATACCCATACTTACCGTATCCAAACATTAAAAAAAAACATGCTTTTACCATTCATGCATTTACAACGAATTTCGTTGTAAATGTATGCGTGGTAAAAGCATATCAAATGTAATGCCAGCGTTATAATGGCATTGAGGAGTCATGGTACTTTCATAATGAAAGTATGCGGAGTGATGGTATGCGGAAAGAAAGTTGCGGAATAATGGGTGTTTACCCTCCCCCGGGTAAGTACATTGGTGGCACGGTGGCCCACATCTCCAGCAACATACTCATATTTTTTCACCACCCATTTGAAAAATGCACAGGTCTCTCTCATTGATGGCCAGCACCGACATACACTTTTAGACACACCTCCCGCCACAAGTTCTAGAATTGCGAACTTTAGAGCTGGAGAGCTACGTTCGAATCTCAGCATCAGCTCAACATCCTGTGATTCCAGGCAAATCGCTTTGTTTCCCCGTGCCTACCACAAATGAATGTGTTCTTCTGTAATGTAAATTGTGCTCATGCCATGTCGTCGAGTTCACTCTATATAACATTGCAAGGAAAAATAAAGTAGGGAAACTCGAGTTCACACACTACTGAACGCGCACGCTTAAGTGCTTCAGCAGTGCACTGTGAATCAGAGCGTTTCACAGGCCTGTCACAGATAAGAAATGCTATCAAAACGAAATCCTACAAAACAATATACTACTGGCTGGCAGCAATTCATACCCGGACAACGTCGGGACGGGCTGCTAGTTAAAACATAAAATGATCTGGGTCAGAGTGGCTGAGCTTAAAGAGCAGTTGCCGCTCGTGTTTGTAATTCATACTCTTGGTCATCAGCGCATAGGAGTCCACGCTGTTGGTAATTCTTTGGCAGATGAGGCCGCAAAATCAGCAGTATCAACATATTTGGTTGCAGCGGTTACAAGTTCCATAAGTAAGATTGATGATGATATCTTGGCAGCTGTTGCTGCTATTGAGGAGGGAAGTAAATATCTTAAGGGGTTCCCTTCGAAGTACACATACCACTTAAGACCTGATAAAGTACCTTATGTGAGAATACCTGATGTTGGTGAAAGGTTGATCCCCCGGGTCGCAGGTCCACACTGATTACAGCTGCCCATGCCCATACTTAGATCACTGCTGTCCTTTTTCTTCTGATACTGCATATAAGTACATCTTAGTAGCAGTTGATTCATGCATACGCTTTGTGTGGGTGTGGCCACACTGCAGCGCTGATTCGCGAACTGTCATAAGAGACTTGCGTATCTTTGTAGGGATTTTTGCCTGTGGTACCTTCCATTCGGATCAGGGTCCTACTTTTGCCTCTAAGGCATATAAGGATGCCATGGCTTCGTTGGGGGTCCAAGTCAAATTTTCGTCTCCATACAGACCTGAGGGTAATAGTGTTGTGGAGCGAATGAACGGAGAATGAACCGAGATTTAAAGCAGTCTTTGACGGCTAGAGTTATAGGCACTGGCAGGAACTGGTTGGGCCACCTCAATAGCGTGCAGCGTGCCCTAAATAATCTCCCTAGAAGGTCTCTGGGTGGGTCGACCCCATACAAAATGCTCTTTGGTATCAAGATGTATGTCCCGGACCTTGACGGTCTAGACCAGGCAGCCGTTGCTGCCACCTTTGATGTAGATGAACATTGCAATGTTTTACAGAATCTACAAGAGACGAGAGACAGTCTTGCAAAGGAACATTTTCCCTGCACATCTGAAGCTGAGTTGCAGATTCCGGTGTTGGCTGGCTACCCCAAGTCGGAGAACTTGTTCGAGAGAAGATCAAAAATAAGAAAGAATTTGGTCCCTCTTATCGAGCTCCTGTTCCAGTGCTTGGAGAGAAGGGCACAAGAACAGTCATTTTACCACCACTTCCAGGTCTTAAGGAAAACAGGTATATCTCCATTGACAATGTCAAAATACACAGAGTGGCTGATTCTTCTTAGTATGACACCGGCAGTCTCATGTCCTTCGAGAATGAGACATTCTGTTTTGACCCCGGCTTCTAATCCAGTGCCTGGTGTTGCCTTCGAGATGCCTGCAGTTTCTAGTCCTTTATTAAGTACAGTGCCTGATACCCAACTTGATGAAACTGACTACACTTACCCAACTGACTTATCGATGCCTGATTTGCAAACTCACTTGGCTAGAGAATCCAGATTTTCATTTGACACTGATTCTAAAACATCAAAGAAACCCTCAAAGATATCTGTTTGGGCGAATTAAAAAAAACATTTTTTAATTCCTTATTGGACATACATTTGGTTGGTGCTTTTTTCAGTTTACCATTTTATGTCAATTGACTTTGTGGTATATTTTTTTCGACATGCCAATGGACACTATGTCGACGAGAGAACATGCATTCGACATATCAATGGACGATTGGCTCCCCACTCCTCATCACACAGATTGAAGAGAGACTTGGCTTTTGTTAACATCACTGCTTGGCCTGTCTTAGACGGGATAGTCTGGGATGCTGTTCGTTTTCAAATTCATGGGCCCACTGAAGTTATAAATGTCCCGAATGTACTTAGAGATTCTATGGGGGATGTCATGTAGTTAAACAAAATAGGCGTTCTGATGATTGGGATGTTCAGGCCGTGGAAGCCATATTTTCTGATTTGAAGTATTATGCTGCTTTTTTTTTATTCATTTTTTTATATTTCTTTTTATTAAAGTGAAAAACAAATGAACATGAAAGAAAAAACAGCACAAGGCAGTACATTCATAAATGTGTCACATCAATGCGAGGATAGGGACATACAGATGCAATACAATCGACATAATCACGGGAGAGGCAGGGGAGAGGGATCTGAAACAGGAGAAATGCTTAAAGGGTTGTGGAGGAAACATCAGGTTGGGAGGGAAGCAGTTCAGTGTCTAAGTCCGCTTGGGGGGGAGTACATATCTCACCACGATACGAATTCCATTGGTTCCAGACCTTCCCCCATTTTCGAGGTCTGCCACGGGCAACGTATACCGTCTTCTCTCTGAACATGCACCAATCCATGTTTTGTTTCCATGCCAGAACCGTGGGCGGCCTCTGGGCACCCCATAATTGGGCTATGTCTCTCTTGGCAATCATATTGCCCAGGGTTACCCATTGAAGCTGCGCCACATTGTAATCATTCGGCTCCCACACGTTCAACAAGCACCGCCTAGCATCAGGCATCGACTTCACACCCGTGACCTCACTCATAACTTCATGCACACGAGTCCAATAGCGCGCCACCGTAGGACATTCCCATATTATGTGGAAAAGGGTACCCACGAGGCCACAACCACGCATACACAGCCCATCCAGAGAAAATCCCATGTGTACCAGACGCGGCCCGGTAACATAGACTCTGTGAAGAATTTTGAGTTGAACAAACTGAAGGCACGCCGGAATTGCCACCTCCTTAGGAGAAGACACTGCCGCCTGCCAATCCTCATCATCTAGCTCCAAGCCATCACTAGTCCAAGCCTCTCGGAGGCGACATAGGAGGTCAACCCTGTTATTTATCAACTTTTTATATATTAGCGAAATCGTGCTGTCCGGGACATACCCGTCCAGTATACGGTCCTCAAGCGGGGATGCCGCCGGAATATCCACACCCACTGGAAAAACAGATAACAACGCATGACGAATATGCGCGTAACGAAAAAATTCCCTAGCATTCAAATTATACTCTACCTTCAGTTCCTCAAACGTCTTGACCCTACCTTTGGTCCATACATCAGTTACCCTGCAGATACCGATTACGTCCCACTTATCGAATCCCTTTGTTTTCCATAGAGACCCCAGTCTCTCAGACGCATACAACGGGGTCGCTCGAGTCAATTTATCCGTCCAACCCAGGGCGGCCGTGGCGCGATACCATACCTGTACTGCTATCCTGGTGGGGCCCGTGAGTGCCCTCCCCGCGGATCGTGCGTACAGAACCCTATTGTAGTCCCCACCGGGCAACAACCACTTATCCATCTCAAACGCCGGATTTGGCACGGGACCATAAGTACAGTGGTTAATCGCCCCCATCTGAGAGGCCCAATAATAACGACGAATGTCAGGAAGCGCAATTCCACCATCATACCACGGGAGTGTCATCTTCGCGAGAGCAATACGGGGACGACCCCCCATAGCAATTGCCTCTGTAGACTTTCAACCTCCCGAAAGTAGCGAGCAGGCACAGTGTCGAAAGTGTTCTGCAACGCATATAAGAACCGGGGCAGCGACATCATCTTGAACAATGCCGCCCGTCCTAGAGGGGAGAGAGGGAGCCTACGCCAGGCGGCAACGTCAGACCTGAGGCGCTGAAGCAGAGGCAACAAATTACGCACATAACGGAATGCGGGGTCCAAGGTGATAAAGATCCCCAAATACTTGAATCCCTCCCGCACCACCTGTATGGGACATCCACGAGGCAAGAGGGGAGCATCGCCCGAGAGAACATAGATACAAGACTTAGACCAGTTAATGACAAGACCGGAATTTTTACGGAAAGAGTTCAGGACGTCGAACAGGACTATCAACGACTTCCGAGGGGACGTGAGATACAACAGGATATCGTCCACGTACAAAGACACACGGTCTTCAAAGTCTGAAGTCCATCGAATGCCCTTCAAAGACGGCTCCCACCTCAGCCAGGCCGCCAGGGGTTCCAAGGCGAGAGCAAAAATGAGCGGGGATAAGGGGCAACCCTGGCACGTCCCTCTGCCGAGGGCAAACGGGGCGGAAACTCGGCCGTTTACTACCACTTGAGCTAAAGGATCAGTGTAAAGCAACTTCACGCAAGTTAATAAATACCGGGCCGAAACCGAACTTCGCGAGGGCCACCCAAAAATATGGCCATGCCAGCGTATCAAACGCCATTCTGGCGTCTAAAGAAGCCAAAATGGCCGGCTCACGTAACGTCGCCGCCCTCGCAAGGGCGCTGTGCAGGCACCGGAGGTTCAGTGCCGTGTTCCGATGTGGTATAAAACCGAATTGATCGGGGTGAACCAAGTCGCCGATGACGGCTATTAAGCGAGTAGCAAGCAGTTTGGCCAGGATCTTAGGCTCGGCATTTAAAAGAGATATGGGTCTATATGAGGTGCAGTGGTCGCGCGGCCTCCCCTCCTTGTGTATTACAACAATAGAAGCCAGTCGTTGATCAGGAGGGAGGGAACCCGTTTCCAACGATTCCAAAAACATCAACCTCAGATAAGGGGCTATCGCATCTGGGCGAAGCTTGTAGAGCTCAATGGGGAGTCCATTCGGGCCCGTGGCCTTCCCCGACCGAACCGCACGGATGGCATTCGCCACCTCCTCGACAATAGGCGTGGCATCGAGGAGTTCCCTTTCAGGGTCCGACGAACAAGGCAACGCGATATCCCGCAAAAGTAGCCGAGAGTCCTGCTCAGGTCTATCTGACACTGGGGCATAGACATCCCGGAAATACTCCGCAAAACACTCCACTATCTCAACAGGGCCAGTTATTCTCGCTCCATTCGCACTCTCAAGCACCGGAACCACACGACTAGCACACTCCTTCTTATCCAACCACGCGAGTAATTTCCCCGCTTTGTCTCCCACATCATACAGACGTCCCTGCTGCTCTCTGCTCATTACTTTCGCAGCATCAGTAACCAGCGCTCTATAATCGAGTTGCTTAAGACTAAGGAGGTGCAGCCTATCTTGGGAAACCCCCAAATCGAACTCCCCTTCCAAAGCAGTTATTTCCTTTTCAATTCGAACAACCGCCTCCTGTTTACGTTTCTTAGCATTGCTAACTAAGGAAAGGGCCTGGCCCCGAATAACAGTCTTGTACGCTTCCCACAGTGAGACAGGGGAGGACACAGAACCCACATTCTCCGCAAAGTAATGATCTAGCGTTTTAATCAGTTCCGCCCGCACCTTAGGGTCCCGGAGGTACCAGGGGTTAATCGGAGCCACCCGACCCTCCGTTCCCAGCTTCGTGTCCATGACCAACCATAATGGGGAGTGATCCGATACGCCCCTGGCCAGATGTTTAATCTCCCTAATAGAGGAGGCCTGCGGAGAGGGCATCAGCACATAGTCTAGTCTGGAGAGACTACCGTGGGCACCGGAATGGAACGTGTATTGCAACTGCCCCGGGTGGAGCAATCTCCAACAATCGACCAGTCCCAGAGTGTCCAAGAAGTCACCCAGCCAGGATTGAGACTTCGCCGTTTTACCTGGGAGGGTAGCGATCGCACTTCCCGGACACCACTGAATTAAAATCTCCACCCACCACCAGCTGACCCTCCGGAACTCCCAGGATCACTTTCCCTAGATCGGTAAAAGTAGTAGTCTGCAAACCAGGTGGAACATAGACAGAGAGGAGGGTGATGACCCTCCCCTCCCAGCGCCCGACAATGGCAGCGTAGCGCCCTCTATCGTCGAGGATAATATCGTCAACCTGAAGAGGGAGGGAGTTCCTGACTAGAATACCAACCCCCCGAGAGCCAGAGGTGAATCCGGAGTGCGCTAAGAGACGATAACCACGCCTGTTCATAGCATGGCATGTATTGCCTATTAAGTGCGTCTCCTGTAGCAACACCACATCAGGGGATAACCGACGTAGCAGTTGTAATACCACCCCTCGTTTTATCCTATCTCCCAACCCATTGACGTTCCAACACAATAACCTCAATCCCCTACCCCCATCCCAGAAACCAACCGCACCCCCATCCCACAACAGATGCAACACAGAACTACAGGAGATCATCAGTACATTGCCTTGAGAGAAACAAAAGAACAGTAACTTCGCCCCGTCTACCCCCCAACAGATCCCCAACATCACACCCCCCCACCCTGCACCACTGCGTGAGACTAAAAAGCCACCCCAACTTGCAGTGTGCCTGTCGCCCTAACACACAACTAGTCTACGAAAAGAACCCTGGAGGAGGAAAGACCCACCCACCCCTGCCCATACCCCCGAAAGACAGTACATTAGCAAACAAAGTTGCATAGCATCAAACCGCTGCCGAAAGTCAATATGTTGATCCGGGAGTCGATCTTGCCGCCTATTCCTGCTCCACCGGGCCGCCCTTGGCCCCTCCGGAATGCTCAGAGTGTTCTTGTCACATGGGCAGTGTGTCAAGCCAGTCTCCCGCAGCCTCAGGATGGTTAAAGAAGAATGTCCGGTCTTCATACACCACACGTAGCCGGGCCGGGAAGAGCATAGCATACTTCATGTCCCTGTCTCTTAATCTCTTTTTCACCCCTTGGAATCCCAGTCGCTGTTTCTGTACCTGCTGGATGAAGTCCGGGTAAAAACTCACTGCAGTGTTTTCAAAGGCAGTGGGACCACTCTGGCGCGAAGCCTGCAGGATAGCGTATCTGTCCCGAAATTTGAAAATCCTAGCAATAATGGGTCGCGGGGTGGCCCCCTGCTTGGGCATTCCTCCCGGTATCCTATGAGCCCGTTCCACAGCGAAGAACTTACTGAGACCCTTGGGAGCGAGGTGGTTCACAACAAGGTCCTCCACAAGCAGGTCAACCGAAGAGGCATCTGTTTTTTCAGGGACACCGACCACACAAATGTTGTTCCGTCGTGCACGGCTTTCAAAATCTTCCAGGCGTCGGGAGAAAAAGTCATGCGAGGATCGCAGGTTACTGACCTCCGCCTGTAAATCAGAGACGTCGGTGGTGAGACCGGAGGTCTTCAAATCGAGAGATTTGACCTTTTCATTGGTCTTAGCTAGATCTGCCCTGATCAGAGTGACATCAATAGCAACTGTGTCCAGTTTGTGGTCCAGGGCTTCGTACTGTTGACCCAGCGAGGCCTTCATGCCAGCAATGGCGCCCATCAAAAAACAACACAAATTGCCAATACTGGATCACCTTTAAGCGTGATCTAATGGTCACCTAATGAATAAAGCATAACGGTCCATTATACGTCATAGGTCAAAAGAATATTAATTTTTAATTTTTGTCAAACGGTTAAACAGTTTCTTCTAGAATGAATGTGCATGTTAACACAAATCAAGGGTTAAACATATCAAACCCAAGAACATTTTACATATTTACAATTTACAGATTAAACACATCCTACCAACAACATTCATACTCCATTCATACTACTGTACATGAAAAACACAAAACAAAACAATAAGGCTCTGTGTCAACAAACAATAAAGATGTTAATGAATAATAATATTTTTCTTCGTTCAAAAATATTTACAATCAAATATATCAAACATTAATTCATATTTGAAGAAGGAAAAACATCATGTTTTCTAAAATATTAATATTGACAGAGAGTCCAGTCACTTATAGCTGGGGTCTACGCGTTTCGAACCCCCAATGACGGGGTTCTCGTCAGGACCAACCAATTCTTATAGCATCAATCAATGGCCATAGTTACGTGTGATAGATAATCCAAACATTCGAAAAGACACTCCTCGAGTGTCAAAAGGGTGTGCCGGGTTCTAATTGGGAATGGGATTCGCCCGGTTCTTCGTATGATTCAGGAAACAATTTAACCTGGCGCAAAAGCGTCAGTCGCATTTAACAGTCCACTCGGTTATGCCGTATCATTCAGGAAACGTTTTGCCTGGGGCGAAAACCCGGTCACGTCTAACAGTAACTGGTAGATGGCGCCCATGACATCTCTCAGCGTCAGGTCTTCACCCGTCAAGGAATCATCTCCGACGTTGCTCGGGGTTTTATTCGGTCCCCCCGGAGAGCCCTTGGAAAGAGTGTATATGTCCATAACGTTTGACTGTACGGAGCTCCCACGGAGAGCCGGCTTGGTCTTGCGCTTCTCACCCTCGGGCTTGGTGGCCATCTTGGGTTCAGCACCCCGGAGGGGAGCCTTGGACCTGGTGAAAATGGCTACACTCGATGCGACCAAAACGGGTCCCCAAGATAAAGTGGGCACTGCACACCACACGATTAGCCACAGTAGGCCAGCGCAGAACTCGAGTTGAAGCAGGAGAGCAGAATGTGACCAGAGCGGGTCAGGGCAAACCAGAGTCGGAGAGGTCTCAAAGCCAAAAACGAAACCGAAAGTGAATGGCAGAGCGAGGAGACTCAGGCAAGCCGTTGTTGTTCGATTACTGCCCGGCTGGCAGAGAAATCGAGCCTGGGCCAGCGCCAAGGAGTAGGCCAGAAAAGTTCAGGAGCCCGTAACTTCGGCTCCCAAGATCCAAAACGAAATCCGAAAACAGCTAGTAGGTCAGCCAGGTTGTGCCAGTAACGACTCGTCGTCGTGGACAGGATAAGATGCAGGATAAACGGCGGAGGCTGCGAAGGTCCGGGAGCCCTGTGCTCACGCGACCATTCCGGTTGCGCGCGAAGCTCCTCCTCCTATTATGCTGCTTTTGATGCTGAAGATCTGTATTTGCAATCTGCTAATTATGGTGATTTGTATTGTTACCAACATGTTGGCAATCATTACCTGCATAAAGCTAATTCCAGAAGTGCTGTGAATTACACACAATGGGAACATTGTCCAGCGCCTATTTAGGGCAGTTCTGCTACCTTTTTGAAAAAGGTTCACTTATTTCACCGATTTCAATCAGTCAAATCCCAATGCATTTTATTTTAAGATGACTGAAAAGGCAACATCCAAGGATAGACTTACCAACACTAAATTATTGTATTCGAATTCCTTTCTAGACCAGTTGGCTGTAGGTGGCTACGAGTTGTGGAAGGAAACCTTTGACCTTAAATCAGTTTGGGGTTCTAAAAGTTGGCAAGTGCAAGGCACTGAGGCTTTGCACCGTGCGCGCCTCATCGCGAACCATATGTTGTTTTTTAATTCTACGATTTCACAGACGACATGCTTTGGATTGGCTACTACTAAAAAGTTAAATGCTCCTTCTTTTCCTGACCTAGAGGAATATTCCGGTTGGGAGAATACTACTAAATTTTCGATCAGAGAATTGCAAACTCTGTTGCTAAATTCTTACTTTAACATATCCACTTTGGATCCCAAAGGTTGGTTGCTCTGGCACAGGAGTGCTGATTCTTGTCAGCATCATTTTCTGGGTTTGGCTCATGGTTTTACACAGGTCAGGGAGGATCCCCATTTTGAAAGTGGCCATTCTCAGACTACCTATTCTTTCTGTAGGCAAATTATGTCAGAATTGGCTCAAACATTCCACCTTGACGTCAGTTAAGTTACATTTGTCTGAATGATTTTATAAGAGGCCCGGCTAACTACAGATCTAAAAGATGGATATATGCGGTTTACAACGAATTCTGGAAAACTTCCCAAATTGAGGCGGCTACCCGCATTAGAGCAATAGATCAAGCTAATTTAGAAAAAGTGCTGGTGGTTGTTGATAACAGCATTAACACGCTCTCTTCCCGCATTTACAGTTTAGACAATATTGTGTCATCTGTTGTTGATATTGTGCAAGATGAAGTGTCTGCTTTGTACCGTGGTCAAAATCAATTGCGTTCCATCATGCAATTTGCGTGGACCTTGCAAACCTTAAAAGCTGGCAAAGTGCCATGGCACTACATGAATACGTAATCTCTGTTTGCCCCGTTTAATTTAACTGATAAACAGCGCTTGCTGTCAATGAAAGATGCTTCTTTTTCTCTGTTACACATTAGAGTCCTTGCCGTTTTTGGTCGCTGAGGCCAATACAGCAATGTGGCTTATACACAGATTAATCACTCTCCCGTTTCCTTTAATCAAGTTCGAAAATTGTGTAAAGTACTTTGTAATTGGTAGAAATGAACCTCAAGGAAGTGCATTCTCCATGAAGCTTGGTCGCTTCCTTTTACCTATAGATGCCTTAGGGAGGGTAAAGAGGTTTATTTGAATGGTGAAGATTGCACTGAAAAGCCCGATCATTCATTGATGTGTAGACATATCCAATTACATGGCTCTTGTAACCAGAATGAACCCAATTTGGCCTGTGTTTTAAAAGGTACACCGGTCCCTGCTATTGTTCCCATGTTCACTTTACTGACAAATGGGAGTCATTTGCTTTTAAACAATGAGGATTGCTGTGGGTTAATTAGAGGTATTGCTTATGTGGTTATAGTCAGTGAGCGTGTAGTTTGTTGTAAGAATGTAATGTATCCACCCCCGCATGGGAAGCTTGATGTTTCCATCTGGCCCACGATTCCGACCTTGAAGGCAGAGTTCAACGGGATGAGTCGCATAAGAGCTCTTTTGTCCCAGAAAGAAGTAACCCTCACATCTGCTCGCGAGACATTCGTCCTTCACGTGGCAAGCACCTGCACAGAGGTGAATGCTTTATTAAATACTGATTTTCGCTTGCATTTCGGTGAGCTAATTCAATCTATCTTTAATGCATCCTCCACCATGGGGCTGGCACACTTTTTTAAAGTAGTAAGTAGTGGCCTTGTGACTTCGTTTCAAGTTATATTCGGTATATTACGGCTTTCTTTCATTCAATTTTCTCCAGCCTGTTTGGTGGATTTCCCTTTGTGCTGGCTCTGGCTGCAGGCGTTCTATTACTGTTTTTGTTTTATTCAAAATGGATGCACGTCCTGTGTTTCAAGAAGACCTATCACGTCTGGTGCTGTTATGCAACAGAATGCTTGAGTACTATGGAGCATTGCCTCTTGCTACTTTGAGTACGATTTATGGATTATCGTTTCGATTTTCCTACTTTACATGCGTCCAGCCTGTTTTTCATTGCCTGAGTTGCGATTTTGACTGGGCCTTGGATTTGTGTCTCTGCAATATGGTGTTTCCCGATGTGGATAATAATCAGCTTATGAGCCCTTAGTTGCTCATGAATTGCTTTGTTATGGCGGAGGGATTATGGCCTTTGCAGCTGATGGAGCAAGGGTTTGCATGTAAAGCGACTTGCTTGTATTCATGAACCTCGAATAACAGTATTAAAAGTAACCAACATGTTTGTCTTACTAAACTTTTCTTTTCCCTTACATTCCGGGTGTCCGAATGAAGCTTGCTTATGTCTTTTCTAATCCTAATACGCTTGCAAATAAAATGGCTGCTGCTACGCGGGAATTTCTACTGCGCATGCGTCGGTCATACCCATGTGACGTGACGTATTCGCAGCTTAGGAGGGAAGCTGTTCGCATCTGCGTATTAGAATTAAGATGGCTGCTTGGTGTTCTCACATGTGAGAAGCTTGCACTGTGCTTTTGCTAAACTGTTCGTTCTGCTTAATTCAAATGCTATAGTCCATACTAATATAATAAAGAGAGAGCCCAAACCTTTGAGGCGGGTAATCTCAGGAACCACAGCACCAATCACAACACCCAATACAGTGTTGGAAAGGGCAGTTGCAGCAGAAGGACATAGGCTATGCAGACGCCCACCATATACATTTAAAAAGTAAAAGAACCATGCCAGAAAAGTAGTCCCTTGTGGGCGTGTCTGCTTTGTGCTGTGGGCTTGTGCTGGGGGGGCGTGACAAATGCTGGGGGCGTGTGGTACGTTCCGCCCTTCGGGCTGGACTGTTCCGATGAGGCACAGGGTCAAGGCTGATTTGCATATGGCCATGTCTGAACTGGGGTGGTGTGGAGTGCAAAAAAACGATGTATTTAGGCCCAGATCTCTGTACTGGGGTGAATGTATGACATTGTTCTGCATTCTGTCCATCAACTGTTGTTTTTGCATTTGTCACCCCGAGTGGGATGGGTATGCTCAGACGTGAGTCCCATGCTCTCCACACCACTGGAGTCAAGCTATCCTGGCTGAAGACGGCTGATAGCCAGAAATCGGTCTTAGGATGCTTGAGTCTGGTCCAGGAAAGATATGGCTTGGCAGTTCGGCCTGGAGTGTTCCCATGAGGCACAGGGTCCAGACTGCTTTGCATATGGCAATGTCTGAACTGGGGTGGTGTCGAGTGCAAAAAAAATGATGAATTTAGGCCCAGATCTCTGTATTGGGGTGATTGTATGACATTGTTCTGCATTCTGTCCATCAACTGTTGTTTTAACATTCCGCCCTTCATGCCATGTCTCATATCGTGTGCTGGGGGTGTGGGCGTGTGCGGGGCGCGCGTTGTGTCAAATATTTCATTGTTTTTTCTTCCCAGGTTCTGTACATTCCAGCTCTGGGTGTCCACCCTGCTCCCTTTAAATACCCCTGCACCCCATAATCAAAACCCACCCTTAGTCCTTAAAATACCCCAACACCCTTAAACACTAACCCATCTTAACCCTATAAATATACCCTGTACCCCAAAACCCAAACCTATACCTAAATCCTAAAAATACCCCTGTACCCCAAAAACCAAACCTACCCCTGAACCCTAAAATACCCCTGTACCCCAAAACCCAAACCTAGCCCTGAACCCTTAAAATACCCCGGTACCCCAAAACCCAAACCTACCCCTGAACCCTAAAAATACCCCTGCACCCCAAAACCCAAACCTAGCCCTGAGCCATAAAAATAAACCCTGTACCCCCAAACCCAAACCTACCCCTGAACCCTAAAATACCCCTGTACCCCAAAACCCAAACCTAGCCCTGAACCCTAAAAATACCCCTGTACCCCAAAACCCAAACCTAGCCCTGAACCCTTAAAATACCCCTGTACCTCAAAACCCAAAATTACCCCTGAACCCTAAAAATACCCCTATACCCAAAACCCAAACCTAGCCCTGAACCCTAAAAATACGCCTGTACCCCAAAACCCATACCTATCCCTAAACGGTAAAACTACCCCTGTACCCCATAACCCAAAACTATATCTGAACCCTTAAAATACCCAAACACCCCAAAACATATACCTCAGTACCCCAAAACATATACCCCTATACCCATACTTACCTTATCCAAACATTAAAAAAAAACATGCTTTTACCATTCATGCATTTACAACGAATTTCGTTGTAAATGTATGCGTGGTAAAAGCATATAAAATGTAATGCCATGCGTTATAATGGCATTGCGGAGTCATGGTACTTTCATAATAAAAGTATGCGGAGTGATGGTCTGCGCAAAGAAAGTTGCGGAATATTGGGTGTTTACCCTCCCCCGGTAAGTACATTGGTGGCACGGCGGCCCACATCTCCAGCAACATACTCATATTTTTTCACCACCGATTTGAAAAATGCACAGGTCTCTCTCATTGATGGCCAGCACCGACATACACTTTTAGACACACCTCCCGCCACATGTTCTAGAATTGCGAACTTTAGAGCTGGGGAGCTACTTACGAATCTCGGCATCAGGTCAACATCCTGTGATTCCAGGCAAATTGCTTTGTCTCCCCGTGCCTACCACAAATTAATGTGTTCTTCTGTAATGTAAATTGTGCTCATGCCATGTTGTCGAGTTCGCGCTATATAATATTGCAAGGAAAAATAAAGTAGGGAAACTCGAGTTCACAAACTACTGAATGCACACTCTTAAGTGCATCAGCAGTGCACTGTGAATCGGAGCGTTTCACAGGCCTGTCACAGATAAGAAATGCTATCAAAATGAAATCCTACAAAACAATGTACTACTGGTTGGCAGCAATTCATACCCGGACAACGTCGGGACGGGCTGCTAGTTTATTATAAAGTAATGGGAATAGTGTAGAGATTCATGGTATACAGTGTGTTCATTTATTCTGTGTTCTATTTATTTATTTATTTTATTTATTTTGTGTACTTATAAAGCGCAACCTATCACCCAGAGGGCATCCTGGCGCTTTGAACTTCAGCAGGCACACAACTCACTGCTCAGACAATTTTCGGGAACAAATACGTTTTCAGCGCTTTCCTAAATGGTAGGTAGTCCTTGTGGCTTCTCAGAGAGAGAGGAAGGGAGTTCCAGAGTCGGGCCGCCGCAACACTGAATGAGCGGCCACCCATCCTGACTCTCTGGAACCTCGGGACCACCAACAAGCTGGCTGAGGATGAGCGGAGAGGCCGCGAGGCAGCATACCAAGCAAACATGTCGCGAAGTGGTATTGGGCCCTGTTGGTGTACGGCCTTAAACACCAAACACGCGGCCTTATACATCACTCGCAGATGCACCGGAAGCCAATGCAGATCTCTTAGGGCCAGAGTGGAAGAGCTAGATCTAGCCCGCGAAAGAGCCAGCTTGGCAGCCATGTTCTGCACCCGTTGTAGCTTCCCCACCAGATTTTTTGGGGCCTCCAGAAGCAGCGCATTGCAGTAGTCTAAGCGACTTAAAATAGTACTGCGAACTACCTCTGGCCTGGCCTGGGCGGGGAGAAGGGGCAGAACTTTACGCAACATGCGTAACAGCATCATGCACGTAGCGATAGTTTTGTTTACATGCAGATCAAGCTGTAGATTCGGGCCGAAAATAACCCCCAAGTTGCGGGCTGATTCCGCCGCCGCTACTGGTTCCGGGAAAGCAGTGGGCCAGAAGTTCTCTGGAAGAGCCCGCGGAATTCGATCACTGGAGCAGTGGAGCACCTCCATCTTAGAGCTATTAAATTGGAGGGAATTGGCTCGAAGCCAATCCGCTGTAGCTGCCATACAGCGATGGAAAGTTTCCAGTTAGACCGCGTTATTACCTTCCAGAGAAAAGACCAGCTGGGTGTCATCAGCGTAATTAAAAGCCGAGACACCAAAAGATTTAATAAGCTGGACTAGGGGGCGAAGATACAGGTTGAAAAGTATCGGGCTGATGGCCGAGCCCTGTGGAACCCCCTGTCCCACTTTCCGTGGCTCAGAGCGGAAAGGAGGAAGCGAGACCAGCTGTTGCCGGCTACCCTGATAAGAAACCAACCAATCTCTTGCGCTCCCTGTGACTCCGCACTCCTCCAGTCTTCTGATGAGGGTTTGATGGCAGACCGTATCGAACGCGGCCGACATGTCGAGCAGCACTAAAAAGGCTGCCCGTCCATTGTCGACACGCGTCCGGAGGTTGTCCAATACGGTAACCAGTGCTGACTCCGTCCCATGCCCGGGGCGGAAGCCAAACTGTGCCTCGTCAAACCAACCGATGTTCTCAAGAAAACCAGAGAGCGAGCGGGTCACCCATTTTTCCATGATCTTGATAGGAAATGGGAGCAAAGAGATAGGCCTGTAGTTGGACAAACAGGCAGGGTCTAACGTTGGCTTCTTGAGCAGTGGAGATACCACTGCTAACTTCCAGCAATCAGGAACCCAAGCCGACTCCAAGGACTGGAGGCAGATGGCGTGCAACGGCGGAAAGAGTTCTGCATGGAAGACCTTCCAAAATTTGGGAGGTAATGGGTCAAGCGGAGAGCCCGAAGCAACCGTTTGTGCCAAATTACAGAATTCCTCATAGGAGGGACGGGGGAACTGTCTTAGTTGGGGTCGACTGGATAAAATATCCGGAGCACCCAAGCAAAGACCAAGGTCACTCGAGTGGGGTCGACTGGGTGTTCCGACCGGAGCTCCCAGAGTGGGACCAGGTGTATCCACCTGGGGTCGACTGGAGGAATCACCCGGAGCTCCCACTCCAAGCGTAGCCTGTAGAAGGCCTGCGTCATTCGGCTGGGGTCGACTGGGTGACCCGATCGGAGCTCCCGGGTCATGACAAGACCCGCCTGACCGGGGTCGACTGATCGAGCTAACCGGAGCTCCCAGACCGAGGGCTGCTGGCAGAGGGTTTTTTAAGCCCTCTAAAATCTTGGCAGTCTTCTCCTCAAATGCACCCGCCAGCGCATCGCACATGGTTTGCGACGCCACGACCGCGTTGGCCACACAAGCTGGATGAGACAAGTCCCTGACGATTTTGAACAGGGCTTGCGATTTATTAGGCGCCTTATTCAAGATGGATTCCAAAAAGGCCGCCTTGGCCAACTTGATCTGCGCCTTGTACCCCAGCAGAGCAGCCCTAAACGAGGCCTTTGCCGATGGCAGATACTGCTTCCTCCACGCCCGCTCAGCACGTCTACAACCCAGTTTAAGCAGTCGCAGCTCTTCCGTATACCAGGGGCAAGCCCGGTTCACTCTCCCTCGAGACTGACGAAGAGGAGCCAGCCTATCCAACGATTCGGTGATAGACTGACATAAGGAAAGATAACTTTCCTCCACCGAGTTGCTCAGACAGAAGTTAGCTGATAGTAGTGCAGGTAGTGAGGATGACTTGGAGAGACGAGACCAGGGTCTACCCAGTTTCGAGCCTCCTACCCCCGCAGCTTCCGCAGGGTGGGTCCCTAAATCAAGGGAAAAGGCCACCAGTGCGTGGTCTGTCCAGCACTGGCTTAAGATATCGTTTACCGCTACTGCTTGAGCGTCAGCGAATACCAGGTCCAAGATGTGCCCTCCTCTATGTGTCGCAGCATCAACCAGTTGCTGCAACTGAATGTTGCCAAGAGTTTGACAAAGTGTCGAAAACGCCCCATCCAGAGGTCCACCCTGCCAAAGATTAAAATCCCCCAGAACCAGCAGCTTAGTGTGAGAGTTCGAGAGATCATATACTAGATCAAGAAAGTCTGATAGAAAGGGGGCAGAGCCCGGCGGGCGATAACATAGCACCCCCGCGAACTGTGTTCTTTCCCGATCTTTGATGGAAAATCCCATCAGCTCAAAGCCCGAAACCTCACTAATTTTAAGCTGGAAGAGGCCCAGCGACTCTCTATAGATGATACCGATTCCACCACCTCTGTTCTTTGGGCGTGGGGTGTGAATAATTTTAAAGCCTAGGGGGCAGGCCAGTCCTAATTCGACCAGACAGTCCTCCCGAGTCCACGTTTCCGTTAAGAACAGGATGTCCAGTCCTGAGGAATCGATCAGGAAGGCAATCTCGGTATAATGCTTGCAGAGCGACCTGACATTAAGGAGTCCGCAAGACAGAGATCGTAATGGGCCGAGAGCATTAGCCCTCCGAGTGGGGGGCACCAGAGCAGGTCCTAAGTCCAATAAAGCAGCCCGAGAGTACACCAAACGATGGGACAGTGGGGGATCAGAGGATACAGCCCGTAGCGCTTCCGAAGCGCGAACGGGCGCAAACGGGCTTACCTCTGGCGCACCTCCGGCGCCCCTACGGCGCGCCCGCTGCGCATAACCGCTGCACGCTTGGTCCCTCATGCCTTTATGGTATTGGACCGAGCGGAAGTCCGCCTCCAGCGTCCCTCGACCTAATCAATATGGCGCCCGGAGTGCTCAGAGACCTCACCCCTACCCAAGATGGCGGACGGACCCGCTAAACTTACTCTATCCCGCCAAGAACGGGTTGAAGCAGTTGCTGAGTGCAGGTAAGCCTGTAAATAGTTCCCCGGCCTACGGAGCCGACACAAGACAAGTGAGACAATTAAAAACGAGCTCTAGAAGCTCTAGGCGATGACCAGCAGCGCAAGGAAGTTTTAAAATAAGTGAGCGCGAAAATAGTCAGACAACAGCGCTGGAGCGCGTAGGCGAAAGTTCTGGCCAAAGACTGCACCAGGTGGCTTAATAAGCCCACCGGGAGCGGAGGTCAACCTCCAGCGTCCCTCAACCTAATCAATATGGCGCCCGGAGTGCTCAGAGACCTCACCCCTACCCAAGATGGCGGACGGACCCGCTAAACTTACTCTATCCCGCCAAGAACGGGTTGAAGCAGTTGCTGAGTGCAGGTAAGCCTGTAAATAGTTCCCCGGCCTACGGAGCCGACACAAGACAAGTGAGACAATTAAAAACGAGCTCTAGAAGCTCTAGGCGATGACCAGCAGCGCAAGGAAGTTTTAAAATAAGTGAGCGCGAAAATAGTCAGACAACAGCGCTGGAGCGCGTAGGCGAAAGTTCTGGCCAAAGACTGCACCAGGTGGCTTAATAAGCCCACCGGGAGCGGAGGTCCGCCTCCAGCGTCCCTCGACCTAATCAATATGGCGCCCGGAGTGCTCAGAGACCTCACCCCTACCCAAGATGGCGGACGGACCCGCTAAACTTACTCTATCCCGCCAAGAACGGGTTGAAGCAGTTGCTGAGTGCAGGTAAGCCTGTAAATAGTTCCCCGGCCTACGGAGCCGACACAAGACAAGTGAGACAATTAAAAACGAGCTCTAGAAGCTCTAGGCGATGACCAGCAGCGCAAGGAAGTTTTAAAATAAGTGAGCGCGAAAATAGTCAGACAACAGCGCTGGAGCGCGTAGGCGAAAGTTCTAAAACTGTTTCTTTTTCATTTTATGTTGCACTTGGAAATATGGCCTATTATCCTCTGCTGCACTCCATCTTGCTTGAAACTGCGTCTGCGCAAGATCTGCGAGTCTCCACAACAGTGACCTTTCAAATCCAGCCAAGGAGCTGACTGACTGAGAAGATGCTCCTGGGAACTTCACCTAATGAACTTTGGACACATACAAAGTTGTATTGAATAGAACATCCATTGTTTTGCGAGTGGAAGACTTCATGGGAGTCTGAATTTGATTGGCGTGAACCTTAATTTGAATAGGAGACGGCGAAATTCAAAAATATTAGGGGGTGTGATGACCTGTCCTCCTCTCTAGTCCAATCGAAATTGGGGATCCTAACACTTGCAACATTGGGGGGTGGTACACTGACCTGGAAAATAGTATAACTAGCATAGGTTTAGCTAGAGAAATGGTCCGACTTGTCCGAATAGCTGACCTGTCACTGACCCAAAGCACTCAATAGCTGATCGAGAACAGAGGTGCTGCGGAGCACTCTGTCAGAAGACTCGCTGACCCAATCGGGGTTTTGGGACGTGAAGTGCTGGCGAAGCACTTTGCTGGGGAAATCGATAACCCAATCGGGGTTCTGACTGATAGCTGCAGAGAGGGAGTAGCGCAGGCGTTATAACTGAACTGCGGGTGCTGGTGTCAACTTTCGGTGGTCCTATTCAGATCCAAATCTGCTCTACCCTGTCCTGATTTCCATACGGCACCTGCTGGCCTACTGGCAACTGCTTTCCTTGGGGTTTCTTCTGTCCTTTAACTGACCCGTGGCCAGGGTTGGTCTTCACACCGTTCTAGGTAAATATAAATCTGTGTGGGGGGACGCAGACTCTGAGACAAACGCCGTGAGGGCAACGGCCAGTTCTACCTACCTGTCCTTGGAAAGCACACCACTATTCACTCCCCCTCAGTGCCGTGAGGGCAACGGCGGCAGCTCCTTCCACACCGGACCAGGCGACAGTGGGAAACCACATCTCCCAGCTGCCCCGGCGCCCGGCGCTCCACCAGTGACCTCAGCTTCGCGCCCGGAGGCGCTACAAAGTGCGAGGAGCGCCGAGTGTGCCTGGGGGATGCAGACTCTGGGACAAACGCCGTGAGGGCAACGGCCAGTTCCACCTCCCTGTCCTTGGAAAGCACACCGCTATTCATTCCCCCTCAGTGCCGCGAGGGCAACCGCGGCAGCTCCTTCCACGCCGGACCGGGCGACAGCGGGAAACCACATCTCCCAGCTGCCCCGGGGCCCGGCGCTCCACCAGTGAAGTCAGCTTTGTGCCTGGAGGCGCTACAAAGTGCGAGGAGCGCCTCCCGCCCCAAGGGACGCGCGCGGGACACACCGGGCGAAGACCGTCCGGGGCCGGACGAGGCTGAGCTGGGCCCCCCCTTGTCATCCGGTTCTTGGACATCTGTTGGATAATTGGAGGTGGTCCAGTCAGTGACTTGTGAGTAGGGGAAGACTGACACACCAGAAATCTGGACTCCTAAAGATCTAGGGTTACTGGTTGTTGCTGTGGCGTTGGGCCCACCTCCTTACGAGTGCTAGTGTCTGGGGCAGTTAACTGCTACACGATACCCACTATGGCAACTAAAGTAAATACCCGCGCCGCCAAAGCCAAATCAAGCATCCCTTTGTCACCAAGGATTGTAGTTCGGGATCTTAAATCGCAGTCATTCCCTACTCCGCAACCGACTGCAATCGATCGTATGTTGAGGAAAGCTTTAACAAAGCAATAACACCAGGGATTGCTCCCCCCTCCCCACCCCAGGAAAATAATATAGAGAACATAGTGGTTACCCTCTCTACCAGCACTGATCTTTCCACTCAGGATATTCCTTGTGCACAATTGTTGAATGGTGATGCACAGGAAATACCCTTGTTAAATAAGAAAGACTATATTAGGAAGAAAAGAAGTGCTCCTAAAAAGGTCCCAGGTTCCAAGAAATATAAACCAAGAGAGAGATCTCCACAGATAGGACAGTCGGAAGCTGAAGGACCCGAAGCTCAAGTGGACCAACAGCTAGTACCCCCAAGCTGGATGGAAGAGATGGTTCAAGAGCAAACTCCTCCCTAGAAACTTTCATAGCTAGTCAGATCAAACCGCTTGTTAGCAGGTTGGACAAAATTATAAATGAACTATGGAAGAGGGGAAGGGCAACGGGCAGTACTGGATTGTCTATCCCCACAGCCACGAGTCCGAATGCACACACCATTGTAGATCCCCAGGAAGGCATACCCTCTAGTTGTACTATTAGAACCCCACCGGGGGCAAAGCAGGACCAACTTCTGCCAGCCCCGATGATACACACTAACACTGGATCTGATAAGGTGGGGGGTACATCGACCATGGCCAGAGGGACCAGTACGTGCATTGCACAAACACAAAGTAAGAATCCCCCGAATAGCAAACTAAACGAGACAAAACAAACCACTCGCATAATTAATCCATTAATACCTAACCCCTTACCACGTATAAATCTACCGCCGGAGGCATGCCCCTATGTAGTGATACTGAGGGGAGTGCCAGCGTTGAAGCCAGACCAGACAGAGTCATACCCTGAACTTAAAAATAAAACAATAGCCTGGCTTAATAAGCATAGACCATTATCAGGGAATAATTGTGGCGAAATCTTGCTTGTTAGAAGGGTGAATTGGATTGGTAGAATAAAGTAAAATTCTGGAGGGGAACTGTGTAATTATAAACTTTAAGGACACAAAATCGGTGGAGGATATATTTTCCAGGGGGTGGATGCAACCGGAAAGTAACATCAGAACGCTACGGCTGGGTTATTTTTATCCCATGCAAAGTACCACTCACGACACTGGGTGGTTCCAGGGGAGCCTTGGGATGGGTCTCACTTCACAGGGGGCACGAAGTTGGTGTTTAAATGCACCCACGGCAATACGCCTAGATGATCCCCTTTGGGCAAATAGATTTCGCCCCCTCATGTCTCTAGAAGACAACGATTGACCACAAACTATGGCAGATGAAACTGTGGTGACCATCATGAGGGAATCTGTTAATACAGGTTGCCCAAGTGAGGTAGAGAGAGTGAGGAGGGTAATAAAACCGTCAGTGGAGATGCAATCCCATATAAGTTACACATGCCCCGCACTAGTAACTCAAAGCAGGGAATTATTACAAGTGGAGGAATCTCCATCTAGTCCCCCTACAGCACATGTTATGGGAGGAGCGTTGAGGGCCCATGAACCCGTTTTATTACCACAGCATCCTGGGCCTCAAAGCAGCCCCTTAAAGCCAGAAGAAGGGAGAAGGGCCCAAAGTCAGTGTAGCGGACATCCCAATAGGGTAACGCATGCGATGGGAGAGATAAAGTTCATCTTATGGAATATTGCGGGTTTGATAGGAAAACTGACCGATAACGAATGGAGACAGTATATAGGAGGGTTTCAAGTAGTTTGTTTACACGAAACTTGGGCAGTAGATAGTAATCCCCTTCACATGGCAGGGTACAAATGTTTTTGTGTGCCGGCTCAAAAATCTGGCTCAGGAAGAGCGAAGGGTGGACGGTCAATATATGTCGATCTTAATCTGGAAGGGGTTTGGAGTAGCGCCTCATGGTCCTCATACAATATTCAAGCAATAGGCCATAGTAGTCCTGGCCGTAGTTGGACTTTGTATAATTTATATAATGCAGGGCCCACAAAAGGCAACAACCAAATATTTGAGGAGTTAGAATATAGATTGAGCCAGGAATTATCTTATAGGAAAGGGGTGCTAGAAGTTACTAATTTGATAATGGGTGATTTTAACTCTCACCTGTGTCCAACCTTGTTCCCCCTCACTGCAGACTAGTCCCGGTGCCCGATTGAGAAAGGCCCCCACTTTGAACATTCCACAGAGGGATTAGCCCTGAGCAACCTCCTAAGGAACCATGATTTGGTACATACTATCGATCTGGTTCGCTTGGAGTGCGATGGGTCACTCCCCCCGACCTTTAACGGAAGAGGTTGTCAGTCCTATATAGATTACATGTTAGTATCCAGACAGGCAAAAAATTGGATTAGCACTGTGGTGATCCATTGGAGCACTTTTAGCGATTACAATCCCCTAACGCTAAGTCTAGTAAACCCATGCCGCCTTAGGATCTGCCCTCAGGTGGACAGTGTGATGGAGGTTACCGACAAAGGAAGACGGATTAGATGGTCTAAGATCGATGGGGCAGTCTTCTATAAAGATTTATTGGCAAAAGGGAAAACACAGATCGATGAGTGCCTCGACCTTAAGATAATGGGTGGCACCCTGGTTAGCTCGTTTAGCTCAGTGACCAAAATAGTTGATGGGCTGTTAATAACTAAAGCCCCCTTGAGGCACACAGCCCAACCAATGTGGTTTGACACCAAGTGCTCTCGAGCCCGGAGAGACCTTAAAGCTAGCCTAAAAATCAAGCCTAAAGACAATTGTAGAATAGGCCAGTGTAGATGGGCCTATAAACAGGTGTTAAAACAAAGGAAGACTACTCTCCAAAATGAAGCATGGGCTGACATAAGGGAGGCAGGAGAAAGAAGGGACATGAACCAATTTTGGAGGATTATTAACAACCCTTCCTTCCAGGATAGCAACACCCCAGAGATTGGAACAAATATTGTAGCGGAACAGTGGATATCTCACTTTCAGGGTTTATACAATCATGGCCAAGAGTTAGTGCCGGAATGGGGGTGGGAAAACTCACTGGGGTCAACAAATGAATTTTCCCTGGTGGAAATTACGCAGGGGATCGAGGGACTCACTCTGAATAAAGCTCCAGGCCCAGATGGGACACCACCAGACTTATATCTGAGTAACGGTTAACTGTTTGGGTGGAAGTCCCCGGGCTCAGGTGCTACAATTGTCAGGGCCCAATTGTGTTGGGGCACATTCCTCATAAAAGGCTTCACCCAAGAGCCATTGTAAGGGTAAATGTAGAGAAAATTTGAAGAATAGTGCCCTCACAATTTGTCAACAAGAGTTCAAAGAGAAAATTCAAGCGCTCTTTGAAAGTTTCAAGTGAGTGGTTTTTATTTTCTTTTGGTTACATCTGCGGAAAAAGGACAGCCGAAACGTGTTTCGCCCTAGTGGCCTATTGGCCGTAGGCTTTTTCAAGGCAAAAGTCAGTTGTAGGAACAGGTTGCATTCATGATGCTGTAAGAAGCCGGCATGTAATATCTGCGGTCCTGGAGCCTTGAAAAAGCCCACGGCCAATAGGCCACTAGGACGAAACACGTGTCGGCTGTCCTTTTTCCGCAGATGTAACCAAAAAAAAAAGAAAACCACTCACTTGAAACTTTCAAAGAATGCTTGAATTTTCTCTTTGAACTCTTGTTGACAAATCGTGAGGGCACTATTCCTCAAATTTCCTCTACATTATATCTAAGTAACGTTGACCTCTGGGCTCCTATTCTCACCAGAGTACTAAATGCGGCAGTCCAGACGCATCTACCACGTTCTTGGTCAACATCAGTTATTATCCCCATTTTCAAGAAAGGCAATAGGGATAATACACAATGTTTTAGACCAATCTCCCTGATAGATGTACCTGCCAAAATCCTGGGCCGGGTAACTTTGCAGCGATTAATGGAATGGACAGAGGATAATCATATAATCACGGATATCCAATACGGCTTTAGAGCCGGAGGGTCCACTTGCGACCAATGTCCTACTCTCTACATGCTGGTTACAAAGTACACTAAAGCCAGTAATTTTAATAGAAATAAGCTATGGTGTCTGATGAGGGACATGGGCATTGATTTGGGCCTGATTAATATTCTTAGGGAGCTACACCGGGACACGACAGCTAAAGTTCGTTATAATCTGGAGGGGGGAACACCAAGTCATTCCCTTGTACGAGCGATGTGAGGAAGGGGTGCATTCTTGCCCCCTTCCTGTTTTCGTTATATATTAACAACCTAGAACAGGCTCTGCTAGATTTAAATATTGGCTGCCCGAGAATAGGAACGCACCAAATACCGGTGCTCTTATACGCGGATGACGCGGTGCTGCTTGCCCATACCCCGAGGGGCCTGCAAAGTCTGTTAGATGGATTTGTGAAATTCATTGACTCCTTGGGACTGGCAGTGAACTTGAACAAGTCCTTTGTGATGTTGGCAGGTCCCAAACCTTGCAAGAGGTTTGTGTATAAAATTGCGAGCCACCAACTGGAAACGACTCCCTCATTCACGTATCTGGGGTTGCTTTTGGATGGGGCCCTCAATTTTAGACCCTTAGTGAAGGAACGATGCACAAAACTAATCTCCACAAATGGGGTCATATTGAATTATGGCCGCAGGCTGGGCCGGTGGTCCCCAGAACAGGTCATGAACCTTTATGGTTCGATCTGCTGGTCTAAAGCCACGTATGGCTCAGAAGTTTGGGGTTATGTCAACACAGAGCAATTGCAGCTGGTGGAAAACAAATTCTTGCGCAGGATCTTAAAGGTCCCTCAGAGTTCCCCAGCTGTAATTGCACACATGGAATTAGGGAGACCCTTTCTAGATGACGAACTCAAGTTAAGACCAATTATGGCCTGGCTAAAAATCTGGGTCAATCCAGAGGCAGATCTAACTAGGCAAATTCTGACAGATTGCCTGTCCAGGGACAAGGGACTACAAATACCTTGGCTCAATTACGTTAAGGTAACCCTGGAGGGCATTGACCAGAGGGATCTGTTTACTAATCCTAGCTCTATTGTACCTTCGGATAAACAGAAAATCAAATCGTTGTTGATGGACCAATTCTCCACATGTAGAACAAATCGGGAGATGTTAAAACACACTGTAGTTGACTATAGTTCCATCAAGAATACAGAGGGTATGGAGCCATATCTTTGTGTGATGTATAATGCCCAGGATAGGTTTTTAATGACCAGTTTGAGGCTCAATCTTTTACCCCATATACTGGCAGACCCACCAGGTTCTTAACGGACGATTGAGCAGAAGGGTGCCTGCGGCTGAGGCAATTTGTCTCCGCAGGACACCCTTCATTTTGTACTTTTGTGTCCTTTTTTTAAATACCCTAGACGTAGATTCCTGGTATGGCTTCTAAAAAAAGAGAAGTTCCGTCGCGCCAAAATGGCCTTATTGTTTTTACAAAGAGTACAGGACCAATGGTCACTTTGTTGTATCATGAATTTTATTAGAACTGCTGTAAAGTTAAGAAACTCAAGAGGGGAGGGCTCTTGAAGGGCCCCTTGTAGTGTATACTGTTTATATGACTGCATTTTTAAATCTGCGATAGTTTTAATTATTGTAATGTAATTCTTTTTTTTAAACCTGTATATATATATATATGCACTTTTATGATGTTTTTTAACTATCAAATAAAGAATTACTGAACTGAACTGAAATCTGTGTGGGAAACAAATAGTACATTTGTGTCCTTTTCTTACTGTTGGACAGGCCGCATGTTCGAGCTGTCCCCCCTCCCCGCAATGGGACCAGGACCCTGGCTCTCCCTGCATCCCCAGCCAGAGTCCACAAACGACCACCCGAAGTACCCTGCAATCCCTCCACTACAAGACACCAGCTCCGGACCCAGCTGGCCCGGGTCACCATCTACCCCACGACATCGACCCGGCCGCCATCTTGGGGCACTGCAGCACGAGGCCGCGTGGCCTCAACTCGACCCTAACCCAGGGCCCGGCCGGCCCCGACATCGAGGCCCCACCATCCTCCCAGGAGGCAGAGTGATCACTTGGCGAGTCAATGGGAGAAGGAATCGTCAACGGCTCTCCTCCGCCAGGTGTCGATCACCCCAGGCCGCCTGGGCGCTGGCTCCACCCCCCTGCTGGGTGTCTGGACTCCCTCATCCCGGACCTCCCGGCCCCCAGGCGCGAGGGTCCGGACATCAAAGGGGACCAGACCTATAACTGGGGCAGGGCCAGACCAGGAAGGCAGTTGTATCCTGGAGTCGAGAGACCCGAGAAGAACTCATCCGTGACTTGGCCTGCTGGCGCTGCCGCGGCCCTCTGCCTCGTGAAACCATCGTCTTGGCCTGCTGGCGCTGCCGCGGCCCTCTGCCTCGTGAAACCATCGTCTTGGCCTGCTGGCGCTGCCGCGGCCCTCTGCCTCGTGAAACCATCGTCTTGGCCTGCTGGCGCTGCCGCGGCCCTCTGCCTCGTGAAACCATCGCCTTGGCCTGCTGGCGCTGCCGCGGCCCTCTGCCTCGTGAAACCATCGTCTTGGCCTGCTGGCGCTGCCGCGGCCCTCTGCCTCGTGAAACCATCGACTTGGCCTGCTGGCGCTGCCGCGGCCCTCTGCTTTATGAGACTATCACCTTGGCCTGCTGGCGCTGCCGCGGCCCGATCCACAGACCCTCCAGCTCGAGGATTGTGAGCTCGCCTTTTACCACTACCTGTACCGATCCGGTACCAAGACTGTCCCGCTACCCCCTTTCCCTACAGAGACTAGAAGTGAGAGGACCCCCGGGTCCAAGTTATCCTGTATCGCTGATATCCTTGCCTTAAGAACCTTATATAAAGCCTTGAACTCGACTTGGTGTGGTGCCTGTTTGTGGGGAAGGAGGGTACTTGTCTGTACGATCGCCGGAGACAGTCCCCCTCGGGGATCTCTCCCTCGGTATCCGGCCGACCCTCAGGGTCCCCGTCTAACATTGGTGGCCAGCGACGGGATCCGAACCTACGCATAATCGTACAGAAAGTCACTCGCCCCACCACACACAACAACCATGTCAATAGAGAGCGGAACAACGGAAAAATTTCAGATGGAAAAATTGGAAGACTACAACCACCGGGAACTGAAGCAATATTGCATAGAACTTGGACTTCCAACCACAGGTCTTAGCACAAAGGAAGACTTCAAACGAGCCCTAGAAGCTTGGGCAGAAACGGGTACGGCCGTACCCCGAACACAAACAACCGAAACGAGCCCCGCACCAACTAAAGAAAGAGCGGATCTCTCCCTGGAAGAGATCCGAGAAAGAGAAAAAACCAGACTCCACGAATTAGAACTTGCCCGACTTCGCTTGGATGGGGAACTCAAGCTGGCAGAACAAAAAATAACCCTGGAACACTTACGGCTCAGGGAAGAGCGGGAAGACAAGCAAAGACAGAGGGAGCTAGAGGAAAAGAGACTAGAGTACGAACATGAGCGCAATCTCAAAGCACTGGAGATTCAGAAACAGAATAAAGACCTCGGGCTCCCCGAACGACCGACCCCGCCTGCCTCGACCGAGGCCAAGGTTCACATCCCCAAAGATGTCATCCGGGAATACCACAAGAACGATGATATCCAGCAGTGGTTTAAAGCCTATGAGGTGGCAATGACCTCCCACCGGATTCCCCGAAGCGATTGGGGAGCCGGATTATGGGGGAGGTTTGTCAACGAAGGGCGGGACGCCCTGCTGCAACTCCCGGACCAGCTGATGACCTCCTACGACCACATGAAGGCCGCCCTCCTCACTCGATACGGGCTCACACCTGAGATGTACCGCCAACGGTTCCGCGACTGCAAACGGATTCCGGGTACAACTTGGGTGGAGTACGTGAACTTTTTTAGCCGAGCCTTCGAGGGGTGGATCAAGGGCAACAAAGTAACCACCTACGAACAACTCTTTGACCTTATCGTATGGGAACACCTGTCGAACAACTGCTTCGTGGAGCTCCGGCAACACCTCCTGGACAGCAAGCTAACCGACCCTCGACAACTCGCCGCCGAAGCCGACCGGTGGGAAAGCACCCGAGTTGGCCGGAGCGCACCCAGCGAAGTATCCAGATCGTATCGCCCCCGAGGGGGAGGAGGAAGTCAGGGTCGGGGGAGAGACCCCGGCCCCTCGTCACCCCCCAGAAACCCCTCGACCCCGGTTGGCCGGGGAAGCCCTGCCGTCCGGGCCGGTTTCCGGGCCAACATTACGTGCCACAGGTGCCAGCGACCCGGCCACTACGCCAGTGATCCCAACTGCCCAAAGAATCCGAACACGACTCCCCGCCAAGTTGCAGCGGCGGCCCTAGGGGAAGAAATAATCCCGGAAGACCAAGAGGAGTACGAGACCGATCCCTCTGAATGGGCACCCGCCGCCATGGCACTGGTCTGCTTAGGGGAGAGAGACATGATTCCGCGGGCCCCCCTTCCCGCCAACACACAGAAGTACGGTCAATGGGTTAACATCAATGGCCGCCGGGCGGAAGCCCTCCGCGACACCGGGGCCAGTGTAACGGCGGTCCGACGCCACCTCGTCACTCCAGACCAAATCTTGCCGAACATTCTTTGCCCTGTTCGATCAGCCGACAACTCCGAAAGCCTATGCCACATGGCCTGCGTCCCCTTCGAGTGGGGAGGAGTAACAGGGATGTTAAAAGTAACTGTCCGCGATGATGCCCCCGTGGACTGCCTCCTAGGAAACGACCTTGAAAGCTCTCCCTGGGCAGCTGTCGAACGGAGGGAGCACCTGGGGATGCTTGGCCTCCCCGAATGGGTCTGCGTCACGACCCGGTCCATGACCGCCCGCGCGGTCCCCAGCCCAGAAGAGCCCGAGTGGCCAGAACCTCCTCCCGCGCTCATCCCAGAGGAGGCCGCCCCAGAAGCCATTCCCTTGACCCAAACCGAAGAAGGACCCGACCAGCTTCGGGACGTCCCTGACCTGGCACAATGGCGGCAGGAGGGAGGCCCCACGCAGGAACAATTCCGGGCCGAACAAAAAACCTGTCCTTCTCTCGAAGGACTCCGGCAGCAAGCCCTGGCCCAGAGCACCGGGGATACCTCGGGGGCCCACTGGATCTACTGGGACCAAGACCTGCTCTACAGCGAGCAGAAAATTGCAGAACTAGGGGCCAGTCGGGTGCTGGTGGTGCCCCTTCGCTTCCGAGACTTCCTCCTGAACTTAGCCCACGATGTCCCCCTTGCCGGACACCTGGGGCAGGATAAAACCTACGACCGCCTGGTGACCCATTTTTTCTGGCCCCACATGCGGAAGGATGTCAACAACCACTGCAAGGCCTGCCCCACCTGCCAGGCCAGCGGAAAAAGTGGCCGAAAAATCAAAGCACCATTACAACCCTTTCCTGTCGTCACCACCCCGTTTGAACGAGTGGGAATAGACATTGTGGGGCCCCTCGACCCTCGAACAGCCCAAGGACACCGGTTCATCCTGGTCCTTGTAGACCACGCCACCCGCTATCCCGAGGCCATCCCTCTTCGGACTGTGACGGCCCCCGTGGTGGGCCGGGCCCTGATGGGGATCTTCTCCCGGGTGGGGTTCCCCCGGGAGGTCGTCAGTGACAGGGGCACGAACTTTATCTCCAGATATATGAAGTCCCTCTGGCAGCAATGCGGGGTCACCTACAAATTCACGACCCCCTATCACCTGCAAGGAAACGGACTGGTCGAGAGATTCAACCGCACCCTCAAGGGGATGATTATGGGTCTAGAAGAACCCCTTCGACGCCAGTGGGACGTACTGCTTCCATGCCTCCTGTTTGCCTATCGGGAGGTCCCGCAGAAGTCCCTCGGCTTCAGCCCCTTTGAACTACTGTACGGGCACCCCGTCCGGGGCCCCCTCAGCCTAGTCAAGGAAGGTTGGGAGCAGCCTCCCCAGAAAACTCCCCCGGACATCTACCGGTATCTCCTGGCTCTCCGCAACCAGACCCGGCGGTTCCGAGACACCGCCAAAGCCAACCTCGAGGCCAGTCAGGAGGACATGAAGAGGTGGTACGATCAGCACACGTCCTCCATTGAGTTCGAACCTGGACAACAGGTCTGGGTGATGTCCCCGGTTGAGCCCTGTGCCCTCCAAGACAGATGGTCCGGGCCCTTCAAGGTAATCGAACGCAAGGGGCCCATCACCTATTTAATCGACATGGAGACTGCCCGGAACCCCCTACGGGTCCTCCATGCCAACAGGCTCAAACCCCATTTTGTGCGATCCGAACTCAGCCTCCTGATGGCTACCGATACTGGGACAGAAGAAGACTCCGAACCCCTTCCGGACTTACTGAGGGCCCTCGAGCAGGATGGCTCAGTGGAAGGGGTCCAGCTCTCCGAGGCCCTGTCCCCGGAGCAACGCCAGGACTGCCAAACGCTCCTGAGGCAGTTCGCCTCCCTGTTCTCCCTCACCCCCGGAGTCACCCCCTGGTGCCTCCACGATGTGGACACCGGGGACAGCCCTCCTATTCGACACCGAGCATACCGCGTACCAGACCGGGTACGAGCCTGCATCCAGACCGAGGTGTCCAAGATGCTGACCCTAGGAGTGATCGAACCCTCAGACAGTCCCTGGGCGAGCCCAGTCGTCCTGGTTCCCAAGGCAGCTGCCCCGGGCGTTGCCCCTGAGCTCCGGTTCTGCGTGGACTATCGAGGGCTGAATGCAGTTACCCGGACCGACGCTCATCCCATCCCCCGGGCAGACGAGCTAATTGACCGGATGGGGGCCGCCCGCTACCTGAGCATCTTCGACCTAACAGCGGGCTACTGGCAGATCGGCCTCACCCCTAGGGCCCAAGAACGATCCGCCTTCTCTACCCCAGACGGGCACTACCACTTTAAAGTCATGCCCTTCGGCATGAAAAACGCCCCGGCAACGTTCCAACGGCTGGTAAACCAGGTACTGGCGGGCCTGGAAGACTTCAGCGCCGCCTACCTGGACGACATTGCTGTGTACAGCCACCAGTGGACCGACCACCTCCGCCACCTGCGGGAGGTTCTACACGCCCTCCAGCAAGCCGGGCTCACCATCAAGGCCAGCAAGTGCCAAGTTGGCCAAGGGTCCGTGACCTACCTGGGACACCAAGTGGCAAGCGGGCTGGTGGCCCCTCTCCAACTCAAGATTGCTGCCATCCAGGCCTGGCAACCCCCTACGAGCCAAACGGAGGTCCGGGCCTTCCTGGGGCTCACCGGATACTACCGGAGGTTCGTGAAGGACTATGGCAGCATCGTGGGGCCCCTCACAGAGCTCACCTCCAAAAAGAGCCCCAAAACCGTCAACTGGACCCCGGACTGCCAATCAGCCTTCGAGAAGCTAAAGACCGCCATGTGCACGGCCCCCGTGCTCCAGGCTCCCGACTACAGCCGGGAATTCATTGTGCAGACGGACGCCTCCGATCATGGTGTGGGGGCCGTCCTCTCCCAACTCAACACCGAAGGGGTCGACCATCCGGTGGTCTTCATCAGCAGACGCCTCTTGCCCCGAGAACAGCGCTGGAGCACCATTGAGAGGGAGGCCTTCGCCGTAGTCTGGGCACTCAAGAAGCTCCGGCCATACCTCTTTGGCACCCACTTCCGGGTGCAAACAGACCACCGACCCCTGCAATGGCTGATGCAAATGCGGGGGGAGAACCCGAAGCTGTTGCGCTGGTCCATCTCCCTGCAGGGGATGGACTTCACGGTGGAACATCGTCCAGGCCAGGACCACGCCAACGCCGACGGCCTGTCACGCTTTTTCCGCCTCAGCGAGGAGAGTCCCCAGGAAGATGGCTGACTCTCCCCGCCTTCAGCTGGGGGGGACGCATGTTGGACAGGCCGCATGTTCGAGCTGTCCCCCCTCCCCGCAATGGGACCAGGACCCTGGCTCTCCCTGCATCCCCAGCCAGAGTCCACAAACGACCACCCGAAGTACCCTGCAATCCCTCCACTACAAGACACCAGCTCCGGACCCAGCTGGCCCGGGTCACCATCTACCCCACGACATCGACCCGGCCGCCATCTTGGGGCACTGCAGCACGAGGCCGCGTGGCCTCAACTCGACCCTAACCCAGGGCCCGGCCGGCCCCGACATCGAGGCCCCACCATCCTCCCAGGAGGCAGAGTGATCACTTGGCGAGTCAATGGGAGAAGGAATCGTCAACGGCTCTCCTCCGCCAGGTGTCGATCACCCCAGGCCGCCTGGGCGCTGGCTCCACCCCCTGCTGGGTGTCTGGACTCCCTCATCCCGGACCTCCCGGCCCCCAGGCGCGAGGGTCCGGACATCAAAGGGGACCAGACCTATAACTGGGGCAGGGCCAGACCAGGAAGGCAGTTGTATCCTGGAGTCGAGAGACCCGAGAAGAACTCATCCGTGACTTGGCCTGCTGGCGCTGCCGCGGCCCTCTGCCTCGTGAAACCATCGTCTTGGCCTGCTGGCGCTGCCGCGGCCCTCTGCCTCGTGAAACCATCGTCTTGGCCTGCTGGCGCTGCCGCGGCCCTCTGCCTCGTGAAACCATCGTCTTGGCCTGCTGGCGCTGCCGCGGCCCTCTGCCTCGTGAAACCATCGCCTTGGCCTGCTGGCGCTGCCGCGGCCCTCTGCCTCGTGAAACCATCGTCTTGGCCTGCTGGCGCTGCCGCGGCCCTCTGCCTCGTGAAACCATCGACTTGGCCTGCTGGCGCTGCCGCGGCCCTCTGCTTTATGAGACTATCACCTTGGCCTGCTGGCGCTGCCGCGGCCCGATCCACAGACCCTCCAGCTCGAGGATTGTGAGCTCGCCTTTTACCACTACCTGTACCGATCCGGTACCAAGACTGTCCCGCTACCCCCTTTCCCTACAGAGACTAGAAGTGAGAGGACCCCCGGGTCCAAGTTATCCTGTATCGCTGATATCCTTGCCTTAAGAACCTTATATAAAGCCTTGAACTCGACTTGGTGTGGTGCCTGTTTGTGGGGAAGGAGGGTACTTGTCTGTACGATCGCCGGAGACAGTCCCCCTCGGGGATCTCTCCCTCGGTATCCGGCCGACCCTCAGGGTCCCCGTCTAACACTTACCCTCCCCTGAATCTTGCTGAAGTCATAATTGCATATGTTCCTTTTTTTTTCTTCCCCCTCCTTTGAGATATTAATAAAACCGTGATTCTTGCTATTTAAGCATGACCCAATTTTCTCCTATCCTTTAGAATTGAAGATAAAGAACTGTTCATGAAAATATAGATGTTCCTTTTCTTTAAGGAAAACTGAGGTGGTTATCCTGAATTATTAGAGTGTTCCAATTTGTTTACCTTCCCTATACCTACATGGTTACTTCATTTTCGTCATTACAAGTTGTGTTCCTTTTTCTTACCCACCCCCTTGAAAACGATTAAACTGTGACTTCTAGCATGTCCCTGATTTTTCCCATCCTTTAGAAGATATCATTTCAAGTCCGATTTCTATAAGGTCATTTCAGTATTTTCCTTGTTCCTACCTTCCCTTATTGAATTCTAAATGGTTGGCATAATATATCTTTTGCATAGTTATACACTTTTCATGATTCTGGTTATTGATAGCTTGCTTGCTGTAAACCTTTGGCTTATGATTTTCGATGACGATTAGATAAAGGTTTTCAAAACTTCTTGAGTCTGTGGTTATTATAAATGAGTGCAAATGTATTGGTATTTTTGACTGTTTTCCTATCTTTACAAGCAACCAGGGCCGGACTGGGAACCACAACCGGCCCTGGCAAAGTGCTCAGCTGCCCCCCCCACCCCCACCTCTTGGGGGGAGGGGGGGTGGCGGCAGACCACTTTTCCAGGGCCGGTTTTCGGCCGATTTTGGTACAGGGCCGATTTTGCAAAATGGCCCTGTGAGAAAAACGGCCCCAGGGGCCCAAAACCGGCCCCCACCCATGCGGCGGACCGGGGGATTGCCCGGTGCCCGCTATGGCCAGTCCGGGCCTGCAAGCAACTCCCTGATCCATTGTGGTCATAGGTACCAGAGACAAGGATTGATAAGTTAATGGTATAGGAATCAGTAGTATTACATAGACTGGTAGTAGAGTGTAGGTTACCCGATTGAGTAAATATGGTGTATTGAATTATGGGCCTAGGTGAGTATTGATAAAATTATAGTCGGGTGACCTGCGCGCTCTATCAGTATATTTTCTGGTAAGCAGAGGACGGTTAGAGATTAGTTAAGATGGGTAGGTAGGAAAATTGCTGCTAAATGAAAGTATTGATCGATCAAATGTAAAATGTTTTTTTCTCTCAAATATGAAATGTTCTGAAATGTTTTGAAATTTCACTGATTTTATGCTGTATTGATTCATGTATTAACCAAAGGTGTTTGTGACTGTTATATGTTTGTCTGGAATCCCCGGTGGCAGAATAGCGGGTGGTAAAGGGAAGCCACACTGCAGTGAGGTCACTTACTCGCAGGAAGTTAGTGCATGGTTAGGCAGAACCGGAAGCACTATTTAGGGGTTTCTGTATGAATGTATGAATAAGTGATAGCAAAGAGTTCGCTGGCAAAACTTCTATTGTGATATCACCTAGTAAGGGTCACACGGAAGGAGTAGCAGGTTTGTCTGAGCTTGATTGATAGCAAAGGGGTTCGCTGGTGAAACTTTGGCCTTAGTAAATATCCCAGAGTGGATGAGTCCAGAGGAGTAGCAGGTTCTCTAATGCTTGTGTGATGGGTAGGCAGAAGGGATCTACTCGCAGTATATGAAAAGTAAACGGAAGGGATTTACTTGCAGTAAAATAAATCTTTCTTTTCTAGACACTCGAGTACAGTGGCAAATGTTTTGCTTTGTAAATTAAACAAAGCACTTGCACTTTAAAAAGCTAGAAATTGAGTTTTCTATTACCTTGTGAAGGAGGGAGTCAGTTGCGGAGATGCGCTGACGTCACTCAGTGCCGCGCTGGTATTGGTCGAGACAGCGGGCGTCTAGCTGACATAGCATTGTAAAGGAGGGGTGAGCAGAGGAGCGTGAGAACTCATCTCACGAGAAAGGCCGCGCGCTCATTGGTTGAAATTATTTGAAAACTGCCTTTTGGTTGGTTGCAGGAAAATAAAAGACACGCTAGCATTGGAAGTGATTAGTAAATGAAAAGTTAGGTGATCTTTGAATTTTTTTTAAATATATGTGGTATCCAAGCCATCCAGAGATTCGACCTGATCCAAGATACCAAGGTTTTGCTAGAGATCAGTCGATAAGAGGTAGACCTCGCAATATGTACGGAAGCAAGAAAAAATTGTCGCTTGTAGACAAAGTCAGGAATTACTTTAAAAAAGACAAACCCACCAAAACTAGAGAAGGAGTCATTTTTCCACCACCAAACACTCCCGCATCATTTATGATGTTTGACAGAGGTTATCACTCCTGTGGTTAGAGAACTGGGTGGAATATACTAAAGATGACTGAGTTTTAGCATTTCCCTTAGAAGGCACATTCAATGGAAGAATTTTGTTCAACCTAAGAACCCAAATGAATGATTTACATCCCAGACCTAGATTAACGCAATATGAGGCATTAGAGGAATGGGAAATAGAAGCTTTTGAGCGAGAGAGACCCAGAATTGACAAAGGGCTGAGTAAATTCTATCCTAAGGTTCAACTAGAAACTAAAGACAAACAAATGAAACGATGGAGACAGAACATGTTATTTGAAGGATTATATCCTGTACTAACCTTAGTAGAGCCCACAGGAGGTAAAAGGACTAAGAAAACAAAACATTGAGGGCCCGATTCACAGAATGAGCTTAAGACTCAATCCTAAACTTACTACTATTTTGGTATTCATAGAATGCACTTACTACTTTTGGCATTCACAGAATGAACTTACTACTTTTGGTATTCACAGAAGTTAGGATTTTGTCTTAAGTTTGTCTTAAGACAAACTTAAGACAGACTTAAGACAGACTTAAGACAGACTTAAGACAAAATCCTAACTTAAGTGAATACCAAAAGTAGTAAGTTCATTCTGTGAATGCCAAAAGTAGTAAGTGCATTCTGTGAATACCAAAATAGTAGTAAGTTTAGCATTGAGTCTTAAGTTCCTTCTGTGAATCGGACCCTTAATGACCAGTGGTGATTCAGACTATAATTATTTAGAGGATTTATTAAGGAAGAATCCACCACCTTATAATGAGGAACCCAGATCCTTAAATTCGAGGAACCCATTTGTAAACCCAAATTACAATGAGGGACCGAGTATGGCAAATCCAAGTGCCCCGAGTTTAAACCCACCCTTGATTCCGCAAATAGTACATGAAATGTCCATGGAAAAGGTACTACAGGACAGAGAACGAGAGGCTTTAGTCAAACAAAGAACTGAACTAATCCAGAAAATATCCCAATTAAATACAAGTCCTGAAGCTTTGACAATCCCAATAACTTTTGGCCCAGTTGTTCCTTTGTACGTGAACAAGCAAACTAGTCCAAAAGCTCCAGTTATAACTACATCCGTAGTGCAGCCGAGAAAAGAACCCTAGGTAATAGACGACCAGGCAAGCGAATGTGAGTCCGTAATTTCCTTAATGGACTTACCAATAAGGGAACCAGAAGGCAGTTCGATGAGAAAGAACACTCCTTTAAATTCAAGAGAAGTCCAGATAGAGTCATCATCTGGTACCAGAAGTGCCACAGTAGTGACTCCTGAGGAAATAGACCGATGGACCCGAGAGCTAGAGAGACCAAATCCCCAGCCAAAACTATTAGATATATATAAATTAAGAATTTAATTAGAGGAATTAATGGCTGGGAATGTGGGATTGGATAGACTGAACACTCTCAGAGAAGATGAATTACTATTCATTTGAAAAAGTATTACCCGGAATACAAGAGTGTACCATGAAAAATTAATGGACACTGCAGCTAGCATGGGAATAGACATTGGAAAATCTAAAGTGTTGCAAAAGCCATATCAAGCAGAATTCTCTGACAAAGATTAAGAAACATGAACGTGTCAGGAAGAAAAGTGCAGATAAGAGAATTACTAAACCTATTACAAAAATAGGGAGACTTAGAAAAGTGGAAAGCCAGGTGGGCAAAGAAAAAAGAAGAGGCTCGCTCAAAACAAATGACTTCTGAATATGTCTTAAAAGAAGCAGAAAAGGTGGAAAAATTATATCCTATGCGAGACGTGCCAGGTGGAGGTTATGTACATGTGCCATGGTCCAGACAGGATATTGTATATTTTACCAATGATTTCCCAAAATTGCGCGAAAAACCTGTAGACTGGTACAGGCAGGTCAAAAGATTTGTGAAAGTTTCCAAATGCATTCTGAAAGATGTAGACGGATTGTTTGACATTGTAGTTCCCGTATATTTGTGGACAGAATGTAAAATTGCTGTAGATTGGCCTACTGAGGAATACCCCAGAGACCCAAAGACAGGGGCCTCTTCCAAAGATGTGATGAAGAAATATAATCAGGTAATACTGTACCTGAAAGGAAAGGTGCCTGCAAAAGAGACTGATTGGACTAGGATAGATAGAACCACTCAGAACCGAGATGAAACTGTTCATTCATACTATGAACGTCTGTTACAGGTGTTCAAGACGTACAGTGGGCTGGACAATATCGAAATGAAAGACATGACCCATTTCATTTATCGATTTGTGCTAGGGTTAAGGCATGATCTGTTGGCAGGCCAAGCCAATATGCTAAGTACTGTGAGGATGAGCTGGAAAATAAACGAAAAGAGTTGAAAGAATAGGTCATGTGGGCACAGGAGAGGTGTGGCGCCGCGGCCAGGGCGACTGACGCTGGAACCTGGGGACCACGGTTCGATCCCCGGTTCCGGCGGCAGGTTAGCCCAGCACCATGTGACTCTGGGCAATAGCTCGCCTAATCTTCCCGACTGCCCCCAGCGCCTAGAGACCCTTACGGGTGATTGTGCGCTTTACAAATGTGGACTTTACTTTTACTTTTACAGGTAAAATTAGCAGAGCACCAAGAACAGCAGTTAAGCAAAATGACTAGTAACCAGAATCAGGGAACCGGAAATGGGGGAAAGCTAAGGGGAACAAGCATTTGCAATGCAATAGGTCTCGCATTAGGAAAGTTTGAGCTATTGGTCTTGTAAATGACAATTTTTTATTTATGTGTTGATTTTGAAAATAGCTAAATTAATAGCTTTGTCATTTACAATGCCAATAGTTATAACTTTCGCAAATGTGACACCTATAACCTGGGGTTGCCCTGAGTGATGCTGTGGTGGTGCTGAGTGGTGCTGTGGTGGTGCTGAGTGATGCTGTGGTAGTGCTGAGTGATGCTGTGGTAGTGCTGAGTGGTGCTGTGGTGGTGCTAAGTGGTGCTGTGGTGGTGCTGATTGATAATGTGGTGGTGCTGAGTGGTGCTGTGGTGGTGCTGAGTGGTGCTGAGTGGTGCTGTGTTGGTGCTGAGTGGTGCTGTGTTGGTGCTGAGTGGTGCTGTGGTGGTGCTGAGTGATAATGTGGTGGTGCTGAGTGATAATGTGGTGGTGCTGAGTGATGCTGGAGTAGCGCTGAGTGGTGCTGTGGTGGTGCTGAGTGATGCTGGGGAGGCGCTGAGTGATGCTGTGGTGGTGCTGAGTGGTGCTGTGGTGGTGCTGAGTGATGCTGTGGTGGTGCTGAGTGGTGCTGTGGTGGTGCTGAGTGGTGCTGTGGTGGTGCTGAGTGATGCTGTGGTGGTGCTGAGTGGTGCTGTGGTGGTGCTGAGTGGTGCTGTGGTGGTGCTGAGTGATAATGTGGTGGTGCTGAGTGGTGCTGTGGTGGTGCTGAGTGGTGCTGTGTTGGTGCTGAGTTGTGCTGTGGTGGTGCTGGGTGGTGCTGTGGTGGTGCTGAGTGATAATGTGGTGGTGCTGAGTGATAATGTCGTGGTGCTGAGTGATGCTGTGGTGGTGCTGAGTGGTGCTGTGGTGGTGCTGAGTGATGCTGGGGTGGCGCTGAGTAATGCTGTGGTGGTGCTGAGTGGTGCTGTGGTGGTGCTGAGTGATGCTGTGGTGGTGCTGAGTGATGCTGAGTGGTGATGTGGTGGTGCTGAGTGATAATGTGGTGGTGCTGAGTGATGCTGTGGTGGTGCTGAGTGATGCTGTGGTGGCGCTGAGTGATGCTGGGGTGGCGCTGAGTGATGCTGGGGTGGCGCTGAGTGATGCTGTGGTGCCGCTGAGTGATGCTGGGGTGGCACTGAGCGATGCTGTGGTGGTGCTGAGTGATAATGTGGTGGTGCTGAGTGATAATGTGGTGGTGCTGAGTGATAATGTGGTGGTGCTGGGTGATGATGGGGTAGCGCTGAGTGATGATGTGGTGATGCAGAGGGCAGAAAGGCACAACAAACGAGTCTAACAGAGGGCAGAAGGGCAGAAAAACATGTGAAAAACGAGTCTAAAAGAGGGCAGAAGGGCACAAAAAACGAGTCTAACAGAGAGCACAAAGGCACAAACAAGTACAATTTCCTAGTGAAGGATCCGTCTCTACCAGTTCAGGCTGGTATCAAGCCTTTTTCAAGAGATTATTATATACACACCCTGTGATACTATTTCATGGTGGAAAAACTCGAGGACAAGGGGGGGGGAATGATCAGAAGGTAAAAAGAAAGTCATGCACAAGAAAAACAAATTATCAACGGAGGGAGAGGCAGGACTAATTATGTTATGGTTGGAAGGGCAACATCTCATTCTGCACTTGTACAGAAACCATCAAAGGTAAAAGCACGCAAAGCAAGAACAAGTTGAAGAAAGACAATCCAGCATTAACAGTCCGGAAAATATTACAGAGGTACACCAGCAAGGGCAATCGCCGACATAACATCCATGTCATGCCTTGTAAAAGCACTCATGCATCTTTCTGCACAATAAATACCTTGCCTAAGCAGTACAGGAGAGCCAGATGCCGGAAACGCCACAGTCAAGTGCACACTACTCTATTCCATCCGTGAGTGTGCGAGCGCGCCAGCCATCACTGGAAGCTCGACTGCTCTTTCCTTTCCCCAGATGAACTGGAAATTGCCTCTTGGGGGTGTGTGAGGACTGTGCCAATTGGAGGGGGGGTATAGGTTGTGCAGGCAGCTGCCTAGGCGCAGGGCAAGTAGCTATAACAGAAATATTAAAATAAAAAAAAGTTCAATTGCAAAGCATCCTGCCCAGCTTAATGAGTGCGTGTCATGCCGAAGTTACTGGGTGCAGGTGTTAACATCTATGAGCGCTGAAAGGGCCAGGCTCACACACGTGCTGGTTGTATGAAGGGGTCACGGATACATCACCGTTGCAAGCTGGTCAGTAATGCGTTAAGCGCCTGGGGAATATTTTGCCAGAAACTAATTGCATTGGGTGGAGTAGTGAAAAACAAATTTCGCATGAGGTACAATCTGCATTCAGGGAGAGCTGGTAAAACGTGTGGATGAGACGTGCACTGCCAGGGGTGGGGCTGCTGAACAAGTCAGCTCCTGATCCACACACACACACGTAAAAGTCATACTCGAAAAAAAGCCACAGGAGTTGGTGTTGCCCAAAATAGCACCATAAAAGAAGAAAACGTTGGCGGCTTAATATTACAAGAAACAGGCCTGGCCTTGAGAGATAAAGCGCAAAAGCGATTCACCACACAGAAAACGAGACCTAACAAGCTCTTGGCATTGCTGTGGGGAAGCCGTGGGCAGCAACAGCAGGGGTGAATAATTAGGGGGGGAGGAGAAATGCGAGGCACGGCCTGGCGGCCGTGAAAAGTGTGAAGCAGGGGGCGGGGGAGCGGATCCCTTTGAAGTGAAGCTCTCAGAGGCAGGCGGCTCGGGAGCAAATGGCAAGCGCGTGCACGAGCACATGCACTCAACGTAATCCGCCTGGTGGTTTCAGAGCTTGGTTTGCCCTCTATACTCTCGTTCAATTATCGCTTAATTGGACGAGACCTAAAAATGAGTACAGAGGAGGCAAAGAAAAAGTTCCCCTGCCACAGGTGCGGAAAGTTGGGACACTGGAAGGACGAGTGTAAGGCTGTGCAGAGTGGTAATGTGCAAATTGAGGTGCCACAGAAGTCCCAGCAGCAGGTAAAGCAAAATCAGTTGCCTCATGCACCTTTGCCATATTATAGGAGCAAAGCACAACAGAGTGTAGATTCCACAAATTGGGAAGGAAGGGAGAGAAGAGATACAGCAACTTCACAATTTCTGTTAAACGACACCTTCCTCTGTGACGAACCTTACTGACGGTGCCTGAGGGGGGAGGACGAGGAGTGCATGCTTGGCGCCTCCTTGCCGGTGGACCAGTCAGGCCATACATTGAAGGAAAGGTTGAAGGAAAGGATGTCACCTTTCTGTTGGACACTGGTGCTACCCGTTCTACTGTGAGAACAGCAGACCTACCTAACCTACCCCTCTCGGGAGAAGCGATCCAAGTAGTGGGCGTTTCTAATAAACACATTTGTACCCCAGTTACAGAACCCATGGAAGTTAGAATTGGCAATTTTAAAGAAATGCATAGATTCGTTGTCTGTGATTCAAGTCCTGTTAACCTACTAGGGCGAGATTTGTTGTGCAAAATGCATTGTACCATCTTTTGCACTCCAAATGGAGTTGAAATCCAAACCCCAGACGAAGACGGAATTTACAAATTGATGTTAGCAAGACCAGAGACAGAAATTAAAAAACTGACAATACAGGACTTACCAGAAGAACTCCAACAGGCAGTAAAACCAGAGGTATGGGATTTTACTGGAAAAGACGTAGGCTTAATGGAAAATGTGGACCCAATTAAAATAGCAATAAAGGAAGATGCAGTTTACCCAAATACTCAACAGTACAAAATGAGTGCAGAAGTAAAAGCAGGGGTTGCTGCCGAAATAAAACGTTTGCAGGAAGTGTTGAGCAGTCCTTGTAATTCTCCCATAATTGGCATAAAGAAACCGAGTGGTAAGTACAGGGTCGTACAGGACCTGCGCAAGGTTAATAAAATTGTTGTTCCTTGCTGTCCAGTTGTGCCAAATCCTGCAGTGATTCTGTACCAAATACCGTGGAATGCTGGATGGTTTACCGTCATTGACCTATGTCATGCATTCTTTTCGATTTCATTACATCCAGACAGCAAATTTCTTTTCTCATTTGAAATCGACAGTCATGTCTACGTCTGGAATCGTGTTCCTCAGGGGTACACAGAGAGTCCCTCAATTTTTAATCAAATTCTGAAAAAATGCCTTGAATCTCTGATATTGCCCGGAAAGTCAGTCCTGGTGCAATACATAGACGACCTCTTGGTGGGGTCTTAAAGTCGGAAAGACTGTGTTGTTGACACCATCGCATTACTAACCCATTTAGGTGAAGGAGGACTTAAAGTGTCACCAGAGAAATTACAGTTCTGTACCTCTTCAGTAAAATATCTGGGGCACTAGATAGAAAGGGGTGTCAGAAAAGTTACCACAGAGAGAATTAGAATAATTCAAAACATGGAGCTGCCCGACACCCACAAAGAAATCAGAATGTTTCTTGGAGTTGTAGGATACTGCAGGTAGTGGATTGTGGGATTTGCAGTCTTAGCAAGGCCATTGATAAAGATGACAAAGAAAGGAGCTAAGGACCCAGTAGAGTAGGATGACGAAAGCATGACTGCTTTTGTAAAACTATGAGAATGTCTGTGTACAGCTCCTGCATTAGGAATGCCTGACTATTCGAAAGAATTTGCATTGTTTTGTGACACACGAGACAATTGCGCACTTTCAGTCCTGACCCAAATTCATGGCTTAACAAGACGTCCATTGGCATATTTTTCTTCCACATTGGACCCAGTGGCAGCTGCATTACCTGGATGCCTGAAAGCAGTAGCTGCAACCTGCATGAGTCTTGAACAGAGTGAATCCATCATTATGGGACATCCTGTAACAGTGTATGTTCCACATGCAGTTGTGATTTTGCTGACAAGAACAAAAACCCAGTATCTCAACACCTAGGGCCCTATTCACAGAACTAACTTAAGACAAAATCCTAAACTTACTACTTTTGGTATTCACAGAAGTTAGGATTTTGTCTTAAGACAGACTTAAGACAGACTTAAGACAGACTTAAGTTAGGATTCTGTCTTAAGTCTGTCTTAAGTCTGTCTTAAGACAAAATCCTAACTTCAGTGAATACAAAAAGTAGTAAGTTTAGGATTTTGTCTTAAGTTAGTTCTGTGAATCGGGCCCCTAGTCGGCTGACTAAGTATGAGAGAATCCTTGTAGGTGCAGGGAACGTAACCATTGCTAGATGTAATGTCTTGAATCCAGCTACCCTACTACCAAATTCACTCTCAGCAGAAGTAAAGGGGGAAGTTGAACATGACTGCATTGATCTGACCGAGTATAGTACAAAACCACGCCCAGACATAAGAGAAGAGCCCTTAGGTAATGAAGATTATGAGCTGTTGGTAGATGGCTCTTGTATGAGACATGAGGACGGAGAACTAAGTGCTGCTTACTCAGTGTGCACTTTGGGAGGTCCAGTTGAGGCATCCTATTTACCTGGAGTCAAGTATGCACAAGTAGCTGAATTGGTTGCATTGGCAAGAGCCTGTAAATTTGGAAAGAACTGGAAAGTAACCATATATACTGATAGCCAGTATGGTTACGGCGTTGTGCATGACTTTGACCAATTGTGGAGTTTCTGACTTCTTCCGGTACCCCCATAAGAAATGGAAAGTATGTACAAGATTTACTGGAAGCAATCCAGTCACCAAAAGAATTGGCTGTCGTCAAGTGTGCTGCTCACAAATCTGGCAACGACAAAGTGACAGCAGGTAATCGATATGCTGACCAGTTAGCCCAACATTGTGCAAAATACAAAATGTCTATTAATAAGAAGGTTGGGGTGAACAGAAACAGCTGTCAACTTATGATGCTAGAAGGAATAAATACGTGGGAAGAAGTGAGAGACTTACAGGACACAGCAGAGCCAAAAGAGAAGGAAAATTGGAAGATATTTGGTTGTCAGAGAAGGGTTGAAGATGGTGTCATTGTTTACCTTGATGGTATGCCTGTGTTACCAAACTGTCTGCTTGCTCCTATGGGTAGTTTGATACATGGAGACACATATTTGGGAAGAGATGCTATGATATGCATATTTAGACAGGCATGGTTCAACTCGAAATTCTGAAACATAGCAGAGGCACTCTGCCAGATGTGTCTGGTCTGTCAATAATTTAACCCAGGAAAGAAAACAGTAGTGTTGCCAGGAAAGATTGGAAAGGCAGAGGGCCCTATTATATGACTACAACTTGACTTTATTCAGTTACCCCCTTGTCGAGGCATGAAGTACATACTTGTCATTGTCTGCCTATTTTCAAAATGGGTGGAAGCTTACCCCACACGCAGGAATGATAGCATCACTGTAGCTTAATTGTTACTTAGGGAACTTATATCTCGGTACGGTTTTGCAGTAACAATTGAGTCAGACAGAGGCAAACATTTCCATAGTGAAATAATAGATCAAATTTGTGAAGCATTCAAAATTACGCAAAAACGGCACTGTGCATATTGCCCAGAGGCTTCTGGAGTGGTGGCACAATTGAATGGCACTATCAAATCAAGATTGGGAAAAATGTGTGAATCAACTCAAATGGAATGGCCAGATGCTTTGCCCCTTGTTTTGATGGGACTTAGAAGTTTTCCAGACCGGAACACCGGCTTGAGTCCCCATGAGATACTGATGGGAAGAGCAATGCTGCAAGCATGGGTGCCAGGATACAAACTGATAAGCATTTCTGATGATTTGGTGCTGGAATACTGCAAAGAACTGGCTGACCAAGTGCGTTCTATCTCTCACCAGGTTCGGGAAGACGCTGTCGCCAGACCAGCAACACCAGCACATGACCTGAACCCTGGTGATTGGGTGGTAATAAAGAAACACACTCGGAAAACTTGCCTTGCACCAAGGTGGGGAAAACCACGACAAGTAATTCTGGTAACCACCACAGCTGTGAAACGTGCAGGAGTGCCACATTGGATTCATGCCAGTCACACGAAGAAAGTGACTGAACCTGAGGAAACTGAGGCTGAAGGTTGTGCAGCTGAAGGGTCGCAAGAACTTGATCCAGAAGTAGCTGAAGAGGAACAACCGAGCTCCAGTCAAGATGATTGGGTCCCAGTAATCGACCTGACTGTAGACCCTGTGAGAACAAGAAGACAAACCTATTTAAATAGACAGTGGGAGGGTGAGGACGAGACAGGTGTAGAGGGAGATATTCAGATCATCGAAATCCAAATCAAATCTGATACTGAAGAGGATCAGATAGGGAAAGGTCAAGTAATCAACACTCTACCGAAAACTCCTGAGCCAGAAGAGGGATAGATAGAAATTAGGGAAGAGGTTCAAGCAGAAGAAAATCAAAAGTTCGAAGAGCTTGAACAGGACCAGATAGGAACAGACAATTGTGTTCAGGAAGAAGAAAACGATACAACTCAAAGCCAAATCCAGTATACACCTGAACAAGACCAGCTTAGGGACCAGGCAGAAGAAATTGACGTAAGACCTGGACCTAGTCAGTTAGGGAGAAACACAGAAGACGATCTTGAAACCAATGTGCCACAACTGAATGAAAATAAAAGAGCTTTTGAAGAGGGCCAAGACACAGTGGCAGTTAAAAGACTAAGGAAAGGAGATCAGGTGCCTAGGTTTGTCAAAAGACTGAGACTGCGAATAAAGACAATCAACGAAGAACCTGAGCAAGTGAATGAAGTCTCAAGTCAAGCTGAACCATCTGTGATACAAACCATAAAAAGGAGTCCCTGAATAAAAAGACTGAATAATAAATATAATAGCCCTGAATGGACTTATCTTGTATTGGAAGACTTTGAAAATCTGGAAATAAGTGATGAAAGTGATGAAGAATTGATCACTGACCAGACTGACGAAGAAGAAAAACCGACCTGAAAATCCAGACAGTGTAAAGAGGCTGTGTAAAGTTACAAAGAGGGGTTGAATCTCCTTTAAGTCAAAATGGCTGATTCTTCTGTTAATGGAAGACCGAGACGAGGTTGTTTAAAAACATGCTGTAAAGTATGTTTATGTAGTATAGCAATAGTACGTATTCTCTGGATAGGATTAATAATAGTTATTCCTTACATGATGAGTAAAGAGACAAACCTGTACCCTACTAATCAAGTGCCAAAAGACACAGAAGAGCTACTAACTAGAGACACACCACAAAGAGTAGATATACAAGAGAGAGCACTTAGCCTTAGACAAACAAAAGTAAACTTAGAAGCATCAGATGAGGAAGGACTACAGTATAATAAAATCAAGAACAGAACCATTTAAATGTATTTGCAAACCTGTTAGTACATTATGTAGAAGCTATGGAAATAGAAGACTTTTATGTCTGCATGAAGCTGCCCACTTCGGTAGCTGAGGGTGTGACGTACCACCATCTGCCACTAACCTATGGAATTTTCTGTAGTGTTTTAACAAGATTATTTTACAAAAGAGGACCTTTACAGTATTACTATTCTAATCTAGACGTGATCATTTCTGAACTTCCTGTACGAAGAAACCTAAACCCTGTACATACAACTAGAGATGTAGCGAAATACATGAGTGAATATTTTCTAACTGTAGGTAAAATAAACATAGATGACGCACACAAGAATAACCTGACATGTTTATTACACGAAAAAGAGAAAATGTTTCTGAACATGGTAGAGAAAAGAAGAGAAAGTTTCCAAAAGAAAGCAAATGACAAGAATCGGAAAACTCCTAAATGGGCTGAAAGCATAGGGAGCACCTCAAATGGAGGGGCTAATGCTGCTATGTTGCTGGATTTCGAACAGAAGGGGAAACTTTGTCTTCACAGAGAAAGAACCAGTTATTATAACAATTTATTCATTGGTTCCAGTGAATGCGAACACAATTACAAGGTAATTGGGGGTTGGGGTTTTAAAGATGGGTCAGAGCCTGTGTTTCCTGGAATTTAATATATATGTGGGAACAAGGCTTATTTGAAACTGCCCGACCATTGGTATGGGAGCTGTTACTTTGGTATTGTCTTCCCAAAGATATACCATGTGGGTAAAATCACTGGAAACACTGAAATAACTAATGAATTAGTACGCAGTAAAAGAGAAAGTGTTGGTGAAATAGTAGGTGATATTTTGAGTGCATTGATACCTACAGTGGGAGTGGCTCTAAATACACACAGAATCTGCAAATTGTCAACAGTAGTGGATCGGTTATCAACTGACACTGCTGGAGGTTTCCTGATGTTCAATACCGAATTGGTTGCGATCAGATCAATGGTTTTGCAAAATCGACTTGCTCTTGACACGTTACTGGCAAGAGAGGGCGGAGTCTGCAGAATGTTGAAAGTGCAACATTGTTGCACTTACATACCAGACAAGAGTGTGGAAATTAAAGGGTATGTGAGAAATATTACCAATTTGGAAAAAGAGCTTAAATCACTGGAGGTTGACAGTGCATGGAAGAGACTTACTGATGGTCTCTCCGCCGTAAGTAGTTGGTTTTCTAATTTAGGTAAGAGTCTTGTGAGCAAAATACTGATGCCAATAGCGGGATTAGGTCTACTAGTATTCATAATAATAATTTGATGCAAATGTCGAAGACACAAAAAGAAATATTCTGTGAATAGGCGAGGAGTAAAAAAAAATGTAGAAGAGTTCGAATTAGAAGAATTGAATAATCAGATTTACAAAAAGATGAAAAATTCTCATCCTGATAAAAATACTGAGAAAAACCAAAATATAAATTTTGAAGAGATTGAAATGGGTGAAATGTGAGAAGTTGGCATCTGGTTCCAATAATTGTGATGATATAAAATATCATCAAAGAGGGGATTGATGGAGCAATGATTCGCATGTAAAGCGACTTGCTTGTATTCATGAACCTCGATTAACAGTATTAAAAGTAACCAACATGTTTGTCTTACTAAACTTTCCTTTTCCCTTACATTCCGGGTGTCCGAATGAAGCTTGCTTATGTGTTTTCTAATGCTAATACGCTTGCAAATAAAATGGCTGCTGCTACGTGGGAATTTCTACCGCGCATGCGTCGGTCATACCCATGTGACGTGACGTATTCACAGCTTTGGAGGGAAGCTGTTCGCATATGCACATTAGAATTAAGATGGCTGCAATGGTGTTGTCACATGCGAGAAGCTTGCACTGCTGCTTTTGCTAATCTGTTCCTTCTGCTCAATCCTAGTGCTATAGTTTATTATAAAGTAATGGGAATAGTGTAGAGATTCATGGTATACAGTGTGTTAATTTATTATGTGTTCTAAAACTGTTTCTTTTTCATTTCATGTTGCACTTCAAAATATGGCCTATTATCCTCTGCTGCACTCCATCTTGCTTGAAACTGCGTCTGCGCGAGATCTGCAAGTCTCCACAGCAGTGACCTTTGAAATCCAGCCAAGGAGCTGACTGACTGAGAAGATGCTCCTGGGAACTTCACCTAATGAACTTTGGACACATGCAATGTTGTATTGAATAGAACATCCATTGTTTTGCGAGAGGAAGACTTCATGGGAGTCTGAATTTGATGGGCGTGAACCTTAATTTTAATAGGAGACGGCGAAATTAAAAAATATTAGGGGGTGTGATGACCTGTCCTCCTCTCTAGTCCAATCGAAATTGGGGATCCTTACACTTGCAACATTGGGGGGTGGTACACTGACCTGGAAAATAGTATAACTAGCGTAGTTTTAGCTACAGAAATGGTCCGACTTGTCCGAATAGCTGACCTGTCACTGACCCAACGCACTCAATAGCTGATCGAGAACAGAGGTGCTGCGGAGCACTCTGTCCGAAGACTCGCTGCCCCAATCGGGGTTTTGGGATATGAAGTGCTGGCGAAGCACTTTGCTGGGGAAATCGATAACCCAATCGGGGTTCTGACTGATAGCTGCAGAGAGGGAGTAGAGCAGGCGTTGCAACTGAACTGCGGGTGCTGGTCTCAACTTTCGGTGGTCCTATTCAGATCCAAATCTGGTCTACCCTGTCCTGATTTCCATACGGCACCTGCTGGCCTACTGGCAACTGCTTTCCTTGGGGTTTCTTCTGTCCTTTAACTGACCCGTGGCCAGGGTTGGTCTTCACATCGTTCTAGATTAATATAAATCTGTGTGGGAAACAAATAATACATTTGTGTCTTACCCTCCCTGAATCTTGCTAAAGTCATAATTGCATATGTTCCTTTTTTCTTCCCCCTCCTTTGAGATATTAATAAAACCGTGATTCTTGCTATTTTAGCATGACCCAATTTTATCCTATCCTTTAGAATTGAAGATAAAGAACTGTTCATTAAAATATAGATGTTCCTTTTCTTTACCCTCCCTTTAAGGAAAACTGAAGTGGTTATCCTGAATTATTAGAGTGTTCCAATTTGTTTACCTTCCCTATAGCTACATGGTTACTTTATTTTCGTCATTATAAGTTGTGTTCCTTTTTCTTACCCACCCCCTTGAAAACGATTAAACTGTGACTTCTAGCATGTCCCTGATTTTTCCCATCCTTTAGAAGATATCATTTCAAGTCCGATTACTTTAAGGTCATTTCAGTATGTTTCTTGTTGCTACCTTCCCTTATTGAATTCTAAATGGTTGGCATAATATATCTTTTGCATAGAAATACAATTTTCATGATTCTGGTTATTGATATCTTGCTTGCTGTAAACCTTTGGCTTACGATTTTCGATGAAGATTAGATCAAGGTTTTCAAAACTTCGTGAGCCTGTGGTTATTATAAATGAGTGCAAATGTATTGGTATTTTTGACTGTTTGCCTATCTTTACAACCAACTCCCTGATCCATTGTGGTCATAGGTGCCAGTGACAAGGATTGATAAGTTAATGGTATAGGAATCAGTAGTATTAAATAGACTGGTAGTAGAGTGTAGGTTACCCGATTGAGTAAATATGGTGTATTGAATTGTGGGCCTAGATGAGTATTGATAAAATTATAGTCGGGTGACCTGCGCGCTCTATCACAGCGATGCATGGAATTTTGGGTAGTTGGAATATATTCACAGCGGCGCAAGATTTCTTGGCACACAGCTTCATTGAGAACCCACCGAGCTGTCCTCTGATGGTGCTAGAGGCTCCGGTAATGGAGGAACATGTGTGCTCTTTTCCTTTATTAAACTGAATGGCTGAAATGTTTTCGGATGAGAACAGTGACTTCCTGTTGGAGGCTATTGCTGCATATTTTGCATATTCGTTGTCTGGATGAGATGTGACAATAGTTATCGCTCCCACAACTGAGGTCATTTATTAGACTTCGAGTGATTTTTTTTTTTTCAAATTCTTTACACAATTTTTATGCCCCAGACCTATTGACTTGGATAGGCCCAATGACAAATATTTTTGGGAAATTGACTTTTATAGTCTAACTTTGCGGTTTTTTATAACATTCTTTTCTTGTTTTGTGCAAATTCGATACTGGTTCTGACTGTCGTTGTTGAACTCTGCATTAAAAATTTGGCCCTAATCTATTCTACATCTTATCTTAGATCAAGGGAGGGTGTCATAACGATAGGCCTAGCTTTCACACTGTGTAAAGTTAGCATGAGCTTATTTGAAGTTTTAACGCCATTTTTCCTTTCTGCTACTTCTGCACACGGCACATATTGTTATTAATGCTTTGAGCTTAGTAGGATGTTTTGCTTCACACACGAATAATATGTTTTCCAATAGTATCAGCTTTACTTGGTAAGCTATGTCTGTACAGTGAGTGCCAAGGCCTTCAAGGTTATTTCAACACAGTGGTTGTTGCTCGGTCTGATCAGAGCCCGTTCTAGACATAACACATATGCAGCTGGGGCCAACTTTGGCCTTTGGCGCGTTTTAATACGGCACTGCGCAGAGCATGCTACACACTTGATGAATATTCACATGCAGAGAGCTGTCGTAGTAGAGGATGTGATTCCTTCCACTAAGACCAAGAGGTATGGGGCCGCCCTTCTAAAACCCAAAGAGACCTTCTTTAGATATAATATAATATACTAGCAAGGGAGGGTAAGACTGAGATAACCTTTAGCCTTTATTCCTTGTAGCATTTTAACATGCTTTCTCCCTTTGTATTTTATGGACTAGTAACTATGCTGATAACCTTGTTACTGCTAATATGTTTGCTTGTATTAGCTAAGTTACTGCGCTTGAGAACACTGCATTAGAAATAAACATTTCAAACTTGCACGTGTCTTCATTTACTCCACGTTCTGGATTGGTATGTTAGTATAAATGTGTCCATGTGTTCCACGTTACCTGAGGTGTTCTAAGTCCATGTTCTGGGTTGTCTAAACATTGGGGGTATTGAAGAACCATTGGGACACTGATTGCTAGTCTGGTATGGGATTTTGGATACTGAGGTGAGTTTTGGTACAACCTAATTTACTGAGGTTCTAAGTCTCTATGCACAGTTCTGTGTAAGAGCAGGATCCCTGCGACAATGTGGATGATATTTATATAATGGAGGATGACTTAGAGAGGCACTTGACCAGGGTAAGCCCATTATTATGGGAATTGACGCTGAGGGCTACAAATTCAACTTTAAAAAATCGAAAATAACTAACCATGGGCGTACACATAGCTTCACGTAGTATACTTTGAACTTCACGTAGTACACGTAGCATAGCTGATGATACTGTGTACTTGTCTGCACTGTAAAAAGAATTGCAAAATAATTGCAAATGACATCCTGCACAGTGCCAGTTATGATAAAATAAGTATCTCTATCTTTATATGCTAAAGAGCTTATAGTATTTTCACAAAAGTGAAACTAAAAAATTAGCAAGCAGTGAGAGAGGTGATGATTTTGGGATTGTCCCTAACCTAGGGAGAGTACCAAAGGATACATTGAAAACAACAAGCATTGGCATAGCCAATAGGTCTTGCTTTTGGGACCTAATAAAGTATATAGGGGCATATTACCAAGCAATAGCGATAATTATCGCTATTGCTTGGTTAGAGACAAAATTTTACCGCTGAGCTATGGCGATTTTTATCGCAGATAAACCTTGGTATTACCAAGGTTTATCGCAAATGCGATAAAAAACGGCCGCAATGCATGAATATCGCAGAAAAGTCAGCGATATTCATGCATTACCAAGCTAATTCTCTTAGCCATGTTATCCACCTCTCATTGGATAACATGGCTAAGAACTGCTCAGGGCAGGTGTTAGCTTTTGGAGATATTCGCGCTTAGCGCGAATATCTCCAAAAGTTGGTAATAGGAGATAGCGATGTTAGCGACTGTTTCCAGTCTCTAACATCTTGGCACGCCCACTTTGCATGTCATTAGTTATAAATATCACTGACATGCAAAGTGGGGCCCAAGATGGTCGCTATCTCCTACTAGCTGTCGCTAACTGGTGTTAGCGACAGCTAGGTAATAGGGAGATAATTTGATCTCCGCTTTCTTGTCTTTTAAAGCCAAAAAAGCGGAGATAAACCCGCTTGATAATATGCCCCATAGTTATGCAGCACAATATCCTTGGTGCAACAACATTAACTGTTGCATGGTTAAACACTTATAAGGCCCCAAAGGCGAGACCTATTGGCTAAGCCAATTTTCTTTTTTTAAAGACAAGCAGTGCTATCAGGCTCCGGCTGCCACTTAGTGGTAGAGAGAGAGAGGTGTGTAGAGAGAGAGAGAGAGGGGTGTGTAGAGAGAGAGAGAGAGATGTGTGTAGAGAGAGAGAGAGAAAGATGTGTGTAGAGAGAGAGAGAGGTGTGTGTAGAGAGAGAGAGAGAGGTGTGTAAAGAGAGAGAAAGAGAGGTGTGTAGAGAGAGAGAGAGAGGTGTGGAGAGAGAGAGAGAGAGAGAGAGGTGTGTAGAGAAGGGGTCTCCAAACTTTTGTGCGGTGAGAGCTACTTCTGAGCCATGAAAATTATTGCGAGCTACTAAAGGCCAAGCAACTTGTACATAATTCCCAAAGTCCCTCCACGCCCAGCTTCATTGAAAAGGGATAAACAGACACCTATTTAGCGTCTGCAATGCACAAAATGAAACCAGAGAGCCTGTAATTAGTCCTGGCTTTCCTCTTCCACAAACTGCATAATCCTGACCTCTGCCGTAACCAGCTAAGAAACTACGGGGCATATTACCAAGAGCCTTATCGCCGCTTTAGTGGGAAATTTTTCCGCTAAAGCGGCGATAATTTTATCGCCCTATTACCTAGCTGTCGCTAATACCAGTTAGCGACAGCTAGTAGGAGATAGCGATCATCTTGGGGCCCGCTTTGCATGTCAGCGATATTTATCGCTAATGACATGCAAAGTGGGCGTGCCAAGATGTTAGCGACAGGAAACAGTCGCTAACATCGCTATCTCCTATTACCAACTTTTGGAGATATTCGCGCTAAGCGCGAATATCTCCAAAAGCCAACGCCTGCCCAGAGCAGTTCTTAGCCATGTTATCCAATGGTAGGTGGATAACATGGCTAAGAGCATTTGCTCGGTAATGCATGAATATCGCTGACTTTTCAGCGATATTCATGCATTTCGGCCGATTTTTATCGCTTTTGAGTTAAACCTTCATAATAGCATGGTTAATCTGCGATAAAGATCGGCGGAGCTCGCCGATAATAATATTGCCGCTAAGCCAACATAGCGATAATTATCGCTAGTTGTTGGTTACAATCATTAGAAATCATACTAAAAATAGAAATTTCATACTAAAAACCATCTGTCTCTCACACCTTTTCATCCACCTCACTACCACGTTCCATAACTCAGTAATAGAACCTCAGTGATCATCACGCACAGCATGGAACACCTCCCACACAGGCTCAAAAAATAAAGACAACACCTTTCCGACCACATACCCTAGCTGGATTGGCTTGCAGGGTAGTAAGCATAATAAACAAATGCTGCAGTACAAATATTTTATTACATCATACCTCCTTGTTCTACATCATCACATGAATAGACCATAAAATGCAGGAGTTCATAGTGTGCACTGTACAAATTCTCTCATAACAGACTTTAAATTTGTTCCATGTAATAATAACCTATTCCACATGTATGGTGCACATGACTTGCCACTTAGTTCATTATTACAAAGTATCATCAGGGATGGTGGTAGTCAATGATTGGTTCATGTTCAAAAGTTGTTACTTCTAAAAATGCCTCTCAATGTAAGTATTGTAAAATACTGTTCATACAAAAGAAATAAACATTGTGATTTTCAAAACATTCCATCATATTTTATGTGCCTTTTGTGCCACTATTTGCATTATTTTCAACTCTTTGCTCACGCAAGGAAAGGGCCTCAGACCTTAGCTTCCTTGGCCCATGCTCTGCTCTCCGAGTTCATTTATTGGCCTCGCTTACAATAGATTCAGAAACACATGGCCACGGCAAGGGTGAGGAGCTGTTTTAAATGAGTTACATTAACAGTGAATTGTGAAGCCTTCCACTACATTTTAAATTACTCGCATGATATCATGAAAATAAATACACTCGTATTTTGTGTTCGAAAAAAGCACCTCTTGGAAGTTCTTCCTGGGCACAAACCGGAGCCAGTAACTTAATTTTACAATACATTTCTTCAATTATTTAACTAAAATGTAATGAAAAGACATGTAAAATTATGTTCTCGGTTCTGTGTTGTGGCCAGGAACAAAGTGCAAGGTACACTATTTATTTCAAAATAAAAGATGCCTGTGAAACGCTGCTTTAATTTAATGATTAAATTAAAGCAGAGTTTCAGATTGATTTATTAGCTGTTCGAATCATGTTTCAGATGCCTCGAACAAAGGCATGGCCAGGCATCTATTTAAAAAAAAAAAAAGTTTATCTTGGCCACAAATCTGATGGCACAGCGCGCCGACGTCATCAGGAAGCGCAGGACGCGCTGGAAGCCATTTCTTTCCAGCGCGCCCAAGGAGAAAGGAGGGCTTGGGCTCTCCGGTGGGGCAGGGGGGCCTTTTCTCGGTGCCTTGAGGCATCGGGGGGAGGAAACAGTGTTTCCTCTCCCCTGCTGTCCCAATGCAGGGCATTCCTGGTACACGATCACGCACAGCGTCTCGCGAATCTCATCTTGAACACCCAGGCAAGGAAAACGGCAGGAGTCTGCTTTGGTCTCTTGCGCACCGCCCGCAAAATTCTCCCACTGCTTCCATTTCAGTCAAGAAAGCTCCTTATACAGGGCCTCATCCTGTCCAGACTGGACTACGGAAATGCCCTGTATCTTGGCGCACCGAAGAAAGTGACAACAAAGCTCCAGGTAGTGCAAAATGCTGCTGCCCGGATTCTTACTGACACCAAGAATCGTTGCACGGCCAAACCGGCCATCAGAACACTGCACTGGCTGCCGGTCTTGCAAAGAGAGCAGTTCAAGGCCCTCTGTTTAACTCACAAAATTCTCCATGGAAAAGCCCCCCCATTCTTCAAGACCTCATCGTTCCCTACACTACCTCCAGAACTCTCCGTTCCTCCAATACCCATCTAACCTTGCCACCCAGGATTAAGAGGTCGCGCTCTGGAGGCAGGCGTTTCTCTTATAACGCCCCTAAACTGTGGAACACACTCCCTCCTGACCTCTGCGCCCAACCCAATCTCTTGCATTTCCGGAACGTGGCTGTTCCCGTAACCTCGCTCTCCTGTTCTCGCCTGATCTTCTGTCAGCGATGGGACGCTCTAGGGCAGCCATGCGCTTTAGAAATCTTTTAACATCTAACATCTAACATCGTGCACCAGGAATGCCCCCACTAGACACCAGGGATGTGTTTTTTTGTGAATAGGAAAAGACCCCTTGGGCAAGGGTCGCTTTCAGGGAGGCATATTAATGTTCCGACTTTTCGGGCGTTTCTTTTCCGATTCTGGACCCAGGGGGCAGAAAAGCCCACTAGACACCAGGGATTGGTTTTTTTTGTAAAGGAAGCGACCCCTTGGACAAGGGTCGCTTCCAGGGGGCAATTTAAATATTTTGGACTTTTCTGCCCCCCCTGAGGGCAGATCGGCTGTTTTTTTGCCCGATTCTAGACCCGTTAGGGGGTAGAAAAGCCCACTAGACACCAGGGATTCCTATTTAGTGAAAAGAAAGCGACCCCTTGGGCAAGGGTCGCTTCCTTAGGGGGACAAATCTTTTTCAGACTTTTCTGCCCCCCTGGGGGCAGATCGGGCATTTTTATTCCGATTCTGGACCCGGGGGGGGGGGGGGAGAAAAGCCCACTAGACACCAGGGATTGCTTTTTGACTGTAAAGGAAGCGACCCCTTGGGCAAGGGTCGCTTCCAGGGGGGCAAATAATTGTTTTAGACATTTCTGCCCCCCTGGGGGCAGATCAGATTTTTTTTGGCCGATTCTGGACCCGTGGGGGCGGGGGGGTAGAAAAGCCCACTAGACACCAGGGATTGTTTTTTGTGTGTGAAGGAAGCGACCCCTTGGGCAAGGGTCGCTTCCTTGGGCCCATATTTGTTTTAAAATATATTCTGAGTGAGGTATCATTTTACTCGGGAGAACAAGGGGAACGCTGGGTGGTAGGACATTTGTGACAGCATGGAGATCCCATGCAAAAATGTATGGAAAAGTGTTTTTTACCTAATTTTAAGGTTTGCAGGGGATTCTGGATAGAAAAACTTTGGGGGACCCACGCATGCCATACCTCGCTGGACTCCCCTGGGTGTCTAGTTTTTAGAACTGTTTGGGTTTGCTTGTTCCCCAAGATGGCCGCCGAGCCCAGGGCAAAAAACACAGGTGCCCCCCCAAAAAAAGAAGGTAGTTTTGCTATGGGTAATTTTTAAGTCTCCACAGTATGATTTGGGCTTTTTCCTGTTGCAGCCACTATGCCTACCCACGCAAGTGAGGAACCATTATTATCGGGAGACCTGGGGGAACGCTGGGTGGGAGAAAATTTGAGGATCCAAGCAGATTCCACAACTTTACTACACAGAAATGTGGGAAAAAGTGAATGTTTTGCAAAATTTTAGGTTTGCACTGGATTCTGGGTAGGAGGATGATGAGGGACCCACGCAAGCCACACATCCCTGGACTCCCCGGGTGAATAGTTTCCAGAAATGTGTGGGTTAGGTAGGTTTCCCTAGATGGCCGCCGAGCCCGAGCCAAAAACTCATGGGAACCCATTTGCAAAACCAGGTTGGTTTGTGATAGGTAATTTTGATGTCGCCTCATTAGGTTTTGGGCCCTTGCCTGTTGCGGGTCCTTGAGCCACCCATGCAAGTGAGGTACCATTTTTATCGGGAGACCTGGGAGAACGCTGGGTGGGTGGACATTTGTTGATCCACGCAGATTCCAGAACTTTCCACCACAGAGATGTGAGGAAAATGTGTTTTTGTTGTCAATTTTTTAGCTTTGCAAGGGATTCTGGGAAACAGAACCTGGTGGGAAGCAGTCGAGTCACCCCATCCTGAATTCCCCTGGATGTCTAGTTTTCAAAAATGTATAGGTTTGCTAGGTTTCCCTCGGTGCCGGCAGAGCTAGGGTTTAAAAATGACAGATTGGCACTTTTCCAAAAAAGGACCATTTTTCACTGCGAAATTGAGGTGCGACCACGTTGCGTTTTGCGCCGTTTCCTGATGCAGGCACTAGGCAGACCCACACAAGTGAGGTACCATTATTCTCAGAAGAATTTGGGAAACACGGGGTGGGTGGAAATTTGTTGATCCACGCAGATTCCAGAACTTTCCACCACAGAAGTGTGAGGAAAAGGCATTTATTTTGTAAATATTTTAGCTTTGCAAGAGATTCTGGGTGACAGAACCTGGTGGGAAGCAGTCGAGTCACACCATCCTAAATTTCCCTGGGTGTCTAGTTTTCAAAAATGTATAGGTTTGCTAGGTTTCCCTAGGTCCCGGCAGAGCTAGGGTTCAAAAACGACAGGTAGGCACTTTGCCAAAAATGACCAATTTTTCACTGCCAAATAGAGGTGCGACCACGTTGCGTTTTGCGCCGTTTCCTGATGCAGGCACTAGGCAGACCAACGCAAGTGAGGTACGATTTTTCTCAGAAGACTTTGGGGAATGCGGGGTGGGTGGCAATTTGTTGATCCACGCAGATTCCAGAACTTTCCACCACAGAAATGTGAGGAAAATGTGTTTTTTTTGTCAGTTTTTTAGCTTTGCAAGGGATTCTGGGTAACAGAACCTGGTGGGAGGCAGTCAAGTCACCCCATCCTGAATTGCCCTGGGTGTCTAAGTTTAAAAAATGTATAGGTTTGCTAGGTTTCCCTCGGTGCCGGCAGAGCTAGGGTTCAATAACGACAGGCAGGCACTTTGCCAAAAAAGGCCCATTTTTCACTGCAAAATTGAGGTTTGACCACGTTGCGTTTTGCGCCGTTTCCTGTCGCAGGCACTGGGCAGACCCATGCAAGTGAGGTACCATTTTTCTCAGAAGACTTTGGGAAACGCGGGGTGGGTGTAAATTTGTTGATCCACGCAGATTCCAGAACTTTCCACCACAGAAATGTGAGGAAAATGCATTTATTTGTTAATTTATTAGCTTTGCAAGGGATTCTGGGTAACAGAACCTGGTGGGAGGCAGTCGAGTCACCCCATCCTGAATTTCCCTGCGTGTCTAGTTTTCAAAAATGTATACATTTGTTAGGTTTCCCTAGGTGCCGGCGGAGCTAGGGTTTAAAAACGACAGGTAGGCACTTTGCCAAAAAAAGCCAAATTTTCTCTGCAAAATTGAGGTGCGACCACGTTGCGTTTTGCGCTGTTTTCTGATGCAGGCACTAGGCGGACCCACGCAAGTGAGGAACCATTTTTCCCAGAACACTTTGGGGAACGCGGGGTGGGAGGAAATTCGTTGAATCACGCAGATTCCAGAACTTTCCACCACAGAAATGTGAGGAAAATACATTTTGTTTGTCAATTTTTTAGCTTTGCAAGGGATTCTGGGTAACAGAACTTGGCGGGAAGGAGTCAAGTCACCCCTTCCTGAATTCTCCTGGTTGTCTAGTTTTCAAAAATGTATAGGTTTGCTAGGTTTCCCTAGGTGCCGACAGAGCTATGGTTAAAAAACGACAGGTAGGCTTTTTGCCAAAAAAGGACAATTTTTCACTGCGAAATTGAGGTGCGACTATGTTGCGTTTTGCGCCGTTTCCTGACGCAGGCACTAGGCATACCCACGCTAGTGTGGTACCATTTTTCTAAAACGGCTTTGGGGAACGCAGGGTGGGTGGAAATTTGTTGTTCCACGCAGAATCCAGAACTTTCCACCACAGAAATGTGAGGAAAATTCGTTTTTTTTTGTCAATTGTTTAGGTTTGCATGGGATTCTGGGTAACAAAACCTGGTGGGAGGCAGTCGAGTTACCCCATCCTGAATTCGCCTGGATGTCTAGTTTTTAAAAATGTATAGGTTTCCCTAGGTGCCGGCAGAGCCAGGGTTAAAAAACGACAGGTAGGCACTTTGCCAAAGAAGGCCCATTTTTCAGTTTGAAATTGAGGTGTGACCACGTTGCGTTTTGTGCCGTTTCCTGATGCAGGCACTAGGCAGACCCACGCAATTGTGGTACCATTTTTCTCAGAAGACTTTGGGGAGCGCGGGTGGGTGGAAATTTGTTGATCCACGCAGAATCCAGAACTTTCCACCACAGAAATGTGGAGTAAATGTGTTTTTTTTTTTTTTAAGTCTTTATTAACATGAATGCAGAAGATATATGCACAATATCACATTCCTAGGTCGCTATCACATTTCCTTTGGTCACTGTAAAATTAAACGGATAATACAAATCACATTTTGACGCGGGGTAAGTGATGTCTGAACAAGGATACGGATGGGCGATGTCAGTGACCGTGTCATATAGATTGTAACACACAATTATAACAAACCCATCTGGTCATTCTATGTTCTAACTCCCTTCAACACAGTTATCTGTTCCTAGCATAAGGTGACTAAAAAACAATAAAACCCAACTAGTATCATCACTTAACAGTAGATAGTACCTGCACAAACCTAGTCATTATCCACATCACATGACCAGAACAGTTGCAAAGGTATTATTACACTCATGCGCCACCCCAGCATGAACAATAGCTCACCACTCATGCCCGCCCTCTCTAATCCTCCTCCTCCTCCGAGTCCAATTCGTCGTCTTCCGGTAAAGGTTCACATGGTTCCCCCCTGTATTTGTTCCAGGGTGTCCAGACCTTATTCCATTTACGGGGGCAGGCTCGTAGTACATAGACCGCCCTCTCCTTTACCATAAGTAGATCCATATTTCTGATCCAACCAGCCGCCGTAGGCAATTCTGGGGCACCCCATTTTTGTGCAATATCTCGCTTGGCCACTGTCATGGCCAACGTGACCCACAGCAGACCATATCTGTCCAGGTCATTAGGGTCCCAAATGTTCAATAGGCACTTACGGGGTTCAGGCAGGATTGAGAGTTTGATGGCCTGGATACTGTGCGCATAATTTGCTTCCAAAAGTCTTGGACCTGTGGACATTCCCATAGTGTGTGAAACAGAGTTCCCTCCTCCCCGCAACCTCTGAGGCAGAAGGGGTGTGGCGCCCTCTGTATTCTGTGAAGTAGCGTTCTGGTGTAGTAAGTGCGATGTAATATCTTGAGTTGCACTAACCGGAACCTAGCCGAAATGCCTACTTCCCTTGGTGATGCAAGCGCCTCGTTCCACTCTGACTCGTCTACGTCTCCTATTTCCCCTACCCACTGCTCTCTAAGTTTCCGTGTGGGATCTGTCAGGTTGTTAACCAGCTTTTTATATGTGAGAGAAGTTGCCCTCTGTTCCATAAAATCCGTCAGTAGTCTATCCTCTAATGGCAATGACTCTGGGAGCGTGGTGTCAAGCGGGATTGCCTGTAGCAGTGCGTGTCGTATCTGCACGTATCTAACTGTTTCAGTGGGGCCCAGATCATATTGTTGCTGGAGCTGCGGAAAAGCAATTACCGTGCCTTTTTCCCAAAGGTCCCCCACCGTGGAAAGTCCTATGTGGTCCCATTGTGCGAACCCCTTACACGTCCGTAAGTTTCCCAGTGATTTTGTGTCCCACAATGGCGTCATCCTGGTAATTTTCCCCTTCCAACCCAGTCGAGATTGTGCTGCATGCCACAAGGCCGCCGTATGATGTGTCGGACCGAGCAGGTGTTTGACTTGTGACAAATTATGCAACACGGAGAGCATACCGTCCGTCCCAAGCTGCGACCAGTCCGCCTTGTATGCGGGGTCTCGCCGTGAGACGTGGATCCAGTGATTTATTATCTTAAGTTGGGATGCCCAATAGTACAATTGAAGATTGGGTAGCGCGATCCCCCCCTCATACCAGCTTTTCACTAATTTGTCATGCGCTATACGAGCTGGCCCGTTGCTCCACAGTAAGTTGGAGACTAGTGCAGCGACTTGTTTGAAGTAACGCGGTGCCACCATATAAGGGGTATTTTCCAGTACATAGAGAAATCTGGGGAGACCCATCATTTTATGCAATGCCGCCCGCCCAAGGAGGGTCAGCGGCAAGGTCGCCCAGTATTTCACATCCGCACGTAGGCGGACCAGAGGCGGCATCAAATTTTCGGCATAGAAGTCTGCGGCATTATTGGTGATGAAAATACCCAGGTATTTAAAGGAGGTTGTTGCCAACATCAGGGGGCAGTCGTCCTGCAACTGTGGTTCCGGGCCATGGAGCACGTATATAATTGATTTGGACCAATTAAGGGTGTACCCTGATGATATTCCGTGCTCATCGCAAAGTTTCAACAGGGCAGGGATCCCTTCGTTAGGGTTAACCATATAAATCAGCATATCATCTACATATAGGGAGACTTTATCCTCCCACCCTTCCTCCCAAGTGATGCCCCGGAACAGTGGCGTTGCTCTGAGCAAGATAGCCAGTGGCTCAATCACCAGTGCAAAGAGTAGGGGCGACAGCGGGCACCCTTGTCTAGTCCCGCGCCCCAATGGGAACGATGGTGAAATGTGACCATTTGCAACCACCTGTGCCACCGGTGACGTGTACAGTAACCGTACCCATGCGAGATATTTCGGTCCAAAGCCCATACGAACAAGAACTGCAAACAGATACTCCCATTCCACCAAGTCAAAGGCCATTTTGGCGTCCAGGGATAGAATCACTGCTTGGTCCGAAAGGAGATGTGCACGCGCCAGCACTCCATGGACCCTCCGTAGGTTTAGTGCTGTGCTCCTGTGTGGCATGAATCCCGACTGATCGGGATGTATCAAGGTGTGTAGGTGCTGAGTCAAACGGCTGGCCAGGAGCTTTGCTAGGATTTTTGCTTCAACGTTAAGCAAGGAAATGGGCCGGTACGAAGTACATGCAGTCAGCGGCTTATTTGGTTTAGGTATGGCTACGATTGTGGCCATGCGCTGGTCAAGCGGGAGCTCCGCCCGTTCCACACTTTTAGCATACATATTCAACAGGGGCTTACTCAATACCTGCCTTATACCATTCTATGGGTAGCCCGTTGGGCCCCAATGCCTTGCCGGACTGCAACGCCTGTATAGCCAACTGGATTTCATCCTCCGTCAGGTCAGCATCTAGTTCCTGCTGTGCTTCTAGCGGAAGCACGGGGATATCAATGCGTTCGAGTGACGCCGTCGCCTCCTGTGCCGTGACGGTCTGCACCGGGGTGTATATCTCCTGATAATGTCGCGCTAGGGTGCGCACTATCTGTTCAGGGTGTGTCTGTAGCTGGCCATCATGCGCGTAGAGTCTTTGTATCCCTCTGTTACAGCCACCCCGTTTGTCTAACCAAGCCAACATCTTCCCAGCCTTGTCGCCCACATCATATATTCTATGTGCGGTGTTTGCCAGATGTCCCCTAATAGTCGTCGTGAGGTGAGCCTGGTGTTGCTGCTGTCGGAGTTGCAGCAAATGTGCTGTTTCTGGGGTGGGGTCTGACATGTGGGTGTTGTTTGTGTTGTGAAGTGCCAGTTCTAAGTTCGCGAGCTCACTTCTGGAATCCCGTTTATGCCCAGTGATCGCCGCTATAGCCGCGCCGCGCAGGACTGTTTTGTATGCCTCCCACAGCACCGAGGGCGAGGACACTGTCCCTTCATTCTCTTTAAAGTAGTGTGAAGTGGCTAATTTGAGTTTCTTTCTAATACCAGGGATTGTTAAATAGTTGGGGTATATCGGATATATTCTAGCGCGCTTCCTCTCTTCAGTAGTAAGGCGGAGGGACACTGGGGAATGATCAGATATGCCTCTGGGCAGAATTTCTAGTTTGTCCACCGATCCCAGTCCCACCCCTAAAAAGAAAAAGTAATCTATACGTGAGAGACTGTCATGTGTAGCGGAGTAATGCGTGTATTGAGTCGCTGCGGGGTTTAACTGACGCCACACATCCGTGGGGCCCATTGCGGTCAGAAAACCAGGAAGCGTGGCAGCCCCTCTCGGGCGGTCCCGTACGGGGAAGGTGTCCAGTGAGGGGTCTGTTATTGCATTGAAATCTCCCCCAATGATCATATCACCCTCCGGGAGGTCAAGGAGAAATTGCCCAAGTGCCGGCAATGCCGTAGAGTGGAGTGCCGGGGGGATGTACACGGATATCACACTGAGGGGCCTTCCCTCCAACTGGCCATGTAGCGCCGCAAAACGACCTTGATCGTCCGTCCTGCGGCTTTCCACCATAAAGGACGAGTTCCTTTTAAGGAGTATCCCAGTGCCCCTGGAGCCCGTAGTGAATTCTGCGTGTACTGCCATGGCATACCCACGTCTGTCAAGCGCTTTACACGTACTCCCTGCCAGGTGTGTTTCCTGAAGCATCACTAAATCAGGCCCATGGCGTTTGATGGACTGCAAGACCAATCCTCTTTTAATTTTGTCCCCCAGGCCTCTAACGTTCCATGTGAGCAGTCTCAGGGGGGGCACTGCAGTTATTGCTTGGGCGCCCTCAACGGGGGCAACGTGTCCCTGTTGGGCCATTAGGGTGTGTGGCTAGTGTGACTGATGTGTAGCAGTAGGATGTAACGCAGCCGCAGTGTCGTGCGCCAGGGTACCAGGAATGTATGGCCTGCGTTAGGACCGTGTACCATATGAAATTAGTGATGACAAAGAACAAGAACGTTAACATTACAACTTTCCCCCCCCCCCAGCCCCTCCCTGCTCCCCTGCACCACGGACTGGCTCCCGCCCGCTTCCCCAACTTGGCAGAGTGCTTAATCCCATCCCCAACTATCTTACTTGCTCGTGGGGTTGGTGAGACCCCTACAGGCACCGGCCAATGCCCGCCCTAGTCAGCTCCATCAGCTTCGGGTTCCCAAATGCCGCAAGTGTGCAGTCTCTCATGCAGCATATTGTATCAAACTCGGACCGGCTGTCCTGAATCAAGTGGGTCCCTTTCAAGATCAGATTCCAGTCCCGCTGCGCCTTCCACGTTCAAGGGAGTACTGGACGTCTGTTCCACTGGCCTGCCGTTGCGATGGCTCTGGCGTTCCCTGTGTGGGCGCTGGGGTTGGCCCATCTGTCTCCATCAGTCCAGCCACTCCTGCGCCCCCTCCGGCGTATCAAAAAAACATGTTTTCCCTTCGGCTACAATCCGCAATTTGGCGGGGAACACCATCGAATATAGTAGGCCTCTGTCACGAAGCGTATTTTTGATCTCAGTGAATGACTCCCTGCGCCTGGCCACCTCCGCCGTGTAGTCCGGAAAGAAGGCCAAAGTCGAGTTTTGAATTTTGACAGGCGGTGAGACCCTTGCCGCTTGCAGGATTGCGTCCCTATCCCTAAAGTTAAACAGTCTGGCCAGTACAGGCCGCGGTGTGGCTCCTGGCTTGGGCGTTCCGCCAGGCACCCGGTGTGCCCTCTCAACGGAGAAAAAGTGGGACAGGCCTTTAGGTTGTAGCTTAGTTTTAATGAGGTCCTCGACGTACAGATCCATTGCACCTTTTCCCTCCGATTCCGGCAGGCCAAGGATGCGCACGTTGTTTCTTCGGGAGCGCCCTTCCTGATCGTCAAGCTTCTCCTGTAGTTGCTTAGTGACTTTTTCCATTCGCTCCATCGCTATTTGCAGGTCTGATGTGTCCTCAATGAGCGATTTTGTAACCACCTCCACCTGAGACACCCTTTCCGACATTTTCTTAAAGTCTGCCCGAAGCAGAGTAACTTCTGAGGAAATGGAGCCCACCGTAGACTGTACCTCGGATAGGGTTTTCATAATGTCCTCCAAAGTCACCTTTTTAGTCCCGTCTGTGTCCGGGGCTGCGCCTGTGGAGTTCCGCCCGCCGACCTGAGTGTGCCCGTGTTGGTTATACGCAAATTTGTCAAGTTTCGCCTGTGTCGACGCACTCCTATTTCCTTTGCCTGCCATGGCGCTGTACTTGTGGACGTATAGCTAGCTCTTAACGGTATCCACAACACCACCCGTCAACGAGGTGCTTGGTTCCTTTGTTCGGCAGGGGGGAGCGCAGTCGGGTGAGTGTCTCACGGGTTCCAAAATCTTGTTCCGTTCCTCACAGGGCCCAGGCTCGCTTCAGTCGGTGGTGGAGGTACAGCCACCTGAGTCGTCGCGACGGTCAGTGCGTTAGTCCTGGTGCCTCCACTCCAGCCTCTCCTCCACGCCTCCCGGTATAGAACTCCTCACTGCTGTTCACTCGAGCGGCCGTCCACTCCGGCCCCCCGAGTCTATATTACTGTGCCTTGTCTCGGTGCTCCTATGACCCCTCGTCGATCTCCTGGCAAGGCTCACCCTGCTTAATGGTGGTCAGGCCCCCCTGCGCAGCAGGATGGCACCCCACGTTTGCAGCTCTAGGATGTCACTGACCGATGTACTGAAGCGTCTCCCGCCGGGACGTCCACCGCTATGTTTCTCTTCAGCGTGCCCAGCGCCTCCAGGACGGTCTCCCCGGGCGGTTCCCCTTTGCTGCAGAGCACTGCGCCAGGATCTAGGGGCCCAGTCCTGCCCCTCCGTTAGTCTTAAGTGGGGACTTAGATAGTAATGTCACTGCGGGAGGACACCGGGGCCCCCGGTGCGATCGGCCTCACCTTGCGTTGCGTGTGTTGTGCTGGACAAAGTTCAGTCCCCAATATGGCGCCGGCCGAGACCCAGGGGCACCCCCGTCCGCGCTGGTGCCCGCACTGTAATCCGCTGTTCTATGCAGCCAGTATTGGTGCGGTAGTCTTTCTTGCCCCCCCGGGGGCTCACACCTGCAGTTTGGACCGTCGAAGCAAACCTTGCCACTGTGTCCCGAAGAGGCCGGCTGACGCCACCTCGCCCAAGCCGATCAGGATGCACTTCCGCCGGGGCCCACTAGATACGCAAGGCCGGTGCGGCCAGGCAGTCACAGGCCACAGTACGTCTCTGTCAGACGGAGCAGTTCCCGGCTCCCGATTTCCGCCGGGACCGGATCAAAGAGTGCCGCTCGGGTCCCCGAGCCGATACCGCCACTTCGGGCGGGCGATGAGACGGATAGATGGACGGATTTTACTGCGGGCCGATATGCCTCAGGGAGCTCCCGCTTCAAGCTGCCGCCATGCTTGGCAGTTGGCCACGCTCCCCGTAAATGTGTTTTTTGTGTCAATTGTTTAGGTTTGCATGGGATTCTGGGTAACAAAACCTGGTGGGAGGCAGTCAAGTCACCCCATCCTGAATTTCTCTGGATGTCTAGTTTTCAAAAATGTATAGGTTTGCTAGGTTTTCCTAGGTGCCGGCAGAGCTAGGTTTCAAAAACTACAGCCAGTCACTTTGCCAAAACATGGTCATTTTGTCATAAGTACTTAGTTCTATATATTCTCAATAAATATGATTGCGGAATGTTATGTAAAAACCTCTGGAAAGAACCTTGGTATATGTATAATGGTATTTGTAAAGTTGCATTTAGCAATGCTTGTTGGTTCTTGCAATGCTTATTGGTTTTTTGAGGCTTGTCTGTGGCTCGACTCGTGCTGAAGATGCTTTGCTCACTCATGAATATTCATAATAAGCCCGTGGAGAATATGCGCTAACTGAATCCAAGCCAACACGTGAAAGCTGCCTGCACGCATTAGGAGAGACTATAAAAGCCTCGCCTGAAATCGTAGAGACGCTTCGCTTCGAGATTGCAGCGTCTCCACGAGTGTTCCAGTCTCCTTAAGGCCTGCCTCCTGTATTCCCCTTCTGTTCCCCTTCCCTCCCGCTCCCGCTTACCTGATTCCTTCTTCCTTGACTCGCGGAGCCGGAGTTTCGGGAGGTTCTTCGAAGGCTCCAGCAGTCTGGTGGTTCCTTCGTCCCCAGCCGAGAGTCTGGACTTCCGGTTTCCCGTCGGAGCGAGTTCAGGGCTGGACTCGTCCTTTGATCAAAAAGGTCCCTGCCTAGTTCAGTTTCCGGCCTACCTGAAAAGACAGTAAGATCGTTTATTGACATTTTGCCAACAATACTTGGCTAAAGCAATAATCGGGCTATTCAACAAACCATGTATACGGAGCACATTTAAAGAACTTTAAGAACTAAAGATAGAACAATACTTCCTGGACAATTTTTGCTAGTTAGCCCTGAATGATAATTAGCAGTGAGGAATAACTGCTCTACTGAATATTGTATTGAATTCAATGTTGTTTGGCAGCAGTGAGGAATAACTGCTCTATAGGCATTGTATGCTGTCTTGTATTTTTCTTGTTTACTTTATTACAGAACCCCCAGTACAAGGCATAAGCAAAAAGGTGCAAGGTAGGAAAAGTTAGGTTAATTGCGCGTGATAACAAGGTTAATACTAACCAATTAATCGGTTCTGCTTATGACGTATATATATTATTGCCAAATCAAAAAAGGAGAGAGAGGACTAGGTAAGCCAGTCCAGATCCCCCAAATTATATATCATAATCAATAAGGACTAGCTATGTTTGTGGTTGTAGCGACTCAAAATTGCGTACGCAGGCCGATAAACCATTAGGTTTGATCATGAAGCCCTCACCCACCAACCTAGTTGGTGGCATGCTTCATCATCGGGCCCACCACAGTGACACCGAATGTGTCCTGGGTGTGCTTCAACGCCAGATTACAGCGGAGCTGGTATTTTTTCTGAATGTGCAGGGTAGTGAGTGAGATACTGAAAGTTAAAAAGCTATACAGTGGTGCCTAGTACCCGAGGGTAAATGGGTAAACTTTAATCACCGGGCCCCTGTTAGCAGCGAAAAGGCAGACGGACGCGCTGGAGTACGGATTATGACCTCCTGCGTCCTGTGTGGTCTACATGTTTCAGCCAGGCCTTTGATTTTAAACTGGCTTTCCTCAGGACCTAAGAGTATGTGAAAGGTGCAAATAAATACTTAATTTTAAGTGATTGTGTTTTGTTAAATGTGTCGCACTCGCTAAGGTGTGTTTATATGTCAGTGGGAATCCCCCTCTGACTTATAAACGCACCTTAGCGAGTGGCACTCAAGAAACTTGTGTTTACACTTAAAGGTGAGAACAATATTGTACCTGAATAGCATGCTACCTTGCAACTAAAGAAGTATGAGAATGGGCTTTTCTTTTCCTGGTATGTAATTTGTTTAGTTTGAAGGATATGTTAAAGGCAAGACATTAGAAATGCTTTATCTTCATGTCAAATCTGCTATGGTTTATATTGAATAGATACAGTATACAAGAGACAATACTGCATTCGAAGAAGGCCCAGAATACTTCAAGAGAAACTGTGACAGATATCTCAAGAAGAGATCCTGTGTTTGTTTGTTTTTCACTCCACTTCCCCTTTCCCTTAGGAGCTAACAGGTTGTGTCAAGAGTGCTATCCTTGTCACGCTGGTTAGTTCACGAAGGAGTTGGGAGTAGGCATCTTCAAGATGGAAACAACTGGAACCTTGTGGTTGCACGCCTAACAGAAAGCGAAGCCCACTATCCTTGTTTCCCCTTGAAGGTAACTACTCATGGATCTATCAAATATGAACCCCTCAGAATTAACTCAGATTGTGCGCAAAATGAATGATGAGGTACAGGAGTTACCTCTTGAGAACCAATCCCTTAGACAGGAACTAGATAATACCAGAGAATGTTTTACTTCTTGGAGAGAAAAAGATGTAGGTAGATGACCTATTCTAACACCACCTAAGTTTAGAGTTTCTGATTATCAAAATCAAACTCAGACCCCAGCACAAAACCAGCCAGTTCAATTAACCATGGTTTCTCCAAGTCCTGTTCCTTTAGCTAATCCAGAACGATTTTTAGGAGACAGTGCTAATTTTAATACTTTTATGAGTCAGTGTCAGTTACACTTTTTATTTAACCCCAAATTTTCACTTCAGACACTACGAAGGTAGCATTCATTATTTCCTATCTAGGTGGAGTGACGGCAAATTGGGCCATGCCTCTAGTGGATAAGAATGATCCGTTAATTCATAATTTAACACATTTCAAAACGGCAATGTCTAGTCTTTTCTCCAAACATACGTTTTTACAAGCCTCTGATAATGAGTTACTGAATTTGCGCCAAGGTTCAAAGGACTTAATTTCATAAGTGACCACTTTTAACTGGCTGCTTGCCAAAAATCAGTGGCCAGAGAACAAAAGAGTATCTTTATTTTACAGAGGGCTTAGATAGGATTTAAAGTATTCTCTGGCCCACATTGTTAATCTACCTGAAGATTTCACTGAGTTTCAAGACTTAGTAGTCAAGTTGGACCATAGGTTGGGTGAAAGAAAGAACGAAAGACCTAGAAATGATTTTAGAAACTTACACTTTAAATCAGAAGAGAAAAAGATTGAAGACAAAAATGCTCAGGTAGAACCCATGCAGATAGGTGGGATTAAGGGACCTTTGACACAGGAAGAAAAGGAGAGAAGAAGAAAAGCCAATTTGTGTCTGTATTGTGGTGAACCAGGTCACTTTGCTAAAGATTCTTCAATCAGACCAGTTAAAAAGAAAGTTTTTGCCATAGCTCAAAATTCTTCACAAGAATCGGAAAACTAAGTGTCTCGAGGGAAGGAGAGGTTGGTTCCTCTAGAGTTAATAATATGCAGATCTCACAGTATGCAACTAGTGTTATGAACCATGTATCACGACATTTCACTATAAGAGTGATTTTAATTTTGTCTAACCAGCAAAGGCACAGTATTCCTGTTCTAATTGATTCAGGTGCTACAGGAAACTTTTTTGATCTGGGATTTGCAAGAAAATTAAATTGAACTCAAGTTCCAAAAAAGTAACCTGAACCAGTGCGGGCCGTAGACGGCTCGGCACTCTCTTCTGGTTTAATCAGGTTTCATACCACACCCTTGATTTTAGTATCAGACAATGGACACACAGAACTTACTACATTCGATCTCATTGACACACCGACTTTTGGGGTTATTCTGGGTATTCCGTGGCTAGAACTCCATAATCCAAAAATAGATTGGGTGAAACGAACAGTAACTTTAGATTCAGCATATTGTAAGGTACATTGTTATCAAGAGTCTAGAGATCCAGTTATGCCTCTTACCTGTGCTACAGTTCATTCAGAATCTTTGGATCTTCCACCTGAGTTTAAAGACTTTTCTGATGTATTCGACCCTGTGAAGGCCACTAAATTACCTCCTCATAGGGTTTAGGACTGTAGGATCGACTTGGTTCCTGGAGCGGTCTTACCCTGCAGTCGTATATATGCCCTTACAGAACCTGAAAATCAGTACTTATGAACACATCTTGACGAACTTTTGGAAATAGGTTTTATACGTCATTCCACCTCACCAGTCTCGTCTCCTCTGTTTTTCGCAGCAAAAAAGTCAGGTGATTTGAGGGCTTGTATCGATTACCGCGCTGTTAACAAAGCCACAATAAAAAAACGTTACCCTTTACCTCTGATTCCTGTACTCCTAAATCAGGTAAAAGGGTCAACTATCTACACCAAGCTGGACCTTCGCGGAGCATACCACTTAATCCGCATAAAAGAAGGCGATGAGTGGACTTTACGAATATACAGTGATGCCATTTGGTCTATGTAATGCTCCAGCAGCATTTCAATACTTCATAAATGAAGTACTGCATGATTTATTGGACATCTGTGTCATTGTATATATCGATGATATCTTGATTTTTTCCAAAAGTCCAGAGGAGCATGTGGGACATGTGAGATCAGTCCTTCAAAAGTTAAGGGAAAACTCTTTGTTCGTTAAGCTTGAAAAATGTGTTTTTAACACTCCCAAAGTAGAGTTTCTTGGTTATTGGTTGTCTCCAGAAGGCATTGTAATGGACCCAAAAAAGGTGGAAGCAATTTTAAATTGGCCTGCTCCCACCACTGTTAAAGAAGTACAAAGAATCCTGTGGTTCACTAATTTTTACAGGAGATTTATTTCAACATTTTTAGAAATTGTTGTCCCAATTATTCAGCTTCTACAGAAAGGAAAGAAATTCCATTGGAATTCTGAAGCTGAATTTGCTTATAACACCCTGAAAGAGGCATTTACCTCAGCTCCTATCCTGATGCATCCTGACCCCGACAGACCATTTTTTGTTGAAGCAGATGCTTCACAAAAAGCCATTTGTGGGGTTCTACTACAAAAGGATGTTAGCACTGGGCATTTTCACCCTATTGCCTTTTATTCTCGAAAACTGTTACCTGCTGAACAGAATTATACTATTGCGGAGCGTGAACTGCTAGCAATCAAAGCAGTCTTTCAAGAATGGAGGCATCAACTCCTGGGAGCAAAACACACCATAACTATTTTTTCTGACCAATAAAGTTTGCAGTTTTATTCCACAGTAAAAGCTTTTACGCCAAGACAGATGCGTTGGCTGCAATTCGTTAGTGAATTAGAATTCCTAATTACTTATCAGCCAGGAAACAAACAGTTGTTATCAGATACACTTTCACGTTTGGTTTGTGACAAAGATAAAGAGCCAAATAAAGAACTGCAAAGTATCATTCCAGTAGAAAAGGTTTGAGCAGAAATTACACATGTTGATTTTTTATCTTTACTCAGAGATCAGACCAAAGACTTGAACTAAAAACATTGGCTTTCTCAAAAACATTCTTCAATCTCAAATGGGTTATTTTACCACAAGAATAAATTATTTATTCCTAAAGAGAACTTGAGAGAGCAAGTGATAAAATGGAACCATGATCTAGCCATTGTTGCTCACCCAGGTGTCAATAAAACCTTAGAATTATGTCAAAGACATTTCTGGTGGAGTTGAATGAGATCAGATGTACATCAGTATGTTCAGACATGTCCTGTGTGTGCTCGACAGAAATCATCACATTTCCCTCCCATGGGGTTATTGCAACCTATGGAAATCTCTCCAATGCCTTGGCATACCATCAGCTTGGACTTCATCACAGATTTACCTAAATCATTCGGTATGACTACCATTTTGGTAGTGGTAGATTTGTTATCCAAAATTGGACATTTCGTTCCTCTGCCAAAACTTCCATCAGCTGCAGAGTTCAGTAATGTGTAATTACATGGATTGCCACAAAAAATTATCTCAGATAGGGGTCCACAATTCCTGTCTAAATTCTGGAAACAACTGAGTGGACAGTTGGGAATAGATATAGCTTTATCATCAGCTTTTAATCCCCAAACTGACCGTCAAACAGAAAGATTAAATCAATATCTTGAACAGAGTTTGCGATGTTTGACAACCACCTTATCCTCAAACTGGGTTGAGGCTTTACCCTTAGCTGAGTTTACATACAATAACACGCTGGTTAGTTCCCGAAGGAGTTGGGAGTAGGCATCTTCACGACAGAAACAACTGGAACCTTGTGGTTGCACGCCTAACAAATGTTTCCCTGCGAAATTGAGGTGTGACCAAGTTGCGTTTTGCGCCGTTTCCTGTCGGAAGACTTTGGGGAACGCAGGATGTAAGGAAATTTGTGGATCCACACAGATTCCAGAACTTTCCACCACAGAAATATGGGGAAAATGTGTTTTTTGTACACTTTTTTATGTTTGCAAGGAATTCTGGGTAACAGAACCTGGTGGGAGGCAGTCCAGTCACGCCATCATGGATTCCCCAGGGTGTATACCTTTAATAAATGTATAGGTGTGCTAGGTTTCCCTAGGTGGCGGCAGAGCTAGGGTGCAAAAACTACAGCTAGGCACTTTGCCAAAAAGGGGTACATTTTTAACTGCGAAATTGAGGTATGACCATGTTGCATTTTGCCCCATTTCCTGGCGCAGGCACAAGGCTGACCTACACAAGTGAGGTACCGTTTTTATCGGGAGACTTAGGGTATTTCAGATTTGTAAATCAACTGTTTTTACCTATTGAGTTTTCATGCATTTCTCCCTTCAAAATGAAAGACATTGTGTAAAAAAAAATCATTTTGAAAAATGACCAATAATTCTCATGCTAGTATGAGTATTCCCAATTTTGAAAATGTGGACATATATACTGTTTATAAACTCTATAATTTGTACCTAATTCAGAAATACATAGGTGTCTTTCATACCGATTTTTCCATGTATACATTTTCCTAGAATAATTGCTCTATACCCGGTACATAATAAAATACCATTGCAAGTTGCTCCTCAGTTTTTGGCTCTGGGTTCGTCGGGTTCTTGGCAAAACTACAAGTCCTGTATATCCCCACAAACAGGAAGGTCTAACGGATGTAACGGTATATTGCTTTGAAAGATTTGTCAAAATTAAAAGAAGTTACAGGTGAAAACGTTAAGACAAAAGGCTGTTTTTTTCAACTAATTTTACATTTTTCCAATATTTAACTGTTAGTTTCTATAAAGTAACCTTCATGGATTTAGACAAATGACCCCTTTCTGAATTCAGAATTTTGTCTACTTTTCTAAAATGTATAGATTTCCAGGATCCATTAAGGCGTTCAAACTCATTTCTACCATTAACTGGAAGGAGGTTGAAAGCACTAAAAATCAAAAATAGGCTTTGTCCCAGAAAAATGCCAAAACTGTGTGAAAAATGTTGGTTCTCTGACAAAAGACTGTCATTCCCTAAAATCTTGGAGAATGCTGATTTCAGCCCCAGAAACCCTTTTTTGATAACATTTACAGGGAACAACCCAGAGGCTTTCATTTGCAACCCGTTTTTCCCATTTTTCTGAACAAAACAAAACTTTTACTGTATTTTGCTTAATTTCTGGGACCCCTCCAAGGGAATCCACAAACCCTGGGCACCTTTAGAATCCACATGATGTTGGAAGAACAGGACGCAAATTTAACATGGATACCTTATGTGGTCAAAAAGTTACAGGAGCCTAAGCGCGCACTACCCCAAATTTCCCAAAAAAGGTTTAGCACAGGAGGGGAAAAGGCCTAGCAGCGAAGGGGATAAAGTCCCTTGGAGACCATCCATCATCCTTCTTGTTGGACTGCGAAGAAAGATCATTATGAAGAAGACAGGCATGAGAAAAAACTGAAGGGGAAACTTCCACAATGTACTCCGGAAGAGAAACACAATTTTATTCTGAAAGAAAAGAATAATATGTCGTAAAATCAATAACAATAAAAGTAGGGCAAAGAGGAGGGATAATATTAACCTCCATGTCCTTAATAAAATCCATATTTTCTGCCCAGCAGGCTGTGAAAAATCTACATTTTATGGCACGACACGGAGGCCATATTATGCAAGTTTAAAGTGCATTAAGAACATTATCAATCACATTAGGGATTGGTCTAAAGTAACAAGATTTAAACATACTATCATTAGACCAATCTGCAGCTTTAAGGATATCCTGTAATCCCCCTCCCAGGCAAAAGGCCTTTGATGCCGAAGCACCCCTGATGGAATGAGCACCAAAAATAGATACATTCACACCACTTTCATGCATGACATTCTTTACCCATCTAGTTAAAGGTGGAGAAGAGACTCCTTTATGAGGGGATCTATATGAAATTAGTAGTTGGGACTTGTTCAATCTTAAGTATTTTGTTCTTTTTTCATATTCTTTCAAACACTTGACCACACAGACTCTTTCATTTCCGGGAAAGAAGGGGTAAAAGATAGAGGAGGATAAAGTCTTTGTTCTTTTTTTGAGGTAAAAGCAAACCCCTTGGGGTTGAAAAGCCCTACTTGAAAAATCTAAAGCCCTAACGTCCGACGTTCTCCTAAAGGATATTAGACACAATAAGACAGTAAGTTTAAAAGAAATGCGTTTAAGAGAAAGGGAAAAATTGTCTCCCCAAGATGATAAGGTCCGAAGAACAAGGGTAACGTCCCACAAGGTGGTATATTTGCGACAAGGAGGGTTTAAAACCCTCATGCTTCTCATAATCTTTTTAGTTAGAAGGCTCTGGCCAACAGAGATTCTGTTGATCAGAGAATGACCAGCTGAGATCGCAGATCATTAAACGTTAACAGTTCTGTAAGACAAACCTGAAGTAAAAAGATCCGAAAGGTAATTGATAACATTGACTAGATCAGTTGAAATGGGATCGTAACATCGTTGAATGCACCAGCGAACCCATTTGTTCCATGCCAGTCTATAAGCTTTTCTTGTGCTAGATGTCCATGACTCAGAGATGAGTCTGAAAGCATTTGACGAAGGCCCAGGGATTCTCCATTGTCTCCTGAAATCTTCCATGCCGTCAGAGTTAGAAGGCCCTGTTCTACAAAGGGATGTATGTGACCCTCTGGATCCAGAAGAATCTTCTTGAAAGAGGGAATCAAAATTGGAAAATCCACGCTCATTTCTAATATGATTGGAAACCAAGCCTGAGATCTCCAAAGTGGGGTTATCACGACCATGCTCTGTTTGTAACGTCGAGCCTGAAGGAGAAGGCGAGGTAGCATTGCAAAAGGAGGGAACGCATAAGGCGCTAGTCCCCTACAGTCTTGAAGAAAGGCATCTACCTTCAGAGCTTGAGGGTCAGGCCTCCAACTGAAGAAGTCCTTCAGGTGAGTATTCAGGCGGTCCACAAACAAGTCTGTTTTGAACGGTCCCCATCTGGACTGGATGGCTAGGAATACATGTCTGTTCAGTCTCCAGTTGCTGGAGTCTCTGAAATTCCTCGAGTACCAGTCTGCTACTTCGTTCTTCAACCCAGGAATGTGTTCCGCAACAACTGAAATACCTTTGCTCAAGCAATAGCCCCACAGGCCCTTCGCTAAGTCTGTTATATCTTTGGAATGAGGTCCTCCAAGTTTGCTGACATAGCGAACTGCGGAGACGTTGTCCATCTGTAAAGTTACACAGCATTTTATTGAATTCTGAGTGAAACAACAAATCGCAAATGAACCTGCTAGTAATTCCAAGCAGTTGATATGCAATTTCTTCTCTTGAGGAGTCCAACGACCCCCTGTTGACGAGTTTCCACATTTCGCTCCCCATCCTTCTAAACTCGCATCTGATTCTATTATCAGATCCGGTTCCTCCCCAAAAATTGCTCTCCCGTTCCATGCCTCCACATTTTTCAGCCACCAAAGGATTTCGACTCACGACTCTTGGTCTAGTGAGATCGAGTGGTTGGATCTCAAAGATCTTGCTTTTAGTCTTTGAAGTACCCGGTAATGTAACGAGCCCGGGAAGATCGCTTGAATCGTGGATGAAAGAAGGCCCAGGATTTGGGCTAGGGACCTCAAGGGAAAGTTCCCCAGAATCAGTAATTTCCAGAGTTCCTTCCTCACTTTCCTTACTTTGTCACGGGGAAGACGTAGTTCTGTCTTCACAGTGTCCACCAGAAAGCCCAAAAACTGTGTTTGTTGGGATGGAACTATGCACAACTTTTTCATATACATAATGAAGCCCAAGTGTTGCAAAAGGCGTATCGTGAGATCCGTGTGAAGTAAAACGGTCTCCCTCGACTGAGCCATTAAGAGGATATCGTCGAGGTAAATGATCAGCCTCACTCCCCTTTGTCTTAGCCAAGCAGTAACAGGTCGGAGTACCTTGGTGAAACACCAAGGGGCAGAGGACAGACCAAAAGGAAGGCTGCAAAACTGATACAGGCGTCCCTCCCATGTGAATTGAAGAAACTTCTGATGGGGTTCCCAGATTGGTATTGTTAGGTAAGCGTCTTTTAGATCTAACCTTGTCAACTAGTCCCCTTTCCTCATAACGTCTCTTAAGAGATGTGTCCCTTCCATTTTGAAATGTTGGTAGACCACCCATTGGTTTAGTCCTTTTAGGTTTATGACTGATCTTTGTTCCTTGTTTTTCTTTTCTACAGGGAATATATTGCTGAGGAAACCTTCACGAGTACTCTCCATGATCGCACCTTTTTTTAGAAGTACTTGAACCTCTACAGATACCAATGCCCTGTCTTTGGGGGAACAGATGGCCTCCCGAGGGGGTCTTGTCTGGAGAGGGGTGTCGATAAAATCTATCCGGTAGCCCCTCACTGTACTGAGATCCCAGGGGTCTTTGGTCACCAGATTCCAGTTCCCAGCGAAATGGAGTAGTCCCCCCCACCCTTGGAGGGGTATCTGAAGGGTCTGATGACGTTCTTTCCTGTAGAGAAGGAGCGTTGCCTCCGTTCGCCTTGGAAGGGATGACCACGGTTCCTCTGCCTCTGGGGGTAGAATTGGCTGAAGCCACCTGAGTTGTTGCTGAATCTCCCGCCTCCATGGGACATGAAGGGTCTCGTATTTGAGTTTCCATGGCCGGGGAAACGACCCCGGATACTCCCGGCCCGTGTAAAAACACGATCTTGGAACACTTTTTTAATATCCCTCTGGGATTTTTGTATAGAATTGAATGCGCCGACATACCTGACCATATATTTTATAAACTCCTCACCGAAGAGGAAGCCCTGAGTGCTTTGACCACCGTCCTTCTTTGCCAGTTCGATCAACTTGGGATCAATCGTAAATAGGACCCCTTTCCTTCTTTCTATGGATAAGGCTGTATTAGCATTTCCGATAAGGCATATGGCCCTTTGGACCCACTCCCTGAGTTCCTTTGGGTCGACCTGGCGGTCCTCCAGATAGGCTTATTCCGCCATCTCAAAAATCTTTGTTATAGGACCCACCGCTTCGAGGAGGCGGTCCAGACAGGACCTCAAGCCTCTGTCTATTCCCTTTCTTGGGTCCCGTGAAGTCTTAGATATGAAGGCCAATACTTTGGGGTCAAGCTCAGGTGTTGCAGCTATCTTGTTAGGGAGGGAGGGTCTGGGACATTGAGAGCGAAGCCTAGCTCTGACCTCTTGGGGTATCTTCCTTCGTAACCAGAAGGAAAGGTAATCTCCTACATGCTGGGAGGGTGTCCATTCTGGGGACAAGGTGTGTCTAATCATCATGGGGTCAAACATAAGGTTTCCAAAGGGGTCCAATAGACCCATGCTTTTATCTTGAGCCTTGGATGCCCCCTCTGAGCTCCCCGTTCCCCTTCCTTGCGCCTCTTCATCAGTATTAAAGTCGGAGGAATATGATAGGTCTGTCTCCGGCTCTGAGCTAGTATCACTAGCAATCTCAATAAGGGTCTCTGGGCCTTCACCTTGCCCACATGGGGTGCCCGAGGCACCATTTTTGTCACCGCCACGAGGGCGAGAAGGGGTGTAGGAGGGTTTGCTCTTTTTACAATCTTTGGGCCCCTTACCTCCAAGTGCCCGTTTCTTTGGAGCCTTAACTGCTCCCGCTTGATAGTTGCTTTTAGAAGGGCGCGGGGATATCAACAACTTCAGTTTTTTATTGATTGTATCATCAATTGATCCTAGGACTTTTTGAAAGGCCTTAGTGACCAGTTCCTCTAGGTGTCCCTCAATGTTAGACTGAGGTTCATACATCCTAAAGTCTACTTAGGTGCTTCAGTTATGGTGTTTCAATAAAAATTATTAAGCACCAGGCCTCTAATGGTAGGGTCGTGTTTGTTACAAAATATTGCCAGGATCTAGTTTTAAGGAATATTGGGCCTGATTCACAGAATGAACTTAAGACTCAATCCTAAACTTACTACTATTTTGGTATTCACAGAATGCACTTACTACGTTTGGCATTCACAGAATGAACTTACTACTTTTGGTATTCACAGAAGTTAGGATTTTGTCTTAAGTTTGTCTTAAGACAAACTTAAGACAGACTTAAGACAAACTTAAGACAGACTTAAGACAGACTTAAGTTAGGATTTTGTCTTAAGTCTGTCTTAAGTCTGTCTTGGCCAATGCAATATGTAAAAGACATCTTTGTGGCTTAGAAAGACCTTGAGAGTTTCTTGAGTCATGCAGAAGAATATTACATGGTGTTAACGGTAAGGATAAGGGTATAGTGTTATATAGAGTCTGACCAATGTAGGACCAATAGGATTGAACCATAGGACAATCACAAATAATATGAGCAATGTCAAAGCCAGGAGAATTACATCTCCAACAATTAGTATGTGTAAGTAATCCTGCTTTGTGTAACTTTACCGGACGCCAGTGCCAATCATGTAAAATTTTAAACAGGCAGAATTTTAATCAAGCTTCTTGAGCTCCTTTATCTACATTTTCTGAAAAATCTGTCAGTTCCTGATCATTGTAAGAAGTTGATAAGGGGGTTTGCCATTTGAGGTGGAGATCTCTTGATAATGGCTGTGAAAACAAGTGCGATGTAAATATTTTGAACAATCCAGATGTAACTCCAGTATGTTTCCGTTAAGTATATAAATAAGATACTATAGGTGAAGTTTGTAGTGCCTGTGTGTGTGATCTAAGGGTCATATTTACAATAAGTGGCGCATCCCTGCATATCAGCAGGGATGCGCCACTTATTGTGCGCAATGCCTCCGCCACCATGGATTCGCCGCATTTACGGAAGCTTGTTTCCTTTCCAGTAAAGAATTGGCTTGGTAGTTTGGTCTGCCTTGTTCCCATGATGCACTGGGCCAGGGCCAGACTAATTTGCATGTAGCCAGGTTCTGAACTGGGATGGTGCAGTGAGCTAAAAAACGGTGATGGATCAAGCCCTGATCTTTTGACTGGGTAGGAGTGTTCTGCTTAATTCAGATACTCTGTCCATCACCACCCCCTTTCATGAAGCATTTACAATGCGGCGCACCATGGGGCAAATATGGCACAGATGCGTCACGCATCTGTGCCGTAAATGTGGCGCATTGCTGGAGTTGCATCGCAAGCGCGACGCAGCTCCAGCAATGCACTGGGGGTGCCCTATCTTGTTAATGCTGCGTCAATCCTTACGCCTGCTTCAAACAGGCACAGGGTTTTGACGCAGCATGGTCCCCAAAGTGACTAGGTGAAATATTGTAGATTTCACTTAGCCACTTTAAGGAGGCGTTCCGGCGCCGGAACGCCACCCCTCCCCCTGCGCAGGAACGCATCATTCTGGTGCAGGGCTTTACAACGTGACACATCTCCCAGATGCGTCACGTTGTAAATACCCCGCACCATGGCGCATCTTTTGTGCCGCCGCTGCGTCACAAAAGTGACGCAACAGCTGCATAAAAGAGGCGCAAGGGGCTTGTAAATCTGCTTATAAGTATTTTAGTAAGGCAGACGCTGAGTTGTGTATAATTTGCAGTTTGATCCGATGGGAGACTAAATTCATCTGTCAATTGGGCAAACGACTTGAGATCACCATTATGTAAAAGCTGATCTAAAGTAAGAATGCCTGCTGATTTCCAATGAGACCAGGATATAATTTTCCCTTTGATACGTATACCTGTGTTGTTCCAAATTGGAGCTTTATCATGAATACGTGGATTAGAACCTAGGATACGGTGCGCCCTCTGCCATGTTTTACGCATTGCAATTAATAAAGGATTGTAGGGATCAAGATGACTAGTGCCTGTCCCATAAAGGGCGTAGAGACCTGAATCTGTAGACAAAAGGTGTCTTTCTATGTGAACCCATTGTGGTGTATTAGAGTTTTCAGTTAGCATGTGCTTGGTTTGAGATAATTGCAAAGCCAGAGTATAGTGTTCAATGAATGGGAGACTCAACCCCCCATAAGAAGGATGCGCTTTTAATTTGTTTACAGCTAACCGTGGTTTCATAGAACCCCAAATAAAGGATTTGATTTTTCTATCTATAAGACGGTGCGTAGACAGAGGGATCTGAAGAGGAAGCATCCCAAGTGTATAAATAAAACGTGAAAGTGTTACCATTTTCACAGTTTGTACTCTACCCCATAAAGATAATCCTAAAATCTTCAATTTTTCAAAATCGTGTTGCATCTGTGTGATTAGATGGCCTATATTGTCTGCGATCATTCCCTCTGTTCCTTTATTTACTAAGATGCCCAAGTATTTTAAACGCGAATGTTGCCAATGGAAGGGAAAGCCTTGTATAGCTGCCTTTGTGGTTCCATCCGATATGGGAAGCGCTTCACTCTTATCCCAATTCATTTTATATCCAGAGAAGGAGGAGAAGTCTTCTATCATTTTAAGCAATGATGGAAGAGACCGGGATAAATCAATAATGGTAAGTAAAATGTCATCAGCATAAAGGTACATTTTCGAATGACCGACTGGGAGAGGTATGCCTACTATATTTCCTGATTGGCGAATTGCTGCTGCTAGAGGCTCTAAAGCTAATAGAAACAGTAGGGGAGAAAGGGGACATCCCTGGCGAGTGCCTCTACATATTCGAAATGAGTCTGAGATTAAACCTCCACTATTGACCTGAGCTGTAGGGTTTTGATATAATAATCTAATTTTATCTATAATTTGAGTTCCCAAACCAAATTTTTCCAAAACTGTAAAAAGATATTGCCACCCCACTCGGCCAAATGCTTTTTCAGCTTTGAGTGATAATGCCAAAGCATCTTTCTGAAAATATCTGGCCGAGTGAAGTGTGTGTGCCAAAGTACACAGATGATTCCTCGCTGATCGTCCAGGTACAAAATCCACCTGAGTGCGATGAATGAGGGATGGTAAAACTTTGCGAAGACGGGATGCAAGAATACTGGCTAAGATTTTAATATTGCAGTTGAGAAGTGAGATGGGGCGATAACTGCTACAAAGTAGCGGATCCTTCCCTGGTTTAGGAAGAATCGCTATTACACCTTTGTTAGAAATACATCCTAAAGAAGCCTTATTATCAGCTTCCTGAAAAGCAGCATATAAAGTATCTATTACTTTGTCACCTGACCACCAGTAGAATTCTGCTGGAAAACCATCTTCACCTGGAGCTTTATGGTATGGGAGTTTAGCTATGGCTTGGGATATCTCTTCCTTAGTGATCTGCCCCTCTAAGAGTGCTCTGCCCTATTCAGAAAGACAAGGTAAATCTACCTCCGAAAGAAATGAGAGCATCTTGTTTTGGTCTAACTGGGTTCCTGGAGTGAATAAGGATTTGTAATAAGAAGCAAATTCATTAACAATATCTTGAGGACGAGTTAATAAATTGCCGTCAGATGATTTGATGGCGGGTATAGCCATGGTAGCTTCCCTTTGTCGTAATTGAGCTGCTAATAACCTCCCTGACTTTTCCCCCTGTTCATAATGTCTCCCTTTCATTTTTGGTAATGCGTATTCGGATTTGGAAGTAAAGAGACTGTTTAGCGCCATACGAGCTTTCTCTAGGGATTTGCGATGTTGTAATGTCGGTTTTGTAGTATATAATCGTGTCAATTTCTCAATATCATGTTCCAACTCTTTTTGTCGATTAGCATTTTGTTTATTGGCCATTGCAGCATCTTTCATGAGTTGCCCCCTGATAGTAGCCTTGGCTGCAGACCATAAGATTCTACCTGAGTCTACAGAACCTTGATTAGTGGAAAGGAAATTTTGGAAATGCTCTCTCAACTGCGATTTACCCTTAGGGATTTTATGGCATTGTATATTCATCCGCCAAGGTTTGCGCCCTGGTTTAGCCAGTGAGTGAGCAGATATTGATGCTTCTAGAATGTGAGACTCTTGCACTAGTTGGACAACTTTCTGAGAAATTAAAAAAATAATCAAGTCGTGAAAGGGTTTCATGTGTGGGTGACGTAAATGTGTATTCAGAGTCAGTGGAATGTGAAAGACGTCAATAATCTATTAGACCATTATCTTCCATAATGTCAGTCAGAAAGGCTTTATCTGGTGAATTATTCCTATCAAAAGGGCCTGTTCTATCCAAAACCGGATCTCTCACCAAATTCCAATCCCCTCCAATAAGATATTGTGAAGCATTTATCTCTGATATTAAACGGTTCAAAGGCTTTTTTTGTTCCTGTTGGTGCATAAACAGATCCTACACAAAGATGTGTTTCTCCAAAGCGAAGTTTGATACACATGTACCTTCCATCTGGATCTTCCCATGTTTTTGATGTCATAAATGGCAAAGATTTACGAATAAGAATTGCCACACCACATTTACGAGGGGGGCCTGCGTTTGAGGAGTTTTCACTATTAACACTGCTGTGAAACACCTTTCCTACCCAAACTCTGCATAATTTGTCAGACTCAAGTGCATCAAGATGTGTTTCTTGGAGTAAAGCCACATCTAGCTTTTTTGATTCTAAGTAAGATAGTACTTTTTTCCTTTTGATATAATGTGTTAGGCCATGAACATTCCATGTTACAATGCGCAAAGGGCGAGAATTAGCCATGTTGATATATATATATATATATATCAGTGCTGTTATATGTAGTTGATAAATTATAAACAAATATTAAAAAAAGAAGTGTATTCAGTCAGAAATGTGAGAGGGATTTAAGAAAAAAGGAACAATTCAGTATTTTGAGGGCACGTAAAGAATATCAGAACGTGATGTGAGGAAGTATTATAAGAATGTTCCTACAGAAGGTAAAGAAACAAAAAACTATAAAAAAACTTGTATCTCTAACTTTTAACCGCGGGTCTGGGCTCACTAGAGCACCGCCACGGGTACAAACCCCCGCCGGCGGGTAACATTTTAACCAGGAAGATGAAAAGAGAATTTAGAAAGACATGAAAAGCCAAAGACCTGAATTTGTATAGAGGCAACTATTAGGGAAAACTAGTTTCAATAATAACATAAATACACATTATGACATGCATAAAATAAACAATGCATAAGTAAGAGTAAGAGTTCAAAAAGTTAAAAATAGATTGCACTTAAATTACTAATACCTTTTAGCTATACATTTTACATTTCATATTATAAAACAAAATTTGATGCTATAAACCTAGAAACAATTATAAATGTAAATAAGAGTGTTATCTGAGATATATTATATAACCTTAGCAATACCCAGATGAATATGAATCTGACATATAGCAGAGTAAAACAGCAAGTAATTAAAACTTTCTCTATCAAACCAAATAAATGAGAGGTTTGATATAGAACTGTAATTAATGCATAGTAAAATAATCCCCTATTAAAAGGCTTGAAATATAGCCTTAATGCAAATACATTCATAATTTCAAATATTATCCAAAATATAATGAGTGTAAATAATACTTTTGGCTCCAAGTGGCTAAGGTTCAGTAAAAGCATAAATATACTTTATAATACGTATACAACCAACAATATATCAGTAAGCGGTCAAGAAATTAAAATAGATTACATTAGGTTACTAACATTTTCAGCTATAAATATTACATTTCATATTATAGAATAACATTTAATGCTTTAGACTTAGAAACATTCATAAACATAAATAAAGGTGTTATTTGATGATCATTGTGTAACATTAGTAATATTAGATGAGCAAAAATCCATATTAGATAAGCCCAAACCTTTGAGGCGGGTAATCTCAGGAACCACAGCACCAATCACAACCCCCAATACAGCATTGGAAGGGGCAGTTGCAGCAGAAGGACATAGGCTATGCAGACGCCCACCATATACATTTAAAAGGTAAAAGAACCGTGCCAGCAAAGTAGTCCCTTGTGGGCGTGTCTGCGTTGTGTTGTAGGCATGTGCTGGGGGCGTGACAAACGCTGGGGGTGTGTGGTACGTTCCGCCCTTCATGCCATGTCTCATATCGTGTGCTAATCCCACGCTGCTCCCTTTAAATACCCCTGCACCCCATAATCATAACCCACCCTTACTCCTTAAAATACCCCAACACCCTTAAACACTAGCCCATCTTAACCCAATAAATATACCCTGTACTCAAAACCCAAACCTATCCCTAAACCCTAAAAATACCCCTGTACCCCAAAACTCAAACCTAGCCCTGAACCCTATAAATACCCCTGTACCTCAAAAACCAAACCTACCCCTGAACCCGAAAAATACCCCTGTACCCCAAAACCCAAACCTAGCCCTGAACCCTAAAAATACTCCTGTACCCCAAAACCCAAACCTACCCCTGAACCCTAAAAATACCCCTGTACCCCAAAACCCAAACCTAGCTCTGAACCCTAAAAATAACCCTGTACCCCAAAACCAAACCTACCCCTGAACCCTAAAATACCCCTGTACCCCAAAACCCAAACCTAGCCCTGAACCCTAAAAATACCCCTATACCTCAAAACCCAAACCTAGCCCTGAACCCTTAAAATACCCCTGCACCCCAAAACCCAAACCTACCCCTGGACCCTAAAAATACCACTATACCCCAAAACCCAAACATAGCCCTGAACCCTAAAAATACCCCTGTACCCCAAAACCCATACCTATCCCTAAAACCTAAAACTACTCCTGTACGCCATAACCCAAAACTATATCTCTACCCTTAAACTACCCAAACACCCCAAAACATATACCTCATTACCCCAAAACATATACCCCTATACCCATACTTATCTTATCCAAAGATAAAAAAAACATGCTTTTACCGTTCATGCATTTACAACGAATTTCGTTGTAAATGTATGCGTGGTAAAAGCATATAAAATGTAATGCCATGCGTTATAATGGCATTGCGGAGTCATGGAACTTTCGTAATGAAAGTATGCGGAGTGATGGTATGCGGAAAGAAAGTTGCGGAATAATGGGTGTTTACCTTCCCCCCGGTAAGTACAGTGGTGGCACGGCTGCCCACATCTCCAGCAACATACTTTTCACCACCCGTTTGAAAAATGCACAGGTCTCTCTCATTGATGGCCAGCACCGACATACACTTTTAGACACACCTCCAGCCACAAGTTCTAGAATTGCGAACTTTAGAGCTGGGGAGATACGTTCGAATCTCTGCATCAGCTCAACATCCTGTGATTCCAGTTAAATCGCTTTGTCCCCCCGTGCCTACCACAAATGAATGTGTTCTTCTGTAATGTAAATTGTGCTCATGCCATGTTGTCGAGTTCGCGCTATATAATATTGCAAGGAAAAATAAAGTAGGGAAACTCGAGTTTACACACTACTGAACGCGCACTCTGAAGTGCATCAGCAGTGCACTGTGAGTCGGAGCGTTTCACAGGCCTGTCACAGATAAGAAATGCTATCAAAACGAAATCCTACAAAACAATATACTACTGGCCGGCAGCAATTCATACCCGGACAACGTCGGGACGGGCTGCTAGTCTGATGTATATAATGGTAAAACAGCAAGAGATTTAAAACTTTCTTTATCAAACAAAATAGATAATAGGTACAATATAGAACTGGAAGTAATGCATAGTAAGAAGTTACTCTATTAAAAGACCTGAAGTATAACCTTAATATAAATATATTCATAACATCAAATACTGTTTAAAACATAATGAGTGTAGATAACACTCACATCTCCAAGTTGTAAGATCTAGTTACCTGCAAAACATGAAGATTATAAGTTAGCTTGGCATTTAAAAACTTAAGGGCATCTATCTAGAAGAGATAAATTGGTATCATATTAATGATCAAGGTGGACATCTTCGGTGCCTTATTTATCCTCTGACGCAGATTTTGAGGGAGATCTAGACTTATCTCTATGCCGGTCTTGTGTAAAGGTGGTGGCTGACTGTAAGGCGGATGATTTGTCCTCATGCGTACGAATTATTCGTTCTATGTCTCTGCCACGATGACGAGCCTCACCAGTCTTGCGATGTCTACTGTCTAGCAATTGTTGAGGATGATTAGGATTGCGGATAGACTGATCAAGAGAAGGATGTTGTATATCCATGTCCTGAATTAAATTGTTATCTAGGAAGTGTTGAAGGTCTTCAGGATTATAGAAGTCTTTGGATTCTCCATTTACGGTGATACGGAAGCGAGCTGGGTCAAACAATCCATATTTGATATCCAACTTCCTTAGTTGTGGTCTCATAGATAAGAATGCTTTCCTTCTTTCATTGGTTTCTCCCGAGAAATCAGCTGCCATGCGAATTTCCTGTCCATCATAAATGTACGAGCCTTGTGCACGTGTCAATGTTAAGATCTGTCTTACTTGTTCATGCCTCAAGAAGCAGGCAATTAAAGGTCTTGGACGAGAATCCGAGTCTCTGTGTAAGGGACCAATGCGATGAGCACCTTGGATTTCCAGTAACGAATCAAAAGTAATGCCAAGTAATTTGGGGAGGACGTTATCTAAAAAAGTCCGAACATTCTGGCTTTCAAATGTTTCTGGAAAACCGAAATAACGAATATTGTCACGTCTATTAAAGTCTTCTAAGTCAACAAGCTTGCTCCGAAGAAGTAGAAGGTCTTGATCTCTGCTTTGTGCTGAATCAAGTCTGCTTTCTACTACAGTTAATCTTTGGTCCAACCGTTCTGTTTTATTATGGAATTGTACAAAATCTGCTCTTAATATGACTTGGGGGCATACTATCAAGGTGGTACTATCAAGAAAGCGGAGATAAAATTATCTCCCTATTACCTAGCTGTCTCTAACACCAGTTAGCGACAGCTAGTAGGAGATAGCGACCATCTTGGGCCCCACTTTGCATGTCAGTGATATTTATCCCTAATGACATGCAAAGTGGGCGTGCCAAGATGTTAGCGATTGGAAACAGTCGCTAACATCGCTATCTCATATTACCAACTTTTGGAGATATTTGCGCTAAGCGCGAATATCTCCAAAAGCTAACACCTGCCCTGAGCAGTTCTTAGCCATGTTATCCAATGGGAGGTGGATAACATGGCTAAGAGCATTAGCTCGGTAATGCATGAATATCGCGGACTTTTCAGCGATATTCATGCATTGTGGCCGTTTTTTATCGCATTTGCGATAAACCTTGGTAATACCAAGGTTTATCTGCGGTAAAAATCGCCGCAGCTTAGCGGTAACATTTTCTCTCTAACCAAGCAATAGCGATAATTATCGCTATTGCTTGGTAATATGCCCACTGGTTTCTGCCGTAAGAGACGAATGTTAGCGTCCATATCCGCCAAACGGCAACTTATTGCTGAAATTTCTTTTAAAATGCACTCCATAGCTGTCTCTGACATAGCTGCTCAGGTAAGTACAGATGAATGGGATGATGGTGAAGTTGGACTCTTTGTGGACATAATGCGCGATTGTTTATGAGCCTCTGTTAAAAGAGGTTGCTTAAAGGCTTTGGGGCAGATTTATGTTAACTGGCGCATCCCCAGGGATGCGCCAGTTAACATGCGCCACAGTGCGCCACTGCTCCGCCACCCATGGTGCGCCGCATTTATGATGCGGCGCACCATGGTGCAAGGCTGTGAGGATGCGTGACGCATCTCTCGGCGTACGGGCGGCGCATTGCAGGAGTCATGTCGCAAGTGCGACATGACTCCTGCAATGCACAGGAGCCACCTATTCTATGCATTGTGCGTCACCCTTACGCCTGCTTCAAGCAGGCGTAAGGAATTGACGTAGAAAGTGGCTGAGTGAAATCTCATAGATTTCACTCAGCCACTTTTAGGAGGCGTTCCTGCGCAGGAACGCCCCCCCCCTGCGCAGGAACGCCTCCTTATGGCGCAGGGGTTTCCAACGTGACGCATCTCCTAGATGCGTCACGTTGTAAATAGGGCGCATTGTTTGCGCCGCCGTTGCGTCACATTACGTGACGCAATTGCGGCGCAAGGAGGCGCAAGGGCATCATAAATCTGCCCCTTTGTTTCCGTTCTTGAGGTTAGACATCCGTAAATCGACGTCTTCTTCAGGGAGTCAAGAAAGCACTTAAGAACAGATTCACAGAAATATGGCAGGAAATATAAGAAAATTTGCCCGTCAGATGCAGTTAATTATAGCACTTACAATTTGATAAAGGTGCCCTTTAAACCAATACTCTTCACAGGGTGATATTTAGAATTACCACAATTTATTTATTAAGTGCTTGTAAATGAGCTTAACAGGTCTTCAGTAATAAAAAAAACAAAAATATGTGCGCTTCTGGTAATAGGGCAAAATAAGGGTTTACTGTTCCACAAAGCTTGGAGGTATATGACTGAAAAGAGATTCAAAATATCAGTCATTCTAAATTTTCCATGAAGAAAGAATGTGCGCATTCATTATATTTCTTGCAGAAATTCGTTTCTCAATGAAGCGTAAATTATGAGGAACGTTTCCCCCTGGTGTTTATTTTGAAAGCCGCAATACCCATGTACACCTCAGTCATAGATGCGAGCAATTCAGGTGACTTGATATATAAACAAGCATTTACAATGCAACGGTTTCGCCTTTGAAAAAGTTAGAGCTATTGGCATTGTAAATGACAACATTTTTATTTATGTGTTGGTTTTCAAAACAGATAAATAAATGGCACTGTCATTTACAATGCCAATAGCTTAATCTCTCTGGTCTGCAGGGAATCTCGTGTGGCGTAGTTATTAAACGCGCACCTGGATGGATGGATGGATGGGTTTGGAGGTGGATGGATAGGGAAGGGTGGACCAAAGTAATGGTGAAATACTGAATGACGGATTAAAAAGAGAGAATTGACCACAGAATGTAAAGGTTAAAAGGTGGACATTAGCAGGTGAATGGTAGGATGAAAAGATGAATGGATAGATTGATGTATGAGACAAGATGGGGAGGGTCGAGTTGCTTCATTTGCTTGGTGCCATAAAAGCTTTGGTTTGAAGTGGGGGTATTTTCATTTTCTGACTATTGCGTTGATCAAAAATATATAGTATTGAGCCAAAAAACAGCAATTAACAGCATGGTATGTAGAAGGTGCAACTATTACAAAACAAGGAAATGTTAACATGTCATCGTGTTTGGCTTTTATTTTGTGTAAGTACTTAACCTGTTTTATTTATATAAACACATTTTTTATGTGTTGTGGTATGTGCTGCAACTATTAAAGATGTCATTAAGTATCATCATGTCTTCCCTGTAGCCCCGCTCACTCAGCACACCCCTAGCTCATTTTAATGAATACCTACACTTATTTTTGCTGATTTAAAGCATTGCCTAGAAGAGTGAAAGACTCCACAGGAAAGTGGCATGAAAAGATCTGGAGTGATGGAGACACCTCTCTCACAGAACAGTAATATTTAATTCAGTCGCACTTTTCAAAAATGAAAACTTTTCCACATTTAATTTTAATTAACATATTTTAAGCCAAGCCACTTTGAAAAGATAGCAAGATACGTTTCTTTGCCCACCCTTCTTCAAGAACCGTCTTTTTCTCCCCACCATCACCCCTAAAAAAGACCACCTTTTTCAGCCCATCTAAGCACTGCTGAGTGTTGTGTCCTAACAAATACGGAAGCTAGGATTCTAGACTCCCGTAACTAAACCGGACACTCAGATAGAGAAATCTAGTTTCAACACTGCCACCAAGTGCTCTCGCGTAAGGGGTGACACCTTAAGCTTGTCTTTACTTTTGAGCAGTTTATAAGCTGTGGTTTATGTGCCTATCATGAAAACCTAAAACAAAACTACAAGCCCCAAAATACAACGCGCGTTTGGATAAAATGCAAACAATGGGTAAAGGTGCTACACTTAATGAGGGGGCATTCGGTGGCTGTGTCAGGCTGTGACTGCACTGTACTCAGTCAATAGAAGATACAAGACTCAAGTAGGCTTCCAGAATGTATGATGTTCCGAGTTCAACCTCAAACGCGACTTTACTTTGTAACCGCTCACTCGCACACATGCCACTTTACCCCTGCCTATTATTCAGATGACACTCATGCTCGCAGGACCAAGCCATGCATCTTGAAAGCAGAAAAGTCACTTTGCTGATAGAATTGGAGATCAGGAGTGAACACTGGTGACTTTGGAGCCAATGTCACCATTGATGAGCGATCACAGCCCGGACCCTAGGGAGACCCCGGCAGCAAAGTCAGATCATTCACATGTAATCCGCTCCGCAGGGCAGCCCTGGTCACTGAAACAGAAACAATTTGATCGGGCAGCCATTTTACCTCCTCCCCCTCACACACACACCCCCACAACCCATCTGGCACAGCGACCCTTGCTACCTGCACCCACAGACAAGCAAATAGGAGTGGCCACCCTCGGAATCACCCGCCCCGTGCACCACTGGGAACCTGCGCCAGAATACCGTCCCGTCCCTCTGAGTAAGGTTGTATGACATTTGGAGTCAAGAGCAGCTGTCCAGGAGGTTCAGCTTGCCGTTAATATGAAAAAAACAAGCGGGCAACACAGCGCTTTACATGAGCAGCAGCATTTAGAAGGCACAAATGGGAGAGGCGGGAGGGGGCGGTGCTTAATTGTAGAAGGCACGAACGGGAGAGCGAGGGAGGGGGGTGGCGCCTTTGTAGACGGCATGAATGGGAGAGCGCGGGAGGGGGACAGCGCTTTACATGAGCAGCAGTTATGCAAGGCACGGGTGGGGGGCCGAGACAGGAAGAAAATGTGTCTGTGCCTGGGAGGCACTCCATCAACATCACAACATCACGTGCTTCAAATAAACAAGACAATGCATCACAGAGACTTACGTGGGGGGTGGCGGGGCAGAGAAGAATATGGCACATAACACAGATGGAGGGGCTCAGAAGCATACGGTGAGACAGCAACATGGAGAGTGGGGGCAGAGAAGCACAAGGCAAGAGCAACACAGAGACCGGGAAGAGAAGTAACCAAGGAACTAAACTTAAACAGAAGGCGCGGGCACAGTCAGGACCCGGGCCGGCCAGTCAATCACAGCGCGGCCCGGGGAATGACGTCATGGGGGTGTCCCGGCCAGCAGCCACTGACAGCGCGGCCCAGGACAAAGGGGCGGGACTTAAAAAAAGTCCGAGAAACGCCCCCGAATCGCGTTTTCACGGGAAAGCGTGATTTATGGAGCTAGCCAATGGGAGACAGAGGCTGGACCAAAGCCCCATATGTAGGATCATGAGATTTCGCCCTGGGCGGAGCAACTGCTACGCAGTTGCAACGCCAGGGCGAAACCTAAAAATGGGGCTCCTGAAACACAGCTAACTCTGTATAAATCAAATGTCCCCCAGCTGCAAATATACTGGAGCCATGACAGTCAACACAGCTTGCCTTTCTTTATGGTGATGTCATAAATTCTTTGCCGAGGGGGGCTAATGCACACTTAACTCACCAGGCGCAAACATTGAAGATTCCCTCCTGGGTGTCAGTCATACGCGTGGTCCGAGGCTTGCTACGCTTCATAGGGCCCGTGGAATGCTGGTCACCTCACAACTTTGCCGCCTCAGGAGTGTGTCAAAAGGAGTTAATTTTCAGTCAAAATTGTGACCAGTTGTGTCTGCAGCTTGCAACGTCCTAGGAGCTACAATACAGCATTCCTGGACGCACTGAAGAGAATGCCGCCTCCGTTAAAGGTTCGTCCCGCGGTGGAGCTCCGTCTTTAGGCAGCCATTTCCCTCGGTGGCCAGACCACGCCCCTATGATACACATTTGGCCTGTGCGCCTTTGCAGCCCGGTACCAGAGGGCCAGTTATGCACTTGTCTTTCCTGATCGCACATAGGAGAGGTTCAATAGCGCATACAAAGAGTGCTGGTGATAAGGGGCATCCCTGTCTGACCCCTGATTCTATGTTGAATCCCTCTGATAGTGTGCCATTTATTAGGATCTGGCTTTCACATCCTTTGTATATTAAGCCAATAGCTGTGATGAAGCTTTCTGGGAATCCCATTTTCCTGAGAACTTTAAACAGGTATTCATGAATTAGGGAGTCAAAGGCTTTCTGGAAATCAAAGGCCAAAATAGCTCGTGGGTTCCCTTTGTCTTTTGCCAACCACAAAGTGTCCCTAATAATGGTCAGGCTGTCCCATATTTTTCTTCCTGGGACTGCGCATGTTTGATCTGGGTGCACGATGGAGTCCAGCACTTTCCTGCATCTTCCTGCCAGGACTTTGCTTAAGATTTTGATGTCCACATTCAAGAGGGTGATTGGCCTCCAATTGTTCATGTCCAGTTTGTCCCCTTTCTTTTCCAATCTTTTGATGATGCCCTGCGGAAAGGAGGGGGGTAAAAAAATGTTTCCAAACATTCTTTTAGTAGGATCAAAAAATTCTGTGCAATAAGCCACCAGAAGGCTTTGTAGAACTCCCATGGAAGGCCATCTTGCCCAGGGGCAGATTGTCTTGGGGCCTCCTGGATGATTGTGAAGAGTTCTTCTCCTGAAATGGGGTTGGTCAGAAAGTTGTGTTCCTCTTGGGATAAGGAGTTCTGCAAGGACCCTAAGAAATCCTCAGATGCACTGGTGTGTAATGGCACATTTTGGTATAGTTGGGAGAAAAAGGCTGTTGTTATTTTCCCTACTTTCTCTGTGCTCTTTTTTGTCTGCCCATTTGTGTCTTTCAGTTCAGTCATTACATTTTGCACTTGCGGTGCCTTTTTGAAAAAAAACCTTGAGCACTTTTCATCCTCCTCAAAGATCTTGACCCTGAAGTTAAATATGTGCTCTTTCCCTCTTTGTTTCAGTCATTATTTTAGTTCTGTTTTTGTCTGTTCTCTTTCCTCCCCTACTTCCATTCCACCCCTTTCCAGGTTTTCTATAGTGATGATTCTTTGTTGGATTTCATCATTTTTTTTTAACTTTTCCCTGCCTCTGTTTCCTGAAAAAAGTTGTGTTTGTTGTTTTACATCTTCCCACCATTCTGCTAAGGACGGAAAACTTTCCTTTCTGCCTTCTAACCCCTTCCACGCTGATGACGAGCTCAGCTCGTCATGTGGTACACCTCTCGTACGCTCATGACGAGCTAACCGCGGTATTTACAAAACTTCAGCGCACAGCGGGAAAAGCCGCCGCGCGCATGAGGTTAAGTTGCTGTACATATCACTGTAATTTTTACATACATTTTCATCTTGTAATAACAAGATGTTCATTTTCCACACACCCCTTCCCATTTGCCATAAGTTTGAAATTTCAAATGTTGCTTTCACGATTTTGTGGTCTGAAATGCCACTCTCGTTTGTTTCATATCCCCTTGTGTTTATATTTTTGGAGGTGAAGATGAAGTCAATTCTTGATTTGACTTTGCCAGTTTCCGCTTCCCAGGTGAACTTTTGTTTTGGTCCTGCTTGTGCCCCTGTGTCTAACAGTTGCAAATCCTTACACATGTTTTTCAGACATTTTGCAGATTTATCAATTTTGTAACAATTCTTTTTCCCACATCTGTATGTGGGATTTATGATGCAGTTGAAATCCCCTGCTAACAAAATTGGTGTTGCCCCTGCAATGAAAAGTGGGAGCATTTCAAACAGGGTCATTCTTTCATGCTTTTCAGTTGGTGCATAAATATTACAGACCTTAAAAGTGATGTTTCTGTACTGTATGGTAACCATCGAAGCCCTGCCTGCCTGGATAATTTTGGTATCTAGGATTGACATGTCTTTGTTTTTAATGAGAATGCCTATTCCAGCATTCTTGTTTCCGCCCCCAGACCATTTGGAGGGACTTCTTCCCAATATTTGGATATGTGACTGTGGTCCGTTGAGTGGGGAATCGCACATTCCTGTAAACATATAATGTCCCTTTTTTGTACCTTGCAGAGCTCAAAAACTGTAGCTCTTTTCTCTTGTGTGCCCATTCCTCGGGCATTCCATGATATGATATTAAACATTATATTTGCAATGATCATACCTTTGCATGGTATACAAGACATGTTAAACTGTAACATTTTCAAAGCTCAATGGCGACCAAATACTTTCAAAAATCTGTTGATTACGTTCACTATTTTGCATTTCTTGCCCACCAATTTCTTCTGCTCCCCCTAAATATGGGGACTGTAGAAAAAGGTCTTTCTGGGGGGTTCTTCCTACCTCTTGTGCAAATAAGCTGTATCCCAGGTCTTCTGAGTCTGAGAGATCCCCTAGTAAGCTATACCTGGACCCTGAGCAGTTCTCTTTTGGTTGGGTTTTCTTTCTACTTTCCTTCTTCTCTATTGCGGCCGGACCACCTGGAGCCGCCGTTTGTTTTTTAATTTTATTTCTTTTTTTAACCATCTGCATTGGACCCTCCCCTCAGTGGTTTTTATTTCCTCTTCTGAGGAGGACTGTTCTTCTCTTTCCCTTTTTTCCTGCGCCCTGTCTTTGGCTTCTTTGAGGATGTTATATATATCTGTAGGGATGATAGTACAGTCTGAAACCATTTCCCTGTCTTCCACTTATGAGTCTATGTCTGACAGCCCTTTAACTTTCATTTCACTTTCTACTATTTCTGTCCTTTGAGTTTTCTCTACTACCTGTGTACATTCTTTTGTTTGATCCTGTTCTGTTTGTGGGGTAGGAGTAGGTGCTACCTGTGGTACTTGCTTTTTTGTGTTGGGTGCTTCCCTGGTGCCTTCATCACTAACTGTCTTAAAAATTAAGGGTGCTAGTACTGCGGCGTAGGATTTGCTATCCCCTGACTGGGGATGTTTAGCAGCTGCAGATGCCAGTTATGAAAATCTTTGCTTTGGGCAGGCTTTATAAAGGTGCTCTTTAGATCCACATAGGTTACATGATTTGGGGTCATTATATACATAACTTGCAACCCTCATTCTTGCATTCTTCTTTAAGGTGGCCAAAACTTAAACAGTTCCTACAATATTGTGTTTGGCTTGGGTAGTTTAAATAGCCTCTATTTGGGCCTAATGCAAAAGTTTGTGGGAGGTGTATCACTCCCCCAGCAGGGTTTGGCTTAAGTACCACGAAAAACTTTCTTTTGCCATTCCAGATTCCAAACTTAATTCTCTGTAATATACCTCCCCTCACCTTTGCGCAAAACCTATTGGAAAAAATATTCAATCTCCCATGTAGACACATGGAGCCCGATTCACAGAACTAACTTAAGACAAAATCCTAATTTCTGTGAATACCAACAGTAGTAAGTTTACGATTTTGTCTTAAGTTAGTTCTGTGAATCAGCCCCTTGATCACTTTTCATCCTCATCAAAGATATTGACCCTGGAGTTAAATATGTGCTCTTTACCTCTTTGTTTCAGCCATTCTTTTAGTTCTGTTTTTGTCCGTTCTCTTTCCTCCCCTACTTCCATTCCACCCCTTTCCAGGTTTTCTAGAGTGATAATTCTTTGTTGGATTTCATCAAATTTTTTTAACTTTTCCCTGCCTCTGTTTCCTGAAAAAAAGTTTTGTTTGTTTTTTTACATCTTCCCACCATTCTGCTATGGGTGGAAAACTTTCCTTTCTGCCTTTTAAGTTGCTGTACATATCACTGTAATTTTTACATATATTTTCATCTTGTATTAACAAGATGTTCATTTTCCACACACCCCTTCCCATTTGCCACAAGTTTGAAATTTCAAATGTTGCTTTCACGATTCTGTGGTCTGAAATGCCACTCTCGTTTGTTTCATATCCCCTTGTGTTTATATTTTTGGAGGTGAAGATGAAGTCAATTCTTGAGTTGACTTTGCCAGTTTCCGCTTCCCAGGTAAACTTTTGTTTTGGTCCTGCTTGTGCCCCTGTGTGTAACAGTTGCAAATCCTTAAACATGTTTTTCAGACATTTTGCAGATTTATCAATGTTGTAACAATTTTTTTTCCCACATCTGTCTGTGGGATTTATGATGCAGTTGAAATCCCCTGCTAACAAAATCGGTGTTGCCCTTGCAATGAAAAGTGGGAGCATTTCAAACAGGGTCATTCTTTCATGCTTGTTAGTTGGTGCATAAATATTACAGACCTGTATGGTAACCATCATAGCCCTGCCTGCCTGGATAATTTTGGTATTTTGGATTGACATGACTTTGTTTTTATTGAGAATGCCTATTCCAGCATTCTTGTTTCCGCCCCCAGACCATTTGGAGGGACCTTCTTCCCAATATTTGGATATGTGACTGTAGTCCGTTGAGTGGGGAATCGCACATTCCTGTAAACATATAATGTCCCCTTTTTGTACCTTGCAGAGCTCAAAACTGTAGCTCTTTTCTCTTGTGTGCCCATTCCTCGGGCATTCCATGATATGATATTAAACATTATATTTGCAATGATCATACCTTTGCATGGTATACAAGACATGTTAAACTGTACCATTTTCAAAGCTCAATGGCGACCAAATACTTCCATAAATCTGTTGATTACGTTCACTATTTTGCATTTCTTGCCCACCAATTTCTTCTGCTCCCCCTAAATATGGGGACTGTAGAAAAAGGTATTTCTGGGGGGTTCTTCCTACCTCTTGTGCAAATAAGCTGTATCCCAGTCTTCTGAGTCTGAGAGATCCCCTAGAACGCTATACCTGGACCCTGAGCAGTTCTCTTTTGGTTGGGTTTTCTTTCTACTTTCCTTCTTCTCTATTGCGGCCGGACCACCTGGAGCCGCCGTTTGTTTTTTAATTTTATTTCTTTTTTTAACCATCTGCATTGGACCCTCAGTGGTTTTTGTTTCCTCTTCTGAGGAGGACTGTTCTTCTCTTTCCCTTTTTTCCTGTGCCCTGTCTTTGGCTTCTTTGAGGATGTTATATATATCTGTAGGGTGAGAGTACAGTCTGAAACCATTTACCTGTCTTCCACTTGTGAGTCTATGTCTGAGAGCCCTTTAACTTTCTTTTCACTTTCTACTATTTCTGTCCTTTGAGTTTCCTCTACTACCTGTGTACATTCTTTTGTTTGATCCTGTTCTGTTTGTGGGGTAGGAGTAGGTGCTACCTGTGGTACTTGCTTTTTTTGTGTTGGGTGCTTCCCTGGTGCCTTCATCACTAACTGCCTTAAAAATTAAGGGTGCTAGTACTGCGGCGTAGGATTTGCTATCCCCTGGCTGGGGATGTATAGCAGCTGCAGATGCCACATATGAAAATCTTTGCTTTGAGCAGGCTTTTTAAAGGTGCTCTTTAGATCCACAAAGGTTACATGATTTGGGGGCATTACATACAGAACTTGCAACCCTCATTCTTGCATTCTTCTTTAAGGTGGCCAAAACTTAAACAGTTCCTACAATATTGTGGTTGGCTTGGGTAGTTTAAATAGCCTTTATTTGGGCCTAATGCAAAAGTTTGTGGGAGGTGAATCACTCCCCCAGCAGGGTTTGGCTTAAGTACCACGAAAAACTTTCTTTTGCCATTCCAGATTCCAAACTTAATTCTCTGTAATAAACCTCCCCTCACCTTTGCGCGAAACCTATTTAGAAAATATTCAATCTCCCATGTAGACACATGGAGCCCGATTCACAGAACTAACTTAAGACAAAATCCTAAACTTACTACTTTTGGTATTCACAGAAGTTAGGATTTTGTCTTAAAACAGAGTTAAGACAGACTTAAGACAGACTTAAGTTAGGATTCTGTCTTAAGTCTGTCTTAAGTCTGTCTTACGTCTGTCTTAAGACAAAATCCTAACTTCTGTGAATACCAAAAGTAGTAAGTTTAAGATTTTGTCTTAAGTTAGTTCTGTGAATCAGCCCCCATAAGCATTATACATATGGACAATTACTGGCACCTCCTTTGCTGCTGCCATAGCAGTAATTTTGACCCCCTTGAGGTTCTCATGTGCACACATGATTGACACCCTGTAAAAAAAAATCATATTTTAGCTCTGTGAAAAATGTAATTTCAAAAAAACCTCTATCTTTGTTTTGCTGTACACATTTCAAATCTTTAGCAGTACATTTAAATACTTTTTCAAGTATTTCCTTTACTACTTACTCTAGATCCTTAGTACCTCTATATTCTTCATCTATTTCGATTTTAATGGCAAGCTCCCCATACTGGAGCGTTAATTTTGCCATCTTAGCTCTGCGCGTTTTCCCTGTGCTTAGGGCAACATTGTGGCTCTGTAAATAAAAGCCCTCTGTGGCTGAGCCTCGTGTTTGCCCACACAAGTTGCAAACAAGTTCAGTGTCACAGTTTCAAAAATCACTCGTTTTTCCAAGAAAGCGGTGTCCCTTGTCTGACACTCGTTTCGAGGCAGGAGTGAGCCGAGGGGCTGTCGAGGAGCGCTCTGTGAGGAATGTGGGGGCGTGAACCGGTTTAGACAAAGAATCCCGAGTGTGGAGGGCGGGAAAAACAGGTCCGAGACTAATGTGGGCAAGGGTCTCAGCGCTTTTTAAAACGGGGGTGCACTAGAGTCAAGGTGCGTCCCCCACTGCTGTTAGAAGGTGGATTTGCGAGGGGGAATTAAAGAGGGCTTCCTGCTCTGTGCTAGAAATGGGAGAATCTTCGCTCTTCAGCATCTGCCAACAGCCGCCGTTCAAAGCAAAAACGGGACGCAGACTCACCTCACTGCTGACTCTGGAGGACCAAGGAGATGCCTTGAACACAAAGAGCATAAACAAAAAGCACATTTTGTTGAACTTCAGTGGTGGTCCCATCCTGTTAGGACCATCCAAAGGCCCTGCTAAGCATTATGGGACGAGATTAACAATGGGCAGTGAATATTATAGTATCCAATATCAAAATAATTCTACAAAGAGCTGCAGTTCACCTAGTCGTTACAAGATGTCCCTCACGAGTCAAATGCAAAACCATGTAAACCCTTTCATCAAGCATTTGCATTTGACTCGTGATGGACATCTAGTAACCACCAGTTGAACTGCAGCTCTTTGTAGATTTTGATATTAGATGTATGTAGTGTATTTTGTAAAGCGCACAGCTGCCCCAACGGGGCGTCCCGGCGCTGTATAACGCTGTGGAACCCTTCCTGGCTCTCCATGTGAGATGCCCCTCCTGGGCACCCCAAGGTGAAGCCAGGCATCCCAGTGTTGTAGGGGCCGTTGTGGAGATTAAGCAAGCTATTGCCCAGAGTTGCAGTGTGGGACCCATGATTAGAGTAGGCGCCGAGGCGAGAATTATCGAGTCCGCGGACATTGAGCCCAAGACCCTGCCGCATCGGGACTTGAACCGTGGTCCCGGGCCTGATCTCTGCTTCAGAGTCTGCCGCTCTAACCAGTGAGCCACACTGCCCACTGCTAATCTCATCCCATAATGCTTTACAGTGCCTTTGGTTGGTCCTAAGAGGATGGGACCACCACCAAATCGTTCAAAAAGATGTGCCTTTTGTTTTTATGGTATCTGTTTGGTACTTCCCCTAGGTTAGGGAAGATCCCAAAATCATCTCCTCTCTCACTTTTTAGTGAAAGTACTATGTGTACTTTAGTATATAAAAACCTGATTTCTGAATGTCTGAGTCTGTGTATCTCTGGCTTGACCTGAGCCAGTCTGCATCAATAAGGGTGAAGGGTGCTTGAAGACAGAGCCTTTCCTTGTTTTGCCTGGGGCAGGAGAAAAGGGGTCTGGGATCTGGTTGATGCTTTGAAGCTGGTGGGGGCTCAGCAAGACTTTTCCTGTTGTTTGATCTGTGTGGAGCCTGCCTGGCATTCCGTTCTGTTTGGGAGCTGGCTTCATTCCTGCTGGAGAGCTGAGCTGGGGATACATCATTGCCGCTGAGGAGTCTTCAGCCTTTGAGGATACTTTGTTGCCTTGTAGAAGCCTTAGCACTGGCCGGTTTTCTCTTCATTCCTGCTCATGCGAGGCTGCTTTCTGTGCTGCTGGCAGTGAATGCATCGCATAAGAGGCAGGGGGGCCAGCCCCCCTGTTAGTGCCTTCTCCAGAGAAGGTGGGGCTACGGAACGAGGTGCATACAGGAGGCTGCCTTTGCGAGCGTGTCTGACTTTCATTGTGACACCTGGCAGTTGCCTTAGTGTGTGAACATTGTTCCCTACCCACGGGGGTAAGGCAGAGACCTTTTTTGTTTCATTTTGCTTGTGACTGCTGCTTACATGATAGAATTGAAGTGGCAGCTGCCTCTTCCTTAAGACATAACGTTGAGACTTGGCTCTATTTTCTTTTTGACTAACGCAGATGTACCTTTAACTAGGGGCCATGACAACCTTTTGCAGGATGTCGGAGGCCTCTAGGGCATTTGGTTTTATCCTTAACTCGGTTCAAGTTGAGGTTGCAGAAGCGCATAGAAAGGAAAAAAATGAGCTGTTTATTATTGAGGATGGGCCCGATTAACAGAACTAACTTAAGACAAAATCCTAAACGTACTACCATTTTGGTATTCACAGAAGGCACTTACTCATTTTGGTATTCACAGAAGGCACTTACTCATTTCGGTATTCACAGAAGTTAGGAGTCCTAACTTTAGGACTCCTAAATGACTTCTGTGAATACCGAATGTATGCAAGACTTTTCAAATAGAGGAATTTTTGGCATTACATTTTCTAGTGATTCCATTTGCCAAGGTTTTTTGCATAATGCACAGGCACGCTGTGATTGTGGGACTTTGCTTGGACTCACGTTTACGCCTATGTTTGCACCCAAGCAAATTACACTAGTAGTGCACATGAATAATCCCTAGACTGACCCTCGCCTCATTGAAGTGTTTTTGCAGAGATATTGTGCTACTATCAAAGGGGGGTCAGAAAATTAGGAATATCTGTGGCATTTGGAATGGCAAAAGAAAATATGTAGTGACTTTTAAAGAAGATGTTACTGGAATGCGAGGCTTGGATCACCCTCCACAGACTTTTGCACTAGGCGCTAACAAGGGCTTCCTTGTTTATTCTGGACAACCCTTATTTTGTAGATTGTGTCAGCAATTTGGGCACGCAAAAGAACAGTGCTCAGGCTTGGTTTGTAGAAACTGTGGGGGTATGGATCACAAGACGCAGGAGTGTTATGTCCCCAAAAAATGCAATCTGTCTGGTAGCATTGATCATCTCTTTAAAGCATGTCCCAAAAGTAAGTTTTCAAATGCGTCAGCTGCTGGTTCTCATGAACAATCTTCCCATACCACCCCTCCCAGTACCTCCGCCCCTGCTCGATTCTCTGCTGAGCCATCAACATCGGCCTAGGCTGAAGTCACGGATTCAGACATTTTGGGTATATTTGAAGTTATGGAGATCCACAATTTTAGTGTGCTTGAGGGAGAGGAGGAGGACGACTGTGTGATTGCGGCTGTTCCTTCTTCCCAACCTGAAGAGCCTGACCCTGAGCAAATCCAGAAAGAATTAGAACAAGCAGAAAAAGGTAGACTTGAGGAGAGCAAATGAAGCAGGTTATCCTGGAAAAACGTGCACGCCGTGAGGAGGCAAAGCTACGTGACTCATCTATTCCTTGAGCTAATGTTCCAAATCTGAGCCTACCTGTTGAGCCTTCCTCCAGTGATTCTACAAATCTATCTAACTCCATTATTCCTCCTACAGGTCATGAATCCAGTGTGGCTGGTGCAGTCAGGGATTTGTGCAAAGTAGCGGAAGACACAGCCGCCTCTTTAGCCTCAGCTGTGGTGGTCTCTAGTGCAGAGGCTGACATGGAACATAGTTGGTGGGCCACTTATAGCTCAAAAAAACTTAAAGGTTTAAAACAAGCAGTGGGCCCAATTCACAAAGTAAATACAAGGCGGCACACATCCTCCTTGGACCGCCAAACAAGAAGGGGGAGGTTTGACCCCCAACTTAACCTCTCGGACTCCGAGGAGGGTATTGTCAATGTTGCTCAGGTTATAGAAGTGAAAGATAGTCCAGTTATTGATTTGGAGGCTTCACCTAACTTAGAGGCTTTGCTTTCACAGGCTTCATTTGAAGTTGTCGACCAAGACACAGCTTCACAGTTTTCATGTGCTCCTCCTGTTGTAGTGCCTGAATCACAAGACTTGTAACATCGCTGTTGTTTTACTTACTATACACATGGCAGTAACAATTGCCACTTGCAACGTTAGAGTTATGAGTGGGAAATTACAGCAACATATGATCCTTCATTATTGTAAAAATGTCCAACCTGATGTCATTTGCTTACAAGAATGTCACCTTGGTTTTAAACCCAACTATTTTACTTACCAATCCTTGTGGCAAAAAAGACCCTCTACATGGTCAGGCGGGTGCAATAAGAATGACAGGGTTGTTATTCTTTTTCAAAATAAGCATTGGCAGATAATGGAAGAGAAAATTCTATCTCCAGGGAGAGCAGTTCTGCTGTCCGTACATATGAATGGAATCTCTTTAAAGATATGTGCAGTTTATGCTCCAGCCAAAAATACAGAACGTGAGTATTTGTTTTCACTAATCAAGCCTTTTTTAACAGGTTCAACACCATTACTGTTAGTTGGAGACTTTAATTGCATCACCCATGGTAAAGACAGGCAAGGGGTAGACACTGAGTACACTATGGATGTAACCTCAAAACTTTTAAAAGCACTAATTTGTGACCTAGGCCTATATGATACCCACAGGAAATGTTCTCCACCATGGACAGGTTTTACATGGGTAGCAGGCCATGGAGGAGTCAAATCGCGTATTGATTATATATTTGCATCTAAGCTACTGTGTGTACAACATGGCACCGTCACTCCTGTTTCCTTTTCAGATCATCACTTGGTGCCCACGTCGCTCTATGTTCCTGCCAGGCCTCAAAGGAGCCCAGGCAAATGGAAACAACTTAATTGTGCATTATTGGAACAAAAAGAGATTTGTGATAAATACGCCAAATGTTATGGTAAATGGGCAGCTCCCAAAAGAACCTTCCCCACACCCTATCAATGGTGGCGCTGGGTTAAACTCCAAACACGGATTTTCTTCCAAACACAGGGACAGGTATTGCACAAGTTAGAGTGGCAAGATTTTCTTAAGTTACAAAAAAGACGTCTTTTATTGCAACAATTGGGTGATGCAGGGAAAGATGTAAAAGGCAACGTCAGATCACTTGAGACAGAAATGAATGCATGGCTTATAAAGATAAGCAAAACTACAATTTTTCATTCCAGGGTGAAACATTATCAAGAAGATGAAAAGTGTACAGCATTCTTTTTAAGCAAAGCAGCAACATGTCATAAACCACTCACTACGCTTTTAAATGACAAAGGTGATAGAGTGACTGTGGTAGAACAATGCAAACAAGTGCCCTACACATTCTATTCAGCGTTATATGCCTCTCCAAGCACTCCTCCTCCCAAAGAAGACATAGAGTTATACTGCGAAGCACTTCCAGAACGTCTTACTGATGAACAAATAAAGTTTTTGGGGGAACCTTTAGATGGAGAAGACTTTCTCGCAGCTTTGGGAGCTGCACCCAGAGGCTCTAGTCCTGGTTTGGATGGGTTAACGTGGGAGTTTTATAAAAATGTTTTGGGGTGTGCTTTGTAAAGATTTTATGGATATGATTGTACATAGTTTTGAGCATGATGCATTTACCACTGATTTTTCCTCAGGACTCATCACCCTCCTTTATAAGAAAGGAGATAAAACATCTCTTCAGTACTGGTGCCCGATTTCTTTGCTTAGCGTGGATTACAAGCTGGTATCCAAAGTGTTAGCACGTAGGTTCCGCTCTGTACTGCGTTCTAGTATCCACCAAGACCAAATATGTGCAATAAGGGGACGCACTATTGTTGACAGTCTTACGATCATTCGAGATGTTCTACATTACAATCTAGACAGAAACATCCCTTTGGGAATATTGAGTTTGGATTTTTGCAAAGCATTCGATAGTGTTTCACATGATTTCCTTTTTGCAGTGTTGTCCCATTTGTGGGTACCCCCCAATATCATGCGAATGTTACATATATTATACAAAAAAGCAAGCAGGAAAGTGAGTATCAATGGTTTTCATACCGAGGCCTTTCAGATACATAAGGGGGTACGACAAGGCTGCCCTTTGTCTCCCGCATTGTTTGTGTGCGCTTTGGAAGCATTCTTGTGTACATTGCGAAGTGAAAACGTGATTAGGGGGGCATTTGTACCCAGTGGTTCAGCCTCACAGGCCAAAGTAGTAGCATACATGGACGCTGTTACAGTCCTATGCACCACTGCAGCATCAGCACGCAGAGCTCTTTTGCACGTATTCATTATTTTCACCTGTTTCAGGTCTTGCACTCAATATGGAAAAAAGTGTGTGTGTAACAGTTGTACCCTGGGACCGGTTGGCAAATCTGCCTATAACTACCACCACTGAACCTACGAAGATTTTGGGCCTTTATTTTGCGTCACAAGGGCATATTCAAAAGAAATGGGCAATACTGCATGACAAAATATTAAAGAAAATATCTATGTGGTCTACACGTAAACTTACATTGGAAGGCAAAGTATTAGTTATTAAAGCTGTATTATTTCCATTATTACTTTACACTGCAATGATTTTTCCTCCCTCCCAAAAGGTGTTGCAGAAATGTCCAAAAGTACTTTTTACCTTTTTTTGGGGGTCCAAAATGGAAAAATTAAAAAGAGAAAAAACCTGTAAGCATTGGAGAAATGGGTGGAAAGGTCTTCCAGATCTTAAGACTTTTTTGTATTCTAAATAATCTACTAATACTATTTCCAGAACAGAAGAAGATGTTTCAACCACTGCTAGCTGTTTTACTCATTATTTTACAGGTACTATGTTGCGAATGGTTGGGCTTTTTACCCCTTCCAATTTGCGGCCACTGGCTCAAACTGTTCCTCCTTTCTATGTGGCCTTACAGACATTTCTACGCACAATAGACTTAACTGATCTTACAAGAGACATTTGTAAAGACGCTTGAAAAATGCTTTATTTTGTAGAGAAAAAACAGTTATTATAGGGGCCCTTTCGGAAAAGCAGTCACATGCGGTTTGGAGTATAGTGGGGGTGCACAGACATCTTGGTCATAGCCACAAGGACATCGCCTGGATGAGTGCCAATGGATGCCTCTCGGTAAAGACATTTCAGCATCGTAGAGGGCTCACTCCCTCCTCAAAGTGCCAAAGACCAATTTGTGCAGATGAAGAGATGGTGTATCATTTGCTTTGGGGTTGCCAGTATGCACAAGACTTCTGGGCATTGCTTCAGCCTTTCTTGCTTCACATTGCAAACATTTCCACTCTGACTTTTGAGACTATCTTGTATGGCTGGACATTGCCTACTTCACGCTATTCGACAGCCTGGAGACTTATTAACTGTCGGAAAGAATCCCTTTGGGAAGCAAGGAACCTTCTGTTCTATTTGAAGAAGCCTTTTGATCCAAAAACGTGCAGAACTCTTTGCCTCGCAAAATTAAACACTTATGTTGCTGCAGATTGTGAACTTTTGGGGGCTGAACAGGCTTTGGCCACATGGCAAGTGCCTAAATAGAAGGAATGGGTTACTTGAAATTCTTGATGGTTTCTCTGGTGTACATGACCCCTGCCACTGGGGAATAAGGATTGGAACTTATATAGGTTTTTTATGACAACATAATCTATATCTAGGAGCAATGTACTTCTGAACTTTGATCTGTAACTCATGATCATATTGTAAAAAAAAATCTTTTTCCTGTATATGTGCCTTTCTAAAACACAATAAAGGTTTTCAAAACGTAAAAACATAAAGACAGAGATACTTATTTTATCTTAGCTTGCACTGTGCTGGATGCGGTTTGCAATACTTTGCTATTTTTTCACGGTGCAGACAAGTACACAGTGTCATCAGCTATGCAGACTGCTTGTACTACGTGAAGTTCAAAGTATACTACATGAAGCTACGTGTAGTGCTGCTACGCAAACTACGCCCAGTGTTAGCCTCAACATGCATTGCTGGTGTTGAGTTGTGCTTGCGACACGACTCCAGCAATGCGTGACTTTTCCGCCAACAGATGAGTCAGAATTTCTGATGCATCTGTCAATCCTTGCGCCATTGAGCGCCATTGAGTGCTGTATTGTAAATTCGGCGCATCTATGGTGGTGCAAGGGTTTCTAAGGGTGGCACAGGGAAAGTGATGCATCTGTACAGATGCGTTACTTTCTTGTAAATCTGCCCCCTGTCTTGAAATGCGACATCTGCCAGCAGATGAAAGGCTCCACCGTTACACGCACCAGACACCATTATTAAAATCAGACAAACCTCTCGCATGTGTGTATTTGGACCACAGCTGCCCCTTACAAACAGACGGGGCTTACATATATATCATGGTTGCAGTGGATTCCTGCTTGAGATTCCTATGGGTATGGCCTCAGCGCTAGGCTGACGCTCAAACTGTTATAAAAGATTTCGGAGTCTTTATCGGCACATACGCAGTTAGCATGTTACATTCTGACCACGGCCCTGCGTTTAGCTCACAGGCTTACAAAGAGGCCACGGAAGGAATTGGCGTAACATTGTGGTTCTTATCTCCATATCATCCTGAGGGAAATTTGGTTGTGAAGAGAAAAAAACGTGACTTAAAGCAATCTTTTTTTTTAGCAGAGTTTTATATAGCGCAAACTTGATCCGAATCGGGTATCAGAACGCTTTACATAGCACCAGTTACGTTACACGAGGACAAACATTCATTTATGTTAGGCACGGGGAGATTAAGTGATTTGCCCACAATCACAGTATGTTCAGCGTCATTGGCGAGACTCGAACCCAGTTCCCCAGATTCAAGGTCGACCACCCTAGCCGTTAGGTAACCCCTCTCCTCTCCTTCTCTCCTCTTGTCCGTTTAGGGTATTTGGCAAGAGTGGTAGTTGGGTCACACAACTTTATGGGGTACAACGAGTGTTAAACAACCATCCAAGAAACTGTAAGGGGGGTGTCACTCCATATGAAGTCCTCTTTGGGACACAAATGTAGGTACCTGATCTTGATTGTGAAGGCGCAGTGGCAGATGAAAAACCATTTGATATCCATGATCGTTTGGCTGTTCTAAATGAATCCGGGACAAAACAAACCAGTGTCCAACAAAAGTAGACCGCCACTGAAGAAGTCAAGGTAGTCATGGCAAGACCTGTCTGGATCTCAAAAGTCGGGGATCTGGTCAGAGAGAAAATTGCAGAAATAAAAGAATTTGGACCTTCATACAGAACAGGTGTACCAGTCCTTGCAGTACAGGGAACAAGAACTGTGCTGCTTCCGCCTCCTGCCAGAAAAAGGGAGAAAAGATTTGTCTCAGTCGACTTAATCAAACCACACTATGTGGCCGATACTAAACAGTAGGCCTAGTGGACTCCGCTAAAGCAGGCGCCCTCCTCTAGCTACAGTCCAAGAAGTTCAAACAGAAAGACTCATCACGTTTGAAGAGCCACCTGTAAGGAATGAAGGACTTAGCAACAATGCTGTGGAATTTGTTGCATTTGAACCAGACCTACAAATTCGAAATAAAAATCAAAATAATTCACAAGTTGCAATTAGACCTAATACAGACGTCTACATCAACGACATGCATTTCAACTAATCCCGATGCAATTCAAACAATTGACCGAACTGCTTCTGGCTATTTCATTAACTTTTATACGTTTTCTCTGGATCCAAGTGAGTCCGGAAACGACGCCAGCCAAAACACTGTTCAAGCAACAAGCAAAGAACTTTTTTCTCTTTCTTCAAAAGACATACCTGGTATCACCATGGATTGAACTCCGGGTAATTTCTGGGATATTGTTTTTTCTTTTCTGGTGAGGCTCAGTAATAACTTTTAGTATGCTTATTAATGGACACTATCTTCAACAAAGTTCCACAGCCAGAAGGGTCAACATCCTACTGAAGCCACATCCATCATCACATCGTCGTGAGCAAAGAGTCTTGTCATCAGTGAACATTACAGCAGTTCCTATATCCGATGGCATAGTATGGGACAAAGTTGATTTCAACATATTCGACCCGACTGAACTTTTAAAAATGAATCATGTATTTGAAATGTCTTTAAGTGATTTCATTCCTTCCAGTACACTAGTTAATAAAATGTCTGATTTAGAGAAAACTGCTGCATTTTCTAATAATGAAATGTTAGAGGGTTCTGTAGACTATGATACATCGTACTGTTACCAACATTATGGTCTTATTTCCTGCACAGATCCAATTTAACTAGGAATGTTTTTGAGTACCATCAGTGGGAACATTTCCCAACACCACCAAAAAGTAGTTCACATGCATTTGCACAGAAATTTGCATACTTTTCAGGGTTGAACACCACAGATCCAGCCTTGTATTACTATAAGGTTGCACCAACATCAGCACTGAAAATTATGTTGACAAACACTAAACAGGTGTACTCTGCTTCCTTTTGGCCCAATTGTCTGAACAGGGTTTTGACCTATGAAAAGACGAAATTGACTCAAAATCGATTTGGGGTTCAAGGGACTGGCAAGTCCAGGGTACAGAGACAATATTTAGAGCATGCCTCATTCCACAGCAGATGATCTTTTTAAATGATACTGTGCAACAGACATCCTGTCTTGGAATTGTCAACACCAACACAGGGGTGGCAGAATTCAACTACCAAAGAAGGTCCAACAGTAGATGACATACTGAAGTACAATAGATCAGATCCAAATTGGAAGGAGTGGGTGGTTTGGCCCTTCTACAAAAACACATGTCGCAAACGGTTCCTAGAGATCACTGCGGGACTCAGTATGCATAGGCCAGACCCACGTTAAGTACCTAGAGAACATCCAGGTGTAGTGACACCCTATATTGTTGGGAAGTTGTGCTTCGATTGACTAGAATCCTCAACACTAGCAGAAGTGAAACAACACTTATTTTCTTAACTCTCCCATGACATGGATCTTAGGGACTTTTTGCAAGGAGCCGGGAAACAACCAAAAGTAGCAGAGAGAATATGGGAAATAGACCGTATAAACTTAGAAAAAGCTTTAGCTGTGGTAGATAATGGGTTAACAACTTTGACCTCCAGGATATATTAATTGGGCAGCATTATATCTTCTGCTATATTACAACACTGCCAATCTCAGCTTCATTCTATTATTCATTTGTATTTATTTTTATTTATTTAAGAGGTTTTATATAGCGCTGGCTTCACCCTGAGTATCAGAGTGCTTGACATTGGAATGACGATAGTACATGGATTACAAAATGAATAGTAACAAAAAGAAACATAAATATATGGTGGATTAAAGTAACAGAATGAGTAACATATGTTGATAATGATAAATAATAAAAGGAAGATGCTATTTACAAAAACATATGGATGAAATAATTACAAATTGTTAAACAATAAAAGGGGCTACACTCTTCTTTTTTTTTTAACACGGACAGGTGGCCAAGTTATTGAGTTGAAAGGAGAGGTACGCAAGAGGTGAGGATGGGTACTGTGGGGGTGAGTAGGCGTTAGCAGAGTACAAGAGGTGGGAGCGAGGGAGGAAAGGTAGGAGATTGAAAAAGGAAGAGATTGTGGAGCAGAGATGGAAATAGAGTTATTATGGACCCCAATATTTATTGAGCAAGTGCATTTTATGGTCTTTTTTCAAACTGAAGTATGAGGGGTTCAGTCGTAGGTCCTTCGGAAGTCCATTCCAGATGCTTGGGGCCTTACCAGAGAAGGAGCGAGATTGTGTGGCTTTCTTTTTTAGCAGAGGGGAGACTAGGAGGAGAGAGTTCGTGCTTCTCATCAGACGGGCACTGCCAGCTTTTTTGGGTTTGTTTGAAAGATAAAGTGAAGTCTTTTGATGGAGAGCTTTGTGTGTAATACATGATAATTTGTAGGATGATCTGCCTACAATAGGAAGCAATTTTAGGGTCTTTAGAGCCAGCAAGATGTGTTCAAAACGTTTGCACTCCGTTGTAAACCTAGCCGCTAGGTTCAGAACAGATTTGAGGGGGGCCTGGTGAACCTTAGGAGTACCGGATAGAAGGGCATTACCATAGTCAATTTTTGAGAGGACTAAGGATTGTACAACTGATTTGAAATCTTCAGCTGGAATGAAGGGTTTGATTTTTTTGAGATGTAGTAGCGTAAACAGTGCTCCTTTTGCCGAGGTTTTTTATGTGGGCTTTGAGCTAAAACTTGCTGTTGAGGGTGATGCTGAGGGATTTTACTGATTCAGAGAGGGCGAGTTGACTGTTTAGGGCATTAAGGTCGGCGATCCCTGTTTGGATGTGGAGAGGGTTGTTTTTAGGCGAGAATATAATAATTTCTGTTTTATTAGGATTAAGTTTGAGATGATTGGAAGAGAACCAGGTTTGGATATTGGTCAGATCAGTGTTGAGGTGCATTACATCAGAGTGGGATTTAATTTTATAGTACAGTTGGGTGTCGTCAGCGTATAGGTGGTAGTTAATACCGGCTTGTTTGAGAATGAGGGTAAGGGGTTCCATGAATAGTTGAAAAGCGCAGGAGAGAGGATAGATCCTTGAGGGAGACCAAGGGAGATCGGCTTGGGGCTAGATAGGCAGTGTTGTATTTTGACTTGTTGGGTTCTGTGTTGGAAATAGGATTTGAACCATTTGAGGACAGTGCCATTAAGGCCAAACCGAGATTTAAGTGTATTGAGTAAGGTTGTATGGTTAACTGTGTCAAATGCCGCAGAGAGGTTGAGGAGAATGAGTAGGCAGGTCTCTCCATTGTCTAGGGAAAGGTATATGTCATCAATTATGTTTAGCAAGCAGTTTCAGAGCTACAGCCTTCATGGAGGCCAGATTGTAGGGTGTTGAGTGTTGAATATGTCTATGTGTTTATCCAATTGCTGAAGGGCACATTTTTCCAGGGCTTTAGAGAGAATGGGTAGGTTTGAGATGGGGCGGAGGTTGTTAGGGTCATTTGGGTCAGCCTTAGGGTTTTTTGGAGTGGGCGTGATTTGTCCGAGTTGGAGGGAGGCCGGGACACATCCCGGGGAAAAGGAGGAGTTGATGATGTTGGTCCAAAATGGGACAATGACGTGCTTTAGTTCTTGGATGAGGGAATATGGGAGAGGGTCTTTGATGTGGGAGGATGGTTTTAATTTGGACAGCATATTAAAGACTTCAAGTTCGGAAACGGAGTGAAAATTCAGCCAGGAGGCGTTGTTTTGAGTTGAATGTTGTCAGGGGGAGATTTAGGAGGGGTTGAGGAAAGTGTAGGTGTGGAGGACACAGGTGGTGTAAGCAGATGGGATGGTGTTGAGAAAGTATCAAGGGAACAGTGGGGTTTGGGGGCGATTTGAGTTAAAGTGAAGGATTGGTTGATTTTGGCAATTTTTTCAGAGAACAAGTTAGCTATTTCTTCACATTTGCTCGTGGTGGCCCCGATGTTGGGAGGGGCGGGGAGGTTTTACTTCTAATAATGTTGGACAGTTCTCTGGGTCTATTTTTGGCCCGGGAGAGCTGCGAATGGAAGAAGGAAGCCTTTTCGGAAAGAATTTGCTTCTTGTACACAGATCTAGCGATTCGAAGGAGGACAAGATTGGAGGGGGAAGGGTGTTGTCTCCAGGTTCTTTCAGCCAGTCTGAGAACTCATCTTTCATTGTTGAGGTCTGAGTTAAACCAAGATTTGGAAGGGATCTTTTTAATTTTTTTTGGTTTGGTTGGTGCAAGTTGATCAAGAACCTCGGTGACAGTGTTATTGTAATGCTCAGTGAGTTTGCTTGCAGTAAGGGAGGGGGAAGTGCGGTTGAGTTGTGCTTGGAGTTTGGCTTCCAGAACACCTGGGGGTAAGCGATTAAGCTTTTGGGATAAAATTGTGATTTTGTTGCTTTTAGTCGGGGGAGGCTGGGCTCACCCTTGAGATCATGAACAAAATGAGGTGGTGATTAGACCAGTCTAGGTGATGTTGGATACGGATGCAAGATTACTGTTTGCTATGATGGCATCAAGAGTAGCCCCTTTAGAATGGGTAGGGGAAAGGCAGTTGTTTGAGGTCACTTATCTCAAGGAGGTTCTTGAGAAGTTTGATAGTAGTGTCATCTGGCATGTACCAGATGACACTTATGTTATTAAGCTGGACTCTACAATCTATGTGTACAGGCATTGTGCCTTGGTGTTTCATAAACAGTACGTCTCTGTTTTCAGAATACAATATAACTGATATACAGATAGAAATGGCACAAAGGGGAGCTAAATATACAATGCTGCAAATTGGAAAACTGGACTGGCTACTATTCACAGTGGCGGAATTGCCAACAACAGAATGGCTAATTCACGGCCATATCACTCTCCCGGTCACAACCTTTCAGTTTTACTATTGCCTTGAGCAAAAGCAGGCAGGCAGATATGAAAAATTGGGTAAAGAATACATTAAGAAATCCTGGGATTTACCATATAGATTTCGATGCCGGAGTGGGAATCAAGTGTTTCTTAGTGGTACAAACTGTAAAAACGCTTTAAGCGGTTCTCTCATGTGCCAAGATATAGTTTTGCACGGAGCTTGTAATGCTTAAGGAGCGAATCTGTCTTACCACATGAAAGGAACCCCAGCTGCCATGAACAGGCCAGCGTTTGAGTAACTTTCAAATGGGAGTTACTTGATGCTGAATGATCAAGGTTGCTGTGGCATGCTTCCGGGCATCGCCTATCTGGTCACCGTGAACACCAGGGTTACTAGCTGTATGCAAGTATTGTTTCCTCTGACAAATACAGTCAAGGAGGCACTGCTATGGCCTCCACTGAATGTTTCTTTTATACAGTTTGATGCTTTGAGCTGACTGAAAGGCATGCTTTTACAGCAGACCGTACCCTTAACTTCTGCTCGAGAAACTTTTGAACTTCAAGTGGCAAGGACCTCAACAGAGATACAGGCGTTCATACGTACTAACCGCCCCCTATATTTCTTATCTTTAATATGTCAGATACGAGTGGTATTGCACACCTATTTAAGACCATAGGGTCAGGATTCCTTAGCACCTTCCTGACAGTCCGCTGAGTTATTCCTAACTTTATACCTCTGATCCTGCTCGCAATAGCTGGAATCCTGATTGTCGTTTACCTGCTACGAAAGGGACTGACCAACAGTCAGCGAGATTGCAAAAGCTCTCCTGGAGAGAAACTACCATGAGCGCATGGTACAACATCTTGGTGCACCTCGCCCTTGAGAACTAAGCACTTCTTGGTTCTTATCGTTCAGACCAGTCTTTGAAGACTGCATCATACCTGTTTTCCAATGCCTGTTTTGCGGAGGTGAATGCGAGGTGGACATCTGTTTGACACCTCTAATGGAGACGCCGGCGGATTTAGACTCCAGGCTGAAAAGACTGCAGTCCCATACTTGACTGTCCTTAGCGTATTCCCATCTTGACACATGCATTCCCCGAGGATACGCAGGTGCCCTTTACAACTGAGTTGAATTTCAGCTCCACCATTGGCACCGAGGTATCGACTACAGCACTGGCTGCCTCTCCACCATCTGTTTGCAGCAATGAGTTTCATCTTTGCACCCTTGACGTGCTATGCGAGGTACTGCAATGCTTGTCCCCTGTGACAGCAGGCTAACATTTAATCTAAATCTGGCTCACCGTGTGCTGGGAACGAATTCAGATTTTTTCTTTCCCCTTTTTCTTCAAACAACTTTTTCAACTTGACACTTTCAGAAAGCATGGCTTTATAAGTGCGCTTGTAGTAGTTCAACTTGTGTGATCAAACTCATTTAGTACTGTAATTTGCAGAACTTTTAAACCAAAAATAATATCTTGAAATAATTTTTTTTCTCCTCGTTTATAACTGTTTTTAAATGATTTCTAAACGTCTTAACGTTTTTATAAACATCTTAAATGACTCACTGATCATTATATGCACTGCACCTACTTATAGTATCCATTATTAAAATAAGTCTACAAAGAGCTCCGGTTCAACTGGTAGTTACTAGATGTCCCTCACGGGTCAAATGCAAATGCTTGATGAAAGGGATTAAATGGTTTTGCATTTGACTGGTGAGGGACATCTAGTAACGACTAGTGGAACTGCAGCTTGATGTAAGAATAATTTCAATGCTTTGTATTTGACTCCTGAGGGACATCTAGTAATGACTAGATGATCTGCAGTTCTTTGTAGAATTATTTTGATATTGGATACTATAATATTCACTGCCCACTGCTAATCTCGTCCAATAATGCTTTGCAGGGCCTTTGGTTGGGATTGTTTTTTTGCCAATAACTGTGCTTGGGGTGGTCCTAAGAGGATGGGACCACCACTGAAGTTCAACAAGATTTGCTTTTTGTTTATGCTCTTTGTGTTCAAGGCATCTGCTTGATTTTCCCCCTTAGGGGGGAACCTCAAAATCATCAGCTCTCTCATTGCCTAATGCTTTCAATGAAGTTCACTTTTGTGAATTGGTTAAATGCTTTCAAGCATGTAAAGTTGTTGCTGTTTCTCCTGTTTTTTGTTCTTACTTAAATTCTGTTCTGAACTTTTGGATGGTTATCTTTTTCAGATGATACTTCTATAGTATGCTGCTGTGCTTGTTTTTTAGCAAAAGGCTTAACACCCAAACTAATACGCCATGGTCTCTTGCACTTACCACATCTCCCTTGACATTGGCAAGGAAGAGATCGCGAACTATGTCAAACACTCCCACGAGACGCATTCCCAACTCCACAGCCGCTTCTGATCTGTGTTCATCCTGAACACGCTTGATCACAGAGGGCAGGACAGCAATTGATGGGGTGCCAAAGCACCTTATATAGACTGCCGCAAAAATCACACCCCAAGTGGTACAGTCATTTACGTCCGACACTAAGTCTTTCTGCAAACTAATAGTAAGGATCCTGTGTTTCTCCACAGTTGAAGTATTCAGGAATACTGCCTCCAGCTGGTCAAATTTCTCAGCAAGCCAAAAGGGCATCTCATCCCTATTCTGGGGAAGCTTGCCCATGATCGCATTAACCATAACCGGACTAAGTTTCAGTCCGTTCGGCCCAACTGGATGCGCGGCCCCCCGAGACCCCACCCGAGAGGTTGCTGGAAATGTAATGAATCAGACCCCTTATTACTGACACTGCAGAGGCATAGAGGATTCTTAGTTGTGGAGCTGTTAACTGCCCCGCCTAAGGATGCGAGGTATAAGCTGCTGAAACGCCATGTAGCACCTGGGATTGACAAAGGTCCTTGTCTGACCGCCGTTATAATGTGTGGGAGGGCGCCATTAAACCAAACGGCATGCTGCCAAGCAGAAATTGGAATTTCCTGTGTCCTATATGGAGCGTACACCGCAAGTCCGGCAGCCGGAGTATACATGTGAAACACACCAGTACCATCATCAACCGCAGGAAACATGGCCCATGAGTAAAACAGCTCAAACGGGTGAGCCGCATCAACAGATACAACAAGAACCACTACCTGTCCTTCCGTAGAGACTAGGAAGTCCTGCAAATGATTGCGCACAGGGATATCAACTGCCATATCAACACAGTTTAAGTAAAGTACAATGCATTACTAATGCACAACTGGGTAGTACATCAAAAGAAAACCGTTTTCTATTATCAAGCTTCAATAGACCTATGTAACTATAGGTAGGCTTTATGCGTCACCACTGTCAGCCGGAAACAATAGTGAGGGGCTTGTGGACTGACACAAGCACTACTCGAAAGTCTCACAATAAGACCACACTTGTTTGCGGCGCCATGTTGCAAGGGATCTGTTCCTATACAGAACTGTGCACAGAGACCCAGGACATTAGTGAATTGAGGTGTGCCAGAAACTCACCTCAGTACCTAGAGAACCCCAACCAGCTAGCATCAGTGTCACATTAGCTCTTCGTCCTATAGCAAAGCAACCAATGAGTAGACAACCTAGAACATGCAACTTAGTACAAACTCAGGAATGGTGGGAAGTGAGAACCCTCTTTTGTTGTACTCTCATACCAGTCCACAACAGGAGTAAAGAAGAGACATGGTAAGGTTAAAATATTTATTTTAATGACGACATCTCATGTGCAGTATTTTAGCCAACATCAGCAGACATATGATTAAAAGTAATATGGTCAGTATGGTTACAATTCCATAAAATACAAAAGGAGAAAGCATATTATAATGCAGGTGAAAACAGGTCCAAAGTGCCTAGTTTTAACACCCTCCCTATATAGGAACTACGGGGCATATTATCAAGGACCGGTGTTAAAATGATCGCCGTTTTATCGGCAGGAAACTGCAGATAAAACGGCGATAATGCCTTGATAATACGCCCTCGTTAATTCCCATAGAATCCCATGTTAACACCAGAACTTGGGCTGCTATGGGAATTAACAAGGGCGTAATATCAAGCCTGTTATCGCCGTTTTATCTGCAGTTTCCTTCCAACAAAACGGCAATCATTTAAAAACCGGTCCTTGATAATATGCCCTATGTATTATAAACTAAAGAAAGTCTCTTGGGTTTGTTTTGGGGGACCCCATTACCTTTCCACTCAGAAAGAGTGTATTACATCTTGATCAGCTTAGGCTCTCTGCATCCCCGGAAATGATAATCTTCCAAGTGTGTGAAATCATAGCAAGTGTGAAATAATAAAGGCGCTAGAATCTTAGCTGGCTCACAGCTGCCAAATTGTTGTGTCTAGAAAGCGTTACTCGAACATGCCGAAAAACAGCTACCATGTTTTGATAACCTTGACGGCTTCAGCACTAACTGTGCAGACTATGGGCACAATGTAATTCTAGAGATGTCGAAAACAAAAACCTTTTCTCATGTGTAGACCTTCGTGAAGGCTAACTTACAAAAACAGCTAAGGCAGTGTCATGCGCAAAAGCAGCAAAAGGTGAAATGGCGTTTAAACTTCTAATAAGCCATGCTAACATAACATGCATGCATAGCAGGCCTCAGGCCATACTACAAGCCTTCTTGGCTTAACGACACGCTGTGCTACTTTATTGTAAATATGCCCCCGATGTCTTAATATTATTATTACTTATTCAACACCTATGTTGCCCCGCTTGCAGCCACCATAAGATCCTGTGGCTTTGAGAGAATTTCGTATGCCGACGACACGCAGGTGATAGACCCCATCGAGAAGGACCCAGAAAAGTCTAGACTTAAATTCAGGTCCTGTATGCTACATATCGCCACCTGTATGAGCAAGAACTTTCTGCAGTTAAATTCCAACAAAACTGAGATCCTTCTATTCGGAAAGGCCACGGAGATTTGGTCTGCAGACTGGTGGCCACTGGAACGTAACCTGGGCCTGGCACGTAACCTGGATATTCTGATAGACAACAAGCTCTTGCTGGAGGAGCAGGTAAAGGCAGTATCAGGAACTTGTTTCTGCATCATACGAATGTTGCGTAAAATCTTTCTATGGATCCTTATGCAGTACAGAAAGACTTTAGTACAGGCCCTGTATTTGGGATGATTTATTGCGCAATACAAGTCCTAAATAATAATAATAATAAAAGAGAGGTGATATAGGATCAGAAAACGGTTTAGTAGCTAAAGGAGAACAGCGTCTCCATGTTATTGGTAATTTGTCCAAAGGGGATTACAAATTAAGGGGCATATTTGCAAGTCCCCTGTGCTGCCAGTGTGTCACTTTTTGTGACGCACCGGTGGCACAGTTTGGTGCTCCATATTTACAAGGAGACGTAAAGCCACCCTATATGGCTTTTCGTGGCTTTGTAAATACGGCCCCTTTTCACGCAACACTTTACGTGAAAGCGCCATTCCATGGGTGTTGCTGTGAGAGTTACACTATAGCTTGAAATTGATTAACGAGAACTTTACTCCTCTTTACACTTTCATGCTGCTTAAAAGAACCATCCAAGAATAGAGATCTGAGGATTCCTGAACAAAAGGGCCCAGGCCCTTTCACAGCTTTCTGCCTTTGTGACAGTTTTTCCATTTTTATGTCGAGCCTAGGAAGGGCATGTGCTGTCCGGAAGACCTGCTATGTGTGTGATCCCGACTGATGATTGCCATAAATGAGGCCCGTCACTTTTACGCCACCGGTGCGTCACTTTTTGTGACGCACCAGTGGCGTAAAAAATACGCCTTGTTGCGCCATATTTACAAAGTGACGCATCTACCTTCTCACTTTGTAAACCCCTGCGCCACATTATACCTGCGCCAAGTATAATGTATGCAAGGGGGGCGTATTGACGCAAGGAAGGGTCGTAGAAGTGACGCAGTGAAATCTCTGAGATTTCACTGCGTCACTTTTAGGATACCGTTGGTTCAAAATCTTGCGCCTGCCTCACAGCAGGCATAAGACTGATGCAGGCCCTTTCACATGGGGCTTGCCACATGTGAAAGGACGCATTGCTGGAGTTGCGTCACTTTTGTGACACACTCCAGCAATGCGTCACTTTTGCGCTTACAGATACGTCAGAAATACTGACGTATCTGTAACTCCTTGCGACATGATGCGTCATACATTAAATATGACGCATCAGGAATGTCGCAAGGAGTGCGCACTGAGAAGTGATGCATCGCTGCTTTCACGCAGCGATGCGTCATTTCTCATAAATGAGGCCACTGGAGTCTAACCGAGGTGTAATAGCTACAGTGTAGGAATCTGTAGTGGATGATTCAGAGTCTGCTATTAGAGGAGACCTGCTCCATCTGCATGCAGCAGAATAGCCATTGTGTGTCAGTGATATCCTTTCCCAGCTCCGCCGCCCATTTATCACGAGCTGCGAACTGAGGATATTTAGCATCAGTATAGAGAGTGTGGTAGAGTGTGGACACGCGGGGCCTCATTTATGAGGCTGTGCGTCACTTTTACGCCGCTGGTGCGTCACTTTTTGTGACGCACCAGTGGCGTAAAAAATTTGCCTTGTCGCACCATATTTACAAAGTGACGCATCTAGGTAGATGCGTCACTTTGTAAACCCCTGCGCCACATTATACCTGCGCCAGGTATAATGTATGCAAGGGGGGCGTATTGACGCAAGGAAGGGTCGTAGAAGTGACGCAGTGAAATCTATGAGATTTCACTGCGTCACTTTTAGGACGCCGTTGCATCAAAATCTTGCGCCTGCCTCACAGCAGGCGTAAGACTGACGCAGGCCCTTTCACATGGGGCTTGCCCCATGTGAAAGGACGCATTGCTGGAGTTGCGTCACTTTTGTGACACTCTACAGCAATGCGTCACTTTTGCGCTTACAGATACATCAGAAAAACGGACGTATCTGTAACTCCTTGCAACATGATGCGTCATACATTAAATATGACGCATCAGGAATGTCACAAGGAGTGCGCACAGAGAAGTGACGCATCGCTGCTTTCACGCAGCGATGCGTCATTTCACATAAATGAGGCCCCAAGTTTGAGGCAGTTGGATGCGCGCAGGACACAATGCAGGGGGGCCAGTGGTGCAGGCTCAGAAGGGTATGCGGGAATACAGGCTTGAATGCCATGGCAAGCGCTCCTACAGCGCGGCCGGGGGACTGGTGCCTGGCCCTCTCGCGGCCTGCCACAACGACATCAGCCCAGGTCTGGGGGCGGGCCTGAGCTGAAGCAGACATTGGGTGAGGCACAGCAACATAGAGTCCTGGAGCACGACAGAAGCCTCCCACCGGCCTATTGTGGACAGCCTACAGCATCGGCACGCCGCTCCCCCGCTCCTGGGGGGCCCAGGTGCGGCTTGCTGCTTGCTCCCTTCGAAGCCCCGGGTTCTGCTGGCACGTCCCTCTCTCCTCCCTCCCCCTCCCCCTCCTGCTACAACGCACACCGGGAACTGTACTGGGATCCCCAAGCGCTCCTACAATCACCGCCGACTGTCACCAGCGAGGGGGGGTCCAGCGGCCTGCCACACCACCACTGAAGACATGCAAACCGAGGTCTGCCCGAAGTGACTCGGTCCTGGTGGCGGTGCATTGACCTGGAAGCCGCAAATTGCTACTGGCTCCCTACAATCTGGGCTGTGGGAGCTTGGACTCTGCTTCAGGGGTGAGCTGTGGCACCCCCCTTTGAAGACTGCACTGCACCGGGGTGTAGCCCCATCAGCCCTTCTCAGATCGCCGGGGAGCGGGTTGGGGGGCGGTGGGGTGGACGGCGCAGAGATGGGAATTGGTGCTCCCCCGCAGCTCACCCCCTGTCTAAATGCCATGAGGCACCTGCGGGCCCGGTGCTCATCGCTTCCCACAGGACCTCGCCTGCTATGGGCCTTGCCAATGCACTCACCTCCAGGGGCCCTCCCTGATCACCTGTAACTGCATCCATGCAAGACTGCCTCCACGCCGTCACTGGGCTGACCTAGCCTTGCAGCTGGCTTACTTGCGAACCATATAAACTAGGCCTAGTGCACTTCTGGCTCATCCTCCCCGCATTCATACTCCCAGGCAATACTGGACAGCTGCAGTCTTGAGCGGGGTCACTTCTAGGACCTTGGTCCCTCATGGCATCAGGGCGTCCTAGGAAGGACCGCTCGGTCAAGGACATGCTCCAACCCAAGGTAACGAGTCTGCGCCCGGAGACGGGTGTGGCGGGTGGGGCGGATGCTCCGGCCCCCCTGGCCTTCATGACATTGCTCTACTCTGCCCTTAAAGAAGACCTCCAAGAGTTAAAAGACCAACTGGCGGTATATTTCCAGGAGGTTCGCCGCGATGTCTCTGACATTGGGGATCGGGTCGTAACATTGGAGGAGCATGAGAATGGCTTTGATGAAGAACTTGATATGCTGCAACAGGAGGTTCTCCTGCTCAAAGAACAACATATCGAGCTCCAGGGACAGGCGGAGGATCTTGTGAACTGCTCCCGCCACAACAATGTGCATATCCGAGGAGTGAAACACGGAGCAGAGGAAGACAATATAGAGGGCTTTAAGCAGGCCCTATTCAGACATCTCTTGGGCCAGGACCACACGACGGAGATACAAATTGATAGAGTTCCTCGGGTAGGCCTACCCCGCTCCTAACAATTGATGCAGAGAAAGCATTCGACCGGGTACACTGGCTGCCCCTCTTCGTGAATTTTGAGTGATTTGGGGTGGGGCCACGCTTCCGAAGCTGGATCACAAGCATCTACAGCGCACCCCAGGCGGCCATTCGGGTCAATGGTGTCCAATCTGCTCACTTTGCGGTGGGGCGGGGAACGCGACAGGGCTGTCCCCTTCCCCCCCCCGCTCTTTGCCCTTTATATGGAAATAATGGCCCAACGACTCAGAGACAACTCGCTTGCACAGGGCATTCCCTTCGGCTTAGATAAACACCTTCTTAGTCTGTATGCCGATGATCTTATCTTCTATGTGGCACAACCTCTAGCTTATCTGCCGGCTATTGTGGAAGACATCTGTGAATTTAGCCAGTTTTCTGGCTTCAAAATCAACATGCAGAAATCGCAGGTACTCAATCTCACGGCTTCTCCACAGACGGCGGAGGCTCTCCGGATTCAGTTTGCGTTTGATTGGGTATCCAGTAGCATCACTTACCTGGGGCTGGTCCTCCACAAAAGCCTTGCGCGAACAGCGGAAGTAAATTACTCAACTCTGCTCCAACGGATTCGCGCTGATTTGCACCGATGGCGTCGTCTGCCTCCGTCATGGTTTGGGAGACTAGCTGCGGTTAAGATGAATGTACTACCGTGGGCTCTTTATCTATTCCAGACTCTACCGCTTGAACCCCCTTCGCACACTCTTCGGCAGATACAAGCAGCGATCGAAGGGTTCAACCAGGGCAGGTCTGCACCCCGATTACGGAAAACACAGCTTCAGAGACCTAAGAAAGCTGGTGGCCTGGCCCTTCCTGATATGGCTCGATATTTGCACGCCTCCCAGCTATGGTACTTGGTGCAGTGGAATCGCCCCATGACTGAGAAATACTGGGTGTTTATGGACCAATTCGTAGCGGGCCACCACATTTGGCGCGATGCCTGGATGCCACGTTCGGCTCGGGCATGGGGCTTGTACTCCTCTCCTGTCATGCGGCCCATGATGCTTGCCTGGGACAGGGTCTCCCAGAGAGCTAATCTGACCACCTTCCTTTTCACTTTGACCTCACTATTCATGAATCCTGCTTTTCCACCAGGGGTATATAATGGATCAGCGGCACGCTGGATTGAGGAGGGCTGTAAACGCCTAGGCCACCTCTTTGATCTCAGGGGTCTGATCCCCTTCAAGGAACTCCGAGCAGACTACAATCTGCCTGCGTCCGATTGTTTTCTGCACTCCCAAATGGTGCACTGGTTATCGGGGTCTGAGACACGTTCCCGGGCATTTCTCCCGATGCTGCCGTTTGAGAAATGGGTCCTTAGCAAAAAGGACGACAAACATCTCATATCAGAAATATATGCCTTCCTTACAGCGGCTCTTCCTAGAACGCTCACCGCGGGGCAGAAACGGTGGGAGAAAAGCTGGGCTGTATGCTGTTGGACAAGGAGTGGGAGGAATTTTTTTGCCGAGCCCACCACACTACCTACTCCTCGAGTCACACAGAAACGGCCTTCAAGATCGCGACATACTGGTACTATACTCCTGATAAGGTCTCCAAATGGCAACCCCAGTGCAGCGGCCTCTGCTGGAGAGGATGCAGCAGCCCGGGGACTCTCTTACACCTACTCTGGCAGTGCCCCAAGTTACCTCGCTATTGGGACCAGATACGAGATGACATTGACAGGGCGTTCACCACCTTTATACCTCGGCTTCCTGCGGACACCCTTCTCTGCATTCCTAATGCCTTATCCTTTCCTCTGTGCTCACTTAAGGGGAGTCAAATGGCGCTTGCACTGAACGCTGCGTACAAGGTAATACTAACACGGTGGAAGTCTGAAACTGCCCCGGAAAACATACACTGGGTGCATCAGTTGTGGAACCTCTTAGCAATGGAGAAACTCTCCATGGCAGCGGATGGGAAGGGAGGAGACTTTGCTAAAACCTGGGCCCCTTTCTTGGCTATTCTTTCCACAGAATTTCGGGAATTGACTTGCCCACTATACCTCTGCATCCTCAAGCTGATTCCTGATGATGCCTCTGAACTTCCGTATATATATTTGACACCAACCTTCCCCTCTTCCTTCCTCTTGCAGACCTGGTGCCTTTGGGCCCGATTCACAGAACTAACTTAAAACAAAATCCTAAACGTACTACCATTTTGGTATTTACAGAAGGCACTTACTCATTTTGGTATTCACAGAAGGCACTTACTCCTTTCGGTATTCACAGAAGTTAGGAGTCCTAACATTACTACTACTAAATTGAGAAAAACCCTAATTTTAAGACTTTCGGTATTCACAGAATGCATTTAGGAGTCCTAAAGTTAGGAGTCCTAACTTCTATGAATACCGAAAGGAGTAAGTGTCTTCTGTGAATACCAAAATGAGTAAGTGCCTTCTGTGAATACCAAAATGGTAGTAAGTTTAGAATTTTGTCTTGGCACATAGGATTCCTGGAATTAATCGTGTTTCTTTTCTCTTTTCCCCTTTTTCTTCATGTACTGAATGGCTCACTGAGGGGGCTGGGTGAGGGGAGGGTGTGGGACTTGTTTTGATTTATTTTTTACTGGTTTGTTGTATACAGATTACAGATCTGTTCTATGATGTACTGGACATTTCACGCTGGGTCAACAGTCGTATGGGCTGCAGTCGGCAACTGGAACCTCTTGCCTCACGAATTCCTTGGGCGATTGCCCTCTACATTGTCTACCAGTTGCCATCTCTTTTAAGATGCGGCCGGCCCTCCTGGGTTGTAGGCGGCATGCTGTGTGTAATAGCTGTAGGTCCTCCATCTGCTTGACCTTCCGGTACAACTGAAATTAACTCTGCCGGCCCGCCGGGTTGTAGGCGACTTGACTTGTCCAATGCTTTTATTCTGTCAATAAAAAGATTTAATACTAAAATATTTGCCTCTGAACTTCACCTCTCGGTCTGCAGTAGCAGTGTAGTCTGTAAGCTTTTCACGGAGCGAGGCTCGCTGGGCACCTGAATTGGCAGTCCACATGTCCGTTTCAAGCGGTTTGATCTCGGTTTCTTGACGACGTAAGTTTCTCCTAATATCGCGGAGCACCCCAAAGCTTTTGGACATGTATATGCCCCTTACAGTGACTTTAAAAGCCTCCCAAAGTGTACCCACCCGCTCAACAGAGCCCTTATTCCTAGTTAAAAAATCTGTAATTTCTTCCCCTATTTCAGTTTGAAAGACAGTATCCAGAAGCTCTTCCGGTACTAGCCTCCAGCAACATGGGGTGACAATTGTGTTAGGGACAGTTATTTTTTCCAGGTATACCGACGCATGATCTGAGTATGTGCGAGCCAAGTGTTGAGCAGATTGAATCCAGGGGGACACTGCCCATGAGCAGACCCAGTAATCTAACCGGGACCAGGTTGTGTGCCCTCCTGTATAAAAGGCGCCTTCTTTATCAGTGGGATGTACGTAGTGCCACGCATCTACAATGCCATGTTCTGTAAACAGTCCAGACAAGGCCTCTCGAGAATTGGTATAGTGAGGAGGAAGGGTGTTAGATCGGTCCATGGTCGGGCATATAACTGTATTAAAATCCCCTCCCCATATGACATGTGTGGAGCCTATTTTAAGTATGTGTCCCTAGAGGGTGGTGAAATAATCAGGGTCGTCCAAGTTTGGACCATAACTACAAGCTAGGGTGATCGAATGCGTGCCCTAGGTACTCCAGAGTATGCAGCTGCGGCCAGAGGGGTCGCTGTATGTGACACCTAGTATGAATTGTGTATTTCTCTTAACTAATATAGGCGTGCCACGTGAGTATGTCGAGTAGGAGGAAAACACTTGTGCTGAGGCCCATTTGCTGCGGGAAACAACCTTTACAACGCAACTTTTACAATGCACTACCATTACAACAAAACTTTTACAACGCAACATCCATTACAATGCATGCCATTACAACGCAACCATTACAACGCATGACACTACAACGCATACCACTACAGCGCATGTCATTACAAAGCAGTCATTACAACGCATACCATTACAACGCATAGTACCCTTACACTATCCAACACTTACCCTACTGTTGCACCCCCTGGAGTTAGAATAGTAATTTGTACCCCTACACTATCCAACACTTACCCTACTGTTGCACCCCCTAGAGTTAGAATAGTAATTTTTACCCCTACACTATCCAACACTTACCCTACTGTTGCACCCCCTGGAGTTAGAATAGTAATTTGTACCCCTACACTATCCAACACGTACCCTACTGTTGCACCCCCTGGAGTTAGAATAGTAATTTTTACCCCTACACTATCCAACACTTACCCTACTGTTGCACCCCCTGGAGTTAGAATAGTAATTTTTACCCCTACACTATCCAACACTTACCCTACTGTTGCACCCCCTGGAGTTAGAATAGTAATTTTTACCCCTACACTATCCAACACTTACCCTACTGTTGCACCCCCCTGGAGTTAGAATAGTAATTTTTACCCCTACACTATCCAATACTTACCATACATGCAATGTAATGGTATGCATTGTAATGGTATGCGTTGTAAAGGTAGTATGCGTTTGTGAGGAGGGACTCACCGGTATATCCCCATGGGCAGAGGTTTCCCGTGAAGAGCAGCCTGCTAACCATAGGAGACGGGGTAATGAAAGGAAACCCCATCCACACGACAAACGTCCATGTCGTATTTCCGTGTCTCTACAGAGAGCCGGCAGCCGGAACCCGGAAGGGGTGGAGAGTAACCCCGGAGGTAGTCGTGAGGAGCCAATGAAAGAAGGGAACTGGGAACAGGGAGGCGTTCACTTGGATGGTGCCGGACACGAGGAGAGGACGCCAGAAGGAGAGACAGCAAAAGAGTATCGCGGAGAAAGGGCCAGCACAAAGGAATCCAGGGGAAAAGACGTCACGGAAGAAGACCCGGACGAGCCCTGGTGTGAGGACTGGTGGAGTCCCCCGGAGGATGCTGGAGAGTGGCCGTGACTCAGGAGAGTTACGGCAGGGCCGGTGAGTGGCGTGTACCACGGGACTTGGAGGGAGGTGATGGGTGAGAACGGGGCACGGAAAGTATGCAGCCTGAGCACCTAGAAGTCGAGTGAACCGCATGATATGTACACGCTTTGCTCTTAGTTACTTGCCCTTGATTCTGCCTTACCATACTCTGCCTTTGTTAAAGAGTAACCGACATTGCATTAGTTCGGATGGTAGATCTGAGTCTTATTTTTCCCTTCACGTTACCCCTCGACCTTTTTCACGATAAACTTCCCCAACCTAGTTCCATCCCCCCCCCCCCGATCAACAGTCAAAAACTCTACACGGTGTGGTGGTGGGTTAGCCTCATTGTTTACCCAGGGAAACCTTTGAACTGACGGCTCTTCTTTTCCTCTTTTATGAGCCTCCGGGGAAAACCCTTGGACTCCGACGACGGGGAGCCTGGAACATCGCCCTTCACAAGACTCGGAGAAGAGGAAAGCAAAGAAGAAGAAACGTGTGACCCTCTGACATTTGTTTCTCCTGACCTTACTTCTGTTTCAAATAAACCAACACCTATTCGCACCTATATACAGACTCCTCGCTTGTATATCAAACCTGCGCTCCCACAGCGTTGTAATGGAATGCGTTGTAAAGGTAGTTTTTAAAAATTTGTTGTAATGGCATGCGTTGTAATGGAATGCATTGTAATGGATGTTGCGTTGTAAAAATGTGTTGTAATGGTATGCGTTGTAAAAGTATGCGTTGTAACGTCATACATCCATTTACTGCCGTAGTATTTGTCTCCATTTACGAGGGTCACGAAGACCCCTGACGTTCCATGTGAGTTATTTGATGCAAGGTTGGTCAGTTTGAGCTGTCATAGCGGATATGGTGAGGCTGTATGGCGAGCATGTGGTTGTCTAGTGGTAATGTGTCCATTCACTAAATAAGTGGCATGTTGAGCTGCAGTTGTCAAATATGTAGCAGAAACATAAAGAACATTCCCATCCCATCCCCTCCCCCCATAGCAAACAAAAAGAGAACCCCATAGTGAGTTAGCATCAGAACAATCTACTAACATCAGTACCACCCTCACCACAACGGCACCCCAATTGTGCCGGCATAGTGTTGCCCACCCAATATCTCTCTACCTCGCGGCCAACCTTCTCTAGCAAGTAAAGGCCAGCTAATCAAGGGAATAACACAGCAATAAACAACCCAAAGATAAAGGTAACATGGGGGATCTCCCATGGGGGGGCACCAGCGGGGCAGTAATTCCTCCCATGTCCCTCCCAACTCTAACTGCATTGCAGTCCCCGGGCGTCAGCCCATTTGGGGGAGTAAGTGATATGGGGGAAGGGTGCTTGACGATGTGTCAATGAGGTCTACCAACAATACATCAAAGCAATTGTAGGCATGTATTCATATCACAGTCAATGGTCTAAGCCCCTAGGGCACGTATATGTCCGTGTATATTGTGCAGGAGTACAAGACCATCCAGAGGGGGTTCGCAATGGTCCCGCCAAAGAGAGGCAAATGATACGTAGATTACCAGCGTCTCATTACAATATGGCGCAGTTCATCAAGGGCAAGTGCAAGTTGCGACGGGCGATCACAGCATGCAACCCATTATTCCCGTTCAGCCCTCGAATGGTGAAGGAGATCTGGAGGCGTGGTCGTGGCGCGGCAAGCATCAAGAGACAGTTTTTAGAAAATCTTCCACTTGTTGCTGATTTGTGCAGAAAAATTGTTTGCCATTGTGCGTAATCAAAAGCTTTGCAGGATACCGGAGCGCATACTCTATTTGAGTCTTGAGGAGTTTCTGCTTGACTGTGAGGAATTTTCGTTGTGCCTCTTGTACTGCCAGAGTGAAATCTGGATAAATGGTGAATGTGTTCCCTTCGAACTGCAGAGGTTTTAGTTTGCGGGATTTCTGAAGGGCAACGTCACGGTCCTAATAATTAAGAATTCGGGCAATGATGGGTCTCGAGGCTTCACCCGGTGGAGGCCGTGGCCCTAGGGAACAATGTGCATGCTCAACCACAAGATGTGGCGAGAAGGCGATCCGCACCAAAGGAGCCCTTTAGCAGGTGCGCCATATAGACCTCCATGCGCCCTGTATTCGTACTCTCTGGTATGCCTATAATACGAACATTATTGCGGCGACTCCTGGATTCGATATCTTCGTTCTTAGCCGCAATGACTTTCAATAACTTGTCCATTTGCGTTACTTGAGCTTCTATCTGAGAAGCGGTATCTTCTTTCTCAGATATGCGGCGTTCAGCCTCCTTCAATTGCCCGTCATGCTTGTCCAACTTCTGCACCAGTAAGTCAAGACGATTATTCATGGTATCCATCTTACCGGACAGATCCCATAGACTATGTTGGACAGCCAAGAGCAGTGTCTTAACATCATCTTCAGAAGATTGGGCGTATGGTTGTATCTGGTCCTTGTTGGCTGGTGCAGTGTCCGCAGAGGCCGATCGCTTCGCGGCCTTTTTGGTGTCAAAGGTCAGTCTAGGCTGGCCGCCATCAGGCTTCCTCACGTTCAGGCTATGGAGCAGTGGGGGTGCAAGCATGGGTAGCAGCAAGACAGGACGGAGGAGAGGGGTACCACCGGGAGTTAGAGTTTCGTAGGGAGGCTCAGTGGCGGGAGGAAAAAAGGGGAATCTACTGCCTGGAGGTAGGCAACAGTGTGCAGTCTCCCTCCCAGTCAGAGCATTTCAAAATGGGCTACAGCTTGGATTTTTACTGCTCATAGATGCCCCAAACTTCAGTGCGTTGCAAGGAGTGGTGAGTGAGCGAATGAGAGCAGGCCACACATGAAGGCAAGCAGTTCGGTACTGTCTTGGCGAGCCTTAAAAATGTCTGCGCAACATTGTCTAGGAATAGACAGGCATGGGCGTGAGCTCAGTGGAGAGAGCAGCGCAGTCGGTTTTCGGCTGCGTAATAGTAGTTATGCAGGGTCATATGGGAGCAGCCTGGAAATGGAGGGCAGTCAGTGCAGTATCGCCAAAGCAGGGCAGAAGTTATGCAGGCCGGTCACACAGGGCCTGTGTGAGGAGCAAAAATATGTCAGGTATGTACTCACCGAGATGACCCTCGGGTTGGCGCACTGTGTGGCAGGCTCCGGATGAAAAATAGAAATAGAACGGGAAACTAGGCGGCAATATCTGGGGGGGCAGGAGGGTGACCCCGCACGCCTCTACTCAGTTGCCCGATGCAGTATTTTTAGTTTGAGGTGGGGAAATGGCACGCTCCACACCAAGGGTGAATATGTAGCAGCTTGTGTAGGTCTCACAGTCTCTCCACCGATGGCAGGTGCAGGCGTCCTGCAATGGAAGTGCCAGCAGCACGACAGGGAGCGCACCAATGCGGAAAAGGTCGGTGAGCGGCTGGGTAGCTCCGGTCCGGATCAATTGAAGGTTAGGCCTATCTCCAAGTGGGATCCCCGGGGCTCGAGTAGGTATAGCAGCCGACCAGGTCTCCAGTCATGGCACCTGCATCTGCACCAGCAGCATGGAGAGTCCTGTAGGTGGCCGCCGGAATGTGCTAGAACCGCAGTTTTTTCCCCGCTTGACTGGGTGATCCAGCAAGCAAGTAGACAGAGTTAGATTGCGATTATAGTTGGTAGATGTGAGGAGAATCTGTGTCCCATCTCCCTTCTACCCTACTTCTCTAAAGTGGCGGAGAAGGTGGCCAATTTGCAGTTAATGCAATTTGTGGAAGATACCAATCTTCTACATCCCACCCAGTTTGGGTTCCGGCCTCGACACTCAACGGAGTCAGCGCTCCTCATGGCATCCGAAACCATCAGGCAGGATGCCGACGAGGGCCATACTATGGCCTTGATCCTTCTGGACCTTAGCGTTGCGTTCAACACTGTAGCACATTCCATCTTGCTACAGTGTCTGAACAAAGGAGGGGTAGGAGGTGCAGCGCTAAAATGGATCCAGTCGTTTCTATCTGGCCGAGGTTTCCAAGTCAGGCAGGGCGACTGCTACTCCGAGCGAGTAGCCTTGGACCAGGGGGTGCCGCAGGGCTCGTCCCTGAGTCCAACTCTTTTCAATCTGTACGTTGCCCGGTTGCCACCATAGTGGAGAGTCACGGTTTGCGCATGGTGTCGTACGCCGACGACACGCAGCTGGTCATCTCCCTATCACGTGCACCCGGTCTTGCGGCAGACATCTTCAGAGCATGCATGCAAGACCTAGCTGCCTGGATGTCTGCCAACTGCCTTAAGCTCAACGGAGGCAAGACTGAGGTGCTGGTGGTGGGGGGAGACCGAGCGGCTTGGATGTCGGCGTGGTGGCCACTTTGCCTGGGACCAGCACCAATTCCCTGCCAAGAGGCGAGGAATCTAGGTGTCTGGTTCGATTCCAACCTAACTTTCGGACCCCAGGTCAATCGGGTGGTTGGTACCTGTTTCGGGATCCTCAAGACCCTCAGGAAGGTTCTGGAGCTCCTTCCTATCAAAGCCCGCCAAATACTAGTGCATGCACTAGTCACGTCCAAGATGGACTATGGCAACCTGCTCTACCTGGGGACTCTCGAGAAGAATCTGAGCCGCCTGCAGGTTTTACAAAATGCCGCAGCCCGGTTGGTTCTCAGATTGCCCAGAAGATCAGCTTCTAAAGCAGCGCTCCAGGCCCTGCACTGGCTTCCGGTGAGAAGCAGGGTGGAATTTAAAGCATTATGCACCTGTCATCGGATCGTCAACGGCAGGGCACCTCTTCCCCTACAGGGTCTCCTGACACAATACGAGCCCTCTCGTTCCCTCAGATCCTCTGGCTCGGGGCGCCTGTCCATTCCTAAGGTGTCCAAAGCAAGGATGGGCGGCAGATCCTTTAGGTATCTGGCTGCATCTAGCTGGAACAAACTTCCTGTGGCGTTGCGCCTGGAACCCTCAGAGCCCATTTTCAGAGCCAAGCTAAAAACATTTCTATATGCCCAGTAGTGGGTTCCCACCTTAGTAACTTCTCCTGCTATCGCTCGCATCATAGCGCGGGGACACTCCGTTGTGCGTCACCATGCGCTTTACAAGACCCCCTATTATTATTATTATTATTAGGAGGAATTACGGATATCGTGGCCAAACTTCCCGAGCCTCACAGGTGTGCGGCCATCTTGGATGTGCGCCACCTAGTGCCCCCCCTGCCAACCATATATACTTAAGTGCTTTATAACCTCGCGGTACATGCTAACTTTAAAACGGCTGCATGGAAATATGTTGTGTTTGGTGTCAAACACCTTGGAATCATACCTCCACACCAGTAACTGGTGTGGGAGTATGATTCCACCCTACTAGAGGGAGAAATATGACAACACCAGAACACCCAGTGATGCAGCAGGTCTAACATAAAACCCTTTCTCGATATCACCAACCCAGGAATATCCTCTGACCTATTTACTCACCGGTGGGGCCCATAGCACAGAGAGTCACACACTCTCTAAATCACACAACCCCTGAATCAGTGATAAGTAGACGTGCTGCAAGACATGCGGGTACCTTATTAACCTATACAGTAACTTTATACATTATATTCACCAGAAATTTGAATGCCTACCAGTTATAAAAACAACATCAAGGTACTCTGCTATTTGGTCGATGGACCAACTAGTAGGAATCAGTTGATGGCGATTAAGTCCAGCTCAATCATAAGTTCTTAGTTAAAACCTTCAACATTTAATCATCATGACTTTATTCTAATAACCACAGACTCGAGTTTATATTTCATAAACTTTTATCTAGATTCATTAAAAGAGAGTTTTAAATTGTGAGAAATGTATTAATCAAATACATTCTCAACATCATTTAATACATTTTAAGCAAAGAAAAATGAAAAGTACTCATTACCTCTTGGCCATAGGGCGATGATAGAACTGCAGAACACAGAATAGGTTCCCAAGCTGACTGTCTCTTGCACCATAAAGAACAATCGTCCCAACTGACAGCATGTCGTGCTGAGTAAAGTTACAAAAAATAACAGCCAACCACTTATCATGAACACAAGCTCTTTTATACCCTTTCACTAACTTTCTAAACTCCAAATTGAAACTTTTAGGGGCTACATTCAATTCTCATTGATCCATTGGAGGGGTGGTGATGGTCACCTCATGTCCTCGTTGCTGAAACCGGTTAGCAAAATTGCATATTCATACCATGGGTTCTCATGACTTCATCAAATGTTCACATGTGTACTTGTATAATTCTTTTGCAACAATTTCTCGCATCCAGTTTTCAATGTTCATCCGTACCCAGGTTTTTTAAAAGAGACAATTTTGGCACAACTTCCATTGCAGGCAAGGCTGACCTTGACATTTCTTGCTCCGGGCATAGGCCATACACTCGTGACTGAGCATCCACTCTTTGTGCATGTGCGGGGACCATCTATAATTTCAATTTCACCATCACGTTTTAGCAGCAGCCACTTTTCAGACTAGGCCAATCAGGCCGTAATGGGAACTGATATGAAAACAAACATAACAGAAATTAGATATAGTAAATAAACCCTTCTGTTTACCTCCTACCATTCTAATTACCCGTGTTAAATGTTACCTTGCAAAGCGACATGTAAAGCATTTTTACTTACCATCTGCAATCTTTTGCCACAATACAATTCTACTATATGCACAAATACATGGATTTACTCTTTTATATCTACGTTATCACAGTCCTATGTTAGTTCGACTCATGTTTTAATAATAGCCGGAGGTTTTCCCACATGTAGTGTCTAATATTATACGCGTTTTTTTATTAGTTTACATGCTTCACACAATTAATAATATGTCACGAGGACGACTTGCCTACCTCGGAGGTGCTTCCTGACTGCACCGGACGGGGTGTTTCAGCTAACGTTTCTCCATTCTCACCCCGTCCGCAGGCTCCCTTGGACGTTTCATGGGGTTCACCGGCCTTGCCTTCACTGACTCCACCATTCTGCCTGCCTCCCGTGACGGTGGGGGTGTGTTCCACGGCAGACTCTACTGCGGGCCAATCGGCTGAGCGGACGTCAGCCGCATCCGCCCAATCAGAAGTGCAGGGGGCGTTTAAGGAAGCAGCGTCCCCGTTCACCAGCGCGGAATCCCGAGGAAGCCAGCCGGTCCACGAGGAGAACGCCACGGACGGAGAAGAAGGAGAAAACGCCGAAGAACCGCTGCTCGACGCACTGGAGCTGAGACCCGACAAGCCAGGAGGCCACCGGTACCGCGAGCCGCCCTGCCACACTTCCAGGGGAGAAGTGTGGCTCCGCAAGGTACGGGGCCGATTCCAGGGGTTATTTAAAGCACAGGGTGGGACGGAGTAGTTCGAGGGTGGCCACTGTGTTCCGCTCCCTTCACATCGACCGCTGGTTAGGTGGGGTTGCTATCCCGGTGTTCCCTCACTCCCCTACCCACCTCCCCTTTGAGTATCTCGGTCCCAGCCCTAACACGGCTGTTTCTTTTCTTTCTTTGAGCCTGAAGCTGTGAACCACTAGACGTGACCCGAGGACGCCCTGAAGCCCTGAAGCCGGAATAAGGAGCACACGCCCGGACCTGACCTGGGGGACCTTCATAGACTCTTATTGTTGACCTCGTTGTTTTTGAACATCCACAGTTAATAAACACCCTAACTCTGACTATCGGTTTCAGCGTACTTCGCTTATCCCCCCCTAAACCCCCACATAATATTAATTATTATTAAAGTTATGAGAGAATAGACTTTACAGGGGGTACAAATAAATGTGTTTCTCCCCTGCTACATTAACTCCCCCCTTTGGTGAGTTTTAACATCACCACAAAACCATCCCTACTAAATTTTCAAGAACATGTTTCTAGTTCTTTCCTCTTTTGTTTAGCTCAAACCTTAGTATCTTTCATACTTTGTCTTTTGGAATTGTTGTACACCTTCTCTTTAAATCTTCTATTTCGATTTCTCCCATTTCTCGTTCTCTTTGCTTATTTTTCTGAATCTTTATTTTTGTTTACTTTTCCGTTTTTCTCTTTCTAATACATATATTGACTCATCTTAACATCAATGTCATTATTATGACTATTGTTACTGGTATTAGTATCTTCCCTATCAATGAACTACCTATTTCTGCAAATCATTTCTTTACAGCGGAAAAACCCTTACCAAGTTTCTCCAGAACACATCAACCTCCAGTGGATCAATTTCTTTATGTAATTCAGTAAAAATCTCAATGTATCTTTGAATGTTTTGACTTTTATCTGGAATATATGTGCAACAATGTTGCACTTTCAATACTCCGCAGACTCCTCCTTCTTTTGCTAAAAGAATATCAAAAGCAAATCAATTTTTCATCACCATAGCTCTCATGGTAACCATTTCGGGATTCACCATCAAAAACAATCCGGCAGTGTTAGTTGACAAACGGTCTACTATAGTTGACAATTTCCGAATTTTATTTGCATTAAATGAAATACCCACTGCTAATATCAGTGCGCCAAAAATATCACCTATTATTTCTGCAAAACTTTCTCTTCTTCTACGTGTTAGTGGTTTACCCGTCTCGTGAGTTCCTTTAGTACCCCTATCTACATGAAATATCTTTGGAAAGACCAGACTTACATAGCATGTTTCGTACCAGTGGTCCGGCAACCTGTAATAAGCATTGTTTCCACATATAAAATAAATCCCTGGACAAATTGGGGGCCATAATATCAAGCCCCAGCGATAATTATCGCTAAGCGCACTTAGCGCTAGGATAATTATCGCCGGGTAGCGTGGATTTTTATCACTGAGATAGCGTGCTATTAGCAACGCTTATCTCAGAAGTGATAAAAATCCCCGCGCTAACTGCCAAATGAGAGATTATCGCTGGAAAACCAACAATAATCTCTCGAAGTTTGGCGTTAGCTTGATGATAGGGGCTCACAAACTTAGCCATGATATCCACCTTCCATAGGATATCATGGCTAAGTCAGGAAAATACCAGGTGTAAAAAAAGCAGCGCTAACCGCGGTTAGCGCTGCTTTTTTTTATCACTAACAGGGTTAGCGATATCCTTGATAATAGGAGAAATGTCGTTTAAGAACATTTCTCCTATTATTTTTCTCTGGAACGCCCCCTTTGCATCTCATTAGAGATGCAAGGGGAAGCGTAGAGAAAAAGGGTGCTAACATGCAAACTTGCTTGTTAGCACCCTGTTGCTGATAGGGAGATCATTTTATCTCTGCTTTCTTGGCTTTTAAAGCCCAAAAAGCGGAGATAAATCCCTTGATAATATGCCCCTGGATCTTTTCCTCCTTTAAATCCCCATCCCCCTAAAATTCTGTATGTGTCCTTACATTCACTAGCACCCACAAAATAGTTGTTATACATAGTGTTATCTCTATAAATATGCAATTTCCCTTGTTTAGGCAAATCTAGTCCTATTGCTACATTAGTATCACTCTTTTCATAATTTCCTTCATCAAAACTCCACCGTGGTGTTTTCAATTTACTTTCAGTTGCTTTTCTCTGGTATTTAATTCTCCTGTCTTCTACCATATCTAGAAATACCTTCTCTTCTTCTTTTCGCAATTTACATGTTAGATTACAATTAAAGACCTATTCTAAAGTTAGCTCTTTTGTTTTAAAGAAAAATTCACCCCAAAATTTGACTGGTCTCACTTTGTTTAGTCCATGCACTATAGAATGTTTAGCAAAAACATCATCTACATCTGAATAAAAATATTCTAATTTGCTTGTTCTATAAAATAGGCTAGCTAATACACTGCAAGTCATTCCATACGTTAAAGGAAGGTAATGATATGTCTCACCTTCCACCCCAGAAGCCTCTAGTCTGTCTGTATGCACAATGCAATTTCTGTTGAATGTCCAATGCCTCACATATTAGCTGGATTATTTCATTCTGAAAGTGACTTCCTCAAAATGATCGTCACTGGAAATCCATACCTAGGAATAAATTCCCTCAGTAGGAGTTTGGCTACTGTAACTCCATCATTTCTCCTGGTTGGATCTGCCTCCACCCAGCGAGAGAATAAGCAAACAATCACCAAAACATATCTTAATCTATTACATGGTGGCATTTCAATAAAGTCAAGCTGTATTCTGGTAAAAGGACCTCCCTCTTGTCCTATTGATCCTAGACTAACAACTGTTTTTCTTCCTGGATTCAACTGTGACATATAAGACATCTTTGACAAAGGCTTTCAGCTCTGTGGGCCTGATTCACAGAACTAACTTAAGACTAAATCCTAAACTTACTACTTTTGGCATTCACAGAAGTTAGGATTTTGTCTTAAGTTTGTCTTAAGACAGACTTAAGACAGACTTAAGTTAGGATTTTGTCTTAAGTCTGTCTTAAGTCTGTCTTAAGACAAACTGTAGCGGGAATTCCGTTCTCCTACAGAACTGTGCATAGAGATTTGGAACCTCAGTGAATTAGGATGGCCCAAAAGTCACCTCAGTACCCAAAATCCCCTTACCAAGCTAGCTACAGTGTCTCATTGGTCATAACAAACTCCCAATGCTTAGACAGACCAGGACATGAACTTAGAATACCTCAGGTATCGTGGAACACATGAACACTCTTTCGCTCTATAATCATTTCAAACCAGAACGTGGAGTAAATGAGGACACGTGCATATTTTAAATATTTATTTACTAATGTCGGGTTCTCAAACGCAGTATCTTATATAATACAAGCAAACATATTATAAGAAACAAAGTTATCAGCATAGTTACTAGTCCATAGAAAGCGAACGGTGACAGCATACTAAGATGCTGTAATGAATAGGAATTAGCAACACCTATTTCTCACCCTCCCTAACTAGGATAGGATATTATATCTATGAAGGTCTCTTTTGGGTTTTAGCAGGGCGGGCCCATACCTCAAAATATCAGTGGCAGAGGATCACATCATCTTCCACCAGCTCTCTGCATGCGAAGCACCATCAAGTGTGTTACATGTGTTTTCAGCAAAGCAATATAAAACCCGTCTAGAGCCAGATTTTGGCAGCAGCATGTGTGTTATGTCTATAGAGGAGCGAAGATCAGACCCCACAACAACACTGTGTCGAGTTATCCCCGGAGCCTTCAGCACTCACTGTACAGACAGAGTTTTGAACAACACTGATATCAGAGCAATAACATATTATTTCTCAAGTAGATCACAAAGCTCTTCTGGGTTGAAAGCTAAAGCAACAATTATGTGTCGTGTGCAAAATGAAGCAGAAAGGTAAAATGGCGTTTAAACATTTAATAAGCTCATGCTAACTTAACACAGTATATAGAAAAAGGATTAGCTATATGACACCCCCCAATACTCCGAGCACGGTCAGAAAAAGGGGCATAACCTGAAAGCAGAGTCCAACTTGAACGAGCTAATGCCACTTTAAAAAGCAGATGCGAGTACTTCACATCGGTCAAACTAAAAAGTTATAAAGATAAAAATGTAGTGCCCACTTAATATATGAGGCAATAGGCCGGGGCCTTAAAAATGTAATGGTCTCTTAACTAAAAAAGAACACTCATCTATACTAATATAATAAAGAGATAGCCCAAACCTTTGAGACAGGTAATCTCAGGAACCACAGCACCAATCACAACACCAAATACAGCGGTGGAAAGGCCAGTTGCAGCAGAAGGACATAGGCTATGCAGACGCCCACCATATACATTTAAAAGGTAAAAGAACTGTGCCAGCAAAGTAGTCCCTTGTGGGCGTGTCTGCGTTGTGCTGTGGGCATGTGCTGGCCTGGGGGCGTGACAAACGCTGGGGGCCTGTGGTACACGATCCGCCCTTCTTGCCATGTCTCATATCGTCTGCTGTGGGCGTGTGCTGGGGGCGTGGGCGTGTCCTGGACGCAGGATTACAGGGGAAAAAAGCGAGCGTTGTGCCCAATATTTCATTGTTTTTTCTTCCCAGGTTCTGTACATTCCAGCTCCGGGTGTCCACCCTGCTCCCTTTAAATACCACTGCACCCCATAATCATAACCCACCCTTACTCCTTAAAATACCCCAACACCCTTAAACACTAACCCATCTTAACCCCATAAATATACACTGTACCCCAAAACCCAAACCTATCCCTAAACCCTAAAATACCCCTGTACCCTAAAACCCAAACCTAGCCCTGAACCCTATAAATACCCCTGTACCTCAAAACCCAAACCTACCCCTGAACCCTAAAAATACCCCTGTACCCCAAAACCCGAACCTAGCCCTGAACCCTAAAAATACCCCTGTACCCCAAAACCCAAACCTACCCCATAACCCTAAAATACCCCTGTACCCCAAAACCCAAACTTAGCCCTGAACCCTTAAAATACCCCTGTACCCCAAAACCCAAACCTACCCCTGAACCCTAAAAATACCCCTGTACCCCAAAACCGAAACCTAGCCCTGAACCATTAAAATAACCCTGTACCCCAAAACCCAAACCTACCCCTGAACCCTAAAATACCCCTGTACCCCAAAACCCAAACCTAGCCCTGAACCCTAAAAATACCCCTGTACCCCAAAATCCAAACCTAGCCCTGAACCCTTAAAATACCCCTGTACCCCAAAACCCAAACCTATCCCTGAACCCTAAAAATACCCCTATACCCCAAAACCCAAACCTAGCCCTGAACCCTAAAAATACCCCTGTACCCCAAAACCCAAACCTACCCCTGAACCCTAAAAATACCCCTCTACCCCAAAACCCAAACCTAGCCCTGAACCCTAAAAATACCCCTGTACCCCAAAACCCATACCTATCCCTCAACCCTAACACTATCCCTGTACCCCAAAACCCAAAACTATATCTGAACCCTTAAAATACCCAAACACCTCAAAACATATACCTCAGTACCCCAAAACATACACCCTATACCCATACTTACCTTATCCAAACATTTAAAAAAAAACATGCTTTTACCATTCATGCATTTACAACGAATTTCGTTGTAAATGTATGCGTGGTAAAAGCATATAAAATGGAATGCCATGCGTTATAATGGGATTGCGGAGTCATGGTACTTTCGTAATGAAAGTTTGCGGAGTGATGGTATGCGGAAAGAAAGTTGCGGAATAATGGGTGTTTACCCTCCCCCGGTAAGTACATTGGTGGCACGGCGGCCCACATCTCCAGCAACATACTCATATTTTTTCACCACCGATTTGAAAAATGCACAGGTCTCTCTCATTAATGACTAGCACCGACATACACTTTTAGACACACCTCCCGCCACAAGTTCTAGAATTGCGAACTTTAGAGCTGGGGAGCTACGTTCGAATCTCGGCATCTCGGCACGTCTTCAACAAGGCCGACACCGTCATCGCACCCCACCTGCGGGACATCATCAACACCTCCTTCGACACCGCCACCTTCCCGGAGAGCTGGAAGCACGCCGAACTCAGCGCTCTACTAAAGAAACCAACAGCGGACCCCACCGAACTCAAGAATTACTGCCCCATCTCGCTCCTCCCGTTTCCAGCCAAAGTCATCGAGAAGACCGTCAACAAGCAGCTGGCCGCCTTCCTCGAGACGAATGTATCCCTCGACCCCTCACAGTCTGGCTTCCGAGCCAACCACAGCACAGAGACCGCCCTCATCGCTGCCACCGATGACATCCGAGCCATGATGGACAACGGAGAAACAGCGGCCCTCATCCTCCTAGACCTCTCCGCGGCATTCAACACTGTCTGCCACCGCACCCTAGTGCAGCGCCTCAGCAACGTCGGAATTCAGGGGAAGGCACTGGAATGGATGGTCTCCTTCCTCGACGGAAGAACACAGAGAGTCCGTCTACCACCGTACAAGTCAGAGGCCACCGAAGTCATCTGCGGCGTCCCTCAAGGATCCTCGCTGAGCCCCACCCTCTTCAACGTCTACATGAGCCCCCTCGCGCCCATCGCACGCCAACACAACCTGAACATCATCTCCTACGCCGATGACACCCAGCTGATCCTCTCCCTGACCAACGACCCCTCCGCTGCCAGAGCCAACCTTCACGAAGGGATGAAAGATGTAGCCGAGTGGATGACGACCAGCCGACTGAAACTGAACTCAGACAAGACGGAAGTCCTCATCCTGGGCTCCTCGCCCTCCGCCTGGGACGACTCCTGGTGGCCCCCCGCCCTGGGCACCGCACCCACACCGACAGACCACGCACGCAACCTGGGCTTCATCCTGGACTCCTCCCTCTCCATGACCAGACAAGTCAACGCCGTCTCCTCGTCATGCTTCAACATCCTGCGCATGCTACGGAAGATCTTCCGGTGGATCCCCATCGAGACCAGGAAGACGGTCACCCAGGCCCTCGTCACCAGCCGACTTGACTACGGCAACGCCCTCTACGCCGGAACCACCGCCAAGCTCCAGAAGAGACTCCAGCGGATCCAGAACGCCTCAGCCAGACTCATCCTCGACATCCCCCGACGCAGCCACATCTCCGGACATCTGAGAGACCTGCACTGGCTCCCCGTCAACAAAAGGATCACCTTCCGTCTCCTCACCCACGCACACAAAGCCCTACACGATCAAGGCCCGAGCTACCTCAACAACCGCATCAACTTCTACGCTCCCAAACGCCACCTCCGATCAGCCAGTCACGCCCTCGCCGCCGTCCCCCGCATCCGAAGAACGACAACAGGAGGAAGGTCCTTCTCCCACCTGGCCGCCAAGACCTGGAACTCCCTCCCTCCCGACCTGCGCCTGACCCAAGACCACCTCTCCTTCAGGAAGAAGCTCAAGACCTGGCTGTTCGAGCAGTAGCAGCACCCCCCCCCCCCCCAAGCGCCTTGAGACCCTCCGGGTAGGTAGTGCGCTCTATAAATGTCCTTGATTGATTGATTGATTGATTGATTGATCAGCTCAACATCCTGTGATTCCAAGCAAATCGCTTTGTCGCCCGTGCCTACCACAAATGAATGTGTTCTTCTGTAATGTAAATTGTGCTCATGCCATGTTGTCGAGTGCACGCTATATAAGATTGCAAGGAAAAATAAAGTAGGGAAACTCGAGTTCACACACTACTGAACGCGCACTCTTAAGTGCATCAGCAGTGCACTGTGAATCGGAGCGTTTCACAGGCCTGTCACAGATAAGAAATGCTATCAAAACGAAATCCTACAAAACAATATACTACTGGCCGGCAGCAATTCATACCCGGTCAACGTCGGGACGGGCTGCTAGTAACTAATAAAAATAGAAATGCAATCAGGAACGTGCTATTAGCAAAAGTTCCAAAGTCTTCTCAGGACAGTACTGAATATGCAAAATATGCAGCCACAGCCTCCAGTATGAAATCACTGTCATCATCCGAAAACAGTTCAGCCATCCAATTTAATAAGGGGAAAGAGCACACGTGCTCATCCGGCACCGGAGTCTCTAGCAACATCAGAGGACAACTCGGTGGGTTTTCAAGATAGCTCTGTGCCAGGAAATCTTGCGCTGCTGCGAGTATATTCCACGGACCCAATAGTCCATGCATCGCTGCCAAGGCCATAATCCTTTTGGCAGAACAAACCAACTCGTGAGCCACTACGGGACCCATCAGGTGATTAAAATCGACATCAGGAGACACCGTCCGGCAGAGACACAAATCAATGACCCAGTCGAAATCGCAGCTCAGGCAATGAAACACATGCTGGACACATGAAAAGTAGGAAAATCGAAACGATAATCCAAATGCCGTGCTTAAAGTCGCAAGCGGCAGTGCGCCATAGTATTCAAACATTCGGTCATGAAACAGCGGCAGGAGGGGCTGAGCGGCTCCTAACGCAGGATGGGCATCCATTTTGAATAAGACAAAATATCACCAGAACTCCTGCAGCCAATGCCAGTAAAACAGGGAAGCTACCAAACAGGCTTGAAAATATAGAATGGAAGAACACTGGGATCACACCAAATATTTTTTCGAAAGAAGTCACGAGACCACTGCTAACTATTTTAAAAAAGTGTGCGAGACCAGTTGTGGAGGAGGCATTAAAGATTTGATGAACCAGCTCGGTGAAATGTAATGGCAAATCAGTATTTAAAAGCGCTTGCACTTCTGTGCGCGTGTTAGCTATGTGAAGGACGAATGTTTCACGGGCCGAACTCAGGGCCACCTCTTTTTGAGACAAAAGGGCTCTTATTCTACTCATACCATTGAATTCTGCTTTCAAGGTTGGAATACGCGGCCAGATGGAAACTGCTGACTCCCCATGTGTAGGAGGATACAGAACGTTTTTGCAACAGACCACATGTTCAGATACGGTTACCACATAAGCGATACCAACAATTAACCCACAACATTCCTCATTATTCAACAGTAAATAACTACCATTTGCCAGCAAAGTGAACGTGGGAACTATCGCGGGAACCGGAGTACCTTTTAAAACACAGGCCAAATTCGGCCAGTCCTGGTTACAAGAACCATGCAACTGAATGTGTCTGCATATCAATGAATGATCAGGTGACTCTGTGCTTTCCTCCCCATTAAGATAAACTTATTTTTCATCTTTCATGCATCGATAAGTAAACGGGAGCGTCCATGCTTCATGGAGAAATGAGCTACCTAGCAGTTCATATCTGCCTTGCAATATATCGCATACAATTTGTAAACTTGTACAAAGCAAAAGGTAATGTGATTAACCCGTGGATAAGCCACGTTGCAGCAGTGGCTTCAGCTACAGAAAATGGTAAAGATTCCAACCTTTCAATATGCAACATGGAAAAAGATGCATCACGCATTGAAAGCATTCGCTGCTGTTCAGTCAGGTTAAAAGGGGCAAAGAGAGAGGACATGTTCATGTAATTCCAAGGCACCCGACCAGCCTTAAGGATCTGTAGGGTCCACGCAAAACGCATGGAACGTAATTGATTTTGACCATGGTATAACACAGACACTTCATCATGTACAATATCAACAATAACCCTGGGCGTCCGAATCGGCTACGCCCACTGAGTAGGCGTAGTGTTGCCTCCTACGCATTTTGCGTAGACAGCGTAGCCGGCAACACTATGCCCACTCCGTGTGCGTAGCCGAGTCGGCCGCCACCCGCCTCCCTCCCGCCCTCCCCTACATACATTATTTAAGGAAAATACCCTTAATAAAACAATTTTAAAGCACTTACCGTGTCCGGGGCTCGTCCAGGGCTCCCTCTTGGAACAGCGTCCCATCATAGATACCAATGCGCATGCGCGGCCGCCCGCGCATGCGCATTGGTATCTATGGCAACGCAATTCCAAGAGGGAGCCCCGGACGTGCCACGGACACGGTAAGTGCTTCAAAATTGTTTTATTAAGGGTATTTTCCTTAAATAGTGTATGTAGAGGAGAGTGGGAGGGAGGTGCGTAGTGGGGCTACGTGGAGTGCGGGAGTGGGCGTAGCTTCTCGCCCACTCTGCGTAGCTCCGCGGAGCCCCACTACGCCCACTACACCCAGGGTTAATCAACAACTGAAGACACAATATTATTCAATGTGTAAATTCGGGAAGAAAGCATGTTAATACTGTTATCCACAACTGCAAGCACCTTTTCCAAATTAGCTTGATCAATTGCTCTAAGACGTTTAGCAGCCTCAATCTGTGAAGCTTTCCAGATTTCATTGTAAATTGCATAGACCCATCTTTTTGATCAACCACTAGCCGGGCCTTTTATGAAATCATTCAAATCCACATCATCAGTCAGCTTAGACAGATGTAATTTAACAGCAGATAAAGTAGAATGTTGTAACCAATTCTGACATAATTTGCCCACTGAGTAAGTGGTGACAGAATGCTCACTATCAAAACGGGGATCAGCCCTGACCTGTGTAAATCCGTCAGCTAAACCCTGAAAGCGACGCTGGCAAGAATCCGAGCTTCTGTGCCACATCAGCCAACCCTTTGAATCCAAACTGGAAATATTAAAGGATGAATTGTGCAATAGTGTTTGCAATTCTCTAATATAAAACTGTGTAACATTATTCCAACCGGAATACTCCTCCAAATCAGGGATAGTAGGTGTATTTAAATTTTTTAGAAGTAGCCATCCAAAGCATGTTGTCTGTAAAATGGTTGAATTTAAAAACAACATATGATTTGGGATGAGACATGCACGATGCAAAGCCTCAGTGCCTTGTACTAAGCATGGGCGCAAAATCCGTTCCGCTCGCGGATTTTGCGAATTTTCAGTAAATTCGCGATCCGCGAACTGCCGCGAATTTACCGCGAATTCGCAAATCCGCGAGCAGCGGATTCCGGGGGCAAAAGTTCAAGCCTTGCTGGCCTGTTGTAACTAAGCATGGGCGGATTTTGCGGATCCACGATTCGCGGATTTGCGTATTCACGGATCGTGGATCCGCAAAATCGGCGGATTTTGCGGATTTGCGGACCCGCGGATTTGGGGCGGGGCTTCCACGTGAGTGCACATGCCTCTTCTGTGGGTAAAAGGTCCGATTGTTTTTTGGGCTGATGAATGAGTCACTGCATTTGAGCTTCAACTAGTTCCAGCGACCATGTGTGTGTTACTATGCAATCGCCCCGAGGGGCGCAGGGGTCCCTTGGGTGAGCTATCCATCATAGTGGGTCAATGGCGGGAAGACGGTGCACACCGCGAGTGTGTGGGCGGGGCTTCCATGCGAGTGCACAATGTCTCTTGTGTGTATAAAAGGTGATCAGAGCAGTAGATGAAGAGACATAAGCTCCTGCTCACAGGAACAGCAAAGGGATTGCGCTCCTGAAAGTCAAGGATGCAAAGGCCTCTGTCCCGCATCACAGCTGATTTTCGACGGCAGATTTGGGAAGAAGGTACACCTGCCTCGACGACGCTCACGATTTTTTTTGGGAAGATGAATGAGTCACTGCATTTGAGCTTCAACTAGTTTCAGCGACCATGTGTGTGTTATAAATATTTTACGATGGCGCCGGCAAGCTGCCAGCGCCATCCTAAAATAGTTACTAAATTAGCTTCAACAGGAAGCTCTAATAGATAAAATAAAGCAGGTGCTCGAGCACCTGCTTTATTTTATCTATTAGAGCTTCCTGTTGAAGCTAACTTAGTAACTATTTTAGGATGGCGCTGGCAGCTTGCCGGCGCCATCGTAAAATAGTTACAACAGGCCAGCAAGGCTTGAACTTTTGCCCCCGGAATCCGCCGCTCGCGGATTTGCGAATTCGCGGTAAATTCGCGGGAGTTCGCGGATCGCGAATTTACCGAAAATTCGCAAAATCCGCGAGCGGAACGGATTTTGCGCCCATGCTTAGTTGTAATTATTTTACGATGGCACCGGCAAGCTGCCAGCGCCATCCTAAAATAGTTACTAAGTTAGCTTCAACAGGAAGCTCTAATAGATAAAATAAAGCAGGTGCTCGAGCACCTGCTTTATTTTATCTATTAGAGCTTCCTGTTGAAGCTAATTTAGTAACTATTTTAGGATGGCGCTGGCAGCTTGCCGGCGCCATCGTAAAATATTTATAACACACACATGGTCGCTGAAACTAGTTGAAGCTCAAATGCAGTGACTCATTCATCTTCCGAAAAAAAATCGTGAGCGTCGTCGAGGCAGGTGTACCTTCTTCCCAAATCTGCCGTCGAAAATCAGCTGTGATGCTGGACAGAGGCCTTTGCATCCTTGACTTTCAGGAGCGCAATCCCTTTGCTGTTCCTGTGAGCAGGAGCTTATGTCTCTTCATCTACTGCTCTGATCACCTTTTATACACACAAGAGACATTGTGCACTCGCATGGAAGCCCCGCCCACACACTCGCGGTGTGCACCGTCTTCCCGCCATTGACCCACTATGATGGACAGCTCACCCAAGGGACCCCTGCGCCCCTCGGGGCGATTGCATAGTAACACACACATGGTCGCTGGAAATAGTTGAAGCTCAAATGCAGTGACTCATTCATCAGCCCAAAAAAAATCGTGAGCGTCGTCGAGGCAGGTGTGCCTTCTTCCCAAATCTGCCGTCGAAAATCAGCTGTGATGCTGGACAGAGGCCTTTGCATCCTTGACTTTCAGGAGCGCAATCCCTTTGCTGTTCCTGTGAGCAGGAGCTTATGTCTCTTCATCTACTGCTCTGATCACCTCTTATACACACAAGAGACATTGTGCACTCGCATGGAAGCACCGCCCACACACTCGCGGTGTGCACCGTCTTCCCGCCATTGACCCACTATGATGGACAGCTCACCCAAGGGACCCCTGCGCCCCTCGGGGCGATTGCATAGTAACACACACATGGTCGCTGGAACTAATTGAAGCTCAAATGCAGTGACTCATTCATCAGCCCAAAAAAAATTGTGAGCGTCGTCGAGGCAGGTGTGCCTTCTTCCCAAATCTGCCGTCGAAAATCAGCTGTGATGCTGGACAGAGGCCTTTGCATCCTTGACTTTCAGGAGCGCAATCCCTTTGCTGTTCCTGTGAGCAGGAGCTTATGTCTCTTCATCTACTGCTCTGATCACCTTTTATACACACAAGAGACATTGTGCACTGGCATGGAAGCCCCGCCCACACACTCGCGGTGTGCACCGTCTTCCCGCCATTGACCCACTATGATGGACAGCTCACCCAAGGGACCCCTGCACCCCTCGGGGCGATTGCATAGTAACACACACATGGTCGCTGGAACTAGTTGAAGCTCAAATGCAGTGACTCATTCATCAGCCCAAAAAACAATCGGACCTTTTACCCACACAAGAGGCATGTGCACTCACATGGAAGCCCCGCCGCAAATCCGCGGATCCGCAAATCCGCAAAATCCGCCGATTTTGCGCATCCACGATCCGTGAATACGCAAATCCGCGAATCGTGGATCCGCAAAATCCGCCCATGCTTACCTTGTACCTGCCAACTCTTAGAACCCCAAACTGATTTAAGGTCAACGGTTTCCTTCCATAGCTCGTAGCCTTCAACAGCTAACTGATCTAGAAAGGACTTCGAATACAACAATTTTGTATCGGAAAGTCTAACTTTGGACATGGACTTCTGTGTCATCTTAAAATAAAATGATTCAGGACTTCATTGATTAAAGTCTGTAAAATATGTGTACCTTTTCAAAAATGTACTAGAGCTGCCTTGTAAAGGGGCTGGGCAATGTTCCCACTGTGTGTAATTTACAGTAACCCTTCTGGAACTAGTTTTATGAAGAAAATGGTTGGCAAAATGTTGAAAGCAATACAAATCACCATAATTAGCTGAATCTAAGTACAAATCCTCAGCATCAAAGGCAGCATAGTATTTCAAATCAGAGAACAGCGCTTCTACGGCTTGGATATCCCAATCATCAGAACGTATGTTTTGTTTCACCACATCTCCCATGTTCACTCTGAGGACATTAGGGACATTAACTACTTCAGTAGGGCCATGGATATGAAATTTAACCGCATTCCCACACAATCCCATCAAGAACAGGCCAAGCAGTGATGTTCACAAAAGTCAAGTCTCTCTTCAGTCTGTGGGCTGAATGCGATGAGGAAAGTGGGGCCAAAGTTCCATTAAGATGCCGAATGCATGTTCTCTCCTCGACATAGTGTCCATCAATAAGACGGAAAAAATAAAACACAAAACCAATTGACATAAAAAGGTAAATAGAAAAAAGCACCAGCCAAATATATGTCCAAGGAGGTATCAAAAAATGTTTTTTAAATAATGTGGCACAAATTGCAAAACGTGAGGGCTTTTTTGAATTCACTGAAACAGAGTCAAATGAAAACCTGGATTCTGTGGCCAAACGTATTTGTAAATCAGGCATCGATAAGTCAGCAGGATAGGCGTAATCTTGGTCATCAATGTTATTAATCGGTAAAGTACTCAATAAAGGACTGGAAACAGCAGGCATCTCGAGGGCCACTTCTGGCTCAGCATTAGAAGTAGTGGCCAAAACAGAATTTCTCACAATCGAAGGACAGGAGATTGCCGGAGTCATGCTATGAAGAATCGGCCACCCTGTGTATCTTGACATTGTCAATTGAGATAAACCTGTTTTCCTTACGACCTAGAAGAGGTGGTAAAACGACTGTTCTTGTGCCCTTCACTCCAAGAACGGGGACCGGTGCTCGATAGGAAGGACCAAATTCTTTCTTGTTATCGATCTTCTCTAGAACCAGTTCTCCAACTTTGGGTAGCCAGCCAACTACCGGGATCTGCAACGCATTATCCGAGGTGGAGGGCAAATGTTCCTTTGCAAGACTGTCTCTGGTCTTTTGTAGATCCTGTAAAACATTGCAATGTTCATCTACGTCAAAGGCCGTGGCTTGAGCCACGCAGTCTAGACCGTCGAGGTCAGGGACATACATCTTGATACCAAAGAGCATTTCGTACGGGGTCCGCCCACCCAGAGACCTTCTAGGGAGATTATTAAGAGCACGCTGCACGCCATTGAGATGGGCCAACCAGTTTCTGCCAGTGCCTATAACTCGAGCTGTCAAAGATTGCTTTAAGTCACGGTTCATTCGCTCCACTACACTATTACCCTCAGGTCTGTATGGAGACTAAAATTTGATTTGGACCCCCAACGAAACCATAGCATCCTTATACGCCTTAGAGGCGAAAGCCGGACCCTGATCCGAATGGAAGGTACCACAGGCAAAAATCCCTACAAAGACACGCAAATCTCTAATGACAGTCCGTGAATCAGCGCTGCGATGGGGCCATACCCACACAAAGCGTGTGCATGAATCAACTGCTACTAAGATGTACTTATACGCAGTATCAGAAGAAAAAGGACCGCAGTGATCTAAATAAACGCAACCTAGCGGTTTATTAGATACGTACAACTGTGTCTGAGGCGGACGCGCAGCAGTCGAAGGCTGAATCTGCTGGCAAATGTCACATTGAAGGACATAATCGCGCGTCTGTTTGTACAGTCCCCGCCACCAGAAACGTTGTTGTAGCTGAGTTACAGTGGCCGAGACGCCCGCATGCGCAGACGCCACTCCTTCATGAGCCGCTGTAATTAACGTAGCCCTGCGATCCAAGTTGGGAATCAAACGCTCCCCAACTTCAGGAATTGTCACGTAAGGAAACTTATCGGGACTTAAGTGGAATGTGTACTTCGAAGGGAACCCCGTAGGATATTTACCTCCCTTCTCAGTGGCAGCTACTGCCGCCAAGATGTCGTTATCTATCTTACTTTTGGACCGTGTAACTGCTGCAACTAAATATGTCGATACCGCTAATTTCGCCGCTTCATCAGCAAGCGAGTTACCGACAGCGTGAACTCCCACACGCTGATGGCCAAGAGTATGAATCACAAACACGAGTGGCAACTTCTCCTTAAGTTCTGCCACTCAGACCCAGATCATTTTATGTTTTATTGTGCTACCCTTGGAATCACGAAATTCATTCTGAATCCAAAAGAACAAGTTCTCATTGTAAGACTGGACACAGTAATAAGAATCACTTACGATCTGAGTCATCACACTAGGATCAGCGTACTCCAATGCAAGCATCAGCGCAGGAAGCTCTGCTAATTGTGCAGTGCAGTCCCCTAGTGTATGCGTGTGCACGACACTGGACTTGAACTCATCGTTCACCATGCCATCGACCACAATGGCGCACGCGGAAACGTAGGCATGTTTAGAGCCATGCGCAACCTGCGCCAAACCATCAGTGTAAATGATGCAATGGAAATCCTCCAACGGCTGCATTGCTAAAGGAGCCGGATGAACGAATTCATACTGTAAATACTCCTGCGACCTTAATGTGGCGTCAAAAATAAACGTGACATCCTGGGACGTCAAGGATGTAGCCCACTGAATCCACCGAGGGTGCAAAGCTTTAGAATTTGGTACACTGGCTTTCGTAACTGCCTCCAAGGCAGGACACGGGGTAACTACCAACATGTGTTTTCCCTGTGACAGGGCACGTTCCTTAAGAATCACCATCTGCACAGCCGTCAAAACCTTTTCCACAGTGGAAAATCGCATTTCAGCCGAAGTGTACAAGTGCGACTTGTAAGCAGTAGGTACTGTGTCTCCCTCATTAAAAGTTAGGTATGTGAAACCCACCGTCCCAGGGATAATTCTTATCACCAGGTTGGTCTGATTATCACGAGTCTGTAAGAATTTAGAAGCGAGCAGATCAGCCTGCAATGACTGCAGAATAGCTGAATGCTCAGGCAGCCAGCATGATTTGGAAAAAGATGGTTGTATCAAAGCATACAAAGGCTTGATATGGCGGGCATATTCCGGAATGTATGTCCTCCCGAAATTCAAGAAGCCCAGTAAAGACTGTAATTTTTTCAGTGTCGTCGGAGCGCGCAGCTGTGAGCATTTCTCCAGGAAGTGAGGAGCCAAGCCTTTACCTTCATTGTTGAGTTCGTAGCCCAGAAACAACACTGTGTACTCTGCAATGTGCGATTTTGCAAAGTTAAATTTGTAACCCAAATTTGCAAAGGTACAAATAATCCCGTTGACTCGACACATATGCTCCCAAAGTTCGTCGTCTGTGAGATATATGTCATCCACATATGAACAAGCATCCGGGTCGATTCTCTCCAAAAGAGAGACTATGCGGGCGGAAAAAACCCCAGGACTATTCTTATAGTCCATAGGCAAACGCAGAAATTTTTTCTGAACACCGCCGCAAGTAAAGCTGGTCCATTGGGAACTTAGACCATCCAATCGATGGGCATAAAAACCATTGGAAATGTCAAGCGTGGTCTTAAACCGCTTACGCACAAGACTATTCACTAGTGCAGAGCCGTGAGTATTCTGTTCTGCACAGTTACGGCAATGCGAGTTTAAATGCCGGTAATCCAACACCAAACGATACGAACCGTCAGGCTTGTTCACAGTAAAAAGAGGGTTATTCATCGGTGACACGCATGTTTCAATTACACCTTGATATTCCAATTGTTCATGGATAGCCGCGACGGAAGCTTTGGCTTCACGTCGAAGGGGATATTGAGGTTGAGGCTGCGGCTGAGACCGTAAAGGTATTTCGTGGCATGGGGACAATTTATCCCAACCACATTGATTGCGGTACACAGCCGGCGCCAGCGCTAGAGCCCACTCTTCTGCAAAGTGCAGCGCATGCTCTTTCGAGACAGTGTTCGCGAAACTGGGAAGGATTACCTCCTCCCCTAGCGGAGCTGCGAGAACAAAAGGTGGGGGCCAGTCAGCCTCCGAAAGCAAAATGCCATATGTAGACGAAAGATTTTCCCAAAATACCCCTTTTATGGTTCGCTGTATGTCACCTTCTATTAACAGGACAATTTCAAAAAGTCTATCAGGGGGAGCAACTCTTGTATCAGCTGTTTCTATCACAACATAAATGTCAGTCGCTGTCACCTTCAGTAGTGGACGCAGGGCCTCCCTGACTATGGTAATCGCCGCCGCGCTGTCCAGCAAGGTCAGAGCCCACGTCAGATTCCGAAGCCGCGTTCTCACAATCTGTGGCATATCGATGCGCTGTTAAAGCCGCGACTTTCTTTTTCGCAAACTGAGGTCTCCTCGGTGTCGAGTCGTCCTGCGTTCCTGCACCGTATTTCGGGCGGGGCTGGTCACGTCCTTGTTGACCACCCCGACCCCTTCCGCCCCCTCCACCACCGGCCGTCGAGGCCGATGAGCCCTGAAAGGAACGAGGAGAGCATTGATCAGTAGCCTGAAATCGATCAGGAGACTTAATCGTCGCGCTATCGCGCAAGTCATATACACGATCTGTTTGCGCAGGCAACGGGGACGCAGGGCGTGAAACCTGTGTTTGTTGTTGTTGCTGTTGCTTTCCCTGTTTCTGTTTTTTAGGCCAATTTAGTTTTTTGGACTTGGGCTGAGCGTCAGTTTCCGAAGCCTGTCCCTGGAGCTGCTTCTTCTCCTTAACAGAAAAAGGCTTAAGACCCTTACTATTGCGACCCACGGTTTTATAAGCCGCAACTATAATCCTCGCTAACTGTCGGGATTTCTCGGCATCGGGAATAGCAGCCAAACCATTAGCCACCTGAAAGTTCACTGCATCCCCCTTGACATTAGCAAGGATCAGATCGCAAACCACATCAAAGGTGCCACACAGGCGCATACCCAACTCAACCGCAGACTCCGGTCCGTGATCATCTTGAACACGTTTAAGGACCGTAGGCAGGACTGCCATAGACGGGGTGCCGTAGCACCTGGCATACACCGCCGCAAAAGTCTTACCCCAGGTCTCACAGTCAACAAGTTCAGGGGCCAAATCTTTCGGCAAACTTAGAGTTAGAATCCGGTGTTTTTCACCAAGAGTCGTATTTGGAAATACAGCCTCCAGCTGGTCAAATTTCTCGGCAAGCCAGAAAGGAAAATCATCCTTATCCTGGGGCTTTTTGCCCATCACAGCATTGACCATAACGGGACTGAGTTTTAAACCACCCTGTCCGGCCAGAAGCGCCGCACGCCCCGGGGGCCTACCCGGAAGATTACGGCTAGTGTAGTGCACTAGTGCCGGAGCGCGTAACCAAGCGCTTTATAAAATCCCAAAAGAAATAAATAAATAAAATACTAAGGCCCTAATCACGGCAATAGAGACCACATGTAGTCTACGAAGTTCAGCTAGGTTACAATTGCCGTGTAAAGGATGAGGAGTAAATCCAGCCAAAACAGGCCAATTTGCGCCTGGAATGGACAAAGGACCTAACCTCGGAGCGGTCAAAGAATGGGGTAGGGCGCCACCAAACCAAACTCGATGCTGCCAAACGTCAAGAGGAACTTCCTGTGCCCTGTACGGAGCATATTCATTCGGTACAACAGAGGGAGTGTATGTGTGGAACACACCAGAATTAGTGTCCACCTCCGGAAATGTCACCCACGAATAAAACAGTTTGTATGGGTAAACAGCATCCGCACTCACCACCATTATCACAGCCAAGCCTTCTAACGGTACATTGCAAATCCGCAAATGATCGCGCACCGCAATGCAACTATGCTGCGGAATGTCCAGGGCAGCCATGACAGCACAGGAAATTAGAAAAACAAAGTAAACTTTGTAGCACAACTGGGTAGTAATTCAAGGAAACCGTTTTAGAAAGATTCAAGCTTGAAAAGACCTATTTCACAAATAGGTAGGTTTGTTCCGACACCACCGTTTTCCGGAAACGACAGTGAAGGGGTTAAGGATTGAATGATATACTACTCGAGTGTCATGATATAAGGCCAACAACGTTTGGGCGCCATGTAGCGGGAATTCCGTTCTCCTACAGAACTGTGCATAGAGATTTGGAACTTCAGTGAATTAGGATGGCCCACAACTCACCTCAGTACCCAAAATCCCCTTACCAAGCTAGCTACAGTGTCTCATTGGTCATAACAAACTCCCAATGCTTAGACAGACCAGAACATGAACTTAGAATACCTCAGGTATCGTGGAACACATGAACACTCTTTCGCTCTACAATCATTTCAAACCAGAACGTGGAGTAAATGAGGACACGTGCATATTTGAAATATTTATTTACTAATGCCGGGTTCTCAAACGCAGTATCTTATATAATACAAGCAAACATATTATAAGAAACAAAGATATCAGCATAGTTACTAGTCCATAGAAAGCGAACGTGACAGCATACTGAGATGCTGTAATGAATAGGAATTAGCAACACCTATTTCTCACCCTCCCTAACTAGCATAGGATATTATATCTATGAAGGTCTCTTTTGGGCTTTAGCAGGGCGGGCCCATACCTCAAAATCTCAGTGGCAGAGGATCACATCATCTTCCACCAGCGCTCTGCATGCGAAGCACCATCAAGTGTGTTACATGTGTTTTCAGCAAAGCAATATAAGACCCGCCTAGAGCCAGATTTTGCCAGCAGCATGTGTGTTATGTCTATAGAGGTGCAAAGATCAGACCCCACAACAACACTGTGTCGAGTTATCCCCGGAGCCTTCAGCACTCACTGTACAGACAGAGTTTCGAACAACACTGATATCAGAGCAATAACATATTATTTCTCAAGTAGATCACGAAGCTCTTCTGGGTTGAAAGCTAAAGCAACATTTATGTGTCGTGTGCAAAATGAAGCAGAAAGGTAAAATGCCGTTTAAACATTTAATAAGCTCATGCTAACTTAACACAGTATATAGAAAAAGGATTAGCTATATGACAAAACTTAAGATAAAATCCTAACTTCTGTGAATACCAAAAGTAGTAAATTTAGGATTTTGTCTTAAGTTAGTTCTGTGAATCGGGCCCACTGATCCGAAACTTAGGATTATACCAAGTTTGTTTGAAAAGTCTAATCATTGCATCTCTACCAATGTGTGCCTGTACATGGTACATCCATGCCATGTTAGAGATCATGCTATCAGGCATAACTGGTGTTTCAACCCTGTAAACCAAAACTTCATCTCCCTCTCTTTGTCTGAAACCTGCTTTTATCCATCTATCTTTTTTCTCATCACTCGCTTCTTCTTGTAACTGTCTCACTTCTTGCCAAGTTTCAACTATGTTATTAAGCATTAAAGGATAACAAACATGTTCTTTTTCCCTTTTCCGATTCATGGAAGTCATGTGCGTAGCACCATATTGAGCTTTCGCATCTGCAAATGTATTTCCTTCAGTGATGTAAACATCTCCATTTTTATGAGCAGCACACTTCACAACCGCAATCATTTTAGGCAGATGAGTCGCCTCAAGCAACATTTTCACAAACTCACCATTCCTGATTGGGGATTCCGAGGACGTCATGTATCCCCTCTGGGTCCAAATTTGCCCAAAATCATGCACAACTCCGAACCCATACTGGCTATCAGTAATTCCAGTAATTCGGAAATTCTTTCCCAGTTTGCATAATCTGATTCTTCCAGAGGTTCATCTTTAATGTCAGGTCTTGGTTTTGTACAGTACTCAAGTACATCCAAACATTTGTGATCAACATCATCTTTGACTTCGGCATCCTATGCATCAGGCAATAAAGTGGAAGGATTCACATTTATACATTTTGCAATCGTTACATTGTCTGCACCCAGAATCACTTTCTCATATCTGGTCAATCACTATGGGTCATGAATTGTGTTTGGTTCGGGTCAAAAGGATTTCAACTGAATGTGGAACATACACCTTAACAGGGTATCCTATGCTTTTGCTACTGGATCCACAACATCTGAAAAATATGCTATTGTCGTCTCATTCTTCATTGAGGTGTGTCCATGTTGCGTTTTGCACCGTTTCCTTTTGTGGGCACTAGGCCGACCCACACAAATGAGGTACCATTTTTCTCGAAAGACTTTGGGAAACGCGGGGTGGGTGGAAATGTGTGGATCCATGCAGATTCTAGAACTTTCCACCACAGAAATGTGGGGAAAATGTGTTTTTTTAAAAATTATTTTAGGTTTGCAAGGGATTCTGGGTAACAGAACCAAGTGGGAGGCAGTCAAGTCACCCATTCCTGGATTCCCCTGGGTATCTAGTTTGCAATGGTTCAAAAACTACAGCTAGGCACTTTGCCAAAACTAGGCCGACCCACACAAGTGAGGTACCAATTTTCTTGAAAGACTTTGGGGAACGCAGGGTGGGTGGAAATGTTTAGATCCACGCAGATTCCATAACTTTGCACCACAGAAATGTGGGGAAAATGTGTTTTTTTTTTACAATTAGTTAGGTTGGCAAGGGATTCTGGGTTACGGAACCTTGTGGGAGGCAGTCAAGTCACCCTATCCTGGATTCCCCTGGGTGTCTAGTTTTCAAAAATGTATAGGTTTGCTAGGTTTTCCTAGGTGCCGGCAGAGCTATGGTTAAAAAACTACAGCTAGGCACTTTGCCAAAATAGGGTCATTTTTCACTGCAAAATTTAGGTGTGTCCATGTTGCGTTTTGTGCCGTTTCCTGTCGCGGGCACTAGGCTAACACACACAAGTGAGGTACCATTTTTCTTGGAAGACATTGGGAAATACGGGGTGGGTGGATATTTGTGGATCCACGCAGATTCCAGAAGTTTCCACCACAGAAAGGTGGGGAAAATGTGCTTTTTTGTTTTACAAATTTTTAAGTTTGCAAGTGATTCTGGGTATTAGAACCTGGTGGGAGGCTGTCAAGCTACCCCATCCTGTATTTCCCTGGGTATCTAGTTTTCACAAATGTATAGGTTTGCTAGGTTTCCCTAGGTTCCCGCAGAGCTAGGGTTAAAAAACGACAGCTAAGCACTTTGCCAAAAAAGGGTCATTTTTCACTGCGAAATTGAGGTATGTACACGTTGCGTTTCACGCAGTCTCCTGTCGCGGCTGACCCACACAAGTGAGGTACCAATTTTCTCAAAAGACTTTGGGGAATGTGGGGTGGGTGGACATTTTTTAATCCACGCAGATTCCAGAACTTTCCACCACAGAACTGTGGGGAAAATATGTTTTCTTTTACAATGTTTTAGGTTTGCAAGGGATTCTGGGTAACAGAACCTGGTGCGTGGCAGTCAAGTCACCCCCTTCTGAACTTATCTGGGTGTCTAGTTTTCAAAAATGTATAGGTTTTCTAGGTTTCCCTAGGTGCCGGCAGAGCTATGGTTCAAAAACTACAGCTAGGCACTTTGCCAAAATAGGGTCATTTTTTAACTGCGAAATTGAGGTGTGTCCAAGTTGTGTTTTGCGGCGTTTCCTTTTGCGGGCACTAGGCCGACCCTCACAAGTGAGGTACCATTTTTCTCAGAAGACTTTGGGAAACGCGGGGTAGGTAGAACTTTGTGGATTTAAGCAGAATCCAGAACTTTTCACCACAGAAATGTGAGGAAAATGTGGTTTTTGGACAAAATTGTAGGTTTGCAAAGGATTCTGGGTGACAGAACCTTGTGAGAGGTAGTCAAGTCACCCCATTCTGGATTCCCCTCGGTGTTTCAAAAATGTATAGGTTTGCAAATTTCCCCTAGGTGCCGGCAAAATTAGGGTTAAAAAACTACAGCTAGGCACTTTGCAAAAATAGGGTAATTTTTCATTGTGAAAATGTGGTGTGCTCACACGTTGGATTTAATTTTATTTAAAAACAGTTTTTATTAGAAACATACAGCAGCAAATATGACATTACATAGACACCCTAGCGGGGTGATACAAGATTTCAGCATTGCATTACAACTTTCAATCCATCAGGAGCAAAGGGAATTACACTCTATTAACAATTTAACAGTTACTATGAGGGTTGCAAGTTGCAACTATGTCCCTGGGTCAGGGAACACCACCAGTTCTCATTGTTTTTAGTTGTCCTGAGTCCATGCCATCATCTCCTCATCTTCCCCCTTCAACATTGAAAGTCTCTCCCAAGTTGGGTTTTGAGCCATTTCCTGTTGTGGGCACTCTGCCTACCCACACAAGTGAGGTACCATTTTTATCTGGAGACTTAGGGTAACTCAGATTTGTAAAGCAACTGTTATTACCTATTGACTTTCGATGCATTTCTGCCTTGCAAATGAAAGACATTGTGTAAAAATGATGTCATTTTGAAAAATGACCGATAATTCTCATGCTAGTATGAGTATTCCCAATTTCGGAAATGTACAAATATCTATTGTTTCTAAAATCTATATTTTGACCCCATTTCAAAAATACATAGGTGTCTTTCAGACCGATTTTTCCATGTATACATTTTCCCATATAATCTAGATTTTCCTAATAATTTATGACAGAAAGTCTTAATTTTATTAAAGACATGGAGGCGAGTATTATGCTTTCTTATCTTGCTTCATTTTTCCATAGCAGCCAAGATAAGTAAAAAACTATAGTTCCCAGAGGGCCCAGGGAAACAAAACCGGCCAATGGGAACGTAACAGAAAACACATCACACCCAATCATGGAGCATCAGTCAGGATAAAGTCACCATCTGACAAGCAGCTCAGATAGAGTCAATAAACAGAGGAGCAATAGAGAACACAATAGTAAGGGCTAAAATCGAGGAGCAAAACTCTTGACCAATGGTCAACCAGGGTCTACGAACTGGGAGAAGACCATCTGGAGGTTTGAAACCAGAAGAGGTGTGCAGACGAAGCTGAAGGTCTTGAAGAGGATCCGATCCATCATGAGGATGCAGGAGGCTGTGCTGGAGCCGCTAAAGGGAGGGAGAACACAGGTTAACAGTGTTGCAGCGGGATAATACTCGCCTCCGTGTATTTAATAAAATTAAGACTTTCCGTCATATATTATCAGGAAAATCTACATTTTATGGCAAGACCGGAGGCTCCTATTATGCTTGTTTAAAGCATATCAATTACTAAAGAAGTAGCAGTAACAGCTGGTTTGCAGTAAAAAATACGGAAAACATTGTCATTAGACCAATCTGCTGACCTCAGAATGTCCTCCAGCCTACTCAGAGGGCTTTAGAAGCCATGGTTTCCCTGGTGGAATGAGCTCCGAAGACATCAATGCCCGCAAGGGACCAAGCAAACCCAGCGGGCAAGGGTAACAGAGGAAATGGGGTGTTGAGGTTTGCGAAAAGAAATGAGTAGCTGGTGGTGTGAGGACGTTCTGAGGTCAGAGGTTCTTAGTTTGTACACTTTAAGGCATTGACCAACACAGAGCTTTGGGTGGGTAGGGAAGTAGGGATAAAAAACAGAAGTCATAGTCTTAGTTCTTCTATTAATGTGAAACATAACCCCAGTAGGAGAGAATTGTCTGGAAGAAATGTCTAGTGCTTTAACATCTGAAACACGATTTATAGAAACAAGGCAAAGTAACATTGTAAGTTTAGCTGACAACATTTTGAGAGACAAGGCAGAGTTATCTGGCCAATCAGTGAACAGTTTAAGCACAACATTAACATCCCATAAATTAGAATACTTAGCCAATGGAGGTTTAGAAAACCGAACTCCTCTCAGTAGACGGCAGATCAAAGGATGAACACCCACGGGCTTGCCCTCAATCGGGGAATGGTTGAGAGAGATGGCTGATCTATACAAATTGACTGTCCTATAAAATTTACCTGCACTGGCCTCCGAGGCCAAACAAATTCACCACAAAATTCAAAGGGGCTGAAAAGGGATCGATGTGTTGCTCCAAACACCAGCTTGCCCATAAAGACCAACCCGATATATATGCCTTGGAACTCCCAGGGGCCCAGGCTTTCTGATAAAGAAAGAAGCCTCTTGTGAAAGGAAGATGTCAGGAGGGAGAGGCTGGAAACCTTCCAAGCCGACAGAAGTAGAGAGTTGTCCAGAATGAGACTGTGAGGAAGACCTAGAGGACTCAGCAGTAAGTCCTCTTGGGATGGAAGAAGGACCGTAAAATCCACAGCCATTTCCAGCAGAGACGGAAACCAAATCTGAGATTGCCAGAAGGGAACCACCATGACCAAAGACATTGATTGTCGGCGAACCTGGGAAAGTACCCCCTTTGATCATGATAAAAGGAGGGAAAGCGTAGTTTAGATGAAGGGATCAATCCTGCAGGAAAACATCCATAGCCAGAGCTGAAGGATCCTGTCTCCAACTGAAGAAACAGAGTAACTGAGTGTTGAGGCGTGAATCATAAAGATCTATTGAAAAGGGACCCCATTTTCGAGAAAGGGATTGGAAGACGGATGGTAGAAGCTTCCAGTCACTGGAGTATCGCAGAAAGCGAGAATGCCAATCTGCGACCGTGCTGAGATCTCCGCCGTCAGGAAAAGCTGGTTGGTGTAGCAGTATTCCCACAGGCTCTTTGCCAATTCTGCAAGCGGTTTGGATTTTGTGCCACCGAGATGGTTTATGTAGCGAACCGCAGAAACATTGTCCATCAGCAGAAGAATAGAACATCTAACTTTGTGTTTGGAAAGGCTTTGGATTGCAAAGGAACCGGCCAGCATCTCTAAACAGTTGATGTGCGATCTCAACTCCTCGCGCGACCATGTACTGCCAGTCGATATTGGACCACAGCGGACGCCCCAACCCGACAGGCTGGCATCAGATTCTAACACAAGATCTGGTGCTGAAGCGAAGATAGTTTGCCCGTTCCAGGCGTCTAAATGGTCCATCCACCAATGGAGCTCGTCGCGGGACTCTTGGTCCAGTGTGATAAGGTCACTGTAGGCCAAGCCTTGACGCAGATGTCTGATCTTTAAGCGTTGCAGAGCCCGATAGTGGAGAGGGCCCGTAAAAGACCAACAACCAGAGCCCTGAGAGAAAAAACAGAGGTCCGAAGCACCTGCGAAATCTCTGCTTTGATGGTCGAGACCTTGGACTGAGGGAGTAAGAGAGAAGCAGAGGGGGAGTCCACCAGAAAACCCCAAAACTCTATTTGCTGGGTAGGTTTAAGTATCGACTTCTCGTGATTGAGAAGAAACCCCAGGTCCAGAAGTAAGGACTGGGTGGTGTGTAGATCGGTCAGAAGGAGTTTATTGTTCGAATTCATGATCAGAATATCGTCCAAGTAGACCATGAGTCTGATGCCCAGGGAATGAAGAAAAGCCACCACCGGTCTCATGATTTTTGTAAAGCACCAGGGTGCGGAAGAGAGACCGAAAGGAAGAGAGGTGAAACGATAAGTCCCGCCCAGCCATTGAAACTGCAGAAACTTGGTATGATCTGGATGGATCGGGATAGTGAGATAAGCGTCCTGCAAGTCCAGGTGAATCACGTGTCCCTGAGATGCAGAATAGTCTCCATTTTGAAGTGGCGATAAACCACAAATTGGTTGAACCACTTCAGATTTATCACGGGCCGCATCTTTTTGTTCTTTTTCTGAACCAGGAAAATAGAGCTGAGGAAACCTGTGAGATCGAAAGGAGACACCAATATGGCCTGTTTTAGAAGAAGAGAACAGTGAGGCACGAAACGTTCGCACCAGGTTGGCGCACTGCAAAACATGGGACCTTTTCCCTTTCAGTCCATAAATTTCACCATAATTTTCAACCAAAACTTGACCATTGATTCCGTATTTAGGTCCATCTTTTCCTTATTCATGCCACGGAGACAGCGAAATTCCAAGTAAGATGTTTATTAAACATTTTCAAATGCGACTGTATTCCATTCCAGGTTTTTAAACAGCAACATGTAATTTCATAAACATCATCGTAAGCCTTGTAAGTATCACCCAATGCATTTCGAGCCTAGCGGCTCTTCGTCAGGGGTTTCTGAAAAATACAACATAAACAGCTAAACTTATTGCGCTTGACCAGCAAGTCTTGCTTTCCGAGTACGGATTTTTGAGTATGTAATGTTAAGTAAGTATAGACTAGAGTGGTGATTATTTGGTTCCTGAAGTAGCGGGTGATTATTATTTTTTTATGGGTTGTTATGAATTAGTTGGTCACTACTAGGGGTGAGTACTTCACTTAGACAGCTTTGAGTTGAGGGGGTGGGTGATATTTAGATTCCACTATCGCTCTTGGGATCATGTTTAGGTTAAAGACGACTTTTAAATCAAGCGCAATAAGTTTAGCTGTTTATGTTGTATTTTTCAGAAACCCCTGACGAAGAGCCGCTAGGGGGAAGTGAAGAGTGAGGAGCTGGGCGAGCAGACTAGTGCTCTGCCCCTCCCGCCCGACTCGCATAAAATGGCACCCTTCCCCAGGAAGCGCAGCGGGCGCGCCAAAGGCGAGCCCGTCTGCGCCTGGCCCGCACTTAGCGCCATAACCCCTGGTCCGCAACCCTTGAAAACCATGCCGGTTCATTCCTATAATCGCGATACTTTGTTGGCCCTACGTGGCCACGACAAATCCTCAAACTGTATTACATTGGAATTGCGGGAAAATCTACAGACCACTCCCCACTTTTGTATTAATTGTAAACAGGCTCTCCCCAAACCTCTAGGGCATACCAGTACCCATACCACGACTCCATTCAAATCCCTGGAAAAGAAAACACCAATCGTGGTAAAATGTATGCTACTTAATGCCAGATCGCTGGTAAAACACAGCACTGAATTGGCGGAACTAATACAGGAATCCGAGGTGAAGATAGCCTTCATTACGGAATCCTGGACAGATGCTGCCTCAGGCCCAGATATTGTAAGGGGGTGGTGATGGACAGAGTATCTGAGTTAATCAGAACACTCCTACCCAGTCAACAGATCAGGGCTTGATCCATCACCGTTTTTTAGCTCACTGCACCATCCCAGTTCACAACCTGGCTATATGCAAATTAGTCTGTCCCTGGCCCAGTGCATCATGGGAACAGGGCAGACCAGACTACAAAAGCCAATTCTTACACTGGGAAGGAAACAAGCTTCCGGGGACCGGTTTCTGGCATTACAGCCGTCTTCGGCCCGGCTTGCTTGAATCCTGATGGTGCAGTGAGCAAGGGACTCACATCTGAGCATACCCTTCCACACTTGTGGTGGGCAAAACGATTCAAAAAGGGGGTGGTGATGGACAGAGTATCTGAGTTAATCAGAACACTCCTACCCAGTCAACAGATCAGGGCTTGATCCATCACCGTTTTTTAGCTCACTGCACCATCCCAGTTCAGAACCTGGCTACATGCAAATTAGTCTGTCCTCTGGCCCAGTGCATCATGGGAACAGGGCAGACCAAACTACCAAGCCAATTCTTTACCGGAAAGGAAACAAGCTCACTGCTCCATCAGGATTCAAGCAAGCCGGGCCGACGAGGCTGAAATGCCAGAAACCGGTCTCCGGTAGCTTGTCTCCTTTCTGGTGAAGAATTGGCTTGGTAGTTTGGTCTGCCCTGTTCCCATGATGCACTGGGCCAGGGACAGACTAATTTGCATATAGCCAGGTTCTGAGCTGGGATGGGGCAGTGAGCTAAATAACGGTGATGGATCAAGCCCTGATCTTTGGACTGGGTAAGAGTGGTCTGCTTAATTCAGACACTCTGTTCATCACCACCCCCTTTTCTGAATCGTTTTTGGCCACTATAGGTGTGGCAGGGTATACTCAGACATGAGTCCCTTGCTCACTGCTCCATCAGGATTCAAGCAAGCCGGGCCGACGAGGCTGAAATGCCAGAAACCGGTCCCCGGTAGCTTGTCTCCTTTCTGGTGAAGAATTGGCTTGGTAGTTTGGTCTGCCCTGTTCCCATGATGCACTGGGCCAGGGACAGACTAATTTGCATATAGCCAGGTTCTGAGCTGGGATGGGGCAGTGAGCTAAATAACAGTGATGGATCAAGCCCTGATCTTTGGACTGGGTAAGAGTGGTCTGCTTAATTCAGACACTCTGTTCATCACCACCCCCTTTTCTGAATCAGATATTGTCATAGCCACACCCTCGTATTTTGAGTGCTTTGTCCAAAACAGAGTAAAGAAGAGAGGCGGAGGGCTTGCCATAATCTATCACAAATCGGTTAGAGGGTCCTTTCAGTCTGGCACCACCGACCTATTTGAAGCACTTGATTTTAATTTTACGCTTTCTAACCATGAAACCCTCAAAGGCTGTCTCATGTACAGGCCCCCGGGACCTAAAGCCCCTTTTCTCTCAGGACTCACCAACCTGTTAGAAAAAGCAGTAGGCGTCAACACTTTCACTCTGCTAGGTGACTTTAATTTTCATCTGGAGAGTGATTCAGACCCAGATACTCTAGATCTTATTGATTTGCTGCACGGGTTAGAACTAAATCAACTGGTCAGCGGTTCGACCCACAGGGCAGGACATACACTAGATGGCATTTTTTCTAACCATCCCTACCTAGAGATGACTGGTGTTCACCAGGTCTCCTGGTCGGACCATGCGGCTATCCACTTTGAAATTAGGCTAGTCCCCCCTACCAGATCGGACGAGGTCAAAAACCCAACCAGAGTAATCAGAAAGTGGAAAAGCATAGAAGGAAAGGTACTGGAGAATCTGCTGAGATCCTCTATGGTGCCTCCCCCAGCAGAGGTAGAGGAAGCTGCCACAATTTACACGAATTGGCTGGAGGCAGCCTGCCTTCATGTAGCCCCTCCAAAAACACATCACTCCACACGATTAAGTCCCTCAGCCCCCTGGTTCTCGGAGCAGATCAGGGACCATAAAATACGCTGCAAAATACTTGAAAGTTCATGGCGGAAAAACTATAGAGAGGAGGATAGAAAACAATTGAATGCTGAGCTGAGAGGGTACAAACAGACGATCCAAAAGGCGAAACACGACTACTTTTCTAAACGCATTAAGGAAGCCAGCAACTCCCCATAGGAACTTTTCCAGGCAGTATCATCCCTGGTAGCCCCTAAGCCAGCGGAGATTCCCCCAAGTCGCGAATTATGCGAAGACCTGGCCAAGTTCTTCCAGAACAAGGTAGGAAAGATTTTTCTCCCGCTAGACAAGCAAGTTAAGATTGGGTCCCCCGATACCGACACTGAAATAAACAGTATCAAAATGACGCTACTCCATTTTGCCACTATCAATGCGGAGGAGGTCGGGAACAGATTACTAAGGATAACATCGGGCTCCCCGTCAGACCCCTGCCCAGCCACAGTGGCTAAATTAGCATCTGCGTCCATGGCCGCAGGTCTTACCCCATTGTTCAACGCTATGCTGGACAAAGGGGAATTTCCCTCACGATGGAAACAAGCCTCCATACTTCCATTACTCAAAAAACCTAACCTAGACATGACCGATTTGAATAACTTCTGGCCTATTGCCAGACTACCCCTTCCAGCGAAAATCATGGAGGGTATTCTAAACACACAGCTGAGTGCCTTCCTGGGGGCAGGTCAATGTCTAGACCCTTCACAGCACGGATTCAGAGTGGGGCATAGCACCGAATCCGCACTGACTAAATCAGTAGAGAACATAAGAACAGTGATGGATGCAGGAGGCAGAGCTGCCCTGATCCTGCTGGACCTGTCTGCGGCCTTCGACACGGTCCACCACAAATTATTGGTGGACCGTTTGAGGGCCTGTGGGATACAAGGAAAGGCCCTTAAAATCTTACAGGCCTTCCTTTCCGGAAGGACTCAGAAAGTGGCTTTAGGCGCCTTTGAGTCCTACCCTTTTGTGCTCCCCTGCGGAGTTCCTCAGGGGTCCTCCCTGAGTCCAACTCTTTTTAATGTGTACGTTTCAACCCTGGCGCCAGTGATTAGATCTTTTGGCTTCCACCTAACATCATACGCAGATGACACACAGATAGTGGTGTCACTGCTACCGGGAGAAACTGATGACACAGCAGATAGGTTCAGAGGCTGCATGCGTGAAGTTAGCAACTGGATGGCAGGAAACTGCCTTAAACTGAATTCAACAAAAACTGAAGTTTTGCTATTCGGTTCCAGAGACAACTTCTGGTCCCCACGCTGGTGGCCAGAGGTAATGGGGACTCCTCCATCGCCGGTCACGAAAGTTAAAAATCTGGGCGTTCTGATGGATGACTCTTTATCCTTCAGGCCTCAAATAAATCCCCTCTCCTCAACCATCCACTATGTGCTTAAAATCATCCGGAAAGTTCTGCCGGTTCTTGCGGAAGAGCACAAAAAGACAGTGGTTACAAGTCTGGTGATGTCCAGCTTGGATTATTGCAACAGCCTTCTCCTAAATGCGCAACAGGGAATTCTTAATAAACTCCAAATTCTGCAATACGCAGCTGCTCGTCTGATCACAGGCACATCCAAACGCACCTCGGCTACACTGGCTACCAGTTCAGAAAAGAATAATTTTTAAATCATTGTGCGTGGTCTTCAAGGCACTTAATGGCCTTGGCCCTCAGTGCATGACTCTGCTTTTCCACTGGTGCAAACCGGTAAGGTCCCTAGGTCTGCCGAACAAAGACTGGTGGCAGTCCCCAGAGCCAGGAAAGCTTGTTGGGGGGGGCAGGAGCTTCTCTTTGGGAGCGGCGAAAGCATGGAACGCTCTGCCGCTAAACCTCAGACAGATGCCTGACCTTTTATCATTCAGAAGAGCTTGAAAGACCTTGCTTTTTACAAACTAATTTCTCTGATTTCTCGCACGTATTCTCAGTCAGTCCGCGCCAGGACACCTCTGGGTAACAGCGCGCTTTAAAAATGTGAAAAATAAATAAATAAATAAATACCTTGTTGATTGTTGTTGTTGCGGAAGTTTCTCTGTCTGCGACCCCTGAAACCTCGGCCTCTTTGCGGATAGAACTGGGGTTTGTAATCCTGGGAGCTGTTATTGTAGGAACCTCTGGAGCCTTGATTGTTGTAGGGACGGCTGGAAGAGCGGCTCCTGCCTCTGCCGGCCCGGCCAAAAACCCGATGGGCAAAAACTGTTTTAATGGATTTATGGGCTTTGTCCAAACAAGCAAAAGTAGGCACGATTCCTATTAAGGTCCTTAACCAGGGAATCTCCAAAAAGGAGGCCATTAGCCTTAACGCCGGGATCTTGAGAAGCCAAATTAGTTTATTTGGGATCCAATTTGATAAGCAGACCTTTACGGCGTTCGTGTGTGATAGCTGCATTGGCATTCCCTAGAAAACAGAAAGCTCTTAGCACCCACATGGAAACATCATCGGCTGACAATTCAGTACCATCCAGGCGAGCCGCATCTGCCAAATCAAAGATTCGAGACAAGGGACCAACCACATCAAGTAACTTGTCTTGGCAAGTAGACCAAGCTTTGGCCACTCCCTTGCGGGGATCCTTGCCGAACTTGGAGAAAAAAGTGAGCAAGGGATGATCAATAGAAGGAACCATGATAACCTTCTCTGCCAAAGAGGGCTTCGGACACTCCGATTTTAACCTGGACCTGACAGTCGAGTCCAAAGGCAGACGAAGCCTGGCTGAAATATATTCACCAACATGAGGGCCAGGAAACCATTCGGTGGAATTAGGATGGCGAATGGTGGCAGGGTCGAACATAGGCATACCTTCAGAATCTATAACAGGATCAAAAGAAAAAGAATCAGATTTAGATTTCTTACAGGGAGGAGAACTTGGATCAGATATGTCAAACAGATCAAAAAGGTCATCAGCGTCACCCATGTCGTCGTGCGTGTCCAAAATGGTGTAAATAACCAATTTCTTGGGAACCTCTGTATGCTTCATTTTTGTTTTGCGTTTGCCCTCTAAACCTGTCAACCCCTCCTTAACAGGAGGCCAGGGAGGCGCATAGTCCTCAATCAATTGCGAGGGGACCTCTCTATCCAAGAATGACGCTTTTGCAGAAGAAAGTAAAGAAGCAGAGGAAACCACCTCTCTTTTTCTGCTATTCCACGCAGAATGGGCCAGAGCTTTGGACAACAGATGTTTCTACTGCATTTTCTACAGAATTATTAACAAATGTATTCAAATCATGCCTGAAGGCCTCGCCTTCCTCATTGTGCCGGTCTGAGCCGGGAGAACTGTCTAGTTCCATGGTGTGGAAAACCTGAGTCAAAAGAGCAGTAGGAAAGGGTTAACTGTGTAGGGAGGGAGGCACCCACAGAGAGGACACTCCCCTTATGGGTGTGTAGACAGCAAAAATCACACGAGCCCCGGGCAGAGGAGGCTGTGTGTGCTGCGGGGGAAGAGCCCCAGTAACGCTCCCAACAGCCTGCGGGGAACAAGCAACAACAACGCTCACTTCGGAGCGAGCGGAGAAAAAAGGGAAATGCCAAGTGAAAGGTCTCCGAAGCCAGCCACGCACTGATAAGGGGGCTCGAAAAAGAGAGTGCGCAACGGTAGAAACCAACTACAGTCAGCGCCGCGGGGGAAAGGGAAAACGAGCGAAACACTCGGTTACGTGAAACAGTGAGGATATAGCAAGCGCAAAGCTGGCAAAGCAAAAGTGAATATTTGCAGTCAACAATAAACAGTAAATAACCAAATAGGAATCATAAAACCAAATTTCTAGAAGAGCAACAAGGACAAGGCACTTATCTAACTGCGAGAAAAGAGGACTGTTCGCAGTCAGATGGTGACGTTATCCTGACTGATGCTCCATGATTGGGTGTGATGTGTTTTCTGTTACGTTCCCATTGGCCGGTTTTGTTTCCCTAGGCCCTCTGGAAACTATAGTTTTTTACTTATCTTGGCTGCTATGGAAAAATAAAGCAAGATGAGAAAGCATAATAGGAGCCTCCGGTCTTGCCATAAAATTGCTATGCACCTGGTACATAATAAAAAGTCATTGCAAATTGCTGCTCAGTTCGTTGGGTTCTTGGTGAACCTACAAGTCCTATAAATTCCCACAGCCAGTAAGGTCCAGCGTATGTAACGGTATATTGCTTTAAAAAAGCTGTCATAATTAGAAGAAGTTACAGGTGAAAACGTTGACCCAATAGGCTGTTTTTTTAAAAACTAATTTTCAATCGTTCCTATATTTAATTGTTAGTTTCTATAAAAAAACCTTGATGGATCTACAAAAATGACCCCTTGCTGAATTCAGAATTTTTATGTCCACTTTTCTAAAATGTATAGCTTTCCAGGACCCTTTATTGCTTTCATACCCATTTCTACCATTAACTGGAAGGAGGTCGAACGCACAAAAAATAACAAAAATAGGCTATGTCCCAGAAAAATGCCAAAACTGTGTAAAATATGTTGGTTTTCTGACAAAAGTCTGTCATTCCCTAAAAGCTGGAAAAATGGTGATTCCAGCGCCACAAACCCTTTTTGATACCATTTGCAGGGAAAAATCCAGACGCTTTCGTTTGCAGCCCTTTTGGTCCAATTTTTCCCCCCAAAAACAAAATGTAGCTGTATTTCTTGGATCCCTCCAGGGGAATCCACAAACCCTGGGTACCTTTAGAATCCCCATGATGTTGGAAGAAAAGGATGCAAATTTGGCGTAGATACCTTATGTGGTCAAAAAGTTACAGGGGCCTAAGCACGCACTACCCCAAATAGCCAAAAAAAAAGGCCTAGCACAGGCTGGAAAAAAGGCTTAGCATGGAAGTGGTTAAGGCCCGAAGTAAAAGGGGCAGTAGCCATGGAAGGTTACAAATGAAGACAAGGCTGTACAAAGGAGGGACTAACAAGCCTATTAAGGAATCTGAAGCCAGCATTTACAAAAGACAATGACCCAAGCCAATGAAAAATATGGGCAGAGAATGGGCGCAGTTTCTCTCCTATGCTGTACTACAGCAGTCTTTCAAATCAAGCAGGGCAGGGGCGCTGCCACTAAACGCGAACTCTAAAAAAAGCACCATAGATTGTAATAATAATTAAAACCCACTTTTCGGAACTGAAATCGTCATTTATAAGATTTGACTGTTATCATTCCCATGACCAATCTATTAATTTATCACGTAAACTAAACAGATTTCCAACACCTTGGAAATCCTACAAAAATGAGCAATTATAATCTATAGTGATATATAATGAACGTTAAAAATGATGATAGATATTTTCGTATGAAAAACACACAAATAACACTTTGGTCACTCCAATATTAGGGGACCTTAAGAGCAGTCTACGATTCCTCACCTGTAATGAAGAATCATAGACTGAAAAGTTTAACATTATGATTTATACTATTTGTTTTTTAATCTTTTTATTTAACAAACACAAAATAAATAAGAAGCATCAGGCGACCATCAATAAATTTACAATAATCACTTAGACATTACTGACCACCACAATGGATACTTCAGATTTTCTTTAGGATCATGGAGATTCCAACACCACAACATGAGTTTGCACAGTCGGAGGGACACAAATATCACCTCTATAGCTATTCTATGCACCCCAGATTCTCCCCCATTTTCCAGGATGACCCGTAGCCACATATACCGATCTCACCCTTAACATACTCCAATCTAGATCTTCCTGTCACGTCTACTTCGGCTCCTCTGGATCAGGGTGATGCTCAATGGGGTCCACCTCCTGACTTACCCACACTCTGACTAATAAATCAAACAGAGCATAAAGGTAATCAAGCGAGGGAAAGGTAAGGGTGGGGTCTGCGGTGGAAAGGGATTACCCGAAACGACAAAATCACAACATGAATACTTAATGATAATCCTGTCTACTCTCAGTACGGTCTCGCTAGAATCCTGAATATACCTGTATGGGCTTCTCAAAAGAAGCGGTTCCAATGGCTCCCATAAGATACCTCTCTGATTGTCAAAGGAACCCCACCGCCTGAAAGATACAAGATCCGCTGATCAATACCACACCAAGTAACTCATCTGAGATAATCAATACTCAACACTTATACCTCCATACTCACATTCATTCCCCACGTTACCCAAAACAAAAATAGGAACAAAAAGCAAATGTCCATATCCATTGGTTCCAGAAAAAGAAACAGACTCCAAGAACAAAGTTCAGCAGAAAGTGGGTTTAGTATTCCTGATGCTTGGTATTCCACAGAATTTCCAGAACATCCCAACATGTATTAAACACCATAAGTTAAAAAGTTAATCATAATTCCCATGGCTTAGAGAGTCAAGAGCCATGAAAGTAAATAGTGCCCAAAAACGATACCTCCTTGCAGTTGGGTAGATCACGATCTCTTCGTGTATCACAGGGCAAAAATATGAGAAATCCTCTGCAGCCGCGAGAGGAATAAGTGCAGGAGTAACGCTCCGATTTCTCTACCACTGTAGCCGCGAGCGGGAGAAAACGGGACCAGTCTGTGCTCAGCTTGATCAGAAGGAAATAATTACCAGATTCCGCCGCAGCCACGAGCGGAAGAATGCCAACGGCGTTTCTTGCTCAGCCGAGCAGGGGGAAACACCGCTGCCCGCCGCTGCCGCAAGCGGGCGAAGAACAGGGAAAGATTCACGCTCAGCCGAGCGGAACACTAGGAATAGCCCGCCGCAGCCACTCACGGGCTCAGGAATCCTTTGAAAGCTTCTTTCTCAGAAAGCGAGAAGAATACAGATCTCTACTTCCCAACAGCGCGGCTGCTAGGAAAGATGCCGAGCATTCCAGAATCACGTACAACGCGGTCGCGTTGGTGCGTGTAATTTATGTCGATCGGACACACCTCCACGGTTCTGTCACAAAAAGGCGTCTATGCCGAGTCAAACCCTGACACTTCCATCCATTTACCAAGTTGAGGCACCTGAGTAGCACCCCATAACTGCGCTATGTTACGCTTGGCAATCATACATGCAAGTGTCACCCATTGTTTCCCATGTGTTGTGAGGTCCGAGGGCTCCCAAACATTCAAAATACAACGTCGGCCTCTTTCTGCACCTCCACCCCCAAAACCTCTCTGAACTTTTCATGTATCTTCGCCCAATAGAGCTGTATCTCTGAGTAGTGCCACAAAATATACATAAATGTTCCAGTCTCTCCACATCCTCTCCTGCACCTCTCATCTTCAGCTAAACCCATTCGTACCAATCGAGGCCCCGTCATATCGGACCAATGTAAAATCTTCAATTGCACTAGCCTTAATCTCATCTGGATGGCCACTGTTTTAGGGGATGACACCGCCTCCCTCCAATCTTCATCATCTATGACTAAACCGTCTGCACTCCATTGCTCTCTAAGTGTCGCTAGTAGATTCTCCATATGATTTATCAATTTTCTGTAGATCAGTTAGATGGTTTTAGTGGGGAGGTGTCCGTCCAGCACTCGATCTTCCAGCGGGGAAGCCTCAGGAGGCGTAGTGCCCCGGGGAATATTTGTCAGTAAGGCATGTCTTATCTGTAGATATCTATATCTTTCGCTCTCACTTAGCTGATAGCTGTTTTGCAAGGCCTCAAACAAGAGGATCCCATCTTTCCCCCACACATCTTTGACTCTCGAAATCCCGATGAGGTCCCATCGGTCAAAGCCCTTTGTTTTCCACAAGTTACCTAAGTCCTCGGAGCTCCAGAGAGGAGTGGCCTGTGTGATCCTCCCATCCCATTTGAGATGTTGGTTGACCGCGTGCCTCACCCGAACTGCGTGCACAGCCGGTCCAATGAGTAGAATCCTACCCAATTTGGTGTAAGGGGCTCTCATATAATCACGTCCGGGCATTTGGCCCCGGTCCATTGCATACCCGGGGTCTAGGGGTGACCCATAAATCGCATGATTAATCGTCGCCAGTTGGGAAGCCCAGTAGTATTGGCAGAGATCAGGTAGACCAATTCCCCCATCATACCAAGGCAGTGTGAGTTTGGAAAAAGCAATACGTGGTCTTCCTTCCCAGAGGAGTCGTCTCTGAAGAGACTCTACATCCCTGAAATATGAGGGAGGCACCGGACCCATAGCATCTGAAGCGTGTATAAAAACCAGGGTAGCGCCATCATTTTGAACAGAGTAGCGCGTCCCAACAGGGAGAGCGGCAACTCCTTCTATTCTCCACATCCTGGCGGAGCCGAGCCAACGGGGGCCTCAGATTATTATGGTATCGTAGCTTAGGGTCCATGATCATAAAGATCCCTAGATATCTAAAGCCTGTCTGCTCTATCCGGAGGGGACAGTAGCTCGGGATGTCTGGTTGGTCCCCACTGATCAAGAAGAAGACCGACTTTTTCCAATTAATGGCAAAACCCGAGTATCTCCCCAATATGGCCAGGACGTCTAGGAAATTAATCAGTGAGACCCGGGGAGTGCTAAGATAAAGCAGGATATCATCCGCGTATAGCGATATTTTGTCCTCCCAGTCTGGTGTCCATCTTAGTTCTCTAATCGTTCTTTCCCATCGCACCCATGCCGCAAGCGGCTCAAGTACCAGTGCAAACAGTAACGGGGAGAGCGGACATCCCTGTCTCGTTCCACGTCCCAGAGGGAAGTCTGCGGACCTGTGGTTATTCACCACAACTCTAGCAAGGGGGCATGAGTACAAGAGGCGTACCCACCCAATAAACTCTGGACCAATGCCAATTTTACTCAAGACTGCGAACAAATAAGGCCATTCAACTCTGTCAAAAGCCATGGTGGCATCTAAGGACAAGAGAACCGCTGGCTCATGTATATTTGATGCGCTGGCCAGAATCCCGTGCAGTCTCCGTATATTTAGTGCTGTGTTACGACGGAGCATCAATCCAGACTGGTCCGGGTGGGTCAATGCCGTAATGACCTTCACTAGTCTGGTAGCTAACAATTTTGCCAGTATCATGGGCTCTTCATTTAGCAGTGAGTTTGGTCGGTAGGAGCAACACTCCGTCGGAGGGCTACCTTCTTTATGGATGACTACTATATTAGCTATACCCTGATCATAGGGGAGCTGTCCTTCCCCTTTGCTCTCCAGAAACATATCCCGCAACATGTCTGCGTTCTCGGTCTCTGTGTGTGTATTGGCCGCCGTGTAAACTAGGCTATAGTATGACGAGAATTCCTCCACTCTCTGCTGCGAATCCGTAATTTTACCCAAGTCATTTGAGTGCAACTCCGGCACCAATCTCGTCGCCCTCTCCCCTTTCTCTAGCCACGCAATCAACTTCCCGGCCTTATCACCATGTTCATAGAGCCTACTTTGAGTGACTGCATGCTGCGCCCTAGCACTCGCTCTCGCCAGGTTCTTATACTCATCACGGAGGAGTTTCAATCTGTGTCCCACCTCCTGAGTGCTGGTCTTCGACTCCTCCCCCTCCAGTGCCACTAAATCAGCCTCCAATCTATTTATCTACTCGCAACCTTCTTTCTTCTTTCCGGAAATCAGGGACAGTGCCTGTCCCCGGATCACTGCTTTGTATGCCTCCCAAAGGGTGCTCCTTGACTCCACTGTCCCCACATTATTGTGGAAGTAGCTATCCGTGGCTGTCTTGACCTCTTTCTTGATGGAGGGATCTTTTAACTGCCATGTGTTTATGGGGACAACTCTACTAACATCCCTGCATCCCACCTTTGTGCGAAACCAGACCGGCGAGTGATCAGGGATTCCTCTGCCCAAGTATCTCACATCTCTAACTCCGGCTATCTGCGACGTAGGCACCAAGACATAGTCTATTCTCGATAGGGAACCATGAGCCGCCGAGGAGTGTGTGTAATATTTGTCTAACAGGTTTCTCAATCTCCATCCATCCGTCAAACCAGAAGTCTCCACAAAATCAGACAACCATCGGCAAGAGGACGGCAAAACTTGGGGAGGAAATCTATCCAACTCACCATTCATCACAGCACTAAAATCACCTCCCACAATCAATATTCCAAGAGGCAAGGATAGGAAAATTCTACACAGATCATGAAAGGTTTCAGATTGGACGGCTGGCGGTACATATATGGACAATAGGGTCACCGTCCTCCCTCCCACAACCCAGAGATCCCAATATATCTGCCACGGCTGTCCGTCGAGGTGGCTTGAATCGTCAGTTGTAAGGAATTTCGTACCAATATCCCCACTCCCCTGGATCCCGAGGTGAATCTGGAATGTGCTACCAGTTTATATCCTCCCCTGTGCAACGCCATACAACGATTCCCAACAAGGTGCGTCTCTTGTAACAGAACTACATCGGGTGCATGTCTCCGGATCAACTGATTGACCATCCCTCGCTTTATCTTATCTCCCAGCCCATTCACATTCCAACTAAGCGTGGTAATCCCCAATCCCTGCCTAACAGAAGACATTAAGGCGGTACATCTCGTCTATGTCACCTGATGAATGAAAGAAACAATGACAACAAACTTCATTACAAAAACAATTTTTAAAAAACCCACACTCAATACTAATAGAAAAACAGCTCCCCTCCCTGCACACCTGCATGTAGCTTACGCTTATCCCCAACTAGCAGTGTGCCTGTGGCCCCCAATCTAATCTACAAGTAACTAAAGGTAGAAAAACAGAGGAGGACCTTCTAACAGGTCCGCCATCCCCTCCCACTCCCCGATTCATAATAGCCACCCCTGCACTTTTCAAATAAAAAAAACCTAGCTTGGCTGTACTAAGCAGGGAATACAAACATATGCCCCCTTCGCCCCAACAGCAATGTACAACTTAGGGTTGCCCCTCTACGGTCCAGCATTTACAAGGTCATTGTTCATCGGCCTCCGCCATCTCCCGTGACCCGAAGTCCGACATTTGGACATTATCTAACCAATCCGCTGCCACTTCAGGGCTGTCAAAGAACCAGGTCTTTCCATTAAGCTCTACACTAATACGGGCCGGAAACATCATGGCGTACTTCATACCCCGGTCTCTCAGTTTCTTCTTCATCGTCAAGAATCCCTGTCACTGCTTTTGCACTGTTTGAATGAAGTCTGGGAAGAACAGCAGGGTCGCGTTCTCACATACCAATGGGGCTGCCGCCCAAGCAGTCTGGAGGATCACATCTCTATCAAGGAAATTAAGGACTCTGGCTATCATCGGGCGGGGGTTCACCCCTGGGCAAGGTCTACCACCCGGAACCCTATGGGCAGGTTCAACTGTGAAGAATTTGCTGAGGCCTTTAGGTTTGAGATGATTGAGAATGAGGTTTTCCACAAACAGATCCGGCGTTGGACCCTCTGATTTCTCCGGTACTCCGAGTATGCAAATGTTGTTACGCCTTGCCCGTCCTTCATATTCATTGAGTTTGTGGTCAGTGAGATCCCTGGAAGTCCTGAGATAGCGCACTTCCTGCTGCAACAGGTTAACGTTGTCAAGAATGGGGTTATGCATGGGCCGCTGTCGGCGCAATGCGTGGCATTCGGAAATCCATCCTGCCGGAACCACATTTCCCAGAGGGCCAAGGGGTTACGCTACGCAGGACGTCAGCCACGCATCCCCGGAACTTAAGCAGTGAGGCGGAGAAGGACGGTGCCGATAATTATGCCGAGTGAGTGCCGTGGTTGGTCGTGGAGGACTAAGCGGTAATTGTGAGTACTTGCTTTCCGTGTGGATGCCGGTTGGAGGCACACGGATGTGTTGACAAGCGTACTTGCGCTGTGTCATTTTGTGAGATACACGCGGCTGTGTGTATCAGTCTCTCATGAGTGCCTGACTATTTTCTCAAGCCACTTCTGTCTGTTTTCCCCATTGGTGGAGACGTGCGGCTGCATTCTCTTGCGGGGGAAACCCTTTGGGACACACGTTCTATGGTGAAACCAAGTCAGGATTTATACGAGCGTTTTGGAGGAAGTACTTTTGGGTGTCTTTGACTCGCTCTCCGGATATCAACAGTTTGGGCTCAAGCTGATATAAAAGTATATAGCACTGTGATTCAAGACAGGATTATACATACTCTTCTGTGCTTATAACGTATACAGTTTAACTGCTGAAGAAGACATGATATGAGGGTGAAGTAACCTTCCGTATGTTTGCATATCATTTGTTTGTCGACAACATCTTTTGTTATCTTTTCTACAGTACAGGAGAGTAACTACAATGGGGGTGCCTACTCAAAGTGAATGTGAGGCTCAAGGCAGAACACTGAAATGAAGTGGTAGGTGATGTACTGGAAGAAGTTTATGCAACCGGTGAGAAGATACATAATCTTATATTGTTTCTTGTTCTTTCCAGTTGGTTATCGTCACAGATAGGACCCTAGTCTCTCTCTCCTGTATATATAACGACTTTGCATTTTCCTTTTCAGGTAGGATTGTGAATACATAAGAATTGTATATTACAGCACTTGTAGTGTCTAGGACTCTAGTGTAGTTAGGGAGGGGGTGCGATTCTAAACACCTTGTCTTTGTCATTTCAGATCTCCCTCCCCGCTGTCCCCTTCCTTTCCCGCGCTCATGGAACCATTCTGTTAGTCTGTGGTTGTCAAGTCAGGCAGCAGGGTGATTGCGTGGGTGTGGTTATAGGTCTCTCAGCACAGCCCCGAGGAGTATTGTGGCGGAGCCTGACAGAATTATCGGCCCACGGAAACTGTCCTCCTCTTGGCTGTGTTGATTTAGACTGGCCACGCTTGATGACGTTCTGGCAGCCCTAGCCTTAGTACAGACAGAACTGGCTGCCTCCAATAGAGAAGTGGCGGCTTCCAGGTCTGAAAATGCTCAATTACGGGCCCGCATGGACCGATTGCAGGGGAATCCTTTTGATGCTGGGGCTAGTACTGCTTCTCCCCCTTCTTTGGTGGTAGAAATGCCCACACAAATACCACTGGCTCCCCCTGAAAGGTTTTATGGGGACAATAAAAAAGTGCAGGTTTTTATGACACAAATACTCCTGCACTGATGTGTAAACCAAAGATGTTTTCAACCAATCAGGCCCGGGTGGCTTTTCTGATTTCCTCCTTGGTGGGGAGGCAGCACAGTGGGCGGTCCCAGTGGTTAGAAGAGACGACCCCTTACTCTACGACTGGGATGAATTTAGGGTAGAGTTCGAAAAGACATTCGACCGCAGAGCTGAAACGCTTTCAGCGGACAGAGAGTTGTTGGTCCTTAAACAGGGTAATATGGATTTGGTGACTTATTTGAATAATTTCCGTCGCCTGGTTGCTGAAACGGATTGGCCTGAGGTCAAACAATCTGCTTTATTCTACCAAGGTCTAAATGACGAAATGAAGGATGTGCTGGCACATATAGACCCTCAACCCCGTACCTGTTCTGCTCTCATAGAGCTTGCTCTCCGTCTGGATCATAGGATAAGAGAGCGCAAAGGCGAACTAAGAAAGAAAGAGCCGGTAGTGGTGGTTCATGAGCGAGGAGGAGGGGGTGGCGAGAAACCTATATCCGCACAAGACGCGATGGAGATAGGAGCCGTCCGGGCTTCTTTGTCCTTCAGCGAAAAGGAGCATCGCAGAAAAAACGGCCTCTGTTTGTATTGTGGGAAAAAGGGGCACTACCTACGGGAGTGTCCAGTAAAACCAAAACCCGGAAGGTCTAGGACCGGTCAAGCCGCAGCCGGAACATTAGAGAAGAAGACAGAAAACTCCAGTGCTTGAGAGTGGAAGGAGGGGAACCCTCAAGCAGGACCATCATCCCTTCAATTACGCCTAGTTGTGATCAGGAAAGGAACCACGTATTTTTGTCCATGTCCTTGGTTATGGAGTCAGGGGAAACAGGAGTCAAGGCTATGGTGGACTCAGGGGCCACAGGTTGTTTTATGGACTATACAGAAGCAGAAAGGCTGGGGATACCGCTCATCTCAAAGAAGCAACCTGAACTGGTATATGCGGTAGATGGTAGTGAACTAATCGCAGGACCCATAAAATACCATACCCCGGAATATCGGTGCATATGCAACGGCCTCCACCAGGAGATGATCTCGTTTAACATCATACAAGCTCCACAATATGGCATCATTTTGGGGCTTCCATGGCTTCAAAAACACGAACCCTATATCCATTGGACCTCAAAGACGATCTGTTTAGTCTCGGATTATTGTAAAGAACATTGTTTGGTGAACACAGAGAGTCCATCTCGGACCTTGGCAATGTTATACAACATCACCACAGCGGCCGAAAAAGAAGTGAAGTTACCATCTTGTTATTCTGCGTTTTCGAAGGTGTTCAGTGAAGAACAAGCTGAGGCTCTTCCGCCTCATAAAACATTCGATTGTCGTATTGATCTCGTTCCAGGAGCTGTAGTACCAAACGGTAGGCTCTATGCCCTTACTGTACCTGAGACAGAGTACTTAAGAGCTTATTTGGATAAATACCTGGCTCTCAGGTACATTCGACCTTCAAGGTCACCGGCATCGTCGCCGTTATTTTTTATTCCTAAGGCGAACAGAGAAAAGAGGTGCTGTATCGACTATCGAGCCCTTAATACCATCACAATAAAGAATCAGTACCCTTTGCCCTTGATTCCGGTCTTACTGGAACAAGTCAGAGCAGCTACGATATACACTAAGCTGGACCTGCGAGGCGCATACCATCTGGTCCGTATACGAAGGGGCGATGAATGGAAGACAGCCTTCAAGACGCGGTATGGGCTCTTTGAATACCTAGGGCCAGATGTAGGTAGGGTTTTACCGGTCGGTAACGGCCGAATTCGGCCGTTACCGACCGGTAAAAGGATTTTGAGATGTAGGGGGCAGAATCGGTAAATTTACCGTTCGGTAAATTTACCGATCGGTAATTTTACAGAATCTGTAAATATACCGGTCGGTAAATTTACCGACCGGTATTTTAACAGATTCGGTAAAATTGATATGTAGGTGGGACTCTTATGAGTCCCACAAGGCCTAAGAAATCGGTATTTTACCATCAAATTCAATTTGATGGTGAAATACCGATTCAGGTGTGCATGCACATGTGTGCATGCACACCTGTGCCATATGACAGGCAGACCTGCCCTTAGGGCAGGTCTGCCTGCCATATGGCCCGACCCTTTTTTGGGGGTGCTAGAGGGTGTCAAAGTGACACCCCCTGCACCCTTGTCAAAATCGGTATTTACCGATTCGGTAAATACCGACCGGTAATGCCCCATTCATTCCTATGGGCTTCAAAGCCCATAGGAATGAATGAAGCATTACCGGTCGGTATTTACCGATTCGGTAAATACCGATTTTTACCGATTCGGTAAAATACACATCTGGATGGACCTACATGTCCACCCTTCATATTTACCGATTCTTAATTACCGAATCGGTAAAATTCGGTAATTAAGAATCGGTAAATATTTTTTACCTACATCTGGGCCCTAGTGATGCCCTTCGGGCTGTGTAACGCCCCTGCCGCGTTCCAATTCTTTTTGAATGAGGTATTAAGGGAGTTCCTGGATCTCTTTGTAGTCGTCTACATCGACGACATCTTGGTATACTCCAACTCAACGGATGAACATCAAAAACACATGAGCAGAGTGTTAGAAGCCTTGATGAACCACCATCTTTATTGTAAAATCACGAAATGTGAATTTCATGTGACCACCGTTGAATTTTTGGGAGTGATGCTGCTTACTCCATCAGGTCAGGTAATGGCTGAAAGGAAAGTCAAAGCCATAAAGGAATGGCCTCGTCCTTGTACTGTCAAGGATATCCAGTGCCTGTTGGGTTTTGCTAACTTTTATAGACGGTTTATAAGTGGATTCTCTGCCCTAGTGACCCCCTTAACCCGCCTTACAAGAAAGAACGTTCTGTTTCTTTGGAATGTCGAAACTCAACGTGCGTTTGATGGGTTGAAAGACGCCTTTACCAGAGCTCCTGTATTGACTCACGCCAATCCCGAATTGCCATTTGTAGTAGAAGCAGATGCGTCTGAAGTTGCGTTGGGGGCTGTTCTTTCGCAAAGACATGAAACCACTGGAATCCTACACCCTATCGCTTATATGTCAAGGAAACTCAGTCTGGTGGAAGTAAATTACACCATCGCAGAAAAAGAGCTACTGGCAATAAGAGAAGCCTTTTTGGAGTGGAGACATTGGTTGTTGGGAGCGGTTCATCAGGTTACGGTCTATACTGACCATCGCAACCTGCAGTTTATAAGAGCAGCCCGACATCTCACTCCCAGACAATTACGCTGGATGCTGTTTTTTGAAGAGTACCAATTCGTCGTCACTTACAGACCAGGAGTGAACAACAAAAAAGCCGACGCTCTGACCCGGCAAGAAAACCCAGTGCTGCATGCCATCACCCCAAACAGGTCCATCATAGATCCAGCGAAAGTGGTGTGTGTTGCCCGATCCGGAGACTTTGTCCAAGCAGTAAGTTCAGGGATACAGTCCTGCGTTTGGAGAACCTGGCTTTGTCATCACCCAGAGTGGAAGATGAAACAAGGGGTAGCCATGAAGGGAAAACAAGTGCTTGTGCCTACCAAGGCATTACAACGTACTGTATTTAAATGGTGCCACGAAATGCCTAGTGCCGGTCATATGGGACATGTGAAAACACTGGAGAAAGCGTTAAGGCAGTTCTGGTGGCCTTCCATCCGCCTGGATTTGAGTCGTTGGGGAAAACAGTGTGTGCAATGTGCCAGAATGAAATCGGACCGTCAACAACCCCAGGGGTACTTGCAACCTTTACCCACGCCTGAAACACCCTGGGAAAGCTTCTCAGTAGACTTTATTGTTGGCCTTCCTAAGGATCAAGGAAAAACTGCCATCCTGGTCGTTGTGGATTTTCTTACAAAAATGGGACATTTCATCGCATGTGATCAGGTACCTACAGCGGGTCGATTAGCACACCTCCTGTTGATACACGTAGTGAGGTTGCACGGACTCCCGAAGGGGATAGTGTCGGACAGGGGGGCCCAATTCACTGCCGGTTTCTGGAAGGTCTGGTGTGCTGAGTTACACATATCCTCTTCCCTATCCACCAGTTTTCACCCGCAGTCCGATGGCCAAACGGAGAGACTTAATCAATCCCTGAAACAATATCTCCGTTGCTATGTACAGGCAGATACAGATTCCTGGGTGGATTGGCTATGGGTGGCGGAATTGGCTTACAACAGCACTCAGCACTCCTCTACCGGTCATTCCCCTTTTTTCAATACTTATGGTCACCACCCTAGAGTCAACCCTTTGATTCTCCCTAGAGACTCAGTCAGGCTGCCAGACGTCAAAGCAAGATTGCTGCGCATTCGCAGGATACTTCTGGCGACGCGTAGGAATCTTGTTCAGGCCAAGGTGAGGTACAAGACACAGGCGGATAAACATCAAAGGCCGTGTCCTGTGTACAAAAAAGGGGACCTGGTGTGGTTGTCCACTAAACATATCAGATTCAGGAGACATAGTGTGTTTAATCCCAGGTTCATCGGTCCTTACCGGGTGGTGAGGCGGGTGAACCGGGTAGCTGTGAAATTGAGATTGCCTGCTCATTTCAAGATACACCCTGTGTTTCACGTGTCCCTTCTGAAACCCTCTCGTGTCCCTGTTCATCGGACTCCCGTGCCTGTTTGGGTGCAGCAGGATCAGGAATACGAGGTGTTGCGAGTGCTGGACTCCAGGTGGGTGAGGGGGAGGCTCCAATACTTGCTTTCGTGGAAAGGCTACGGCCCGGAGGAGAATTCCTGGGAACCGGTGGGGGTCTGTGCATGCTCCCAGTCTTGTGTCCCGTTTCCATAAACTGCGTCCTGATAGGCCGGCCCCTGGACAGCGTCCCTTGTAAGGGGGGATGTACTGTCAAGAATGGGGTTATGCATGGGCCGCTGTCCGCGCAATGCGTGGCATTCGGCAATCCATCCTGCCGGAACCACATTTCCCAGAGGGCCAAGGGGTTACGCTACGCAGGACGTCAGCCACGCATCCCCGGAAATTAAGCAGTGAGGCGGAGAAGGACGGTGCCGATAATTATGCCGAGTGAGTGCCGTGGTTGGTCGTGGAGGAGTAAGCGGTAATCGTGAGTACTTGCTTTCCGTGTGGATGCCGGTTGGAGGCACACGGATGTGTTGACAAGCGGGACTTGCGCTGTGTCATTTTGTGAGATACACGCGGCTGTGTGTATCAGTCTCTCATGAGTGCCTGACTATTTTCTCAAGACACTTCTGTCTGTTTTCCCCATTGGTGGAGAAGTGCGGCTGCATTCTCTTGCGGGGGAAACCCTTTGGGACACACGTTCTATGGTGAAACCAAGTCAGGATTTATATGAGCGTTTTGGAGGAAGTACTTTTGGGTGTCTTTGACTCGCTCTCCGGATATCAACAGTTTGGGCTCAAGCTGATATAAGAGTATATAGCACTGTGATTCAAGACAGGATTATACATACTCTTCTGTGCTTATAACGTATACAGTTTGACTGCTGAAGAAGACATGATATGAGGGTGTAGTAACCTTCCGTATGTTTGCATATCATTTGTTTGTCGACAACATCTTTTGTTATTTTTTCTACAGTACAGGAGAGTAACTACAAGGGGGGGTGCCTACTCAAAGTGAATGTGAGGCTCAAGGCAGAACACTGAAATGAAGTGGTAGGTGATGTACTGGAAGAAGTTTATGCAACCGGTGAGAAGATACATAATCTTATATTGTTTCTTGTTCTTTCCAGTTGGTTGCCGTCACAGATAGGACCCTAGCCTCTCTCTCTCCTGTATGTATAAAGACTTTGCATTTTCCTTTTCAGGTAGGATTGTGAATACATAAGAATTGTATATTACAGCACTTGTAGTGTCTAGGACTCTAGTGTAGTTAGGGAGGGGGTGCGATTCTAAACACCTTGTCTTTGTCATTTCAGATCTCCCTCCCCACTGTCCCCTTCCTTTCTCGCGCTCACGGAACCATTCTGTTAGTCTGTGGTTGTCAAGTCAGGCAGCAGGGTGATTGCGTGGGTGTGGTTATAGGTCTCTCAGCACAGCCCCGAGGAGTATTGTGGCGGAGCCTGACAAACGTCATCAATGAGGCTAGTTGTTTTGACCTCCAGCGACTTGACTTTCTCACTTGCTTTTGTGAGATCCGCCCGTATTAACCCCATTTCGATTGTCACGGTATCAAGTTTACTGTCCAAAGCCTCCATCTTCTGGCCCAAAGAAGTTCGGACTCCAGTAATTGCAGCCATAAGATCCACCAACGTAGGCTCTTCACTTGAAGGAGTGTCCTCGGAACCCCCCGCAGGGCCCCTTTTCGAGTCAATCGGGGACCCCTTGGGTTGTGTATAGCGATCCAGTTTGTTAGTTTGGATTTGTCTAGTCCCCCTCATGGATTTTGGCAGGGGTTTGTCCGGGTCTGCTCTCGCCACCATCACGCCCCTCAAAGAATAGTATGTCTTCTCACGTCCACCTTCCAGATTACGGCGTCTTCGCCAACCCAGGTCATCAGTGGCGGGATGCCTCCAATTGCACCACTCTCTCCCCTGCCTGTCCCGGCCCAGGAAGTCAATTCAGGCCTACTCTCAGATACTATCGGGTCAGGAGAGATGCAGTCTCGGTCCGCGGTCAAACACCACCGCCAGATCCTCCCCGGCAGTCCACTGCTGTGTGGGGCGCAACCGTTAGACCCCTGTCACAATCCGCTCTCCAGGGATGATTGAGGCTAGGCGCAATCCCAATATCAAGCAATCATTAGGCAGTTCCCAGAACATCCAGGACCATCGGGGACTTACAACCAGTATCCCACAGGCAGACCTAATGATCAGCGAGGCGTCCGCTCCTTACCGCCGTGGCCCCTTCAGGAATCCCGCGCCACCAGGCGTGCCCGGCAACACGAGACAATCGTGGCACCACCCCACCCCTCCCGGGTGGTGCAATACCCAGATCGGCGGGCCGATCTCGCTGGCAGCGGTGCCTCAATGCCCCACTCCTTCGCTGGGCAGAGTCCAATGCATCGGGTTCTCACGCAATTTGTGGGGCCGCAGCAGCACTTCTCACCATTCAGACCAATTCTTTCGGGACCGCGATGCTCCTGCGCCTCTTCTTCAACGCACGGCCGATATTGGTGCGCTACCGGGCTACTCAGGGTTCCCGACGCGGTCACAGCCTGTCCGCCCGATCCTCCACCTGTTCATTTCTGCCAGGCGGGCCGAGTCTGGCCGATAACAGCTCTTTTATGCTCCCACAGAGCTCACCGGTCCACGTTCTCCTAATGCCGGGGCAAGGGAAATCCCATATTTACACTCAGGCTCCTCTCAATTTATTTCCCCCCCAGTCTTTCAGCCGGGCCGACCTCGTCTGTTCCCGGCAGCCGATGTTGTCGAACTCTGTGGCGGGTAGATTTCCACTCGAGGTCCCGGCTTCACAGTTCGGCAGGCCGCAATCTCCCGGGTGGTATCTCTCGGTCACCGGATGTCGGGGGAAGCCCAAAACTTCGCCAGCAGGCACCGCTACTGTTCCCCCACCTGGGAGTGGGGTCGGGGCCAAAGATATTCCACAGGATGATTTGTCAGGAGAGGAAGGTCGGTGGAGCCGGTCTTTAAGCGGCCATCTTGGTCGCTGACGCGGCTCCTCCCCCCATGATTTATACTCTTAATGAATGTTTTTTTTTCTGTGTGAATAAATCCGAAGCTTGGTATGGCGCAAAGGATTGTGGGCATGCAGATTGTGCACAAAAGATTGTCAACCCATCAACGTCATTTCCTGCACATCCTCCCTGTTGAAAAATTGCCCGCATCTCCCGCTTTCTTCATTATCTGCAGCACACAGGGCTGGCCCTCTGAGTATCTCTTCTGTAATACAGCATAGCAGGGGACCGAGCGGCTTTTTTCGGATTGCGTCGTTAAGTGTTAAGTATAAAAAAAAAAGACCCCTGTTTGTTCTAGGGTGCAGCAAATGCGTTTTTCTCATCACGAGCTCTCACATCCCGAAAACCTGCTTTTATGTATTTGTGTCTTCCCAGATGGTGCGACCCTACCCACAAGTCTTAGACGTCAGGGTCAATGGGGCATATTATCAAGGGGGTTTATCTCCTCTTTTTTGGCTTTAAAAGCCAAGAAAGCGGAGATAAAATTATCTCCCTATTACCTAGCTGTCGCTAACACCAGTTAGCGACAGCTAGTAGGAGATAGCGACCATCTTGGGCCCCACTTTGCATGTCAGTGAAATTTATCACTAATGACATGCAAAGTGGGCGTGCCAAGATGTTAGCGACTGGAAACAGTCGCTAACATCGCTATCTCCTATTACCAACTTTTGGAGATATTCGCGCTAAGCGCGAATATCTCCAAAAGCTAACACCTGCCCTGAGCAGTTCTTAGCCATGTTATCCAATGGGAGGTGGATAACATGGCTAAGAGCATTAGCTCGGTAATGCATGAATATCGCGGACTTTTCAGCGATATTCATGCATTGTGGCCGTTTTTTATCGCATTTGCGATAAACCTTGGTAATACCAAGGTTTATCTGCGATAAAAATCGCCGCAGCTCAGCGGTAAATGTTTGTCTCTAACCAAGCAATAGCGATAATTATCGCTATTGCTTGGTAATATGCCCCCATATTTGCTAAGAACTTGCATTGTCCGCTTGTGCCATGCACGTGGATGCAAGGGAAGGCTAGTCCAGTGCTTAATTTGAGGTGGTTTCGGTGCTCTGCACTGCACTTAATTGTCAACTCTGCGGCTTGTAGGAGTCTGCCACATGGTGGCACCGTCTGTCTGATTTAAAGATGTCACAACAGTTGTTTATTAAATCAGTATACATTAAAAATGATTATTGGCTGAATTGTCAGACTGGTAGGAGTGTGATGGTTAGTAGTTGTGTTGGTACTGCCATTGGCTACAATGGGAGGGGTAATGTGTGGTGTAAGCTGCAGTGCCTTCCTAATGACTTATTTAAGTAATATTTACTAAACCATACAAAGGTATATTTGCGCCACTTGCTTTGGAAAGAAATGTAACACAGCACATCAGCAGCTTGCACTGATCTGTACTACACTTGGTAGTTAGGGTCGGATTGGGAAAGCAGGAACTGGCCGATGGGCCTGTGCTTATGGACAGCTGTGGGTCCCCCTTTTATGCACACAGTCCGGTTTTAACTCATATTTCTTTTATTATTAAAAGAGCATTGATATGCTTATGCCAAAGTCTGCGGCAGCCCCTTTGCCCCCACCACCTCCTACTTTGAGCACACCCAGCCAGACTGCCGATTTTTTCCTTCTACAGAATAGCAATGGTCTTTGGGGTCACAGCCTCAGGGAACTACAGGGAGCCCCACCATGTGAAATTTTGTGAACAGCTTGAGGACTTGAGAGGGTTCTGCTTTCACAACCCAGAGCAAACTTAGGGACATATTTACAAGGAGTTAGTGCCACCATAATGTCACGCTTTCTGACGTTCTGGTGGCGTTAAGTCCTTAAAGCCGCCTTGTAAATAATGTCCCTATCCACGCAGCATTTAACGTGAACGGGGCGCACAATGAGTGTTGCAGTGGGCTTTCCATTGCAACACCTATTGCTTTTTGATGCAGCCCCATAGTTACAAGGTATGGGGCAGCGCCAAAAATATCGCCAGGGAATTCCTGGTCTTAAGCAGGCAATACTCGGAGAAAGGTTTCATTTCTCCTCGTATTTTGTTCTTTCCATGTGTGCTGCAATAGAAATAGCATATCGCTTTCAAAGATTGTTTATGTTGTGTGTTGCAAATTTAATAAAGAAATGTAAACCATAAAGATTGTTTATGTGGAGGATGGTGTCCCTTCCTGCACATAAACAATCACCCCTGCAGCACAGGCCCCCTGGCAACATGCCAGTGCAATGGGAAATTCAGGGGTGCGCCTCATTCTTGTAAATTTGGCGTCATTTCTCACTCTGCCAGTTTCTAGTAAATATGCCCCTTAGTGCTGCAAGATGGCTACCACCCATTCCAGGACAGGTGAGGAAAATGAAACAGCATTAGAGAATCAAGTCTATAGAAATTAAGTGTTACTGTGACCTTAAATGCAATGTGGACAGGTCATTAGGTGTAGGTAAGAGGCAGAGGTGTGGCTAAAATGAACATAATGCCCTGTAAGCTATTCTGTTGGCTTTCACCTACAAATAACTGCATATAAAATACTATGGACACACCTTAAATTAGAAATACAGAGAAGTTAACCCCTCCCATGCTTATGGCTGAGCTGTGCTCATGCCGGAGCGGTTCCGTCATAAAAGGTATACTGGTTCACAGGCATCCATAAAATTTGCAGATTAACCCCCAGCCCCAAGAGATCCCTTCTACTGGAAGCTGTGAATTGCATTGGCTTGTAGCCTGGAGCATATTGGGGTCCAGATGACACAGGTAAGATCAGAGATTTAGATCTATTGGTAAGATAGATTTAACACCATTATCCACAGAGAGATCTTCCCTGAGAAGGTTTCAGCCATCTTTCTGCCAGAAGCCGGGGATGGTTCCAACTTTGGGAGGCAGGACCTGTTGCAGTTAGTCTCCACCGTGTACAAGTCTGGTTTTCATGACATCAGGGTAATTTGTATTTCATTTAGCCTAGAAATTGTGGATCCTGGATGTATTTTGTATGGCCTATTCTGCTCCCTCTCCTAGGTTGCTTGCTCTTCTAGCGACAGGCGATTTTGCCATGGAAGGTTTGTTGTAACTTGGTAATGGTACAGAAAGTTGGTGAGGAGCTCACTGTGCCCTATACTTAGATGCTGCAGAAAAATACTGCAAGGGGATATACCCATTATATTAAGGGTGCAAATACTTCTAACCTAGAGGAGACCCTACTGTAATTACTGGGTTTAAATTTAGATAACAGCCAGCCATGCATGAAGTGTGCTGAGATGGCAAACTAGAAAGTGAACTATAATTGTACAATTATTGAGGCATATTGAAAGAGGGCGGTGGAGAGCAGCTGGATGACACAGGGTCATGGCTAGTATTAAATGAGTTTACCTACCATCTTTTCTCTCTTTCTCACTTTAATCACATGCATTCTTCCCTTTCCCTCTTTAATCACAGAGAGTAGCAAACCCTCCCTCGATTTACCAGTTTAGCCTTCCTTTAAGGTTAAAAACCCAGGAAAGCACACACTCAAAGCCTACAGTGAGGTGTGAAGCATACCATTTCAATGGATAATTGGGTGGCAAATTTAAGCGGAGTATGGAAAAAGATCACTTGGAATAGTTATGTAAATCCCTCTTTTCTAGAGCGAAGTGGTGAAAGCAGCAGAAACTTCACCATTTCTTTGCTGTGCTCCTGTGACTATGGTTTCTGGCCTGCTGCAGTTGAGCCAACTAGTGACTTTTTATATTTCAACCAGTAACTGAAATGTCTCTTGGTTTAAAAATAGTGGTTGTTTTCCTTATCTAGTGCATTAATACCCACTTAACAGTCTTCAGATGATGAGATGGCCCTGCTAGAGTCCAGTCCCCTGACCTATAGTTTGCACATAAGCACTTACATTAGTGATTTTGCAGGCTAATTCAATAGTTAATTCGACTTGTACTGGGCCACCAGTTTTACTGATGGGGGAAGGTCTTGCAATCTGAAGTAAAGTATGCCTGCTTGTATGTATTATTGTTTGTGCAGCATAGTGTGTGTGCCCTGAGACTTGCTTCAGATTATGTAATAGAGCTAAAGAAGATTTGGGTGGGAAGATGGCCTCCAAAGTCTTAGCGAATCTCAGAGCTCCACTGAATTGGGTATTTATTTTGAAACCCTTTCTTCTCAAGGCAGCCATGCAGGAGGGAGCTAGCTAATCATATAGCTCCCTGTGAGAGGACGGAAAGAGTGAGATCTTGAAGCATTGCTGTAATTGTGGGTCATCAGGTGTTAAATTATTCAATGAGGTCATGTATGAGTCAAGAACTCTAAAAGTGAGAAGAAGTAAACATGGACATCATGTAGAATAAACAGATAAGTAGGGATTTGAAACCAGCAGCAGGTTAGTAGGGGCTTCGGGGAACTGGGAGTGAGGCCACAGCCATATAGACTTGAGAGTAAGCTGGAGTCTTGGAGAATTAAATTGAACAGGGTCATTACTGGAAACCTAAGTGTGAGAAGAAGCTGATGGGGCTTAGGGACAAGCAGGAGCTTTGACGATCTGGTGATGAGTGGAAATCTCAAGGCCATAGTGTGTTCAGAGCACCAGGGGAGCTGACATTAGAGAATCCTTAGGAAATTCTCATTGTAAAAATGGATTTCACTTTCCTGGGTGTGTGCATCATAGCTATGGGTGCAGAGAATACCATACCAGGGGTTGAATAGGATTCCAGTTGTTCAGTAGGCTCTGGAGAGCTCAGCGTGAGTAGGAGACTCAGGGATGCGAGTCCGTCTAGGAGCCTCTGAGGACCTGAGAGTAGAAATGAGCTTAAGGGTTGTGATGGAGAATGGGTAGTTTGGGACCCACTGATAATGAGCACAAGCCTCACTGTCTTAGCATAAGCAGGGCACACAGGGGCATATTATCAAGGGGGTTTATCTCCGCTTTTTTGGCTTTAAAAGCCAAGAAAGCGGAGATAAAATTATCTCCCTATTACCTAGCTGTTGCTAACACCAGTTAGCGACCGCTAGTAGGAGATAGCGACCATCTTGGGCCCCACTTTGCATGTCAGTGATATTTATCACTAATGACATGCAAAGTGGGCGTGCCAAGATGTTAGCGACTGGAAACAGTCGCTAACATCGCTATCTCCTATTACCAACTTTTGGAGATATTCGCTGTGGTATCTTCCACACAATAACCCCCCGGCGCCTCGCATGTAATGGAGCTGCCCTCGCGGTGACATCACTTAAAATGTCACCGCGACTGGCGTTCCAAGGCGAGCGCCGGGGACTTCGTGAGAGGGCTCGGGATAGCGAGGCTGTGGCTGAGGTCGCAGGAGTTGTAACGTTGTGATTAAAGACTCTCACTTCTACTTCCTCCTGAGTCGGTCATTACTTGTAAGTGAATTCCACACTGGCGACGAGGGTAAACCTCCCTGCGACCTCAACACGCCAAGAGTGCGAGGAGAAGCCCAGCTGACCGCGTCACACGGTAGCGAGTGTGACAGAAAGCGCCCGATCGCAGTGGAAGGTAGTGAAGACTGCCCTGCGGAACATCGGGTGACTGGCAGCAGGGAGCTGTCACAGCGTAGTGAAGGCGCGGACTGCCCGGGTCATCATTGTAAAGTAAGGTGATTCCCCACATCAACGGCGCGCACCCCAGCAGCACCCTTGCGGGTCGTATCCAGCGGGCACTGGCATCTGGAGCGCAAGTAAAGAAATGTGACTGTATTTCGACCTGGCATGCGGGAAGCGACGTACACCCGGAGATAAGGTACAAGGGCGAGCTCCGCTCGAGCTCGTTTGTCACGTATCCTTTGAGGAGGCGTTTTGAGTTGGGGCCCAAGGGCGTTTGAATCCTGCCAACCCAGGCTCCGGGGTAATGGTGGCGCATGACACATGATCGCATGAAGCACACAGAAGGTAGCGTGCATGATCGGCGGTCGCGTGTGGAGAATCCCACCGCATTGGTTGCTGGCTGACACATAGCGCTGCGGGGAGGCGAGGAGCATTCTCGGCGGATTGAATGGTTGAGAGCGGGACGTCGGAGGGCACCTAGGAGGCGCGACGCGGGAGGAAGAGTGGAGCACGGGAGTGCAGCTTGTCAGAGAGCATTGGAGCGCAGCCTGTCAGCCCAATACTGTATGTCATTGTGATCGAGTGGCAGCGTGGCTGGGAGAGGAGACAGGAACATGAGGGTGATTAGCCGTGTTCATCGCAGCAGGAATTGTGCGTTGTAAAAGGGTGACGGCATTGACTGGAAGGTGATTCGCACTGGAAGCGCACAGCCGGATGCGCTGAGAGACTCTAGACTCTCCTGCCTCGCGCAACTGGTTTAAGCTAGACTTCACTGAGTAACAAGTACAGCGTTTCATGGTGCATCAGGAACAGTCAGCATTACAGCCACCACAGTCATACGCCCTAAGTCCTTGCACCTCACCCCCATACATAAAGGACCGTGCAAGGATTCCTCTTTTTGTCTGCCTGTGGTAGTGTCACTGAGGGAACTTCAGGATAAAGAATGTGTACTCTTTAAGGTGCATACTAACCTACCTTTTTCATTTCAGTGAAATTGTGCCTAGCGGGTGGGTGTTTTCTCAGGGCGTCAGCAGGCAATAGTTTGTACCCAGTATGCAGAGTGTGACCCCTCCACCCTTTTTCTTGACCACCCCAGGGGATCCCAATATCCAGTGGAAGAAATGGAAAAAGGTGTTTGTTAATTATGCCACTGTATGTGGGCCGAACCTGGGTTTGGAAAGAAAGGTTGCGTTATTGGCCTATTATCTTGGTGCGGAGGGGGAAGAAGTCCTAGATCATCTCCCAGAATTAGGGGCACAGGAGTCTAGAGGTCTCAATGAGTTTGAAGTGAGCCTTAAGAAGTTAGACCTTCACTACCTTCCCAAGACTAGCACGATTATGGAGAGGTACCCCTTTGGGAAGAGAACACAAAAAGAGGGAGAATCGATAGAGGACTTTGTATCCGAGTTAAGGAAGTTAGCCGCCACTTGCAAATTTGGTGGAGCAAGTGAGGAAAGAATCAGGGACCAATTTGTTTTGGCATGTAGGGTAGAACGAGTGTGTGAAGAGCTATGGCTCAAGGACGACCCGCCACTCCGGGAGGTGCTCATTGTAGCTAAGCAAGTAGAGCATATGCTTCAGTGCGTCAAAGAAATAAAGCAAGATGCAGGGGAGAAGAAAAATGAGGAAAAGGCCAGTGTCAGTGAGGTAGTGACTGAATGTGAGACTGTGTCAGTAGTCAAGGGCCAGAAGGTAGTGAGTAAAGAATACAAAGAAGGCAGACTGGGGGGAACGTTTAAAGGCACATGCTATAGATGTGGCAAGCAGGGGCACCTAGCTAACGACAAGGAATGCCCTGCTCTCAGGTTCACGTGCAACAAGTGCGGGAAGAAAGGGCATTTCAAGCAGTACTGCAAGAGTGGGCAGGGAGTCGGCAGACAAGGTAGGGACAGGACGAATGTAGTGTGCGACGAGATCGTTGTACAAGTACAGGATTTACAAGCCCCCAGTCCCAGCAGCCCTGTGTGTGCGGAAATTGTGGTGCAGGTCGAGGGAGGACAAGTCACCAGTCCCAAAGACACCATAAAGGTTGGGGAGGTTGAGATGGAAGCATTATTTGACTCCTGTTCCAGAATAACTATTATTAATGCCAAAGAGTTCTCACGTGTGTCTAAGGGAATGATTACCTTGAAAAGAATGGATCTTAGGCCAGGGGGGACAGGGGGGTCGCCCCATCTCCATGAAGGGCTATTTCCTTGGGAAAGTAGAATACAGCAACAGAACAACAGTCTCCAAGGTGTATGTGTCCACGGTAGGAGATAACATTTTGGGGTGGCAGGCACAGAAAGAGCTAGGGGTCTATTTGAATCCTAACTGTGATCCTCAGATTCTTATACAAGAGATCATTGAACACAAAACAGAGGTGGTGACAGAATTCCAAGAGGTGTTCAGGGAAGAATTAGGGTGCCTAAAGAACTACTGCCACAAAATAAGACTGAAGGAGAACGCCAGGCCCGTCGTGGCCAAAGTCAGGAAACTCCCCATTGCCATCCAGGAGGAGGTCAAGTCTGAACTGGAGAAACTGTGCAAGGCCGGAGTCATCGAACCAGTGGAAGCAACTGAGTGGTTGGCCCCCATTGTCGCGGCCAAGAAGAAGGATGGGTCGGTCCGGCTCTGCATAGACTTAAGGGCGTTAAACAAGGAGGTCGTGGTTGACCGCTATCCCTTACCCAACATCACCCAGATGATGAGCATGCTAGAAGGTGCCAAGGTATTCTCTACCCTCGACCTCACCTCAGCATATTTCCAAATAAGACTACACGAGGAGTCCCAAGAACTCACAGCATTCGTGACACCCATGGGCGCATACAAATTCAAAAGGATGCCATTCGGGCTAGTCTCGGCGGCCGCCGTGTTTCAGAGGATCATGGGCAACATGTTGAAGGGCATCCCAGGCGTCATGTGCTACCAGGACGACGTACTCGTATTTGCCAAAAACCACGAGGAGCACGATGGCAGACTGAGATGCGTGCTTGAGAGGTTTCAGTCTCATGGCCTCACAGTGAAAAGAGACAAGTGTGTGTTTGGCTGTGCTGAACTAGACTTCCTGGGACATAAGGTGACAACAGAGGGTATCTGTCCGAAAACTGAATTGCAAAACACCATCGTGAACCTGACACCCCCCAAGGGCAAGGACGAGATCAAGTCATTCATGGGGATGTTAGAGTTTTACGGAAAGTTCATAAGGAACCTGGCGGGGAGAACATATGCCATCAGGTTACTGCTGAAGAAGGAGAATGAATTCCAGTGGAGTCAAGAGTGCCAGAGGGAATTTGAGGACGTAAAGAAGGCACTCGCAGAGGCCCCCAGCTTGAAGTCGTACATACCCAACCGGGCAACCATAGTCACCACCGACGCAAGCGCGAAAGGTTTGGGGGCTGTCCTCACCCAAGTTGGAGATGAAGGAGAAGAAACCATACCCTTTGCCTCGAGGTCACTCCAGAAGTCCGAGAACAACTACTCGGTTATCGAGAAAGAGGCCTTGGCGGTATCCTGGGCGTTGGGAAAATTCAGAGACTTCCTTTGGGGAACTCAGTTCACCCTCCGAACTGACCACAAGCCGTTGGTGGAAGTATTCAGTAGAAAGGGCTTGGATGCCATCTCCAGCAGGATAAGGCGGTGGGTAGTCGGCCTTCAAGAATACACCTTTGATGTTGAATACGTCCCTGGAACACAGAACCTGGCAGCTGATTGCCTATCCAGGCTCGTCGGTGATGAAGGAACGAGGGAGAAGCAGGAGAAGGCGGATGGGGATGAAGAGGACCTTCAAGTAGAGGATTTCTGCACCATCCAGAAGGCGTTGGGAGAAGAAACATGGAGAAAGGCGTTAGAAGAAGACAAAATTTTGGAGGAAATTTACGGAAGAGTAAGAGGCGGTTGGAAGCACGGTGACAAACAGGATGGAAACTTGCGGCCATACTTGGCCATTAAAGACGAGTTGTTCATAATAGACGGATGTCTATTCAGGGGTACTAGACTTGTACCTCCTGCAGCCGTGAGGAACAATCTGGTCGAATTAGCCCACGAAGGACACTTGGGCATCACCAAAACCAAACAGAGACTCAGGGAAAGCTACTGGTGGCCGAGCATGGATCTGATCACTGAAAGAAGAATCAGAGAGTGCATTCCGTGCAGCAGCAGCGACAAGGTCCTAAGGCAACAGACGCCACCCATGGTGTGCAGGCCGCCCCCTTCAGGACCGTGGGTCGAGTTGGCATTGGACATCGTGGGCCCCATGTCTGGAGAACAGCGGACACCCTACATTTTGGTGCTAGTAGATTTGTATTCCAGGTGGCCAGAGATAAAGTTTGTCAGCGAGGTCACGACTAAGACGGTCATCAACTTTCTGGAGGAGGTGTTCATCCGGGAAGGGCTACCTAACAACGGGCCCGATTCACAGAACTAACTTAAGACAAAATCCTAAACTTACTACTTTTGGTATTCACAGAAGTTAGGATTTTGTCTTAAGACAGACTTAAGACAGACTTAAGACAGAATCCTAACTTAAGTCTGTCTTAAGTCTGTCTTAAGTCTGTTTTAGGACAAAATCCTAACTTCTGTGAATACCAAAAGTAGTAAGTTTAGGATTTTGTCTTAAGTTAGTTCTGTGAATCGGGCCCAACATTTTGACGGATAACGGTGTACAGCTGTGTTCCAAAGAGATGGAAGATTTTTTGGAGGGAAGAGGCATCAGACACAAGCGTTGCGCCCTTTACCACCCCGAAACTAATGGCATGGTCGAACGCTTTAACAAAACCCTCAAAGAGAGCATCCAATTGGCCAGGGCCAGTGGCATAAGTTGGAAGGAAGAGGCGTGGAGACGGCTAGAGGCATACAGGTTCACGCCACATCAGACGACAGGGGTCACCCCGTTTGAATTGCTCCGCGCCAGGATACCCAACACTAAGCTGACCCCAGGATGGATGGAGTGGCACAAGGGGTGGTCGGACCGATCTAAAGAAGCTGGGAGTTTGGAGAAGCAAAAGGAAGCCATGGAAAAGAGAAAAGAAGGATATGACCGACACAAAGCCGCGCAGAATGTTGAATTCAAGGTGGCAGACAGCATCAAAATCAGGGCTCCAACAGGGAAGGCAAGTTGGTCAGAGTACACCGGCCCAACCAAGATCACCAAACTATTCAAAAATGCGGTCAAGACTCAAGAAGGGAAAATATGGAACCTGGGGAGGGTTGTAAGGTACCATCCACCTGAGAATCCAAGGGGACGGGAGGGGGACCCTAGGCAGGACCCCAGTTCCACCACTAAGAGGCAAACCATGGTTCCCCCCACAACCGGCAGGCCTGACAAGAGGGTGACCAGACCCCTAGACATTTTGATCAGTATGTAATGATGTGACCTTTGGCATAGCGTCTGTGGTGTTTAGCCGCTCATCAGACCTAGGAACATTTTGATCAGTATGTAATGATGTAACCTTTGGCATATTGTCTGTGTTGTTAAGCCTCTCATCAGACTTAGGAAAATGTTGACAGTTACACACCCAAGTGGGTGTCACTGTACCACCAGGTACGTTCTACAGTTTGTATTACACTTATGTTTTTCTTTCCGCAGGGAAGGGGGATGTGTGGTATCTTCCACACAATAACCCCCCCGGCGCCTCGCATGTAATGGAGCTGCCCTCGCGGTGACATCACTTAGAATGTCACCGCGACTGGCGTTCCAAGGCGAGCGCCGGGGACTTCGTGAGAGGGCTCGGGATAGCGAGGCTGTGGCTGAGGTCGCAGGAGTTGTAACGTTGTGATTAAAGACTCTCACTTCTACTTCCTCCTGAGTCGGTCATTACTTGTAAGTGAATTCCACATTCGCGCTAAGCGCGAATATCTCCAAAAACTAACACCTGCCCTGAGCAGTTCTTAGCCATGTTATCCAATGGGAGGTGGATAACATGGCTAAGAGCATTAGCTCGGTAATGCATGAATATCGCGGACTTTTCAGCGATATTCATGCATTGCGGCCGTTTTTTATCGCATTTGCGATAAACCTTGGTAATAGCAAGGTTTATCTGCGATAATTTCTGACGATGCTTAGCGGTAGAAAATTCGTTGCTAAGCATCGTTAGCGATAAATATCGCTTAAGGTTGGTAATATGCCCCACAGTTCCTAGAAAGTAAATAGAAGCCAGACCTAATAGTAAACATAATCCTCTGAGGGCCTGTTTTCCATGGAACCTGAATCCCCATGAATGAGAAGAAGCTTTAAGGCCTTCTACGGACAGGGAGTGAACTCGCGGGGTCTGTAGATGAGCAAGGTTGAAGGAGATACATAGACCTGTAGATGGACAGCAGGAGATCTATTAATGAGTTGTAGTGGAATAATGGTGTTTCCAGACTTAACCAATGTTAATGACCCCACAAGCTGTAAACTGAATCATGTATCACAAATTTCCCCCAAAATTAGCCCGGTACTACCAAACAATACTTTGCATAAGGTCGTGTATCCACGAATACAAGCCACTTTATTTTTTAGTACCCGGGCCTGTTTTTGACCCCAATCCGACTTTGTTGGTAGGGGTTGCAACTTGCAAGGGAGGAGCATGGCTTTTCCGTGCACCCATCAATGGAATTTCACATAAACCCAGATTTACTAAAATCAGTAAACCTATAGCCCTGCCAAGTACCACACATTATGTGTTAGCCAAAAGCATTTGAAGGCAAGTCCCTGCATCACCACTGAATGCATCCTCAGCTGTCAAACTGAATCCCTGCAGTATAGTAATTAGCACTGTCTGCGCAAAGTTGGCAGCGCCAATCCAAGCTGCTCATGGTTTGGGGGCTGGCTCAGTTATGCTTGCTCTGGATGCATGTACCCAGCATTCTGATTTATTGTATTGTATTGTAATTTATTTATTTATTTATTTATTGGTTTGTATAGCGCTGGAATCAACTCACATTGGAGTATCTCTGCGCTTTGACACCTGTAGAACACCAAGAAATAAATATGAGTGGTAGCTAAATTTAATTTTTAAACAGAATTGTTTTCAATTGTTTCCGAAATTTTAAATGGTCTGTGCATTGTTTAAGTGACAAAGGGAGTTTATTCCAGAGAGTAGGTCCTGCTATGGAGAGAGCCTTACTCCCGTGTCTGGCTTTCTTAGCCCGAGGTACCTGCAAAAGAAAATTATTGCTGGACCTAAGAGATCGAATGGGGGTATACGGGACAAATTTATTTTTCAGATAAGCAGGTCCTAGGCCATTTAGGCACTTGTGAATCAGGCAGCATATTTTAAATTTCGTTCTCTGCCGGACAGAAAGCCAGTGTAATTGGTCAAGAAGGGGTTTGGAAGCAGTTCTAGGAGGGGCATTAAGAACCAAACGGGCCGCAGTATTCTGGATAACTTGTAGTCTGTCCAATACCCCTTCATTGGCAGCAAGCAGTAGACCATTACAGTAGTCAATCCTACTTAAAACAAGTGCCTGGACTAGAGTTCTCCTCACCGAATCAGGCAGAAGAGGAAAAACCTTGCGTAGTAGGCTAATGGTATGAAAGCATATCCCTGAGATATAATTAACATGTTGCTTGAGTGTCAGATCCTGATCCAGACGGACCCCTAGGTTCTTAACAATTGACTTTGGTTCGGGAACAACACCCAAGTCGCTGGGCCACCAGTCCGGAGACCAAAGCAGTTTAGCTTCCCCAAACAACATTACCTCAGTTTTACTGACGTTACATTGAAGGCAGTTGGCCGACATCCATTGTGCCACTGCCTTCATACCAGCTGAAAAAGAGCTCTTCACTTCATTGCATTTATATAGCGCTTGCTACCTCTGATGAGGCGTCAAAGCGCTTTTTCGGTGAGTAGCACGCTACTCCGGGACCCATAGAGGATTAGTCTTGAATTATTATAGTGAAACATGCAAGTACATTTTAAGTGGTGGATAGGTTAGTCAGTTATTTGGATTTGGAATGATAGCAGAAGGATAGAGGAGGAAAAAAGTTTGTATTTATATAGTGTTTGTTACCCCTGATGGGGGGTTGACGCACGCTATTCAGGAAGCCCATAACGGGTTAGCGGTAAATTAATATGGTGAAATATGAAGTAATTTCAGTGGTGGATATTAGTCAGTTATTTGGAGTGAGAAGGATAGCGGAGGGATAAAAGGGGAAGAAAGGTTTGCATTCATATAGGTTACCCTTGATGGGTGTTGAAGTGCTTTTGTGGCAAGTGGCAGGCCACTCCGGAACCCATAAAGAATTAGTGTTGAAGATTAGTGTAGTAAAATATGAAGTAATTTGAGTAGTGGATATGTTATTCAGTTATTTGGTTAGAGAAGGGTAGGTGGCAGGATAGAAGAGGGAAAGAGGTTTGTATTTATATAGCGCTTGCTACCCCTGATGGGGTTTTAGAGCTCAAGTAGCACGCTACTCTGGAACCCATCAGGATTCGTGTTGAATTAGTATGGTGAAACATGAAAATAGTTTTAGTGGTGGATATTTTAGTCAGTTATTTAGATTGAGAAGGGTTGGGAGGGGTAGAAAAGGGAAAAGGTTTTCATTTATATAGCGCTTGTAACCCTGATGGGGTGTTGAGATGCTTTATTGGCAAATAGCATGCTACTCTCGAACCCAATAAAGGATTAGTAGTGAATTAGTATTGTTTTTTTTTAAAGCTTTATTTTCCAGTTTTGCAAGAAAGACATGACATTAAAGATACAATGCAATTGGATGAGTCAGCATTTGTGAAAGGTTGAAAAGACATATCAAATAAAAACAAAAGATACATAAAGCATTAACAAAGAATAATGTGTCGTGACCAAAAACAATATACACTTCCGAGGACAATTACAGAATACAGTGCACATAATGGCCAAGTAATTTCCCTGCAACCCAATCCCAGTGGCAACAGAGATCTAACCTACACCCTCAGGGGTAATACCGGCCTGCGCCTGAGAGCAGTGCGTCGCCTGACGCCTGGAGATATGGGCCCCAAATGTCAATTGGCCTGGATGAGCTGGGAAGTAGAGTACTAAATTCCTCGCAATTTACATTGCAGAACGCGAGGCTGTTCAACCAAGAGCGTAGCGTGGGGGCGCCCTTACTGCCCCACAACAGTGCAATCTCCCTTTTAGCCAAGAGGAAACCCAGCGCAGCTAGCTTGCGAATCTTCCTGGGGAAGTTGGCCACATATCCTAGAAGTGCAATCTCAGGGGTAGGTAGGAGTTGCATGGATAATATGTCTCCCAATGTGGAGTGGACACTCAACCAATACTGGTGGATCTTAGGACAAGTCCAGGTAAGGTGTGCAAAGTCAGCAAAAGGTGCCGAACATTTCTGTCAGTGGTGTGGTCTGGACTTGTCAATTCTGTGAGAGTGGGCGGGAGTGAAATACATCCGCGAAGGAATTTAAAATTGAGTAATTTATGTCGTCTATTCAAGGAGACGTCACTTGTGGCCCTGCAGCAATACTCCCACTGGTCGTCTAAGATCGCCCCTCCTAAGTCCGCCTCCCAAGTGGCCCGAGCCCTGGAGTCATCTAAGGGTTTAAGTGATCCACAGTGCCTATAAAGTTTAGAAATCAGATGTGCACCATCCGGGTTCTGGATCAATGGAGCGAGGGGAGGGACTTCCACCGGGGCTGCGGGAAAGGATGTGAACCCGACTCTCAGAGCAGTCAGTCAGTCAAGTTTATTTGTTTGATTAATTAAAATCTTACAAAAGTACTTTTTTTTTTTAAAAGAATATCATCGGCAGTAAAAAGTTTGATACACCATACACTTAATTATTCTAGCATTATATAATTTAAAAAGGAGAAACCTAAATAATGCTGTCCTTAATATTTTTGTCAATCACAGATAAAAATTTTACAAATGCAGAATTCATTAATACATCATTCGGATTTAGACATGCAATTAACGATTGTCTGCATGTTCTTATTCCTCGAGCATTAAATAATCTCTTAAAGATAACTTTCCTTTCCGACTCTATTGCAGGGCACAGACATAGCAGATGTAAAATGTCTTCCTGACCACATTTACACAACCTACATATCGTATTGTCCTCAAGAGTCTTCCATAGTGGCCGATGACACAAACCAGGTCAAACACCAAAACGTACTCTTATAAAAGTTTGTTTGCTTTGTTGTGACCAAGGAGTTTCCAGATAATTTTGGATTTGCTTTTTTTTGTATCCATTAATAATTGGCCATCCGTGCCTTTTTTTTACCAATAATTCTTTGTCTTTTATCAATGAGAGATGGATAGTCAATTTATTAATTGTTCTTTTAAAACTTTCCTGGGTAATTGTGTTTTCCCAAAATGATATTATCCCAAATTCTTCTTTTGCTTCTTTTAAATATGCCCATGCTTGTAGTTTCCGGTTGTCTTTTACTTCTTGCCATAATGTTCGAGATAATTGATTGTCAAGGTCATTTTTTATACGATACTAGGTTTTCAGAATTTGACCTTTCCGGGCATAATGCTGATTGTTTATCCAAAACTCCAACCTCACCTGTGCTTGTGAGGCATTACCCGGTAGGTGGAATAATATCTTGTAGGTTTTCGCCACTGCGTTGTTAATTATCTGTGCATCTTTTCCATTTAAGACTTCGGAGCCATATGTCAGAGTTGGTAATAATTTAGCAGATATGATCTTTAATAAGGGACCATATGATAGTGTAGTTAACTTCTTTTGTATGGTTCTAAATGCAGTCACCAAACTATTTGTTTTCCTAGTGATATCTTTCCTCTGTGGTAGAAAACTTCCACTATCATTAAATAACACGCCGAGATACCGATAGTTATCAACCTGCTCTAGCTGAGTTTGTTCCAACATCCATTTGTTTTTCTTTTTTCTGTTCTTTGTAACTACCATTATTTTTGTCTTTGCCTCATTTATTACCATCTGATTGTCTGTTGCGTATCTTGATGTTCGATCAATTAGTCTTTGCAGCCCCACTTTAGTCTGGCTCAGCAGCACAACATCATCCGCGTACAGCAAATTTGATATATGTTTTCCTGCTAGCCTCGGTGGATGTGAGTTAACTTCATTTAGTGCAATGGTGAGATTGGCTATAAATAGGTTAAAAAGTAGTGGGGCAAGGACACAACCCTGCTTTAATCCTCGTGACACCCGTATTTTTTGGGATAATGCTCGGCCATCACCAATCCTCACCCTGACCCAGTTTTCAGAATATAATAATTGGATAAGGTTTAGAAGCGAGTCCGGAATTCCATAGACCTCAAGTTTTTTCCATAAAAGATTCCTATTTACAAGATCGAAAGCCGCTTTAAAATCGATGAAACAAAAATATAGGGACTGTTTTGCTAGAAGGGCTTTATCCATTAATACAGATAAGGTTAAAATATTTGTTGTCGTTCCTAGTCCTTTGATGAACCCGGTTTGGTTTGGAGGTAGTATTTGCTTTCTTTCAACCCAATCTGATAAATTTGCTAATAAAATACCTGCAAATAGTTTTGCGTCCGTGTCCTGAAGAGTAATCAAGCGGTAGTTCTCGGGTAGTTGCCAATTGCCCTTTTTGTAAATGGGAGATATTAAAGATCCTCTCCAGGATTCTGGTATTTGCCTTGTTCTGACAACTACATTATATACCTTTGTCAGATAGGTTGCCCATAAATCAGGATCCTCCTTTTAGAGTGCAAATGGAATCCCATTAGGTCCTGGTGCTCCATCCTTTTGTCTCTTTATTAAATTGAGTACTTCAGTGTTCGAGAAAGCACTTACCAGTTCAATTTCTTGGTTTTTATTGAGCTTCTTTGTCTGTTTGTCACCCTGAGGCTTAGGTTGCGATTCAGCGTCTAGGGTCTTTTTGAGGAAATGTATCCAGTCCTCTTCCGTTATTGGCGAAGCTACCACAAGTTTATTAGGTCTATTCAAGCCATTGATAATTTTCCAAAATTCCCTGGAATTTGCTTGATTACTTGCGTGGAAGATTTTTGTCCATAACTCCTGCCGGATTTTATTTTTTTCATTCCACAATAATTTCCTCAAGGTGCTGTTGGTGTTTTTAAGTTGTTTTCGAATTTCTTCGTTGTTCGGGACCCTTGTTAACTGCTTCCTCAGTTTATTACGAATCCACCTGACTTTTTTTATCGTATATGGAAGGTTAATACTAGTGTCTCTTCTTTTCATTGTAATCTGTTGATTTTTCCTATTTCTTGAAGTAACCTCGTTCAATTGGACTACTTTCTTTGTAAATTGTTCCCATTGCTGAAGTGCGGACTGAGTGAACCGTTCTTTAAAGCACTCTTGAACGAATTTTTGGGCCTTTCTTTCCATGTCATCTTTATTGTCCGGTTTCCAAATAAATTTCTTATGGTTGATCGTATCGATCTGACCATATGTAGTTAAGTACGTTTGGTGTTTTGTAAATGCCATTTCCATTTCTAATATTTGTTGGCTATGGTCGCTCTCATTCACTTTTTTTAATCTATAGGAGACAATTTTTTCAAAAATGTTTATGGATAACAATGTAAAATCTATTCTTTTTTTTTTTTAAATCTGTTTATTATTATAACACAAGAGGAAAAATATACATATCGGGTGTCATTAAACGAAAGACAGCACAGCTGTGGACGGGCAAATGAAGTGACAAAATACTGTACAGTCACAAGCAGCAGAAAGAGCAATACAGCGTAAAACAGAAGCAAAACAATTGGATAGCAATGACCGCAAGTACCCCTCAACAGTACCCGCCCACCAGGAGTACAGGATATACGAAGCAAACATGTGACACCCAGATACGTTTAGGCAAAAATCAGGAGAATACGCCACATCTCTTGTGAAGAAGGGAAAAGGGACATAGAATGGTCATAGAAAATAACAAAGGAAAAATAACCCCCCCCCCCCCCACAACCTCCCACCCTACACCCCTGCAGATGGCTACGACCTAACCCCACTAGCAGCGTGTCTGTCGCCCCCTAAACTACACCCCAAGGAAGGGAAAAAGTTGGAGGAGGAGAATATTACAAGACGATACGAGCTCCCAGACTCCCATCCCCCCGCCAGAAGCAGACACCCCGTACGGTAGTATTAAGCAAGTTATAGCAAATCAAGGGACAGTCCGTAGGGGAGCCGCAATCAGTAAAAGGACCATTCCGCCCGACTCCCGGCACCACAGAGGCCACAAATCCCGCCCCGAGCACATCAGACAAATAACAATCAAACACTCAGATTCACGTCTGGCCCTCGTTCCCACAGATACAACCCAACAAAGACAAAAGAAACATGGCATCAAAAGTCCAATCAAGTTCAGCCCAAACCCTCACGTTCTTTCACGAAGACCCCGTACAGTACAAATAGCTCATTGCGATTCTCCACGCGGGCTCTGTCAATCCGAACCGCCAGCACCACAAAGATAACCGAAAACAGTAGAGTGTCAACGTCAATTCGAAAGGAGGGAAAACAGGATAAGCGACCACAGAGTCCAAAAGTCAAAGCAAGTCACTGCCCACCACCGATGAATCAGCAAAGCGGTTTCGATCACTCACGAAAAGAGGCAAAGGTGTAATCCTACAGACGTAGGAGAAGTCACAATGGCGCACGAAGATAGCCACATCCGTCTCGGCTGGGGTTGACATAGGGCTAGATTCACTTCCCGTTCTCTCGAGCCGCCGCCATCTTAGGGTTGCAGGAAATTTTCATGGCACAGAATGCTCTCCCAGCCATATTGATATCATTTGGAAGAACACATTAACCCTGTCCTGATCGTCCATTTATTCGCTCAGCATCAGAGGTAATAGCACAAAATGTCCAAGTAAGGCCGGAGATCAGCAGACAAAGACAAAATGGACGTCGCCAGCCCCCAACAAAGCTGTCACAACTCGCAGCCATCTCTCCACCAACAGTCCCAGGACTCGCACTCCACAGCAGGGAAGCAATGGCGAGAAAGGAGGGGGAAGATACATGAGCCAGCCGTCGATTAAACACTTCCTGAGGTGGTCGAGACAGTACAAAAGACCAAGCGGCTGTCTGTTGTCCAGAAAAGGATCCGCCAGAATAATCCACACACACGGAAGGCTGCCCATGGGCCACTACAGAATCCGGGGGCACCAGCCCCCCTCCGTACACCCCAGCGGCCACAACACCACCAGTAGAGATAGTAAGGGGCAGGACTGCGATCAGCCGGGACCCATCTGATCGTGATGTCTCCAACGTGTGCACAATCTCGTCGAGCTTCCTCCCCAACACTAGGGAGCCATGTTCCCAGGCAGACCGAAAGTCCCCCAGAGCGGCAAAAATATCACCATATGATAGCGTAGCTCCCATCTCCTGTGTCGACGCTCCACTTGACATCGCACACTCCCCACCTAGCTGTACCACAATAGTCGGGACAACACACTCCATCCCATCCAGGCAGCCATCGGGCGTTCCCAACGTGAGAGGAGAATGGGAGCCGGCCATGGGCGATTGCAATCTAATCGGACCACCTTCTGATGCGCGGTAACAGTATGAGCCGGCATCTGAAAAGCGGTCTCTGAGTGTGTCCATCCCCGCTCCGACTAAGCGACAACGGGAAGTTCGGGAGCGGTCCGCGAAAACCGGGCGGGTTTGCAGCCCGTTTCGGAGTAGCCCACCCTCGATAGGCCGACTGTTTTCAGGCTTGCCCGCAGTCCGTCACAGCAGGGACTCTCCCCGAGCACCGCGATTAGTCCAGGGAGCGTGCACAATGAAGTTCAGGCCAACAGCCACTACACTCCGGCAGACCGACTCCACCCAGGTAAGCGTGACCGCTGTTGTCAATTCAGCGCCCGGCCACATAGCTCACTCAAGGTCCCGGTTCCAGGGTCACCAGGGCTGCGACTTTCCGGATCACGTTTCTCCGGCTGTGGGGCTGGCAGAGATCTCGGGATCACACGATCGACATCAGGCCGCATTCAGACGCATAAACCCACAGCGTAGTCACAGGATTGTGTGCAGGATATCCGTGCGGGCCTGGAGATCTGTGGAGCCGGGAGCCTACGCCACCGTCCCGTCCGCCATCTTGGCTCCTCCTCGTAAAATCTATTCTTGATTTTGATTTCTGCGTTTGAAATGACCAGCCAGCAGGTTGGTCGGTTGAAAACCTGCCATTTAGTACTCTAAGTCCCAATGCTTCCACATCCTTCAATAATTTTGTTCCAATTGGATTTTGTTTAGTAATTATGCTAAGGTCAAGCATTTGTTCCGGGATCGACAATTCGTAATTTTGAGACTGGATGAAATCGTCCCGTGTTAATTGTATCAGCAAATTTATATTAAAATCCCCCGTCACCAGAAAGTTGGCAGTCGGGTCAAGTATTATTTGCTACAAAAGAAATCCTGCTAGAGCAACACTAATATTCTTCCGTGATGAGTGCTTTGGAGGAATATATATATTAATCAATATTAACGTATTTCAAATTTTTTGCTCACTAGTTACATATTTTATCTTAACTGCTTGAATATTTGAGTTTTTTGTATCCAACTGTTCATGTTCGATTTGCAAGTCAATCATAATAAATATTGCCAATCCTCCGCAAGGACGTCCAAATTTGCAATATCTAATTGCAGGCACGTAGTAACCCTTATATCCTTGTAGAAAAAAAGGGTTAATTTCCCATGTCTCCAGTAGTAATATGATTTGATAGAGATTTGACAAGGAGTCTATTTGGGCATTTTTTATTTTTTTGCATAATCCATTTATGTTCCAGGAACATAGTCTCATGGGTTGTAGATCGTCCCTCCGTTGATCTATTTTTTGTTCGTTTCTATCCTGTCAGTGCTCGTGTAGCGCTACCCTAATCCAGTTTTCGTTTATTTGTTTTGTTTCTACAGTTTTTATTTCTTCCATGCATTTTTCATCCTCCCGGTGTGTGCTACCTTGGGGTTTTTTTAATATTGAATACACTGGGTTGCTCATTATCTCTTTACAATTTTTTCTTGGAAGTTCTTCCTTTATAAACGGACTCGGAAAAGGTTTGGGCATTGGTTGACTGATTTTTATCCCCCAATTTTGAAAGACTTCTTGTTCCTTCATGATTTGATCTACTAAGGAGACTGTATTTACAGTTAAGAGTGTTAGCGGTTGGGTGCCTTCCGGATTTTGTGCAAAGGCCACAGTTTCAATATCTTTCGTTGTTACTTTTTGTAATGAAGGTATTGATTTCATTAGTTGTAGAATATTACTTCTATTCAGAATGTCGCCTTTGCCTCTTGAGTCATATAGTGGTGTAAAGATTAGTTGAGGTGTCATCTTAAATGGTAACAAGTCTGTCTTTTTTATGTCACCATTTTGATAGCTTTTATAGATAATTTGCTTTTCTCGACCAAGTTTTGTGATAATTAGTTCTTCCTTGCTACATTTGTAGCCTTTAATGTTGTTCCCTTTTTTTTCCATTGAAATTGTATTAGCCGCAGATTCACCTAATTGTTGCTCTGTAGGATCTGGATGATTTCTTTGTTGCTGGAAATTTGCGATTGGGTTCAACGAGTTATTTTGATCTTGTCGAATTGTTCTCTGTAGACTTGCAATTGAGTGATTTTTTTCCCCCTTTACTATAGTCTTAGATTCTGATGAGATGAACTCGTTCTTTTTTTCCTTCATATTACTTTGTATTTCACTTACATCGCTCCAAGATATACATCCATTACCTTTTTGACCACTTTTTAGTTTTCCACCTTGAATTCTTTCGTCTTGGTGTTGTTTTTTATTGTATTTGGTTTGCCTTTGGGTCAGCTGTTGTTGATCCATGGTGTCTATTAACGTAGTTGTATCGGTTGCATGTAGTTTTTTATCTATCTGGACTTTTGCCGACCTATTAAAGATGTCATAATATTTTTCATTACTGTCCACCCTTTCGAGCTGGGTCCCCAGTTCCTCAATACTTTCTATTCCAGATTCTTCTTGGATTGACCCTTCATGGTTCGTTTCTCCTAACTGCTCCAAATTAGGATATACTTTACTATATTTTCATTTTTTGCCTTAATTTTTTCCTTTGTCTCTTCGTTATTTTTTTAACTTGATAATTTTCCTTATTCGTGTTTATCTTTCCTTGGGTCTCTTGCTTAGTTTTCGTTCTTAATTCCATTTCCACATTCTGAACTATTCTGTTTTCTATTAACCTCGGTTCATTACCTTTCACTAGTTCTAATTGATTTCCTCCAGAGTTACTAAGGAGTACCAGATCCGCCTCTGGCTTTAAATATGGGATGCGTGCGTCCAGGTGGAACCAAGCATATGCGTAGCTACACTGCGCCACCAGATAGTACAAATAAAAATCCGGGACACCAAGCCCACCTCTGTCTGGCGGCAAAGTCAGGATCTTCCAGCTGACCCGGGGTGACTTATCCCCCCAGACCAGGCGTAACGGGCAGAACTACCATTTTAATAATGGCGACTCTACCTGCCATGGACAGAGGCAGCTGTAGCCACTTCGTGACCTGTGATTCTAACGAGCCAATAGCACTGCCATAATTAAGGCGGATCATCGAGGCGGTGACAAGGTGAATGTAGACCCCGAGATATTTAACCTTATCGTCACACCACTCTAACAGGAACTCGCACTGCCAGGGTGTGGTGCTAGTCGTAAGGGGGAAAATAACTGATTTATGCCAATTAATGTGGAGCCCGGAAAAATCACCGAACCGGATGATTTCCCGAATTAAGGGGGCCAGATTGACTTGGGGCATTCGAACATATAGAAGCGTGTCATCTGCATACATTGATAGCAACAGAGGACCTTTACGGAATTGTAGACCGCGCTGCAAGTGTTTTTCCTGGACTTGCCGAGCTAAAGGATCCATGGCCAAAATAAAAAGAAGAGGGGATAAAGGGCAGCCCTGTCTTGTGCCACGTGACAAAGGGAAAGGATCAGACAGAGTGCCGTTGAGGCGCAGCCGAGCCGTGGGTTTAGTATATAATAGAGCGACCATAGCGACAAAACACTCCGGCATGCCCATACGACACATGATTGAAAGGAAAAAGGGCAATTTGAGAGAGTCGAACGCCTTTTCAGCGTCGAGCAAAATAGCAGCAGCGGGGGTGGAGGGCTCAATTCGGTGCAACACTCTAAACAACGTCCGAAGATTGAGAGAGGTGGACCGACGAGGAACGAAGCCCGACTGTACCGGGGAAATAATAAATTCCATCAATAATGATAGTCTAATGGCTACGACCTTGGCCAGGATTTTGTAATCCAAGTTCAACAGGGATAGCGGGCTATAAGAGCCACAGAGCATGGGATCTTTCCCGGGTTTGGGTAATAAAATAATCACCGCTTCACGGAATGTAGGGGGTAGAATTCCCATTTCAAGAGCCTCAGCATCAACTTCCACCAAACACGGCACCAGTATGTCCTTACATTCCTTATAAAAGTCGGCAGGGAAGCCGTCAAGACCAGAGCCGAGGATGCGCGCAGGGCATCAATAGCCTCAACAATACTATCGGGGTTGATGGGATTCAAAAGAAAGTCCTGCATGTAACGTTCCAGGTAAACCAGGGCTACCTCAGATAAATAAGATTCTTGATTGCTAGGATCCCCGGATAGACGAGAGGTGTAAAGGGATTTATAATAGGAAAGAAACAGATCGCAAACATCAGGGGTGGAGTGCAAGGGGGAACCATCGGGCCCGGCCATAGAAACAATATATGTGGGGCCTTGGGGAGGGCGCAATGTGTTTGCCAGGAGCCTACCCGGGCGCCCACCCTCACCATACCGACGCGCCACGCAATATTTGTTGAGGAATTGTAGCCCTGCAGCAATACTCTCAGAATTGTTCACAACAGCAGGACCGGGGCGGCTGCACAGGGCGGCACAGACCCAATCTAGGCCGCCGGGTCACAGGCGCCCACAGAGGAACCCGAAACCGGAGCGGGAGTGAGCCAGGAGCGCCGGGTAATAGCCCCAAGTGCAGGCTCACAGACCCCACCAGTAACAGGGCACCCCCGAGGAGCCGAGGGGGGGGGAAGCCCCGCCTCCCCACTGCCAAAGCGCAGCCTCTACCACCCGACCCCCGCCCAGAACCCAGAACCCCCTCCACGAGCCCACCTTCCAGGGCCGGGTAGCCCCACCAATCTAGGCCCCGGCTTCGCGGCGCGCACCAGGCCCGTGAGGCCCGAGCCCCGCCCCAGCCACCAGGGCTGGACCAGAGAAGCAGCGGCCGAGGAGCAGGCAGCAGGAGGGAATCTGGGCCGGCAGCGACGGGTGCAGCGGCCAAGCAAAGGGCAGCTAGGGGCGCAGACTCACCATGTCCCCGGCAGTGCCGTATTCAGGCGAAGTAGGCCGCAGCTACGCCCTGGTACCATCGGACAGCGGCGCCTCTCTCAGCCAGGCCCCCTCTCCTCAACGGGCCTCAAATCCAGCAACGCATGTTCCCGGGCACTGGAGGACAGTGTCCGAATGCGGAAAATTACGCCTGCATCGGGTCAGGAGCAAGCTTACGCGCCCGACCGGCAGAGCTTCAGGCAGATGCGGCCATCTTGGTCGCCTCCGTGGCCACGCCCCGAATTATTATTGTTGAATATGGAATTTGAGAAGTGAACATGTTAGTCTGTACATTTTGATCGAAAAGGATAGTGGAGGGATAAAAGAGTGAAGGTTTTTTTTTTTTTGCTTAGGTCTTAGCAGTAGGAGGAGGCTTTTGGATGAGTAAAAAGGAGTTTTTGAGGGGAGGAGTCAGAGGGAAGAGTTTAGAAAGGTTTGTTTTAGGGGATCGGTATATTAAAAAAGGTGTAAGATGATGCATGGAGGGGTAGAGTAGGAGATAGTCTAGAAAGGGTTATTTTTGGGATCATAGTAGTGGTATGGGGTTTGGGATAAATGAGAGAGTGGCTGGAGAGGACATATTGATAGATGTATAGGATGAGAGATAGGGTAGTGCATTGGAAAGAGAAGTAGAACGAAGTTTGAGATTAGTCAGAAGGTTGGGCTAGAAGATATATTGAGCGAAGTATAGGCTGACAAATAGGGTAGTGCATTGGAAATGCTAAAATAGAAGAAAGTGATAAATATATAGATCCATAAGTACATTGAAATTATATCGATACATCAAGGAGGTAACTATATGTAGATTAAAGATGTTGATAGAGGCACAGGATGAGAAATAGGGTAGTGCATTGGATATGCTTTTTCAGGAGAAAAGTAAAAGACACACAGATCCAAGTACATGGAAGGTACATAGATGCACAATGGAAGTATGTACATGTAGACCAAAGATGATTTGTATATATTTATTATTATTTTTTTTTCTCTCAACAACATAATTATTTTACATGTTTATACAAAGTAATACACAAAGATAGGCACATATATATAGTGAAAACAAATGCTTATATACAGAGGGATATGCTGTAAATTTCTGTTTGCGTATGGTGCTTATGTGGGGAAAAGCCAATTCTTGAGTAGTTTATGTTGGGGGGTAAGGAGCTCCATAGTTTGGCTGCTTCAACAGAGAAGGATGTGCCACCCATGTGTTTTTTCTTGTATGGTGGGATTTTGAGGCAAGATGCACCATAAGAGCGGAGGTTCCTTTGTTGAATGTGTTTGGTGATTTTATTCCTGATGGAGAGTGGTCCCATTCCATGTATTGCTTTTTGTGTGATACAAAGCAGCTTGAACGTGGATCTTCTGGCAACCGGTAATCAATGCAGGGCTTTCAAGGCAGAGGAGATGTGGTCTTGCGGTATGATATGCAAGAGTAGTCTGGCAGCCGAGTTCTGAATCCGTTGTAGTCTTTTCATGGTCGTTAAAGGTGATCCGTGGTAGAGGCTATTGGCGTAATCGAGTTTGGACAGAACAAGGGAGATGGTAGCTTGGACCTTATGTGGAATTCCCAAATGAGGAAAAATTTGTTGCAGCGTTTTTATAGTGACAAAGCTTGATCTTGCTAGTTTGTCCACTTGGGCATTCATCGACAACTTGGAGTACATGGTCATTCCGAGGTTTCTTACTTCCTTCGATACTTTAGGCATTATCCCAGTTCATTAGGCCATGCGGCCAATGGGTTGTATTGCTTCCAATTGCCACACGTGAGTATTTCAGTTTTTGAAGCATTCAATTTGAGATGGCTCCAAGTCATCCACGGCTCTGAAACAGCTGGAAGTTGGTGATTTTCCAATGATTTTGGGGCATTTCAGTTGAAGGAGTATTTGCGTGTCATCTGCATAGTTATAGCACGTGAGGTGAAATTTATTGATCAGTACTGGTAATGACCATGTAGATGTTGAAAAACATGGGTGAGATAATAGAACCTTGAGAGACCCCAGCTTTTGTGGAATATGGTTTGGACGAGAAAGGTGGGGTATGGATGACATTAGTTCTGTGTCGAAGGTAGGACGCGATCCAGTTCCCTCTATGCCGGCTTCATACATTCTTTGTTTCAGAGTGTCATGGTCAACCGTGTCAAAGGCAGCTGAAAGGTCCAAGAGGAGTAGCGCAGCAACCCCGTTGCGGTCAACTATATTCTTCAAGTCATCCCAGATGGCAAGGAGGGCGGATTCAGTGCCTCTTCCTGGACGGAATCCTGTTTGGAATTCTGAATGTACGTCATTCTCTTCAATGAATTGTGACATCTGGGTGAATGCTGCTCTTTCTATCAGTTTACCCAGGAAAGGTCCATTTGTAATGGGTCTGTAATTGTCAGGGTTCAGCGGGTCCAAGTTTGTTTTCTTCAGTAAAGGGCGTATGTGTGATGTTTTGAGTTCTTCTGGAAATATTCTGGTAGTTAAGGAATCATTGATGATTCTTCTTACTGGAGTGGCAGCAGAGGTTGTTAAAAGAATTGTCTTGAAAGTTTGTGGTGGACAGGGGTGAGAAGGACTGCCGGCTGGCCTGCTTGTTTTGACCAGGTCCATAAATTCATTGTGTGAGATGTGTTGGAAGGAACGGAGAGGCTTAGTTAGAGTATTCTTGGATTGTTGTTTTGTACAAGGGTTAGTGCTGGTGCTTGGTTTCTGTTTTAAGAGCCTCACAATTCTTTATGGAGATGTTGTCAATTTATGTGATTTATTTATGTGTCAAGTTATGTGACCTAACATCACAAGAGTGACTTTAATGATTTGCCCAATGGCTGCGCAGCCAAGTCACTACATGTAAAGGCAAGTGTGATGGTAGTAAATGAACTCTGAGACAAGTGAAATTCGTTTTGAAGTTTATTGCCGTAAAATGCAGGAGTCCACGTTGGTGCAACCTCGTCCTGTGCTTTCTGTCTTCAAATGCCTAGCAGTGGCATTCAGAAGTCACAAAGGCGAGTGAGTAGCTACGCACCACATCTTAAATAAAAACATGTTTATAATAGGCATTACAAATACTGTAAACCACAATCATTTTGGAACACATGCATGTTCAGTAAATGTAGGAAAATAAAGAAGAGACTAATACAATGTACCTATCATAACATCTGGCTGCAAGCGGCGAAAGTTGGTGGAAGATATGCTCATATTGACAGCCGCAGGTCCTGCTACGGTAATACCCGCACCGCTTTTGTTGTGCGCCGCGGTGCCAGCAATGTATACAGCCTCTTGATCTCATGCACAAGAGAGGGCCTGCAGCTGAGCATCAAGAATGCCACTCCGGGAGTTGTCCCAGTTCAGCTGGCCTGTCTGGTGGTGGCTCTCACTGTGTCACGCACACTAGTGTCAAATTATTCATCTCCTAATTTAATTTAATTTAGTCAGAGCCGCGTCATTATTCTGTGCCTGTAAGTTACTGCTCTGCTCACAGTTCTGTACTGCCTGTGCTCAGCAGTTCGCTAGTTGGGGGCCGGTGTCTGCAAATGTGGTGCAGATTTTCACAAGCTCTTTTACTTCAATAAACCAGTTAAATCTTACCATCCATTTGGCATTTATCACAACGAGGGCTTTCTGCGAAGTTAGGGACATATTACCAAGCAATAGCGATAATTATCGCCATGCATGGTTAGCGGCTAAAATAATATTGCCGCGTTCCGACGATTTTTACCGCTGAGATTCCTTGATATTATCAAGGTTTATCTCAAAAGCGGTAAAAATCATGCGAAATGCATGAATATCGCTGAAAAATCTGCGATATTCATGCATTATCGTGACAATGCTCTTAGCCATGTTATCCACCTTCCATTGGATAACATGGCTAAGAGCTGCACTGGGCAGGCGCTAGCTTTTGGAGATATTCACGCTTAGCGCGAATATTTCCAAAAGTAAGTCTGTGTTGATAATTGGAGATAGCGATATAAGCGACTGTTTCCAGTCGCTAACATCTTGGCACGCCCACTTTGCATGTCATTAGCGATATATATCGCTGACATGCAAAGTGGGCCCCCAGATGCTCGCTATCTCCTACTAGCTGTCACTAACTGGTGTTAGCGACAGCTAGGTAATAGGGCGATAAAATTATCGCCGCTTTAGCGGGAAAAAGTCCCGCTAAGGCGGCGATAATGGCCCTTGGTAATATGCCCCTTAGTGTCCTTCCATTTCTGGTGCTTTGAGGTTCTTGTTACTCAAATGGATGTAATTGCAGATATTTATATGTTTCCCTCATCTACATTGCTTGATTTTGCTTGTGAGATTGTGTCACTTATATTCGTTGAAATGTCACTCATAATTACATAGAAATTATGAAAAGGTCACACATAAGCAATCTGAAACCTTGGCAGCAATGAACTTAAGATTGTGCCAAAATTGAGCACCACCAATGAGGAGAAATATTTTCATTTCTTTTTTTTGATGGATTCTGCATCATATGTAGAAAGAGAAAATTGCCCCCTAGGATTGTTTTTGTCCAGGAAGTTATACCTTCCTGCTCAAAAGCAATCCAGACTGTCACATAGCCTCCTTGCACCATGGCACAGGTGCCTGTTTTGGCGCTAGGCATTCTGCAGTCCACAAGCAGAAGGAGGTAGCAGAGCGCACCATATGTTAGATAGGGTGCATTTCTTTTCTCTCCATTTTGCACAACTCAGCGCAGCAAGTTCGATGCATGAAACTTTAGTAACTCTGGCTCCAGGTTTACAAATGTTTTTGTGTAGGGTTTGCATCCTTTTTTGATGCAGACCACACATAACTCCTTTGTGGTATTTAGAAAGCAACACAAAAGGGTATTTGCTTTGCTTTATAAAAATAAGTGAAGATAAACAACATATTGCGTTACCTTGTGTTACATGGGGTCCGATTCACAGAATGAACTTAAGACTCAATCCTAAACTTACTACTATTTTGGTATTTACAGAATGCACTTACTACTTTTGGCATTCACAGAATGCACTTACTACTTTCGGTATTCACAGAATGAACTTACTACTTATTGTATTCACAAAAGTTAGGATTTTGTCTTAAGTCTGTCTTAAGTCTGTCTTAAGTCTGTCTTAAGTCTGTCTTAAGTTTGTCTTAAGACAAACTTTAGACAAAATCCTAACTTCTGTGAATACCAAAAGTAGTAAGTTCATTCTGTGAATACCAAAAGTAGTAAGTGCATTCTGTGAATGCCAAAAGTAGTACGTGCATTCTGTGAATGCCAAAATAGTAGTACGTTTAGGATTGAGTCTTAAGTTCATTCTGTGAATCGGGCCCTTTGTGTCAGGTAGCCATTCCATGGGTAGTGAATGGGCGTTATCATGGATTCTGGCGCAAATCCATATTTACAAAGAGTTGTAAACATGGGTTTGCAGAGTGAACATAAAAAGATTTTAGTGATTTTTCTATTGATTTTCATACATCTTGTTCTTAGTTAATTAATCATTGTATATAGATTTTTGTATTTTGTATTATTGTATTGATTATGATCCAGCTGAAACACAAGTTAACTGGATGTAAACTTATTTCTGCCCTCCCTGTTCCCCTCTGCATCCGTGGCACACCAGCGCTGATCGAGCGCTTGCTTACTGGTGCATTGTATGGAGGAGAGATTCTTGCTCCTCGCCCTCCCCACGTTGCACTCCAGTGCTGCAGCCTCTTCTACGAACTATCACGGGTAAGCGCTCGGGGGCCTCCAGTTTTTATTTTATCACCCTTTCTAAAAACTTGCAGCAGACTTTCATTATATTTACACAAGCATTTGTACTTTTTAGGTCGATCTAGACAGCACAGGTGCTGTCTCTTCGAGACCTGCTGTAATCAGTCTGTGTACTTCTAGTCCATCCCCCTTACTTGCAATTGCTTTTCATTTGTCTATGTCAGTGTCCTTTAAAAATCCTTGAGTCCTGCCTCTTTTTCCCTCCATTCTCTCTTCTGTTCCTCCCACAGAGTAGGGACTTAGGGGCATATTACCAACAAATAGCGATATTTATCGTTAAGTAGGGTTAGCGGCAATATTTTTATCGCTGGGCATCACTGTTTTTTATTGCTGAGATAACTTGCTATTAGCAAGGTTTATCTCAAAAGCGATGTTATCCACGTCCCATTGGATAACATGCCTAAGAACTGGTCTGGGCAGGTGTTAGTATTTGGAGATATTCATGCTTAGTGCGAATATTTCCATCGCTACGCCTGCCTTGCTAATAGGCGATAGCGACGCTAGCGACTGCTTTCAGTCGCTAACGGGTTCGGTACGCCCACTTTGCATGTCATGAGCGATAAATATCGCTGACATGCAAAGCGGGCACCAAACCGCTCGCTATCGCCTACAAGTTGTCGTTAGCGACAGCTTGTTAATAGGGCGATAGAATTATCACCGCTCAGCGGCCGAAAACGCCCGCTAATGCGGCGATATTCGCCTACCGCCCTCCTTGGTAATATGCCCCTTAGTACTGTCTTTTTCCGCTGTGGTTCTTTATATGTTCTTTGGAAGACAATTTTTTTCTTGGTTTTCTGCTCTGTTACTGTTTGTCTGTGTTTAGCTTCAGCCCCCAAGCAGCTTACATTCAAATATAGCATTTTTCTTCCCATCTCCTCTTAATGCCACATTTGTGTTACTGCTACCTCTTTTTTACTGCTGCCTCCCCCACCATGGCTCCCGTACCGTAGCTTGTATTTTTTTAATTAGGCTTTTTGCAATTTTTGATCTGCACCATCAGTCGGGCTTTTTCTAGCAGGCAATTTGCTTGATTTGGGCTTCCTTTTAAGGGGGATTGGGCTTCGTTTTTAGGTATGGCCTGCAAAGGGTTTACATCCCGCCCCCAGGCTTTTCATTGGGTCCTGTGTGGGACACTTACTTTTCCCCCAGTTCTATTGGCAGTAGCATATTTCCCTTTTACTGCGTTGACCAATGCTTGTTAACTGCTGCCTCCCCCACCATGGCTCCCACTCCATTGCTTCTTTTTTTATTTATCTTTCTCCAACCTACCTTCCCCCCCACTGCTTCACCGCCCTTCCGATATTGCTGTTTATTTATTTTTAATTTAATTTGCTACATCCCAGGAGATTAAGGGCCCGATTCACAGAACAAACTTAAGACAAAACCCTAAACTTACTACCATTTTCGCATTCACAGAAGACACTTACTCATTTTGGTATTCACAGAAGGCACTTACTCATTTCAGTATTCACAGAAGTTAGGAGTCCTAACTGTAGGACTGCTAAATGCCTTCTGTGAATACCGAAAGTGTTAAAGTTAGGATTTTTCTCAGTTTAGTAGTAGTAAAGTTAGGACTCCTAACTTTAGTACTCCCAAATACCTTCTGTGAATATCGAAAGTCTTAAAATTAGGATTTTTCTCAGTTTAGTAGTAGTAAAGTTGAGAAAAGTTCTAATTTTAAGACTTTCGGTATTCACAGAAGGCATTTAGGAGTCCTAAAGTTAGGAGTCCTAACTTTACTACTACTAAATTGAGAAAAATCCTAATTTTAAGACTTTCGGTATTCACAGAGGCATTTAGGAGTCCTAAAGAAGAATATGTTGCATCTCTGTGCTTCCCCCTGCGCTGGCGCACAGACTGCTGCTGTGCGCTGGCGCAGTCACCCTTGCACCATGGTGCCAGGATGCCTGCGTCATGGGGAAGGGAAACCTTCCTGCACAAAAACAATCACAGCAGGCATTTTCTCTTTCAATGCGTACTGTAGAATACAGCACGCCTTGAAAGAGGAAAAAACGAGCAGAAATGAAAACATTTCTCCTCGCTGCGCATCGCTACGCCACCTCTAGGATGGTGTAGCATTTAGACGCATCTCAAGATGTGTCTTGTTCCATGGGTGTTGCGTGGGAACACCCATGGAACGCCCATTCAATGCAAAGTGCTGCGTGTGAAGGGGCCGTATTTGCAAGGAGAGGAAAAGTCACGCAGGGTGGTTTTTCCTCTTCTTGTAAATATGGAGGAGCCCCCTCCGCCACCAGTACATCACGAAAAGTGACGTACTGGTGGCTCAGGGGGCTTGTAAATCTGCTCCACAGTGCGCAAACTCAGGGGCATATTATCAAGAACGGCGATAAAATTATCGCCTCTTTAACGGTGGGAAACTGCTGCTAAAACGGTGATAATGGGTGAGATAATAAGTCCTTGTGAATTCCCATTGCAGCCCAGGTTCTTGTGTTAACCTCGGCAGCTATGGGAATTCACAAGGGCATAATCAAGCCCATTATCGCCGTTTTAGCAGCAGTTTCCTACCGCTAAAGCGACGATAATTTTATCGCAGTTCTTGATAATATGCCCCTCAGAACGAAAATAATAACATCCAAGGCCAGGTTGTGGTTATGACTTGTTTACTTTAGCATTTTCTTTTTACTACTTTTCGCATTCTCCAGTATTTCATTGAATGTGTGAGTCAAGTGCAGCGTTTTCTTTGTTTCTTTCGACCCGGGACATGCTTTTTGCATGGTGGTTTGTGAGACGTGCTTCTGTTTCTTTATCGTTCGTTTACAACCCTCTATTGAAGGCTGCTAGGTTGAAAGACTTCTACCAACTAGCTGCCCGGGAACGCCAGAAAACTCTTATTCAGACTGAACAGCCTGTTATATTACAGTAACCTATAAAATTGCTGCAGGGTGACAAGCTATGACTCTAGTCGGAAAATCGGTAGAAACAATGCAAAAACTGACATTCTTTTCAGTCACTTGTAGCATCCAGACTGCGTCCGCATTGTGCCTATAAGATCTGGGGTTTTCTTTCATGTTCATTCCTTAATTTAGCTTATTTTGTGCCAATTGCCAGACACAAGATCAATCGCCTCTTTAAGAAGAGTGGTTTGTTTTGCACAAACAATGCGCCCAATTTTTTGCACAAAATGACATTAACCTTCCCGGAAGCAGCACTCCAGGCCAGGGTCGGATTGGGATCACAATTTGGCCCGGGCACTGACGAAAAAAGTGGCCCACGTTCAAGGGGCGTGGCATACATTTAAGGGGCGTGGCCTGTAGTTAAGGGGCGTGGTCCACATTCAAGGGGCGTGCCCTTTCATGAAACACTATTTGGTTACTCTTTGAGGTCTAATTCGTAGAGAAATATTTAGTAAATTAAGCCTTTTAAAGCTTACAGAGCAAGTAACATTGGTAAAGACTAGGGGCACTGCAGGTCTGATAACTGAATACTTACATGCAGTCTTAACGCCCTGCACAAGGTCGTTAGATACTCTTTCCCAACCAGCTAATCATCACATAAATCAGAAATCTAGTACAAAGTCAAGGAGAAAGGGTAAGACTGGAATCTCTGGGAACAGAACATGTAATAACAAAAGTAAGAATTCACAAATGAGGAAAAGGCAGTCTGGGGTGTAAAGAATGCTGAAAAAAATGTATCTGTACAATCTAGTCATACATTTATTTCACAGCCAGCAAGTGATGTCTATATACAAAAAACACAGTTTTATTCACATCTGTTGCTGCCTTCAAGTCTGGGCCATGAGGAGACTGAGGATTACTCAATTAACCATGAAAATGATATAAAACCTGCAAAAAGGAATTCTAACCTGAACATGCTAGAAAAGTTAATTCTTCTGCACAGAGAAAGAAGTGCCAAGTTTGCAAATTTTGCTTAGGCCTCGAACAAGGCCTAGCATAGAATGAGGCTAAACAGCTCTCTTTTGAGAAATCACATTACACAAAGTCTTAGACATGTCCTGAAATCAACACACAAACATGTTGCCACAATGCCACATTCTGGCCTAGGACCTAAAATAGAGTGCAGTCAGACCTACACACTACAAACCAAAACTAACCAAAACTTACTAATTAATATTTTTGGCATATAGAGAAATATGCCCCTTGTCTGCATTTTGGATGAGGCCTTTAAAATAAAGTTACATTATTAACTGGCACACAAATGAATCAGTAAATTGTGCAAAGAAATGGTAAACAAAATGGTTCCTACCGGTTCCTTCTTGCTTCAGAGGAAGGGATCGGCTAGCAACACATTGCATTTCTGGGTGCTGGATGTGGCAAGTCAAGTAAACCTTTGAGGAAGACCTACTGAACTGAGTCTAGTGCAGTATTTTCTGGATTCGGTGGGATGACAATTGAGGCACACTCGATGTAGCTTTGAGTACTTAGCTACTAGCTTTACTCAGCCTACTTTGGTCAGCCCTGTGGAGAGTGGGATGCCAAGGGGATTAGATGGCCCCTCTTGGGTTAGAGCTTGGCAGTGTGGTGCATCTGGTTACAAGAGTAACCAAATAGAAAAGGCAGGGTTAACCCTCTGTAGGTCTGTATGGGAGTGTCAGGACTAGGGTGACCAACTGGCATGGGTGCAAATTCAGGATGGGGAGTGTAAAAATTCAGGACAAAGGGTTAAAATTCAGAACAAACCTTCTGGACAAAAGGTACGTTTTACAGACCCATCAGAGGAGGTTGCGCATTATTATGTAAGTAAGTAAATAGACAACCATTTAAGCACTAGTCAAAATAAGTTTATATCAGGTTGAACCAATCGTGTACTTCACGGTTTTTCGGTATGCACGCAGCTTTGATCAACTGTGCAGGTCTTTTTGTGATATTTCATATGATAATAATCTATATATATGGTTACAGCACTGGGTTGTCCAGTCTGATATTTTGTTTACAATTCATGGTTCTGAGCAGGCATGTTTTGTGAGAGAAATGGTCGGGAAGATCTGCTTGGATAGTCATTGTGAGATGTAAAGTGGCAAACATAAGATGCCGCTAATCCAGATCCAAACATATTCAACCATTTGCAAACCTATCCATCATGTATTCTTCCATCCATCATATCACTCATCCATCCCTCCATCCACCCTTTTACCCATCCACCCATTATCCACCCATTCTTCCACTCTTCCACCCATCCATCCATTCACTCATCCATAATAATAATAATCCACATTTGTAAAGCGCACAATCACCCGTAAGGGTCTCTAGGCCCTGGGGGCCGTCGGGAAGATTAAGCAAGCTATTGCCCAGAGTCACATGGTGCTGGGCTAACCTGCCACCGGTGCCGGGGATCGAACCATGATTCCCAGATTCCGGAGTCAGTCGCCCTAGCCGTGGCGCCACATCCATTTACCCTTTCACCCATCCAGCCACCCTTTCACTTACTCATCCATCCACCCAGTCACTCACCCTTAGACACATTCACCCTTTCAGTCATCCACACATCCATCCTCACTTTTTCTCTCCATCCACCCTTTCACCCAATTCCTCTCTTCACTCATCCATCTAGCCATTTGCCCTCTCACCCATCCAGCCATCCTTTCACTTTCTTATCCATCCACCCAGTCACTCATCCTTCCACCTATTCACCCTTTCAGCCATCCATTCTCCCTTTCTCTCTCCATCGACCCTTTCACTTAGCCATCCATCCTTCCTTCCATCCACCCAACTATCCATCTACTCATTCACTCATGCATCCATCCATTGACCCTATCAGTCATCCATCCTTTCAATCATCCATCCATCCATCTTTTCTCTCATCCATCCTTTCACTCCTTCACTCATCTATCCAATCTTTTGCCCATGTACCCTCCCTTTCACTCACTCATCCATCCTTACGGCCACCCTTTCACACATCTGTTCATCCATTCACACTTTCACTTATCAATTAATCAATCCATCCATCATTTCACTCATCCATCCACCCATTCTCTCTCATCATCCATCCATTCACCCTTTCATTCATCCATTCACCCTTTCACTGATCCATCCAGCCATCCCTTCACTTACTCTCTCACCCACCTTTTCACAATAATTGTGAGCTGTGCCTTTCTTTGTACGCAGAGTTGCAGACAGAAGAGACTCATCAGGAACTCACCCCTCGCTGTAGTTCCTAAAGCAAAGGGAGGCGTTCAAGATGCCCCTGCACATAGTCAATCTGAAACCTTGGAAGTCATGAGTCATGCATGATGCACAGTGCCAGGCCCTGAGGTGTCTGTGACAGGGTGTTGTTTCCAGGGCTTTAAGTGGGATGACAAAACTGAGGGGTCTCTCCAAAGGGGGTGTTCAATGTAATTATGGGCGTAGCTTAAAACACCTAAGCTACAAATCTGTGCTTAGCATAGTGTGCCGCCCGACTGGTATTTTGCTGCTTCTGTCATTGCGTTCAGATATATAATACAGCAAGTAATGTTACACCTACAACAAGCCAGAACTATAGGTTTTGTCAATGGTTATTAGTTGCATAAAATGGAAAAGCTGCAACCATGACTTCCTTGAATGTAATATTGAAAATGCATCAGTTCTAAAATGATGACACCGAGAAAGAACTATAACCCTTTTTTTTTAAACTTCTTGCAGGGGAAGGAGGTGGGGGGGCTAAGGTGAAGATTGTGCGCTTTCAAAACATCACCTGGCCCCCACAGCCAGACCCATTCTTCCTGCCCACTGTGCCCTGAATGTGAGGGGCTGTGGGCGAGGTGTTAAGACTATCGTTGTTTCCCAGCGGCGTGGGCCCCAGGGGAGCCATGGTGAAAATGGCTCAAAAGGCCTGAGAAACACCTGGCCCCCAGGGAGGCCGATTCTTGTAAACAATCACCCCCTCCCCAGCCACCCTCAGCGTGATTGCTTTGCAGGGCAGGGGGTGCAGTAGAGGCCACAGTTGATAATCGCTGTATGGCCTGCACAGTGAAGCGCTTTCATTTCTGTCTCTGTCTCCGTGCTGTGGGCCGTTTTGTTTCTCCCATTTCCCAGTCGACAGAGAGCAGACAGCAGAGAGCAATCTGTGGACTGGGAAAGGGGAGAAAAAACACGGCCCACAGAGGGCACTGAAACAGCGGCCCTTCGGCCGATTCCCGAATGCCCGCAGTGCCAATCCGCCCCTGCTCCAGGCTGAACCCAGCCCCTAGTTGTGTTTGCTTTCTTGCCTTCTCCAGATTCTGTTAGAAGTGGTTGTTTGTGTGTATAGAACATCCTCTGTGGAAGCCACAGCGTTGTGTCCTCCTCATGCTGCCCGGAGAAAGTGGACGCAACCTACCAGGGGGTATTTTCTAGCTTTTCAGGGAGGGGTGGATTAACTTTGAAACTGTCCCAAAACTCCCATTAATTCACTGCAGCGGCTTTACAGTGTACTGAGCGTGTGTTTATTTTATCCGTCAGAGGCACCTCCATGCGTAAACGGGATGAAATCACACAGAACTTATTTCAGGTCAATAAATATTACATTAATCTGGCAAAGAGTTGTGAATATGTGTGCCCCATTCTAAAATCTGCATGCAATGTAATAAATAATTATTTTTCCCTCGTGGTCGTCCCTCGAAATCCCCCCTCACCTGCCCCGTCGCCATACCGCGCTTACCTGCAGCGGCAGCTGCTGCATAGAAGGTCTGCCCATGCCCTTTTGTACCCAGAGTGGCTGCCTGGAATCATATTCTTTTTAGGCCTCGCCTAACTGATCACACATTTCCATTTGTTTTTATTGGAAGTTACATTTTTATTAGCTTATGGTCCATTGTTTGTTAAGCTTTATTTCACAAACAAAAATGAATAAACGACAATGGTGCACTTTTAAAACGCAAGCTAACAAAAATCTAATTTCCAATAAAAACAACCAAAGACATATGCTCAGCAGCAATCTATCTCTTTATAATTCAATTAAGGGTGTGTGGTGTAGCGCTCTAGTAGTTGGGTGCGGCACGCAGGGCATGCTGGGATATTGACGGGCGGCCATGTTCTGAGTGCCGATTGCCCGCGAATGTGAGCGGCTGCTTTCCCGGCGCTTGGGATAAATAAAGCTCATTTTGAGAAACATACCACATCTCAGGGTGTAATTACACGCCGCGATCCTACAAAAATTGGCGACGAGGCTACACTGAGTGCCGCCGCTGCTTCGCGTCGAGCGGCGCACGCCGATGGACCCACGGAGCACCAGTACCTAGTCCTGAGTGCGGCAGAGGAGGTGGCCGCTCCCCCGGGGGGGGGGGGGAGAAGAGCGCGGGAGCGCACGAAAGTGCCAGAAACCGGCTAGTGGCAGCGCTACCACCCCTATCCTGTACTATCACCCAGGGGCACTGGGAGGACCAGCCAGCACAGCCCCAGGCCTGGGGCAGCACGACAGACACACACACACCGGCCAGTCCAGGTGGAGGGGCAGAATACACACACCACTCAGCGAGCCAAGAAGACCCCATTGGCGGCAGATCAAGTACGCTGCATGATCCTCGAGCTTTGGGAAGAGAGGAGGAGTCTGCACGGAGGAGACTGCACAACACGCACAACAGTAAGTGCCTGGAGAAGCCTCACAGAGCACCAGGGCACGTGCACAGAGCAGATTAGAAAAGGTGGGCACTTACCCAGCCAGCATCAGTCGCCTCGCCCTGCAAAAGGAGCAGAACGCTGGAGCCCCACAGCCCAGTCCACGAAGGGGAAAACAACCCTTCAGCCATGCAAGCACTAGCGTCCAGTGACAGACAAGCCCCAAGGAGCCTGCTAGGAGGCGCAGTATAACCACCTCCAGAATCACACAACGCGCCCAAAATGTGTGCGCAATCTTCCTTCCTCACTAACTTGGTCCCCTTCTTGCCCAAAATGGGCGAGCCTGCAATGCCCTGGGAGGACTGGAAGCGATACTTCCTAAATTACCTGCCCGCACTGAAAGATGAAGGAGATGGTACCTTCTCAAACGCAAGGAAGAAGAAAATGTTCCTACACAACCTAGGCCCAGAAGGAATCAGGGTATATGACAACTTGGTGACGAAAACCAGACCCACAGAAGACACAGATGTGTTCCAACACGCGTTAGAAGATCTAGACTCCCACTATCGCCCAGTAGTGTGCACAGCAATCGACAGATACAACTTCTACCAACGGAAACAACACAGCGGAGAGTCGATAGAGGAGTATGTAGGGGCACTACAGAAGCTGGCGGTGACGTGCAAGTTTGGCGCACTACACGACGAACTCATCAGAGACCAGATCATAATGCATACGGTGAACACAGCGATTCAGGAAAAATTATGGGTCAACGGGGATGCCCCCCTCAAGGAAGTTGTGGCCCTAGTGAAGAAAGCGGAACAGTCAAAAAGATGCGCAGAGGCAGCGAAAAGAGAAAACGTCATCAAAACTCCGGTATGTAAGATTTTGGACAAGAACAAACAAGACGCATCAACAAACATCGCAGGGTCTGAGGTACCAGAAAAAATACCGTTCCAGATTCTCGAGACCCCAAAGACTGCCAGGAGAAAGCAGAAACTCCTGCTACAGATGTGGTAGCCAGACAGATGCAGGAAATGATAAAGTGTGCCCTGCCTTCAGAGCCAAATGCTCATACTGCAGAATAATGGTACAGTCTGAAAAAGTATGTTGGCGCAAGCCCAAGAAAACTGAAGTGAAGTACGTCGCTCAGGGATCAGACAGAGATGAAGAAGGCCCCGAAGAAGAAGGAGAAGATGAAGTCCTATGCATAGACGATCAAGTACTAGGGATAGACTGTACAAGATCCAGTAAACCAGCATTACAAATTACTATAGGCGGCATACAGGTGGACATGGTTGCGGATTCAGGCTCCCCGTACACAATAATCCAATGCAACATATGGGAGCGAGACTTTGAACCCCGAGCAGTAGTTCACATGCTCCCCACAGACATACATCCAGTCATGTTCACAGGGGAACCCATACCAATGCTAGCCTATCCTCCATTTATGTTCGAGTTCAAGGGGCATACCGCAGAACGAAAATTATATGTTGCTGAGAGGGGACCTGCAGTACTAGGATGGATGGACCAATGAGCTTTGGGCATCCAACTGAACCCGGGAGGCACGACCCAAGTGCTCATGGCAGACACAGTCCAATCGTATGAGAAAAATGCATGGAAGGAGGAATACCCAGAAGTCTTCAAATGCACGATTGGGCATCTGACAAAATTCACCCACAAGATCTGCCTCAAGGACGAAGCAAAACCTGTAAGCCACAAGGTTCAGAATATCCCCTTCAGGAGCAGAGAGGCAGTGCAAGAAGAGCTACGCCTGGAAAAAACGGAGTAATTGAGGCCAATGAAAGCGCGGAATGGCTCGCACCATTAGTAGTGGCGCAGAAACCCAGAGGCAAAGTGCGCCTATGTGTGGACTTAAGGGAACTGAACAAGAACATAGTAGTGGACAAGTTCCCACTACCCCCGAATAAACGAGATGTTGGCAGAGACGAAAGGAGTCAAGTGGTTCTCCACGGTGGACCTTACCTCAGCATACCACCAAATTGCCCTGCACCCCTCGTTCTATCACCTCACTTCCTTCATCACACCATTCGGGTGTTACAAGTTCCTAAGAATGCCGCTCGGCTTAGCGTCTGCTGTCGCGGTATTTCAGAAGCTTATGCACCGGCTGTTCCAGAAGATAGATGGAGTGCAATACTTTCAGGATAACATCCTGGTCAAGGAGAAATCGAAACATGAACACAACGCCAAACTGAGGGCGGTCTTGACGGTGTTGGTACAAAATGGACTCACGGCAGAATGGGAGGAGTGTAAATTTGGAGTGGAATCAGTGACGTACTTGGGGCATGAGCTCAGCAGAAGAGGTATAGAGCCAAAGTGAGCCAATGTAGCAGCCATCAAAGAGGCGCCCACACCAAAGCAGAAGGAAGATGTTTGTTCCTTCCTTAGGATGGTGGAGTTTTACAGCAAGTTCGTACGTCACTTCGCGTCTAAGACACACCACCTGCGCCATCCCCTAAAGGAGAAGAATACCTTCCAGTGGTTGGAAAAAGAACAAATGGAATTCGAATGCCTGAAACTGGACATTTGCGCCGCAGTGCCTCTCAATGGATTTGATCAGGCGCGCTGTCTATTCTGACCACTGATGCCAGCGACAAGGGGTTAGGCGCTGGACTGACACAAAAGTCGCAGGAAGGGGAAGTCACCACCATCAGCTTCGCGTCCAGGTCATTAGCGCCCAATGAGTAGAAGTTCAGTGTGGTAGAGAAAGAAATGTTGGCAGCGGTCTGGGCCGTGGAGGGGTTCAGACAGTTTATATGGGGTTTGGAATTTCTACTCCGCACAGATCACAAACCACTGGTGAGGGTCCTGACCTCTTGCGGGCATGCACAGGCGACACCCCGAATAGCGAAGATGCGCCTGAGACTACTGGATTACGTATATGAAGTAGAGTACCTTCCAGGCACCAGAAACAAGGTGGCAGATTTCCTGAGCAGGGCGGCGGCAATGGAACCCGCAGCCGATCAGGCACCTACAGAATGGCAAGAGTACATGGTTGCACTCACGCAAGACCATGAAGCAGTGATCAGTATGCAGGAGTGGGAGAAGGCCTACGCAGATGATGACACACTCAAGACAGTGAAGAAGTACGTGACACGAGGATGACCAGAAAAAATGCACGTAGACAGCAGTCTGAGAAAGTATTGGGAAGTTTGAGGGAATACCCAAATATGCGATAGTACTGGTGGATAGATACTCAAAGCGGCCGGAAGTAGAAGTGTGCGAAGAAGTCAACCCAGAAGCAGTGCTGGCCTTCCTCACCGCCACGTTCTCTAGGGAAGGTATCCCAAGAATTGTAACATGTGATAATGGGCCGCAATTTGTATCAGCGAGATGGACAACCTTCATGGAGTGCAACGGAATAGAAGTCAAGCACTCCAGTGTACACCCGGCAGGGAACAGACTAGCAGAGAGGTTAAATCGGGTGATCATGGGGTCGGTACAAGCTGCAATAAGCGCAGGAAAGAACTGGGAGAAAGAACTCCAACGGATGATTTGGGCCTATCGCATCACCCCTGCAAACACCGGATACAGCCCGTTCAAGGTTTTACGTGGCCGTGACCCCTTCAAAAGGGACAATCTAGCGTGGAAACAACTAGTTATCCAAAGCAAGTGGTCCACTGCAGTAGTACGCAGCAACATAGAAAAAGCCCAGGATCTGTACACGGAATATTTCAACAAACGCCATAAGGTCAAGGAAGTCACCCTAGAAAAAGGTGAATGGGTAAGAGTGAAACAGGCAGTGTTAAAAAGGAAAGGTGACAGTAAGATCAGCACACCGCTACAAGTTGTTGAGCTTTACGCAAGGTCAAGGCCTTGCTAAGTAATGGAAAAATATGGTCCCAGGACAGGATGGCAAGATGCAACCGGATCATGAGATGGGAAAACGCGAAGGGAACAGAATTCATCGCCCTTGCTGGAAGCAGCTCCCCAGAAACAGCACAAACATCGGAAGGAGCAAGTCCAGGTCCAACTTTGTCCAACCAAGTGAGCGAAGATCTGGACAACCCAGATGGGTACGAGGTCATGAATGAAGCCGGTCAGTCTACACCCAAGAGACCGGGCACGGGTGCAGGAGGAAGATCGAGACTGTCCGAGGATACGAGAGACAGAAGTCTCCCCATGAACGGACACCAAGTGAACAATGTGCCGACGCACCCATGCACAAGAGTGGGTAGACTGGTCAAGTTGCCGAAAAGATTTGAGAACTTTGACATGAAGATCAAGTAATACTACATTTACCCCACCTTTCCCTTGTTTCCCCCACCTTCCCCTCCTGACCTGTTTGCCCTTTGTAAAGGAGGGAGATATGTGGTGTCGCGCTCTAGTTGTTGGGCGCGGCACGCAGGGCATGCTGGCATATTGGCGGGCGGCCATGTTCTGAGTTCCGATTGCCCGCGAACTTGAACGGCTGCTTTCCTGACGCTCGGGATAAATAAAGCTCATTTTGAGAAACGTACCACGTCTCAGGGTGTAATTACACGCCGCGATCCTACAGGCTGCAGTCCTTTAAGTGGCTAATAAAAGTCCCTTTACAACTCCACAGGGACACCTAGTAACACCGTCTGGTACTGCACCATTTCCTTCCTTCGTAGAATTTCAGTTACTATTACTCATGCTACTACTGGGATATTTTTTAACAAAATAGAACAAACATTAGCATTTGCAACACCAATGGCTCAACATTTCACTGATGCGGGACCTATTGCATTGCAAATGCTTGTTATTTTTCCTTTCCTTCAGTTCAGTCCAGTTCATTCCGTCCTGGCAGGCATGCTCCTTGGCCTGTTTTAATGAATTCTCAGCATACAGCGGCCGCTGTCGTTCTGTTGAAAAGTGCTTAATCTATACTAATATAATAAAGAGAGAGCCCAAACCTTTGAGGCGGGTAATCTCAGGAACCACAGCACCAATCACAACACCGAATACAGCGTTGGAAAGGGCAGTTGCAGCAGAAGGACATGGGCTATGCAGACACCCATCCTATACATTTAAAAGGTAAAAGAACCGTGCCAGGAAAGTAGTCCCTTGTGGGCATGTCTGCGTTGTGCTGTGGGCGTGTGCTGGGGCGTGACAAACGCTGGGTGCGTGTGGTACGTTCTGCCCTTCGGGCTGGACTGTTCCCATGAGGAACAGGGTCCAGGCTGATTTGCATATGGCCATGTCTGAACTGGGGTGGTGTAGAGTGCAAAAAAACGATGGATTTAGGCCCGGATCTCTGTACTGGGGTGAATGTACGACATTGCTCTGCATTCTGTCCATCAACTGTTGTTTTTGCGTTTGTCACCCCGAGTGGTTTTGGGTATGCTCAGACATGAGTCCCATGCTCTCCAGACCACTGGAGTCAAGCTATTCTGGCTGAAGATGGCTGATAGCCAGACACCTGTTCTAGGATGCTTGATACTGGTCCAGAAAATACATGGCTTGGCAGTTCGGGCTGGACTGTTCTCATGAAGCACAGGGTCAAGGCTGATTTGCATATGGTCATGTCTGAACTGGGGTGGTGTGCAGTGCATAAAACAATGGATTTAGGCCCAGATCTCTGTACTGGGGTGAATGTATGACATTGTTCTGCATTCTGTCCATCAACTGTTGTTTTTGCGTTCTGCCCTTCATACCATGTTTCATATTGTGTGATGAGGGCGTGGTCGTGTGCAGGGCGAGGGATTATGGGAAAAAAAATATTCCCGCGCCGGGTGGCCACCCTGCTCCTTTTAAATACCACTGCACCCCATAATCATAACCCACCCTTACTCCTTAAAATACCCCAACACCCTTAAACATTAACCCATCTTAACCCTATAAATATACCCTGTACCCCAAATCCCAAACCTATCCCTAAACCCTAAAAATACCCCGGTACCCCAAAACCCAAACCTAGCCCTGAACCCTATAAATACCCCTGTACCTCAAAACCCAAACCTAGCCCTGAACCCTATAAATACCCCTATACCTCAAACCCCAAACCTACCCCTGAACCCAAACCTACCCCTGAACCCTAAAATACCCCTGTACCCCAAAACCCAAACAAAGCCCTGAATCCTTAAAATACCCCAGTACCCCAAAACCCAAACCTACCCCTGAACCCTAAAAATACCCCTATACCCCAAAACCCAAACCAAGCCCTGAACCCTAAAAATACCCCTGTATCCCAAAACCCATACCTATCCCTAAACCCTAAAACTACCCCTGTACCCCATAACCCAAAACTATATCTGAACCCCAAAACATACACCTCAGTACCCCAAAACATATACCCCTATAGCCATACTTACTTATCCAAACATAAAAAAACATGCTTTTACCATTCATGCATTTACAACGAATTTCGTTGTAAATGTATGCGTGGTAAAAGCCCCTGTACCCCAAAACCCAAACCTATCCCTGAACCCTAAAATACCCCTGTACCCCAAAAACCCACACCTAGCCCTGAACCCTAAAAATACCCCTGTACCCCAAAACCCAAACCTAGCCCTGAACCCTTAAAATACCCCAGTACCCCAAAACCCAAACCTACCCCTGAACCCTAAAAATAACCCTATACCCCAAAAACCCAAACCTAGCCCTGAACCCTAAAAATACCCCTGTACCCCAAAACCCATACCTATCCCTAAACCCTAAAACTACCCCTGTACCCCATAACCCAAAACTATATCTGAACACTTAAAATACCCAAACACCCCAAAACATATACCTCAGTACCCCAAAACATATACCCCATAGCCATACTTACCTTATCCAAACATTAAAAAAAAAAACATGCTTTTACCATTCATGCATTTACAACGAGTTTCGTTGTAAATGTATGCGTGGTAAAAGCATATGAAATGTAATGCCATGCGTTATAATGGCATTGCGGAGTCATGGTACTTTCTTAATGAAAGTATGCGGAGTGATGGTATGCGGAAAGAAAGTTGTGGAATAATGGGTGTTTACCCCCCCCCCCCCCCCCCGGTAAGTACATTGGTGGCACGGCGGCTCACATCTCCAGCAACATACTCATATTTTTTCACCACGATTTGAAAAATGCACAGGTCTCTCTCATTGATGGCCAGCAGAAGTATGGGCGGATTTTACGAATTGGCAATCTGCGAACTTGTTTATTTACAGATTCGCAATCCGCAAAATCCGCGAACACTCGCGAATTTGCGGATTTTTATGTTTTTTTTGTTCGCAAGGGTTTCTGCCAGTTCGCGAGGTTTGTGTACCAGTTCGCAATTGCGAACTTACTTGTCGGCTCGCAACGGCCGCGACTATGTTGTTTCTATGTCTGGTTCATCATCACAGGTTCACAGCACCCTCTGTTTCACCACTGCCACCCTCTGGTACACCCATGCCACCCTCTGGTACATCACTGCCACCCTCTGGTTTGCTTATCACTGTAGATTATGGGGTTGAAAAAAAGCAAGCACACCTGCCCTGCTTCAACTGACATGAATTAATTTGGGGTTGATTAATGTGTCACTGAATTTAAACTGCCAGTCTGGCACCTGCTTCCTTATCTGTAATTTGCTTTCTGTTGCAGTGCAATTTTTTTTCACAGGACCTTTGTGGCCTACTTGTAGCTATTCTATGAGCCTGCTGTGAGGGTCAGAGCAGGGTCATAGAATAGTTGCAAATAGGTAACTGAACTCTGGAGGGGCCCCTCAGGAAGCACTAGAGGGAATGGTTACAAATGTTAAGATTGAACTTTTGCACCTGCTGAGTGCTTTCAGTTTTGCAAAAATCGTTTTTCTGCAATTTCGCGCGATTTGCAGGGCGCGAATCCGTGCGAGATCGATTTCGGAAGCCGCGAATTTGTGCAAATACACAATTTGGTTTTTTTGCGGCGTGTTTGTTCGCGTGATTTTTTGCATGTTTGCAAGCCGCTTGTAGCGCAACGTGTGCGAAGTTACACTAGCGGTCGTACATGGGCGCGGCCATCTTGTTTGCCTGATGTAATTCCGTTTCCGGGCGTTATGTGTAATCTCGCAAAGTGTGCGGCTCGCTAGTACAATTTTGTGTGTGATCGCGCGGAAAATCTCGCGTGAACTTACCCACTCGGTCGTGAACGGGCGCGGCCATCTTGTTTCTCATTCATTGCTATGGTTCTGGGCATGCTTTCTGTATCCTCTCTGAATCTCTGCCATCCTTTGCTTGTCTGAAGTTTTTTTTTAATCTATTTTACTTATTATCTATCCCTCTATTTTTCTAGCTCTATATTTTTGTGTTTTCTGCTACTTTTTGTTAATTTTAAACTACTTTTTTAAACGCTTTTCTTTTCTTCTTCCCTATTCTATTTCTTCTTTATTATTTAGTTTCCTTTCTGCCCAGACCATGGTAAAGGGAGCCGGGAAGCAGCCCGCGAAGGGGAAGGGTCCCGCACCCCGTGCCCGGGTCCCGTGCGGGGAGTTTGAGGGGGGAGCAAGTTATAGCTCGGGAGATTTTTAGTGCGGAGGAGGTGGTCGCACTAGTCTTTCATGTCCAGCGCAGCCTCCCCAAGACCATCATGGGAGGCGGCAAGATCGCTACCGGCTACGGGATCCGGGAGCGCCGGAAGCGGAGGGAGAAGGTGTGCCGGGCCCTGTTTGAACACTCTGGGGTCCGGCGCACCTACAACCAGGCCACCCACCGCTGGGCGGATCTCATGGACCGGGAACGCGACTTGCTGGACGTGCTCGGCGTCAAGATCCCCGGGCTTGGTGAGTAGTAGTAGCTATTTCTAGCTATTTCATCACTACTCTGTTTTCTCCCGCTCTGTGTGTTATTATATTGCACATTTTTGTTTTTTACCAAGAGCAATAATGCTGCCGATTACATTGTAGGTAAATTATATTTCAAAATCTTCTGTGCATTTCAGGTGCACTACTCTCCTTCTCAGTAGCCTTGCTACTATGCTTATTTGTTTTCTATTTTGTGTTCATCTCATTGGCCTGAGAAATTATGTATGAGTGTAGTGTAAAGAACTGCGTAATGCTAGACACTAGGGGTCAGATTTTCAATTACCGGTGCATCCCTGCAAAGTGGCACGGATGCACCAGTAATTGTGCGCCACGCCACCACCACCCATGGTGCGCCGTATTTACAATGTGGCGCACCATGGGCCCAAAACGTCACAGAAGCCTTACGCATCTGTGCCGTAAAGGCGGCGCATTGCTGGAGTTGCGTGACAACGATGGCGCAGCTCCAGCAATGCTCTGGGGTGCCCTATCTCCCCAATGCTGCATCAAGCCGTACGTCTGCTTCAAGCAGGCGCAGGGTTTGAGTCACGCATCATTGTCCTAAAAGTGACTGATTGACATCTTGTAGATTTCCCTCAGCCACTTTTAGGATGCGTTCCTGCGCAGGAACGCCCTCCCTTGCGCCGGAACGCCCTCTGATGGCGCAGGGCTTTACAACGTGATGCATCTCCCATATGCGTCACGTTGTTAATATACGCCGCACCATGGCGCCTCTGTTGTTCTGCCGCTGCGTCATAAAAGTCACGCAACAATGGCGCAAAAGAGCCACAAGGGGCTTCTAAATCAGCCCCTACAGACTCAAGTCCAGTCCTTCCTTTGTACACATGGCGATAAGAAGAAATAGTGGTGGTGGATTGATAGTTTGAGTATTCACTGATCTGCAATCACGATGGACTTTGTCTGTCACTTCGCGTGCTGCGGACTGCTGCCTGCCAGTCCTAGGCGAACCTTTTTAGTAGTTTGTTTAGTGAGTTGCATAAGGACTTTCCAAGTCGACGGTACGCAAATCAAGCAATACTAATAACGTAGTAGACCACATGAGATCGGTCAATATATCCCGTTGAATAGTTGTCTATTTGCTATTTCGCCAAAATATTTTGTTATTGTTCTTTTGAAATGTTTGATTTGGTTGACAACAATCATCCATGTTTTCGGGTCTTTCTTTCTTTCATGTTGTACATCAGCTCCCCCCAGGGGCAAGAGGACAGAGGAGGAGGTGGTTGCTGCTGCTGTAGAAGGCCAGGATCGGCCAGGCGAGGGCAGTGGCCCCAGTAAGTTTTCATTTTAATATAGAGTACCTATTTTTTCCTAGCGTTCTTCATTCGATTGTTTATAAATCGTCTTTGATCTTCTTGTAGACTTTATCTAAATTCTTATCCTGCCTCGACTATGACTCCCTGTGGTATTACTAGATTATTCTCATTAGACTGTCTATGTAGCTAACTAAGATTGCACATTTGGCAATTCCATTGTACTCCCATTCTAGTCAGCAATAGCTCTATGCACTGAGCCTTCCCTGGAAAAAGGAACATTTTTACTTTAGATTAGACAGTCACAAATTATTACATTGTTTTCTGTTTTATTTGACATTTCTTTATTCCTAGACCAAATATTATATAGTAGTGAGTGGTGTATTCTAACAATCTTAAATGTACTTTGTAGGTGGAACATCTGGTGGCGGGGCCAGCGCGGAGGTGGTGGTGGTGCATGATGAGGAGGACAACACTTCTGGGGAGGAGGCGGTGCAAGTGCCGGACGACACCAATGTGCCTGTGAGATTCACACGGTGGTGGCGGGCAGAGGTAAGCTATATATTACTTACTTATTGAGATTGAAGACTGCAGAGTGTGCTTTCTGCACGGGTGTATTATAAATCAACCAGGTAGTAGCCTCCTCTAAATGTACTTCGACTTAGCTGTGAAGTTTTTGGCGAGAAGAATGCCAATCAGATCTGAGATGAACTTGATGGATGGGATGAACGAAAAGCGAAAGAAGGGTGTAAGTAAGTGTGGAAGGACGAGAAATTTAATGATGACTGGCAAAGAAGAATGATATGTGTTTGCTTGGTCCCCGAGGTGGCTGAGAAGGAAAGAATATGGTATGGTGCATGGCTGGGTGAATGATGAAGCAAGAATGGGTGGAAGGAGAACAGCCTTGATGGGTGAAACAGAAACTGTATGTGTGCATATACTTTGAATGGATGGATGCCTGGATCATGGTACTATCTGACTCTTAGATAGCATATGTGTATCTAGAGAGAGTAGACGGTCACTGGATGAACTAAGTGTTACTTTGAAGAGCATGTAACACCGCACCCGCACGTCCGTTCCAGTGTAGGAAAGGCAAGGAAAAGAAGTTGTAATTTTGTCCAAATACTACCATGAAAAGTAGCAGTAGTTTGTATTGCAACTGCAAGCACAGCATATATCCGGTTATTACGGTGGACCCCCCACCTCTCTTAATAATTTTAGTTTAGTAGTAGTACGTCATTCGTGTGTGGGTGTATCACTGTTCACTCAATAAAAAGCAAAGCACCTAAAGTCATCCCATATGTAATCAAATACATCCTGTGTGAAGTGATAGATAATCAGATTATTTAGTTTCTTCTTTTCCCTTCTCTAGTACTCATTTGCACTGTAGGGTGAAAATTAAATTAATTAAGCAGTAGCTCTTTTAACAGAGTATTCTCAGTGCCACCTGTAATGGAAAAATATGAGCTTCACCTCCTGCATGTACTGTACCGGTACAGTAACGCAAGTCTGTCTCACTCATCATGGTGTGCGTCTGTTTTTCTCGGGTGCAAGTTCCCCCACAAAGAACAAGCAGCGGGGTAAAGTTACAGGTGTCTAGCACAGAATTAAGAAGGGGGATTTTGCACAGTACTGGGAAGGAAAGCAGTAGCGCAGGCAGAGCACGCAGGCAGCGGAGCAGGGAGGCTCCGGCAGCCCCTGCTGCAGCAGGGTTAGGGGAAGCAGCCGCACAGCACGGGCTGCAGGGGAGGAAAGAGCCCGACAAGCAGGGGGGAGGAGGAGGCATCCGCAGCCCGAGGAGAGGGAGCGAGCGGCAGTACCAGGGGAGCCCGCGCGAGCAGGGGGAGGAGAGCAAACAGTGCCAGATGGACACAGGAGCATAGAGGGAGCCGAGAGCAGGAGGAGGGGACGAGCAGCAGCACCAGCCGGGCCGTGTATGGGGTACCATGGTGGATGGGGATGACGCCATCACCACCATCTTTCTCCGAGGTCATGCAGAAATGCCTCGGAGAAATGCGCCATCTTTTTGGGATTTGGGGGCGTCTTTTTCTTTCTCTCCTCTTCCCATTGGCTGGAATGTAAAAATCCAGCCAATGAGAAGAGGAGAGAAAGAAACTAAAAAACACACCCCTAAATCCCCAAAAGATGGGGCTTAAATGGACAGACGCCCCTCTCCTCCAATGGCTGGCCTCCGTTTAGCCAGCCAATAGAGAAGAGGGGCGGGTTCAAGCCCCACACTGAAAAACATAATATCTCGCGGGCGAGACTGCGCAAGCGCAGCCTACGCAGGCCCAGACCTAAAAAGGAAAAAATGAGGAGAAATGTTTTACATTTCTCCACATTTATTCCTTCTTCCACAAGTGCTGCAACACATAGAAGGAGGAATATGACTCCTTTGATAGTTTTTGTGCAGAACGGTCTTCCTGCACATAAACAGTCATGCCAACGACACAGACACTCTTTTACGGTGGTGTAAGGGTGCATGCATTGGCACTAGACTGCAGTTTGTACACCTGTACACCGGCAGACAGGACAGGAATGTGCCGTAGCTTGTAGAAACTTCTAGAAACAACAGTGGTCCCCAAGAGTATATGAAATCACAAAAGATAAACAATAGTCCACAATGGAAACTATGTTGACCACTGTCCAGCCGGACAGGGTAATTTATTTTCCAATAACACAATTACTGGGGTGTGGAGAGGCACAATCCTGTACCAATTCTAAGAACAAACTCATAGAATTTTTAGGCAAGAAGGAGCATGATTGGCCACTTGTGATTCAGTAGACATTCAAAGTTGTGCCAATTTATAGTGCTAGACACAGCAAAAAATTTAACACAATGGTCGAGCTGTGAAAACACTTAAAACAAGTCGATGTTTCGGTCCCTTATGCTCAATGTTACGGGACCATCATCAGGACTAACAGTACATACAATTGCTTGCCTGGTGTAAACAATTTAAACACACATCCGCCCCTATGGGTTGGGTGGTTTGATCGGGAATTTTATTGGGTTGCATTAACCTCGTTTCGTGAGCCGCCTGTAAAATGAGCGCGGTTCCGCTAAGTGCGCCTCTGTTCCAGGGTGCAGTAATATCTAGCGTGACTGCGATCCGGCAGAGCACCTCGGGACCCCAGACACCACGGAGGCTTAGCCCCGTACCGACCCGTTTTTGATCAAGATCGGACCACACCGGCCGATGTCTAAACGCTAGATATTACTGCACCCTGGAACAGAGGCGCACTTAGCGGAACCGCGCTCATTTTACAGGCGGCTCACGAAACGAGGTTAATGCAACCCAATAAAATTCCCGATCAAACCACCCAACCCATAGGGGCGGATGTGTGTTTAAATTGTTTACACCAGGCAAGCAATTGTATGTACTGTTAGTCCTGATGATGGTCCCGTAACATTGAGCATAAGGGACCGAAACGTCGACTTGTTTTAAGTGTTTTCACAGCCCGACCATTGTGTTAAATTTTTTGCTGTGTCTAGCACTATAAATTGGCACAACTTTGAATGTCTACTGAATCACAAGTGGCCAATCATGCTCCTTCTTGCCTAAAAATTCTATGAGTTTGTTCTTAGAATTGGTACAGGATTGTGCCTCTCCACACCCCAGTAATTGTGTTATTGGAAAATAAATTACCCTGTCCGGCTGGACAGTGGTCAACATAGTTTCCATTGTGGACTATTGTTTATCTTTTGTGATTTCATATACTCTTGGGGACCACTGTTGTTTCTAGAATATAGCTACCCACGGTCCCCGGATAACCGATTGGGTTCCCTTGTTGTAGTTTACAGACTGTAGCTTGTAGAAACGGCGTCTTCCTTCTATTTTCTTTTGACGCAGGGCAACGCACCTAGAAGGCTTGTGGCACTGCCCTACTCCAAAATATTGTAAATAGGCTACTCATTTTGGACTGGTGCACTGAGTGGTGCAAAGAATGACGCAACTCCGCTCGTAAATATGTCCCTTTATTCCTAGGAGTGAGGATATCGGCCGCAGTCTGTGCAGGTAACAGCGGTGTGGCCGAGTAATGGGAGATTTCGAAAAACGCTGCAGAGGGGAAATTAAATAAATAATTAATTCTCACACTTCATCGTCTGTTGAAACCTCCCCACAACCCGGCCCCACCGCCTCACTGCTATTTACCTGCACGGGCCGCGGCTGGAGGATATGTTCCACTCTGTGGATGTCACAATACGTGGGGTCCAAGGTCGTTGAGCGTGATTGGGCCCAGGGTGTGAGGCTCTCACGCAATCACGTTGTGGACGTCACAATACGTGGGATCCAAGGCCATTGAGCGGAAGACTAAAAAGGTTCATGTTGTTAATTCAACGTTTTCTTTCTCAAGTTCCTAAACGTGTTAATGGTTGATGTTTTAGTCAAGACAAGGCATCTAAGCTATAATGGGTGACTTTTCAGTCCACAAATGAGAGCTGCCGGAACCCGGGATCGAACCAGAGACCTTTAGATCTTCAGTCTAACGCGCTCCCAACTGAGCTATTTCGGCCGCGTCTGTCTGACTGGTTTGACTGTTGTTATTCAAGTGACCCCACCCTGGAAACGCTGTGCACGAAGGAGGAGTTTACCGGTGCACGGGTTTCATTATCCACCTGTCCCTCTCAGCCTTGTGAGTACCTGCGCCTCTTTCTTCCCATTGCCAGGAACCTGGCACAGAATATGCCCATATGTACACATCACAATGACTGTGCCAGAGGATAAGCCTTTGAAATACACCTCTGCCCCAAAGATTTCCACCACCCCCACTCCTCAGCCAGGTTGTCTGTGCCACAGAATGCGCCAATCAGAACCAAGGCGCTTTAAACGAGTCCATTCGAATTATTGAGCCAAAGAAAACACATGGAACATTTAAAGTGCCCAGAATTCCCGCACCTCAGGATGCACCAATCAGAGTGAAGGAGGGAAGAGACCGTCCTTCTAACTTCACTCTGTACAGAAACACCCGATCATTACAAGTATAACCAAGGCCCTTCTCAGAGACCCCCCTTGTGTCTGGATGGGGTCTCAGCCCCTTGTGTCTGGATGGGGTCTCAGCCCCTTGTGTCTGGATGGGGTCTCAGCCCCTTGTGTCTGGATGGGGTCTCAGCCCCTTGTGTCGGGATGGGGTCTCAGCCACTTGTGTCTGGATGGGGTCTCAGCCCCTTGTGTCTGGATGGGGTCTCAGCCCCTTGTGTCTGGATGGGGTCTCAGCCCCTTGTGTCTGGATGGGGTCTCAGCCCCTTGTGTCTGGATGGGGTCTCAGCCCCTTGTGTCTGGATGGGGTCTCACCCCCTTGTGTCTGAAAGTGTAGGAATGTGATTTTAAAATTGCCTGTTATGATGCCAAAGTGCAACTTTATTGAGGAGGGTCAACACAACGGCAAGGTTAAAAGCAAAGTGAAGATAGTATCTTAAACAAATATTACTATCAGTTGTAGAAAGGATTGGTCAACATGTTTCAGCCTCGCAAGGCTTTCTTCAGGACCTATATATTATACACTACTGCAACGGTCAAAGAAGTAATATAGACCTACCAGTCAATGATTATTGTGGGGTGTTCTCATATCATTGTGATTAAAACTCTCCTGTGAAGGAAAAACACACAGCAAAACAAATATAAACATTTGGAAACATCTGTTCGTGTGTGAATCAACATTCAACATATTAGTTAGAACAACTCACCCATCAATTGTATGGACGTGGCCTCACCTCGCCTGGCACTCGCTCAGGTTGAAGGGGCCCCGCTCTAGAAAAAGAGAGGTGGAGGGAAATGGAATGTATAAATCCTAATCATCTGTTGGGATTCCCTCACTCATCCACTACATAGAGTGGTGCATCTCGGAACAAGAATAGACAAAGAAAAATGGAAATTCCAGCATTCCAAACTGTAGTCGTATCATGATCTATACGAGACATCTCGAAGTTGTAACAGATCGTACTCCACTGAGTGGTACTATCCCTATGTCGTGCACAGCTAGACATGTCGGCATAGAACAGTACAGAGAGGTTGAAAAAAGGTTTTTCATCGCATGTTGACACAAAACAATGCAGAGAGGTTGAAAAACGGATGAAAAAATCTTTACATCACAGATTGGCACATGTTTTCTTAAAATTGTAATACTTCGTGCCTAATTAATATCGAAGCATTCCGCATGTTAAGCAGTCAGGTGTAAATGCGGAAACAGCGAAGAGCCGTCATTAGAAGCCAGCGGCGAGACGTCTTTGTATGCCAGCAGATGACAAGAAATGGGCAGGTTAGCAAGAAAAAGGTAACAGGTAATGCAACTGTCCCGGAGAAAGAGTCACCCACCTGTCCGTCGTTGCCCCGGTCTGCCTTCTGAGCCGAGGGGAAGGTGATTGGTGTGGCGACTAGGTCCGGTATAAATTAAAAGAATGCGGACCAGAAAGGGAGCTCAATGACTGTGTGATGATTGGATCGTAGCTCAAACCGGTGCCCGGAAGTGAACTTACACATCCGGAAATGTCTATAAACCAATCCCTGGGGAGGTCGAGATTTTGAAATGCGGACCAGAAAGAGAACCATCTGGGTAAATTAAGGTTGCGTTTGCTACGTGATGATAAGTTTATGAAGAGACCGGAAACCGGAAGTCAGGCCTGAAGAACAGGATTGAAGAGCAGGATTATCAGGCGGGGCCTTGAGAATGTGGTAAACATGACCTCTCTCCTGTGATTGGTCAAATTGAAAACACGTCTTAAGTCAGGACTGAGACATGCGGACCAAGGAGAGACATTAGGTCAGGCTGGGCACCGTCATTCGTATGGAAACAAATTCCTATGAAGAACATGAAAGACGGACAAAGCCTATGGCCCGAAGTACAGAGGTGTCGGACAGGGCCATCGAGATGTAGTGAACAAGAAGTCTCTATTTATGATTAATCATGAGCACTTGAGAACGCAATCCCTGACAAGGGATGTTCAAAAATATATGTATATATGGGATGATCAAAAGATGCACATTCGGGATGATCAAAGAATACTCTCGATGACGGGAGCACTCAGAAGCTCCAGCTGGCGGCCGCGTGTGTATTGTAATGCCACAGTCAAGCGGTCCCAGCAGTGGAAGCGGTCCGAATATTCGGCAACACACATCGGCCACCTAATCTGGTTCGCTATCTATCGTCTCACAATGTGTGTGTTCATAGATGGCAGACAATGTAATACACATATTATAGTGTCAAGAAAGCTGAATAATTTGTCTGTAACAAGCCGACTGTGGATGAAATGTGCAAATATGATGTATTAATGTGATGTACTGACTGAATCTCTATCAATACTTACAGTAAGGAGGATTCGTAATGCGTGATATATACTCTGAGGGAGAGCCTCAGATAGCTGGGTCATGTCATTTGTCTATGCCATCAGAGCTGGATCCACGGAATTTCATCATTCAACTCCACAATGTCGCATTTTAATTTAAAAATCCATTTCTGTTCTTTTATGAACAGGTAATGTGAAATGTTGCTGACATGTGGGGGAATGAATGGCTGTTCAAGTACTAACCATACCATGTCATCAGCAGAGTGTTTCATCATCAAAAAATGGTTGGTAGGACGGGTGGCTTGTTTATTACGCCTAATGGTACTTTTATGTTCTTGGATTCTTAGTTTTACTTTCCTCATCGTCATACCTACATAGCGAAGGGAACAGGGACAGGTGATTAAGTAAATCACCCTCTCGCTATTGCAGTTGGTGTGACATTTTAACAACCATGGGAGTGGCGTGCCGATATCAACTGTGAGAGTTTTTTTGGTCTGCGGGCACACTGAGCAATTGCCACATGGATGGTGGCCTTGGACGGGTGGGAGATTCCACAATGTTGGAATAGATTCTGATGGTGTGGACCGAGGTCTGGTGTGTACTAACTCATCTCTTAGATTTGAGCTTCTTTCGAGCGAGAAGAGTGGAAATGGAATTTTATCTCCAACAGTGTTCAACATCCGCCAGTTCCTTCGGATGATTTTCTGTACCATGGTCGAAGCTGTGCTAAAGGTTGTGACGAAAGTCAAATTTGTTCCTTGAACTCACACTAATGTTAGAGCAAGGATGAAGAAGTGGGAGGTTAGGTAGATACTGGCCTCAATAGTTATGTACTGTGCTTTCAAGTTGCTAGTTGTACTGTGACACAACTTTCTGCTCAATCATTTTGTGTTAATCTTAAGAGCATTGGTTACAGACTATGGGGCATATTATCAACACAGGCGATAAAATTATCGCTGCTTTTATCGGCAGAAAACTGCTGCTAAAGCCGCTTTTGCGGCAGAAAACTGCTGCTAAAACCGCTTTTGCGGCAGTTTTCTGCCGATAAAGCAGTGATAATTTTATCGCCTGTGTTGATAATATGCCCCTATGTCTTTCTTTCTTTATATAGTTGCTCCTTCCAAATCCCAAAAACCATCAAGGAAGGAGCAGGCTCGAATGGCTCGGCAACGGAGGCTGGATGCCACTGTCGCTGAATATCGGCGGCTGCTGGCCCTGGAGGAGGAGGACACGCAGTCTACTACTACATCTACTGCGACAGCTGCATCCTCCTCCAGGCCCACACGGGCTGCCAGCCAGCGCAGTGCTCCAGCGGTACGGAGCCGGGCTACCAAAGCGAACCGCCACCGCCGAGCAGCAAAGACATCAGCTGCCCCCCACAGGAGTTGCAAGGCACGCCAGTGCCGCTTATCCCTCAGAGTGTCCTACCTGGAGCAGGAGGTCTTAATTTATAAGAACATGGTGGAGGGCCTCCGCTCCGACCATGCCACCCTCCGCAAGGAGTATGATGCCCTGGCCGCTACAGTGAACAGCATCCTGCCGTAGTGTCCCTTGCCCCTTTTTTAGAGACTTTTGGGGGGTGGGATTTGGGAGTTGGGTTCTTTTTGGGACTTTTGAAAGACAATCGTTGGGGTTAGGGAGGGTCTTGAGGGAGATTATTTTGTTAGGGCTATACAAATATACTTTTTGAAACTTTATCTGAGCATACCTGTTTTTTACTGCTTTTGAGTCTCGTGTGTGGGGGATTAACAGTAAGTTTGTTTTCCTGAAACTTAAGTCTGTGTCATTTTCTTCCTTTAAGTGTAAATGGCTAAATGTTTTCAACACTAAGTGCCTCTCACAGAGTAAGTGATCCCCCCTTTCCCACCATGGATTTTCTTCAAATCACTTGCAACCAAAATTACACATTCCCGCGAGTGCTCTAAGACCCCAGAACTCAGTTGCAAAAATCAAGAACACCCCGAAACACATGCAATCCTGCTGCTAGGGCTAACCCTAACGAACCCTAAGTTACAAAAAGTGCCAAAAGTCTTTCCCGCATGGATGTTGTCCAAACCAGTTTTATTCGGTATTAGACCTTCCTAGCAATGGCCCCAGAGCCGTCAACCCAGGCAAAAACAAGTAGAAGACCTCCAAACAGCCAAAAAGCAGAAGTACAAAAATAGGGACTTAGTCACTTTCCTGAAAATTTCCAAAATCACTCAGCGCGCGCTCTGCAGCTAGGCCCTAACTCCCCTCTGCCTCCATGGATTTCCTTCAAACCTCTTGCTATCAAAACTATCCATACCCAGCAGTGCTCCCAGACCCCGAAACCCACCCACAAACACCAGGAAGCCCCCCAAATAGGCCCCCTAAAACGCTACATTGAGCGAAAAGTCCGAAAATGCAAAAACTTTTTCCTCATGGATGTTGTCCAAACCAGTTTTATCCGGTATTAGACCTTCCCAGCAATGGCCCCAGAGCCGTCAACCCAGGCGAAAACAAGTAGAAGACCCCCAAACAGCCAAAAAGCAAAAGTATAAAAATTGGGATTAGTCACTTTCCTGGAAATTTCCAAAATCACTCAGCGCGCGCTCTGCAGCTAGGCCCTAACTCCCCTCTGCCTCTATGGATTTCCTTCAAACCTCTTGCTATCAAAACTATCCATATCCAGCAGTGCTCCCAGACCCCGAAACCCACCCACTAACACCAGGAAGCCCCCCAAACAGGCCCCCGAAAACGCTACATTGAGCGAAAAGTCAGAAAATGCAAAAACGTTTTCCCCATTGATGTTGTCCACACCAGTTTTAGCCGGTATTAGACCTTCCCAGCAATGGCCCCAGAGCCGTCAACCCAGGCGAAAACAAGTAGAAGACCCCCAAACAGCCAAAAAGCAAAAGTACAAAAATTGGGACTTAGTCACTTTCCTGAACATTTCCAAAATCACTCAGCGCGCGCTCTGCAGCTAGGCCCTAACTCCCCTCTGCCTCCATGGATTTCCTTCAGACCTCTTGCTATCAAAACTATCCATACCCAACAGTGCTCCCAGACCCCGAAACCCACCCACAAACACCAGGAAACCCCCCAAACAGGCCCCCGAAAACACTACATTGAGCGAAAAGTCAGAAAATGCAAAAACCTTTTCCTCATGGATGTACTCCACACCAGTTTTATCTGGTATTAGACCTTCCCAGCAATGGCCCCAGAGCCGTCAACCCAGGCGAAAACAAGTAGAAGACCCCCAAACAGCCAAAAAGCAAAAGTACAAAAATTGGGACTTAGTCACTTTCCTGAACATTTCCAAAATCACTCAGCGCGCGCTCTGCAGCTAGGCCCTAACTTCCCTCTGCCTCCATGGATTTCCTTCAGACCTCTTGCTATCAAAACTATCCATACCCAACAGTGCTCCCAGACCCCGAAACCCACCCACAAACACCAGGAAACCCCCCAAACAGGCCCCCGAAAACGCTACATTGAGCGAAAAGTCAGAAAATGCAAAAACTTTTTCCTCATGGATGTTGTCCAAACCAGTTTTATCCGGTATTAGATCTTCCCAGCCATGGCCCCAGAGCTGTCAACCCAGGCGAAAACAAGTAGAAGACCCCCAAACAGCCAAAAAGCAAAAGTACAGGTGATTTAAAGTTGTAATTATATTAACTGTGCAAAACAAAGAAAGACAGAAACACAGGAATAAAAGTGAATTAGTACGAAAAAGAAAATTTTGGATTCATTGGCTCATTTTCAGGGCTCGCTGTCAGGGAAGAAGAGTTCGTCCTCATACTCTGCGAATTCAGGCAGGAGTAGGTCAGTGTCACCTAACACAGAAGAAATTCCCTCATCTACGTTGCTGTCCTCCTCGTCTTCTTCCGTCGTGCGATCTGGTACTTTGAAATCTGGTGGTATGAGGTGCTCATTCATCTTGATCATTGTTAACCTCTCCACATTTTTGGGCGAGAGGCGGGTCCGTTTGCAAGTTACAATGCCACCAGCAGCACTGAAAACACGTTCAGAAGACACGCTTGCGAGTGGGCAAGACAAGTAATGTATAGCCAGGTTGGTGATCTCTGGCCACAATTCTTTTTTCCCATGCCAATACGCCAATGGGTCAGCATTAACATAGACCTCTGTTGAGTCATTCAGATAGTCCTGCACCATCTACTCAAAGTTCTCCACGGTTCCTCCACTTTGCTTAATTTTTGCTCGGACCTTTTGAGAACCAAACCCAAGCTCAGCTAGCCAATCCTCTTCATCACTCGATATTTCTGTTGTGTCTGGTGCAGATGATGCGGTTGGCGGTGTCTTTAACGGCTGAGAGGTCACTTCTGCCACAGCCACAGGTGCAGAAGTGGAGTCTTTTGACTGGGGATGGCCTGCTGATGCTGATGTACTGCCTTTTCCTTCAATTTGCTTCCATTCTCTTTAAAACCTCATGGCTGACAAGGCTAGCCAACGTTTGTACTTTGTAACATCTTCATCACTATAAGGAAATAATGCACTGCCTGCCAGCGCCTTTTTGTAGCGTGGATGCAGAATAGTAGCACAAATGTAATGCTGTTCTGAGTGGATCCTTTGAAGACGTTCATCGCCAAGTAGGCGCTCTAATAATTTCTCCGCCAAAACAAAAGCTTCTTGCTTTTCTTCATCTTTTTGAAACTTAGAAGACACCGCCTTCAGTTTGTGCTCCAGCATGCGCAACAATGGGATAGCTTTTCCCAAATTACAGTCCTCCCTGCTGACTGCTTGCGTGAAGACCTCAAAAGGACGAAGCATGTCTGTCAGGCTTTTAACTAGCTCCCATTCCGCCGCATTTAACCTCAGGTCCTTCACAGCTGTACCCAGTGTTAAGAAATACTGATCGAGTACCGTAAATTGCTCATACAGAAGCTCAAGCATGTAGAAGGTTGAGTTCCAATGTGTTGGCACCTCCTGGATGAGTGCTTTCACTGGCATTCGACGTTCATGTAGCAGGCGCCTCAGATGCTTCCGGGCCTTAAAAGAATGGCTGAAATGGTTGCACATTTTTCGGCAGGTGACCACTAACTGGCGTGCTGGACTGCCTTTATCAAAGAATTTTTTAACAACCAGGTTTATACAGTGCGCCAAACACGGCACTCTGAAATAGTCACCCAGATCCATGGCCTTAACTACATTGGCGCCATTATCCGTGGAAACATAACCAATGTCGTGTTTTTTTGGGGACAGCCAGTGAAAGACCTTTGTGTTGAACTCATTCAAAATGTTTTGTGCTGTATGACGTTGCTCCAAGCCAAACATGGCTAGTGTTGCATGTTTCCGAGCAGCTTTAAAAACTTGGTCCAGGTCAACACCTGCGTTTAGCTTTGCTTTAACCCCTGAAAAAGAGACCCACTGTGCAGTGATGCACATGTAATCAGTGCCTGCGCCACTGGTCCACATGTCTGTTGTCAGATGTATAGTGTGAACAGCACTCTTCTGCAAAGCTGCCCCAATCACCTCCAGCACATCTTCATGTAGTGCTGGAACCGCAACTCGGGCAAAATAGAACCGGCTAGGAACCTTCCATTTAGGGCAGAGCGCTGCCAGTAATTCTAGAAAACCAACCCCTTCTACAAAAGAAAAAGGGAGAAGATCCAGCGCTAGCATTTTAGCCAGCTTAGTGTTATACAGACGCGCCGTTGGGTGGTTGCGGTCATATGGCGCGTCTGAAAACAACATTGTTTTAATGTTGCCCTGGACCATTTTACGGGATGATGATGATGTTGATGACTTCTTCGACCCAGTTACGCTCGCTGATGAACTTTTTCGCATTGGTGTCTCACTCTGTCCCACACTCTTAGTGTGGCGCACAGGGGGTGTGCTGACAGGGGTACTGGGTGTAAGTGAAGTGTGTGACACTTCTTCCTCCTCGTCATCATCAGATGGAACATCAACATTTTCTCGACTTGCAATTTGGGCTTCCTTGATCTCCTTTAGGTGCGCAAACCATTGGCCAGTGTGCTGTCTCTCAAGATGACCTCTCTGGCCTCCAGTCCCATAGTTGGTACCAAGCTTACCACGACTAACTGCAAGCTTACAAATGCTACAAATGGCTTGGTTTTCCTTTTTTTGGCAAATACTAAAGAAGTCCCAAACTGCGGACTTGAAATGTCTGGGGGGGCCAGAGGAGGCGATACTGGTGGTGGTCATGCTGCTAATGCCAGATGAAGTGGAGGATGCGTATTCATGAACTTTACTACGTTGTGCACTTTGCCCACCACTAAGTGAGGTTGAGGTGGATGGAGGTCCCTTCTGGCGATTAAGAAATATGGAAGCGATAGGTTGTGGTGTACTAGTTAACTTCAATTGTGGTGTTCCCATTGCCTCCTCGTCGACTTCATCATCACGCTCAGCAGCTTGTCGGGCTAGGGTCAAAATGTCTGTTTGCTGCATGCCCGCTGGGGCTTCAGTGACGTTAGTGATGACTGCGTCGTCGTCGTGAGAGTCTTCAGCAGCAGGAGTATACGCCACTTCTTGTTGAGCGTCATCACACTCCATAACTATGAGAGTTTCGACGACCTTCCTTTTACGCTTAGCTACCTTTGTCAGATCCTGGTGTGCCTCAGCCTCACTCTCAGACGGCAGTGGTGCTGGTTCCCAAGTAAGATCCATATCATCAAAAGGAGGTGGGCTTGAAGAAGATGTAGACACCAACACCCTTGATCTTTTCCTTGCTCTGGATGTGGAAGACAATGAATGATAATCAGGAGGAGTGGCTTCCTCGAATGATACCTCGGCTTGATTGTCGATTTCCAGATGTGCCCCTACTTCTGGAGGAACAACTATTGTGGCCACTTGTTGTGCCCCTCCATGCACCTCTACTTGCTCCTCTCCTTGCGCCGCCTCTCCTTCCACATGTACTTGGGCTTGTACTTGCACATGTGGTTGTTGTTGCGGCTGTGGTTGTTCAACACTCGTCAGATGAGTTACAACAACCTGTGTTGATTGAGGGACATTGCTGCTACTTTCTTGCGATGAGCCAACATCACTGGTCGATGGTGATTGAACAAGTAGACTGGCTGCCTCTGCAGCAGTCAAGGGCTTGGACTTAAGTTGGCGTGGGGGTGGTGGCACTGAGCCCAATGGAGCGGGGGTGCTGCTCCCAGCTTGGTGCCCAGCAGATCCCTCTGCTGCTGCAGGCGTACTTTTTTTTTTATTCCCAAAAAGTGTGGCGGGCGGCACACCAGTCTGCTTGGTAACTTGCTTCTTCTGCTCCTTTCTGGCATCTTTCTTGATAGAGGAGCTACGGGGAACTTTTTTTGGGGCCATCTTCTTCAGATGTCACTCTGAACAGCAGGCCGCAGTTGCACAAGTTGCAGAGTTGTCTGTGGCCACACGTGACGTTGTGCTGCACACACCGCAGCAGGACTTCTTCCTGGCACTGGTGGTTCTCTTGTGCACCTAAAAGCAATGGAAGACAGAGGAACATCAGTTATACACCCCAAAAAGTCGAAAAAACACACAAAAATCAACACAATCCCAGCCCATCCATGGCCTCAATGATGTTTAAATTCAAGAAGACACCCCACAGAAAGACTAGGCCCATGCACCACTCACTAGTGACCCCTGGGCAAAAGGCCCCACCAGCAGCCCCCAAAAAACGACAAAAACCACAAAATTCAGCACAATCCCAGCCCATCCATGGCCTCAATGGTGTTTAAATTCAAGAAGACACCCCACAGAAAGACTATGCCCATGCACCACTCACTACCCCTGGGCATAAAGGATGAAAGCTAGGCAAAATGGGTGCAGGCCTCAGACACTGCCTCTCTTCAAAATGGCCCCTTGAACCCCAAGCACATGTTGCCTGTACCAGCATTCAAGATGGCCACCACCACCCACATGGCCAGTCCACATCAACAGTACACCCCAAAAAAACGAAAAACACACAAAAATCACCACAATCCAATGCCATCCAGGATGTTTACATTAAAAAGACCCCACAGGCAGACTCAGTCCATGCACCACTCACTACCCCTGGGCAAAAGGCCCCACCAGCAGCCCCAAAGAAATTGGGAAAAAAACACAAAATTCAGCACAATCCCAGCCCATCCATGGCCTCAATGATGTTTAAATTCAAGAAGACACCCCACAGAAAGACTCAGTCCATGCACCACTCACTACCCATGGGCAAAAGGCCCCACCAGCAGCCCCAAATAAATCGACAAAAACCACAAAATTCAGCACAATCCCAGCCCATCCATGGCCTCAATGATGTTTAAATTCAAGAAGACACCCCACAGAAAGACTAGGCCCATGCACCACTCACTACCCCTGGGCATAATGGATGAAAGCTAGTCAAAATAATTGCAGGCCTCAGACACTGCCTCTCTTCAAAATGGCCTCTTGCACCCCAAGCACATGTTGCCTGTACCAGCACTCAAGATAGCCACCACCACCCACACGGCCAGTCCACATCAACAGTACACCCCAAAAAAACAAAAAACACACAAAAATCACCGCAATCCAATGCCATCCAGGATGTTTACATTAAAAAGACCCCACAGGCAGACTCAGTCCATGCACCACTCACAACCCCTGGGTAAATGGCCCCAACAGCAGCCCTAAAAAATCGACAAAAAACACAAAATTAAGCACAATCCCAGCCCATCCATGGCCTCAATGATGTTTAAATTCAACAAAACAGTTGTATCATGCACCCATAACCAACCCTGGTCCTACTGGATACTGAGGCTACCGCCAATATATTTTATTTAATGTTCTGAAAAAGTTCCAAAATTGTAGTTGCAGTAACTGTAATGCCCCAAACAAACTTACTTGTGAAAGTTGATTTCTAATCCAAAAGTGATCCAAAGAAATTCAAAAAGGCCTAAAATCCAAATATCCAGCAGCATCCACAAAAAGTAATCCTTCCAGGTCAAGGTCCAAATGAAAGTGACCAGCACATGAAGAAAGCACTGGGAGTACACCCCAAAAAAACGAAAAACACACAAAAATCACCACAATCCAATGCCATCCAGGATGTTTACATTAAAAAGACCCCACAGGCAGACTCAGTCCATGCACCACTCACTACCCCTGGGCAAAAGGCACCACTTTGCTTAATTTTTGCTCGGACCTTTTGAGAACCCAACCCAAGCTCAGCTAGCCAATCCTCTTCATCAATCGATATTTCTGTTGTGTCTGGTGCAGATGATGCGGCTGGCGGTGTCTTTAACGGCTGAGAGGTCACTTCTGCCACAGCCACAGGTGCAGAAGTGGAGTCTTTTGACTGGGGATGGCCTGCTGATGCTGATGTACTGCCTTTTCCTTCAATTTGCTTCCATTCTCTTTAAAACCTCATGGCTGACAAGGCTAGCCAACGTTTGTACTTTGTAACATCTTCATCACTATAAGGAAATAATGCACTGCCTGCCAGCGCCTTTTTGTAGCGTGGATGCAGAATAGTAGCACAAATGTAATGCTGTTCTGAGTGGATCCTTTGAAGACGTTCATCGCCAAGTAGGCGCTCTAATAATTTCTCCGCCAAAACAAAAGCTTCTTGCTTTTCTTCATCTTTTTGAAACTTAGAAGACACCGCCTTCAGTTTGTGCTCCAGCATGCGCAACAATGGGATAGCTTTTCCCAAATTACAGTCCTCCCTGCTGACTGCACGCGTGAAGACCTCAAAAGGACGAAGCATGTCTGTCAGGCATTTAACTAGCTCCCATTCCGCCGCATTTAACCTCAGGTCCTTCACAGCTGTACCCAGTGTTAAGAAATACTGATCGAGTACCGTAAATTGCTCATACAGAAGCTCAAGCATGTAGAAGGTTGAGTTCCAATGTGTTGGCACCTCCTGGATGAGTGTTTTCACTGGCATTCGACGTTCATGTAGCAGGCGCCTCAGATGCTTCCGGGCCTTAAAAGAATGGCTGAAATGGTTGCACATTTTTCGGCAGGTGACCACTAACTGGCGTGCTGGACTGCCTTTATCAAAGAATTTTTTAACAACCAGGTTTATACAGTGCGCCAAACACGGCACTCTGAAATAGTCACCCAGATCCATGGCCTTAACTACATTGGCGCCATTATCCGTGGAAACATAACCAATGTCGTGTTTTTTTGGGGACAGCCAGTGAAAGACCTTTGTGTTGAACTCATTCAAAATGTTTTGTGCTGTATGACGTTGCTCCAAGCCAAACATGGCTAGTGTTGCATGTTTCCGAGCAGCTTTAAAAACTTGGTCCAGGTCAACACCTGCGTTTAGCTTTGCTTTAACCCCTGAAAAAGAGACCCAATGTGCAGTGATGCACATGTAATCAGTGCCTGCGCCACTGGTCCACATGTCTGTTGTCAGATGTATAGTGTGAACAGCACTCTTCTGCAAAGCTGCCCCAATCACCTCCAGCACATCTTCATGTAGTGCTGGAACCGCAACTCGGGCAAAATAGAACCGGCTAGGAACCTTCCATTTAGGGCAGAGCGCTGCCAGTAATTCTAGAAAACCAACCCCTTCTACAAAAGAAAAAGGGAGAAGATCCAGCGCTAGCATTTTAGCCAGCTTAGTGTTATACAGACGCGCCGTTGGGTGGTTGCGGTCATATGGCGCGTCTGAAAACAACATTGTTTTAATGTTGCCCTGGACCATTTTACGGGATGATGATGATGTTGATGACTTCTTCGACCCAGTTACGCTCGCTGATGAACTTTTTCGCATTGGTGTCTCACTCTGTCCCACACTCTTAGTGTGGCGCACAGGGGGTGTGCTGACAGGGGTACTGGGTGTAAGTGAAGTGTGTGACACTTCTTCCTCCTCGTCATCATCAGATGGAACATCAACGTTTTCTCGACTTGCAATTCGGGCTTCCTTGATCTCCTTTAGGTGCGCAAACCATTGGCCAGTGTGCTGTCTCTCAAGATGACCTCTCTGGCCTCCAGTCCCATAGTTGGTACCAAGCTTACCACGACTAACTGCAAGCTTACAAATGCTACAAATGGCTTGGTTTTCCTTTTTTTGGCAAATACTAAAGAAGTCCCAAACTGCGGACTTGAAATGTCTGGGGGGGCCAGAGGAGGCGATACTGGTGGTGGTCATGCTGCTAATGCCAGATGAAGTGGAGGATGCGTATTCATGAACTTTACTACGTTGTGCACTTTGCCCACCACTAAGTGAGGTTGAGGTGGATGGAGGTCCCTTCTGGCGATTAAGAAATATGGAAGCGATAGGTTGTGGTGTACTAGTTAACTTCAATTGTGGTGTTCCCATTGCCTCCTCGTCGACTTCATCATCACGCTCAGCAGCTTGTCGGGCTAGGGTCAAAATGTCTGTTTGCTGCATGCCCGCTGGGGCTTCAGTGACGTTAGTGATGACTGCGTCGTCGTCGTGAGAGTCTTCAGCAGCAGGAGTATACGCCACTTCTTGTTGAGCGTCATCACACTCCATAACTATGAGAGTTTCGACGACCTTCCTTTTACGCTTAGCTACCTTTGTCAGATCCTGGTGTGCCTCAGCCTCACTCTCAGACGGCAGTGGTGCTGGTTCCCAAGTAAGATCCATATCATCAAAAGGAGGTGGGCTTGAAGAAGATGTAGACACCAACACCCTTGATCTTTTCCTTGCTCTGGATGTGGAAGACAATGAATGATAATCAGGAGGAGTGGCTTCCTCGAATGATACCTCGGCTTGATTGTCGATTTCCAGATGTGCCCCTACTTCTGGAGGAACAACTATTGTGGCCACTTGTTGTGCCCCTCCATGCACCTCTGCTTGCTCCTCTCCTTGCGCCGCCTCTCCTTCCACATGTACTTGGGCTTGTACTTGCACATGTGGTTGTTGTTGCGGCTGTGGTTGTTCAACACTCGTCAGATGAGTTACAACAACCTGTGTTGATTGAGGGACATTGCTGCTACTTTCTTGCGATGAGCCAACATCACTGGTCGATGGTGATTGAACAAGTAGACTGGCTGCCTCTGCAGCAGTCAAGGGCTTGGACTTAAGTTGGCGTGGGGGTGGTGGCACTGAGCCCAATGGAGCGGGGGTGCTGCTCCCAGCTTGGTGCCCAGCAGATCCCTCTGCTGCTGCAGGCGTACTTTTTTTTTTATTCCCAAAAAGTGTGGCGGGCGGCACACCAGTCTGCTTGGTAACTTGCTTCTTCTGCTCCTTTCTGGCATCTTTCTTGATAGAGGAGCTACGGGGAACTTTTTTTGGGGCCATCTTCTTCAGATGTCACTCTGAACAGCAGGCCGCAGTTGCACAAGTTGCAGAGTTGTCTGTGGCCACACGTGACGTTGTGCTGCACACACCGCAGCAGGACTTCTTCCTGGCACTGGTGGTTCTCTTGTGCACCTAAAAGCAATGGAAGACAGAGGAACATCAGTTATACACCCCAAAAAGTCGAAAAAACACACAAAAATCAACACAATCCCAGCCCATCCATGGCCTCAATGATGTTTAAATTCAAGAAGACACCCCACAGAAAGACTAGGCCCATGCACCACTCACTAGTGACCCCTGGGCAAAAGGCCCCACCAGCAGCCCCCAAAAAACGACAAAAACCACAAAATTCAGCACAATCCCAGCCCATCCATGGCCTCAATGGTGTTTAAATTCAAGAAGACACCCCACAGAAAGACTATGCCCATGCACCACTCACTACCCCTGGGCATAAAGGATGAAAGCTAGGCAAAATGGGTGCAGGCCTCAGACACTGCCTCTCTTCAAAATGGCCCCTTGAACCCCAAGCACATGTTGCCTGTACCAGCATTCAAGATGGCCACCACCACCCACATGGCCAGTCCACATCAACAGTACACCCCAAAAAAACGAAAAACACACAAAAATCACCACAATCCAATGCCATCCAGGATGTTTACATTAAAAAGACCCCACAGGCAGACTCAGTCCATGCACCACTCACTACCCCTGGGCAAAAGGCCCCACCAGCAGCCCCAAAGAAATTGGGAAAAAAACACAAAATTCAGCACAATCCCAGCCCATCCATGGCCTCAATGATGTTTAAATTCAAGAAGACACCCCACAGAAAGACTCAGTCCATGCACCACTCACTACCCATGGGCAAAAGGCCCCACCAGCAGCCCCAAATAAATCGACAAAAACCACAAAATTCAGCACAATCCCAGCCCATCCATGGCCTCAATGATGTTTAAATTCAAGAAGACACCCCACAGAAAGACTAGGCCCATGCACCACTCACTACCCCTGGGCATAATGGATGAAAGCTAGTCAAAATAATTGCAGGCCTCAGACACTGCCTCTCTTCAAAATGGCCTCTTGCACCCCAAGCACATGTTGCCTGTACCAGCACTCAAGATAGCCACCACCACCCACACGGCCAGTCCACATCAACAGTACACCCCAAAAAAACAAAAAACACACAAAAATCACCGCAATCCAATGCCATCCAGGATGTTTACATTAAAAAGACCCCACAGGCAGACTCAGTCCATGCACCACTCACAACCCCTGGGTAAATGGCCCCAACAGCAGCCCTAAAAAATCGACAAAAAACACAAAATTAAGCACAATCCCAGCCCATCCATGGCCTCAATGATGTTTAAATTGAACAAAACAGTTGTATCATGCACCCATAACCAACCCTGGTCCTACTGGATACTGAGGCTACCGCCAATATATTTTATTTAATGTTCTGAAAAAGTTCCAAAATTGTAGTTGCAGTAACTGTAATGCCCCAAACAAACTTACTTGTGAAAGTTGATTTCTAATCCAAAAGTGATCCAAAGAAATTCAAAAAGGCCTAAAATCCAAATATCCAGCAGCATCCACAAAAAGTAATCCTTCCAGGTCAAGGTCCAAATGAAAGTGACCAGCACATGAAGAAAGCACTGGGAGTACACCCCAAAAAAACGAAAAACACACAAAAATCACCACAATCCAATGCCATCCAGGATGTTTACATTAAAAAGACCCCACAGGCAGACTCAGTCCATGCACCACTCACTACCCCTGGGCAAAAGGCACCACTTTGCTTAATTTTTGCTCGGACCTTTTGAGAACCCAACCCAAGCTCAGCTAGCCAATCCTCTTCATCACTCGATATTTCTGTTGTGTCTGGTGCAGATGATGCGGCTGGCGGTGTCTTTAACGGCTGAGAGGTCACTTCTGCCACAGCCACAGGTGCAGAAGTGGAGTCTTTTGACTGGGGATGGCCTGCTGATGCTGATGTACTGCCTTTTCCTTCAATTTGCTTCCATTCTCTTTAAAACCTCATGGCTGACAAGGCTAGCCAACGTTTGTACTTTGTAACATCTTCATCACTATAAGGAAATAATGCACTGCCTGCCAGCGCCTTTTTGTAGCGTGGATGCAGAATAGTAGCACAAATGTAATGCTGTTCTGAGTGGATCCTTTGAAGACGTTCATCGCCAACTAGGCGCTCTAATAATTTCTCCGCCAAAACAAAAGCTTCTTGCTTTTCTTCATCTTTTTGAAACTTAGAAGACACCGCCTTCAGTTTGTGCTCCAGCATGCGCAACAATGGGATAGCTTTTCCCAAATTACAGTCCTCCCTGCTGACTGCACGCGTGAAGACCTCAAAAGGACGAAGCATGTCTGTCAGGCTTTTAACTAGCTCCCATTCCGCCGCATTTAACCTCAGGTCCTTCACAGCTGTACCCAGTGTTAAGAAATACTGATCGAGTACCGTAAATTGCTCATACAGAAGCTCAAGCATGTAGAAGGTTGAGTTCCAATGTGTTGGCACCTCCTGGATGAGTGTTTTCACTGGCATTCGACGTTCATGTAGCAGGCGCCTCAGATGCTTCCGGGCCTTAAAAGAATGGCTGAAATGGTTGCACATTTTTCGGCAGGTGACCACTAACTGGCGTGCTGGACTGCCTTTATCAAAGAATTTTTTAACAACCAGGTTTATACAGTGCGCCAAACACGGCACTCTGAAATAGTCACCCAGATCCATGGCCTTAACTACATTGGCGCCATTATCCGTGGAAACATAACCAATGTCGTGTTTTTTTGGGGACAGCCAGTGAAAGAACTTTGTGTTGAACTCATTCAAAATGTTTTGTGCTGTATGACGTTGCTCCAAGCCAAACATGGCTAGTGTTGCATGTTTCCGAGCAGCTTTAAAAACTTGGTCCAGGTCAACACCTGCGTTTAGCTTTGCTTTAACCCCTGAAAAAGAGACCCAATGTGCAGTGATGCACATGTAATCAGTGCCTGCGCCACTGGTCCACATGTCTGTTGTCAGATGTATAGTGTGAACAGCACTCTTCTGCAAAGCTGCCCCAATCACCTCCAGCACATCTTCATGTAGTGCTGGAACCGCAACTCGGGCAAAATAGAACCGGCTAGGAACCTTCCATTTAGGGCAGAGCGCTGCCAGTAATTCTAGAAAACCAACCCCTTCTACAAAAGAAAAAGGGAGAAGATCCAGCGCTAGCATTTTAGCCAGCTTAGTGTTATACAGACGCGCCGTTGGGTGGTTGCGGTCATATGGCGCGTCTGAAAACAACATTGTTTTAATGTTGCCCTGGACCATTTTACGGGATGATGATGATGTTGATGACTTCTTCGACCCAGTTACGCTCGCTGATGAACTTTTTCGCATTGGTGTCTCACTCTGTCCCACACTCTTAGTGTGGCGCACAGGGGGTGTGCTGACAGGGGTACTGGGTGTAAGTGAAGTGTGTGACACTTCTTCCTCCTCGTCATCATCAGATGGAACATCAACGTTTTCTCGACTTGCAATTCGGGCTTCCTTGATCTCCTTTAGGTGCGCAAACCATTGGCCAGTGTGCTGTCTCTCAAGATGACCTCTCTGGCCTCCAGTCCCATAGTTGGTACCAAGCTTACCACGACTAACTGCAAGCTTACAAATGCTACAAATGGCTTGGTTTTCCTTTTTTTGGCAAATACTAAAGAAGTCCCAAACTGCGGACTTGAAATGTCTGGGGGGGCCAGAGGAGGCGATACTGGTGGTGGTCATGCTGCTAATGCCAGATGAAGTGGAGGATGCGTATTCATGAACTTTACTACGTTGTGCACTTTGCCCACCACTAAGTGAGGTTGAGGTGGATGGAGGTCCCTTCTGGCGATTAAGAAATATGGAAGCGATAGGTTGTGGTGTACTAGTTAACTTCAATTGTGGTGTTCCCATTGCCTCCTCGTCGACTTCATCATCACGCTCAGCAGCTTGTCGGGCTAGGGTCAAAATGTCTGTTTGCTGCATGCCCGCTGGGGCTTCAGTGACGTTAGTGATGACTGCGTCGTCGTCGTGAGAGTCTTCAGCAGCAGGAGTATACGCCACTTCTTGTTGAGCGTCATCACACTCCATAACTATGAGAGTTTCGACGACCTTCCTTTTACGCTTAGCTACCTTTGTCAGATCCTGGTGTGCCTCAGCCTCACTCTCAGACGGCAGTGGTGCTGGTTCCCAAGTAAGATCCATATCATCAAAAGGAGGTGGGCTTGAAGAAGATGTAGACACCAACACCCTTGATCTTTTCCTTGCTCTGGATGTGGAAGACAATGAATGATAATCAGGAGGAGTGGCTTCCTCGAATGATACCTCGGCTTGATTGTCGATTTCCAGATGTGCCCCTACTTCTGGAGGAACAACTATTGTGGCCACTTGTTGTGCCCCTCCATGCACCTCTGCTTGCTCCTCTCCTTGCGCCGCCTCTCCTTCCACATGTACTTGGGCTTGTACTTGCACATGTGGTTGTTGTTGCGGCTGTGGTTGTTCAACACTCGTCAGATGAGTTACAACAACCTGTGTTGATTGAGGGACATTGCTGCTACTTTCTTGCGATGAGCCAACATCACTGGTCGATGGTGATTGAACAAGTAGACTGGCTGCCTCTGCAGCAGTCAAGGGCTTGGACTTAAGTTGGCGTGGGGGTGGTGGCACTGAGCCCAATGGAGCGGGGGTGCTGCTCCCAGCTTGGTGCCCAGCAGATCCCTCTGCTGCTGCAGGCGTACTTTTTTTTTTATTCCCAAAAAGTGTGGCGGGCGGCACACCAGTCTGCTTGGTAACTTGCTTCTTCTGCTCCTTTCTGGCATCTTTCTTGATAGAGGAGCTACGGGGAACTTTTTTTGGGGCCATCTTCTTCAGATGTCACTCTGAACAGCAGGCCGCAGTTGCACAAGTTGCAGAGTTGTCTGTGGCCACACGTGACGTTGTGCTGCACACACCGCAGCAGGACTTCTTCCTGGCACTGGTGGTTCTCTTGTGCACCTAAAAGCAATGGAAGACAGAGGAACATCAGTTATACACCCCAAAAAGTCGAAAAAACACACAAAAATCAACACAATCCCAGCCCATCCATGGCCTCAATGATGTTTAAATTCAAGAAGACACCCCACAGAAAGACTAGGCCCATGCACCACTCACTAGTGACCCCTGGGCAAAAGGCCCCACCAGCAGCCCCCAAAAAACGACAAAAACCACAAAATTCAGCACAATCCCAGCCCATCCATGGCCTCAATGGTGTTTAAATTCAAGAAGACACCCCACAGAAAGACTATGCCCATGCACCACTCACTACCCCTGGGCATAAAGGATGAAAGCTAGGCAAAATGGGTGCAGGCCTCAGACACTGCCTCTCTTCAAAATGGCCCCTTGAACCCCAAGCACATGTTGCCTGTACCAGCATTCAAGATGGCCACCACCACCCACATGGCCAGTCCACATCAACAGTACACCCCAAAAAAACGAAAAACACACAAAAATCACCACAATCCAATGCCATCCAGGATGTTTACATTAAAAAGACCCCACAGGCAGACTCAGTCCATGCACCACTCACTACCCCTGGGTAAAAGGCCCCACCAGCAGCCCCAAAGAAATTGGGGAAAAAACACAAAATTCAGCACAATCCCAGCCCATCCATGGCCTCAATGATGTTTAAATTCAAGAAGACACCCCACAGAAAGACTCAGTCCATGCACCACTCACTACCCATGGGCAAAAGGCCCCACCAGCAGCCCCAAATAAATCGACAAAAACCACAAAATTCAGCACAATCCCAGCCCATCCATGGCCTCAATGATGTTTAAATTCAAGAAGACACCCCACAGAAAGACTAGGCCCATGCACCACTCACTACCCCTGGGCATAATGGATGAAAGCTAGTCAAAATAATTGCAGGCCTCAGACACTGCCTCTCTTCAAAATGGCCTCTTGCACCCCAAGCACATGTTGCCTGTACCAGCACTCAAGATAGCCACCACCACCCACACGGCCAGTCCACATCAACAGTACACCCCAAAAAAACAAAAAACACACAAAAATCACCGCAATCCAATGCCATCCAGGATGTTTACATTAAAAAGACCCCACAGGCAGACTCAGTCCATGCACCACTCACAACCCCTGGGTAAAAGGCCCCAACAGCAGCCCTAAAAAATTGACAAAAAACACAAAATTAAGCACAATCCCAGCCCATCCATGGCCTCAATGATGTTTAAATTCAACAAAACAGTTGTATCATGCACCCATAACCAACCCTGGTCCTACTGGATACTGAGGCTACCGCCAATATATTTTATTTAATGTTCTGAAAAAGTTCCAAAATTGTAGTTGCAGTAACTGTAATGCCCCAAACAAACTTACTTGTGAAAGTTGATTTCTAATCCAAAAGTGATCCAAAGAAATTCAAAAAGGCCTAAAATCCAAATATCCAGCAGCATCCACAAAAAGTAATCCTTCCAGGTCAAGGTCCAAATGAAAGTGACCAGCACATGAAGAAAGCACTGGGAGTACACCCCAAAAAAACGAAAAACACACAAAAATCACCACAATCCAATGCCATCCAGGATGTTTACATTAAAAAGACCCCAAAGGCAGACTCAGTCCATGCACCACTCACTACCCCTGGGCAAAAGGCACCACTTTGCTTAATTTTTGCTCGGACCTTTTGAGAACCAAACCCAAGCTCAGCTAGCCAATCCTCTTCATCACTCGATATTTCTGTTGTGTCTGGTGCAGATGATGCGGCTGGCGGTGTCTTTAACGGCTGAGAGGTCACTTCTGCCACAGCCACAGGTGCAGAAGTGGAGTCTTTTGACTGGGGATGGCCTGCTGATGCTGATGTACTGCCTTTTCCTTCAATTTGCTTCCATTCTCTTTAAAACCTCATGGCTGACAAGGCTAGCCAACGTTTGTACTTTGTAACATCTTCATCACTATAAGGAAATAATGCATTGCCTGCCAGCGCCTTTTTGTAGCGTGGATGCAGAATAGTAGCACAAATGTAATGCTGTTCTGAGTGGATCCTTTGAAGACGTTCATCGCCAAGTAGGCGCTCTAATAATTTCTCCGCCAAAACAAAAGCTTCTTGCTTTTCTTCATCTTTTTGAAACTTAGAAGACACCGCCTTCAGTTTGTGCTCCAGCATGCGCAACAATGGGATAGCTTTTCCCAAATTACAGTCCTCCCTGCTGACTGCACGCGTGAAGACCTCAAAAGGACGAAGCATGTCTGTCAGGCTTTTAACTAGCTCCCATTCCGCCGCATTTAACCTCAGGTCCTTCACAGCTGTACCCAGTGTTAAGAAATACTGATCGAGTACCGTAAATTGCTCATACAGAAGCTCAAGCATGTAGAAGGTTGAGTTCCAATGTGTTGGCACCTCCTGGATGAGTGTTTTCACTGGCATTCGACGTTCATGTAGCAGGCGCCTCAGATGCTTCCGGGCCTTAAAAGAATGGCTGAAATGGTTGCACATTTTTCGGCAGGTGACCACTAACTGGCGTGCTGGACTGCCTTTATCAAAGAATTTTTTAACAACCAGGTTTATACAGTGCGCCAAACACGGCACTCTGAAATAGTCACCCAGATCCATGGCCTTAACTACATTGGCGCCATTATCCGTGGAAACATAACCAATGTCGTGTTTTTTTGGGGACAGCCAGTGAAAGACCTTTGTGTTGAACTCATTCAAAATGTTTTGTGCTGTATGACGTTGCTCCAAGCCAAACATGGCTAGTGTTGCATGTTTCCGAGCAGCTTTAAAAACTTGGTCCAGGTCAACACCTGCGTTTAGCTTTGCTTTAACCCCTGAAAAAGAGACCCAATGTGCAGTGATGCACATGTAATCAGTGCCTGCGCCACTGGTCCACATGTCTGTTGTCAGATGTATAGTGTGAACAGCACTCTTCTGCAAAGCTGCCCCAATCACCTCCAGCACATCTTCATGTAGTGCTGGAACCGCAACTCGGGCAAAATAGAACCGGCTAGGAACCTTCCATTTAGGGCAGAGCGCTGCCAGTAATTCTAGAAAACCAACCCCTTCTACAAAAGAAAAAGGGAGAAGATCCAGCGCTAGCATTTTAGCCAGCTTAGTGTTATACAGACGCGCCGTTGGGTGGTTGCGGTCATATGGCGCGTCTGAAAACAACATTGTTTTAATGTTGCCCTGGACCATTTTACGGGATGATGATGATGTTGATGACTTCTTCGACCCAGTTACGCTCGCTGATGAACTTTTTCGCATTGGTGTCTCACTCTGTCCCACACTCTTAGTGTGGCGCACAGGGGGTGTGCTGACAGGGGTACTGGGTGTAAGTGAAGTGTGTGACACTTCTTCCTCCTCGTCATCATCAGATGGAACATCAACGTTTTCTCGACTTGCAATTCGGGCTTCCTTGATCTCCTTTAGGTGCGCAAACCATTGGCCAGTGTGCTGTCTCTCAAGATGACCTCTCTGGCCTCCAGTCCCATAGTTGGTACCAAGCTTACCACGACTAACTGCAAGCTTACAAATGCTACAAATGGCTTGGTTTTCCTTTTTTTGGCAAATACTAAAGAAGTCCCAAACTGCGGACTTGAAATGTCTGGGGGGGCCAGAGGAGGCGATACTGGTGGTGGTCATGCTGCTAATGCCAGATGAAGTGGAGGATGCGTATTCATGAACTTTACTACGTTGTGCACTTTGCCCACCACTAAGTGAGGTTGAGGTGGATGGAGGTCCCTTCTGGCGATTAAGAAATATGGAAGCGATAGGTTGTGGTGTACTAGTTAACTTCAATTGTGGTGTTCCCATTGCCTCCTCGTCGACTTCATCATCACGCTCAGCAGCTTGTCGGGCTAGGGTCAAAATGTCTGTTTGCTGCATGCCCGCTGGGGCTTCAGTGACGTTAGTGATGACTGCGTCGTCGTCGTGAGAGTCTTCAGCAGCAGGAGTATACGCCACTTCTTGTTGAGCGTCATCACACTCCATAACTATGAGAGTTTCGACGACCTTCCTTTTACGCTTAGCTACCTTTGTCAGATCCTGGTGTGCCTCAGCCTCACTCTCAGACGGCAGTGGTGCTGGTTCCCAAGTAAGATCCATATCATCAAAAGGAGGTGGGCTTGAAGAAGATGTAGACACCAACACCCTTGATCTTTTCCTTGCTCTGGATGTGGAAGACAATGAATGATAATCAGGAGGAGTGGCTTCCTCGAATGATACCTCGGCTTGATTGTCGATTTCCAGATGTGCCCCTACTTCTGGAGGAACAACTATTGTGGCCACTTGTTGTGCCCCTCCATGCACCTCTGCTTGCTTCTCTCCTTGCGCCGCCTCTCCTTCCACATGTACTTGGGCTTGTACTTGCACATGTGGTTGTTGTTGCGGCTGTGGTTGTTCAACACTCGTCAGATGAGTTACAACAACCTGTGTTGATTGAGGGACATTGCTGCTACTTTCTTGCGATGAGCCAACATCACTGGTCGATGGTGATTGAACAAGTAGACTGGCTGCCTCTGCAGCAGTCAAGGGCTTGGACTTAAGTTGGCGTGGGGGTGGTGGCACTGAGCCCAATGGAGCGGGGGTGCTGCTCCCAGCTTGGTGCCCAGCAGATCCCTCTGCTGCTGCAGGCGTACTTTTTTTTTTATTCCCAAAAAGTGTGACGGGCGGCACACCAGTCTGCTTGGTAACTTGCTTCTTCTGCTCCTTTCTAGCATCTTTCTTGATAGAGGAGCTACGGGGAACTTTTTTTGGGGCCATCTTCTTCAGATGTCACTCTGAACAGCAGGCCGCAGTTGCACAAGTTGCAGAGTTGTCTGTGGCCACACGTGACGTTGTGCTGCACACACCGCAGCAGGACTTCTTCCTGGCACTGGTGGTTCTCTTGTGCACCTAAAAGCCATGGAAGACAGAGGAACATCAGTTATACACCCCAAAAAGTCGAAAAAACACACAAAAATCAACACAATCCCAGCCCATCCATGGCCTCAATGATGTTTAAATTCAAGAAGACACCCCACAGAAAGACTAGGCCCATGAACCACTCACTAGTGACCCCTGGGCAAAAGGCCCCACCAGCAGCCCCCAAAAAACGACAAAAACCACAAAATTCAGCACAATCCCAGCCCATCCATGGCCTCAATGGTGTTTAAATTCAAGAAGACACCCCACAGAAAGACTATGCCCATGCACCACTCACTACCCCTGGGCATAAAGGATGAAAGCTAGGCAAAATGGGTGCAGGCCTCAGACACTGCCTCTCTTCAAAATGGCCCCTTGAACCCCAAGCACATGTTGCCTGTACCAGCATTCAAGATGGCCACCACCACCCACATGGCCAGTCCACATCAACAGTACACCCCAAAAAAACGAAAAACACACAGAAATCACCACAATCCAATGCCATCCAGGATGTTTACATTAAAAAGACCCCACAGGCAGACTCAGTCCATGCACCACTCACTACCCCTGGGCAAAAGGCCCCACCAGCAGCCCCAAAGAAATTGAAAAAAACCACAAAATTCAGCACAATCCCAGCCCATCCATGGCCTCAATGATGTTTAAATTCAAGAAGACACCCCACAGAAAGACTCAGTCCATGCACCACTCACTACCCATGGGCAAAAGGCCCCACCAGCAGCCCCAAATAAATCGACAAAAACCACAAAATTCAGCACAATCCCAGCCCATCCATGGCCTCAATGATGTTTAAATTCAAGAAGACACCCCACAGAAAGACTAGGCGCATGCACCACTCACTACCCCTGGGCATAATGGATGAAAGCTAGGCAAAATAAGTGCAGGCCTCAGACACTGCCTCTCTTCAAAATGGCCCCTTGAACCCCAAGCACATGTTGCCTGTACCAGCACTCAAGATGCCACCACCCACATGGCCAGTCCACATCAACAGTACACCCCAAAAAAACGAAAAACACCCAAAAATCACCACAATCCAATGCCATCCAGGATGTTTACATTAAAAAGACCCCACAGGCAGACTCAGTCCATGCACCACTCACTACCCCTGGGCAAAAGGCCCCACCAGCAGCCCCAAAGTAATCGACAAAATTCAGCACAATCCCAGCCCATCCATGGCCTCAATGATGTTTAAATTCAAGAAGACACCCCACAGAAAGACTAGGCCCATGCACCACTCACTACCCCTGGGCAAAAGGCCCCACCAGCAGCACCAAAAAATCGACAAAAACCACAAAATTCAGCACAATCCCAGCCCATCCATGGCCTCAATGATGTTTAAATTCAAGAAGACACCCCACAGAAAGACTAGGCCCATGCACCACTCACTACCCCTGGGCATAATGGATGAAAGCTAGGCAAAATAAGTGCAGGCCTCAGACACTGCCTCTCTTCAAAATGGCCGCTTGAACCCCAAGCACATGTTGCCTGTACCAGCACTCAAGATGGCCACCACCACCCACATGGCCAGTCCACATCAACAGTACACCCCCAAAAAACGAAAAACACACAAAAAGCACCACAATCCAAAGCCATCCAGGATGTTTATATTAAAAAGACCCCACAGGCAGACTCAGTCCATGCACCACTCACTACCCCTGGGCAAAAGGCCCCACCAGCAGCCCCAAAGAAATCAACAAAAAACCACAAAATTCAGCACAATCCCAGCCCATCCATGGCCTCAATGATGTTTAAATTCAAGAAGACACCCCACAGAAAGACTAGGCCCATGCACCACTCACTACCCCTGGGCAAAAGGCCCCACCAGCAGCACCAAAAAATCGTCAAAAACCACAAAATTCAGCACAATCCCAGCCCATCCATGGCCTCAATGATGTTTAAATTGAAGAAGACACCCCACAGAAAGACTAGGCCCATGCACCACTCACTACCCCTGGGCATAATGGATGAAAGCTAGTCAAAATAATTGCAGGCCTCAGACACTGCCTCTCTTCAAAATGGCCCCTTGCACCCCAAGCACATGTTGCCTGTACCAGCACTCAAGATAGCCACCACCACCCACACGGCCAGTCCACATCAACAGTACACCCCAAAAAAACCAAAAACGCACAAAAATCACCGCAATCCAATGCCATCCAGGATGTTTACATTAAAAAGACCCCACAGGCAGACTCAGTCCATGCACCACTCACAACCCCTGGGTAAAAGGCCCCAACAGCAGCCCTAAAAAATCGACAAAAAACACAAAATTAAGCACAATCCCAGCCCATCCATGGCCTCAATGATGTTTAAATTCAACAAAACAGTTGTATCATGCACCCATAACCAACCCTGGTCCTACTGGATACTGAGGCTACCGCCAATATATTTTATTTAATGTTCTGAAAAAGTTCCAAAATTGTAGTTGCAGTAACTGTAATGCCCCAAACAAACTTACTTGTGAAAGTTGATTTCTAATCCAAAAGTGATCCAAAGAAATTCAAAAAGGCCTAAAATCCAAATATCCAGCAGCATCCACAAAAAGTAATCCTTCCAGGTCAAGGTCCAAATGAAAGTGACCAGCACATGAAGAAAGCACTGGGAGTACACCCCATAAAAACGAAAAACACACAAAAATCACCACAATCCGATGCCATCCAGGATGTTTACATTAAAAAGACCCCACAGGCAGACTCAGTCCATGCACCACTCACTACCCCTGGGCAAAAGGCCCCACCAGCAGCCCCAAAGAAATTGAAAAAAACCACAAAATTCAACACAATCCCAGCCCATCCATGGCCTCAATGATGTTTAAATTCAAGAAGACACCCCACAGAAAGACTCAGTCCATGCACCACTCACTACCCCTGAGCAAAAGGCCCCACCAGCAGCCCCAAATAAATCGACAAAAAACACAAAATTCAGCACAATCCCAGCCCATCCATGGCCTCAATGATGTTTAAATTCAAGAAGACACCCCACAGAAAGACTAGGCCCATGCACCACTCACTACCCCTGGGCATAATGGATGAAAGCTAGTCAAAATAAGTGCAGGCCTCAGACACTGCCTCTCTTCAAAATGGCCCCTTGCACCCCAAGCACATGTTGCCTGTACCAGCACTCAAGATAGCCACCACCACCCACATGGCCAGCCCACATCAACAGTACACCCCAAAAAAACGAAAAACACACAAAAATCACCGCAATCCAATGCCATCCAGGATGTTTACATTAAAAAGACCCCACAGGCAGACTCAGTCCATGCACCACTCACAACCCCTGGGTAAAAGGCCCCAACAGCAGCCCCAAAAAATCGACAAAAAACACACAATTAAGCACAATCCCAGCCCATCCATGGCCTCAATGATGTTTAAATTCAACAAAACAGTTGTATCATGCACCCATAACCAACCCTGGTCCTACTGGAGACTGAGGCTACCCACAATATATTTTATTTAATGTTCTGAAAAAGTTCCAAAATTGTAGTTGCAGTAACTGTAATGCCCCAAACAAACTTACTTGTGAAAGTTGATTTCTAATCCAAAAGTGATCCAAAGAAATTCAAAAAGGCCTAAAATCCAAATATCCAGCAGCATCCACAAAAAGTAATCCTTCCAGGTCAAGGTCCAAATGAAAGTGACCAGCACATGAAGAAAGCACTGGGAGTACACCCCAAAAAAACGAAAAAAACACACAAAAATCACCACAATCCAATGCCATCCAGGATGTTTACATTAAAAAGACCCCACAGACAGACTCAGTCCATGCACCACTCACAACCCCTGGGCAAAAGGCCCCAACAGCAGCCCCCAAAAAACAACAAAAACCACAAAATTCAGCACAATCCCAGCCCATCCATGGCCTCAATGGTGTTTAAATTCAAGAAGACACCCCACAGAAAGACTATGCCCATGCACCACTCACTACCCCTGGGCATAATGGATGAAAGCTATGCAAAATGGGTGCAGGCCTCAGACACTGCCTCTCTTCAAAATGGCCCCTTGAACCCCAAGCACATGTTGCCTCTACCTGCACTCAAGATGGCCACCACCACCCACATGGCCAGTCCACATCAACAGTACACCCCCAAAAAACGAAAAACACCCAAAAATCACCACAATCCAATGCCATCCAGGATGTTTACATTAAAAAGACCCCACGGGCAGACTCAGTCCATGCACCACTCACTACCCCTGGGCAAAAGGCCCCACCAGCAGCCCCAAAGAAATCGACAAAAAACACAAAATTCAGCACAATCCCAGCCCATCCATGGCCTCAATGATGTTTAAATTCAAGAAGACACCCCACAGAAAGACTAGGCCCATGCACCACTCACTACCCCTGGGCAAAAGGCCCCACCAGCAGCACCAACAAATCGTCAAAAACCACAAAATTCAGCACAATCCCAGCCCATCCATGGCCTCAATGATGTTTAAATTCAAGAAGACAGACCACAGAAAGACTAGGCGCATGCACCACTCACTACCCCTGGGCATAATGGATGAAAGCTCGGCAAAATAAGTGCAGGCCTCAGACACTGCCTCTCTTCAAAATGGCCCCTTGAACCCCAAGCACATGTTGCCTGTACCAGCATTCAAGATGCCACCACCCACATGGCCAGTCCACATCAACAGTACACCCCAAAAAAACGAAAAACACCCAAAAATCACCACAATCCAATGCCATCCAGGATGTTTACATTAAAAAGACCCCACAGGCAGACTCAGTCCATGCACCACTCACTACCCCTGGGCAAAAGGCCCCACCAGCAGCCCCAAAATAATCGACAAAATTCAGCACAATCCCAGCCCATCCATGGCCTCAATGATGTTTAAATTCAAGAAGACACCCCACAGAAAGACTAGGCCCATGCACCACTCACTACCCCTGGGCAAAAGGCCCCACCAGCAGCCCCAAAGAAATCGACAAAAACCACAAAATTCAGCACAATCCCATCCCATCCATGGCCTCAATGATGTTTAAATTCAAGAAGACACCCCACAGAAAGACTAGGCCCATGCACCACTCACTACCCCTGGGCATAATGGATGAAAGCTAGTCAAAATAAGTGCAGGCCTCAGACACTGCCTCTCTTCAAAATGGCCCCTTGCACCCCAAGCACATGTTGCCTGTACCAGCACTCAAGATAGCCACCACCACCCATATGGCCAGTCCACATCAACAGTACACCCCAAAAAAACGAAAAACACACAAAAATCACCGCAATCCAATGCCATCCAGGATGTTTACATTAAAAAGACCCCACAGGCAGACTCAGTCCATGCACCACTCACAACCCCTGGGTAAAAGGCCCCAACAGCAGCCCCAAAAAATCGACAAAAAACACAAAATTAAGCACAATCCCAGCCCATCCATTGCCTCAATGATGTTTAAATTCAACAAAACAGTTGTATCATGCACCCATAACCAACCCTGGTCCTACTGGATACTGAGGCTACCCACAATATATTTTATTTAATGTTCTGAAAAAGTTCCAAAATTGTAGTTGCAGTAACTGTAATGCCCCAAACAAACTTACTTGTGAAAGTTGATTTCTAATCCAAAAGTGATCCAAAGAAAGTCAAAAAGGCCTCAAATCCAAATATCCAGCAGCATCCACAAAAAGTAATCCTTCCAGGTCAAGGTCCAAATGAAAGTGACCAGCACATGAAGAAAGCACTGGGAGTACACCCCAAAAAAACGAAAAACACACAAAAATCACCACAATCCAATGCCATCCAGGATGTTTACATTAAAAAGACCCCAGAGACAGACTCAGTCCATGCACCACTCACAACCCCTGGGCAAAAGGCCCCAACAGCAGCCCCCAAAAAACGGCAAAAACCACAAAATTCAGCAAAATCCCAGCCCATCCATGGCCTCAATGGTGTTTAAATTCAAGAAGACACCCCACAGAAAGACTATGCCCATGCACCACTCACTACCCCTGGGCATAATGGATGAAAGCTATGCAAAATGGGTGCAGGCCTCAGACACTGCCTCTCTTCAAAATGGCCCCTTGAACCCCAAGCACATGTTGCCTGTACCAGCACTCAAGATGGCCACCACCACCCACATGGCCAGTCCACATCAACAGTACACCCCAAAAAAACGAAAAACACACAAAAATCACCACAATCCAATGCCATCCAGGATGTTTACATTAAAAAGACCCCACAGGCAGACTCAGTCCATGCACCACTCACTACCCCTGGGCAAAAGGCCCCACCAGCAGCCCCAAAGAAATCGACAAAAACCACAAAATTCAGCACAATCCCAGCCCATCCATGGCCTCAATGATGTTTAAATTCAAGAAGACACCCCACAGAAAGACTAGGCCCATGCACCACTCACTACCCCTGGGCAAAAGGCCCCACCAGCAGCACCAACAAATCGTCAAAAACCACAAAATTCTGCACAATCCCAGCCCATCCATGGCCTCAATGATGTTTAAATTCAAGAAGACAGACCACAGAAAGACTAGGCGCATGCACCACTCACTACCCCTGGGCATAATGGATGAAAGCTAGGCAAAATAAGTGCAGGCCTCAGACACTGCCTCTCTTCAAAATGGCCCCTTGAACCCCAAGCACATGTTGCCTGTACCAGCACTCAAGATAGCCACCACCACCCACATGGCCAGTGCACATCAACAGTACACCCCAAAAAAACGAAAAACACCCAAAAATCACCACAATCCAATGCCATCCATGATGTTTACATTAAAAAAGACCCCACAGGCAGACTCAGTCCATGCACCACTCACTACCCCTGGGCAAAAGGCCCCACCAGCAGCCCCAAAATAATCGACAAAATTCAGCACAATCCCAGCCCATCCATGGCCTCAATGATGTTTAAATTCAAGAAGACACCCCACAGAAAGACTAGGCCCATGCACCACTCACTACCCCTGGGCAAAAGGCCCCACCAGCAGCACCAAAAAATCGACAAAAAACACAAAATTCAGCACAATCCCAGCCCATCCATGGCCTCAATGATGTTTAAATTCAAGAAGACACCCCACAGAAAGACTAGGCCCATGCACCACTCACTACCCCTGGGCATAATGCATGAAAGCTAGGCAAAATAAGTGCAGGCCTCAGACACTGCCTCTCTTCAAAATGGCCGCTTGAACCCCAAGCACATGTTGCCTGTACCAGCACTCAAGATGGCCATCACCACCCACATGGCCAGTCCACATCAACAGTACACCCCCAAAAAAAGAAAAACACACAAAAAGCACCACAATCCAAAGCCATCCAGGATGTTTACATTAAAAAGACCCCACAGGCAGACTCAGTCCATGCACCACTCACTACCCCTGGGCAAAAGGCCCCACCAGCAGCCCCAAAGAAATCGACAAAAACCACAAAATTCAGCACAATCCCAGCCCATCCATGGCCTCAATGATGTTTAAATTCAAGAAGACACCCCACAGAAAGACTAGGCCCATGCACCACTCACTACTCCTGGGCAAAAGGCCCCACCAGCAGCACCAAAAAATCGTCAAAAACCACAAAATTCAGCACAATCCCAGCCCATCCATGGCCTCAATGATGTTTAAATTCAAGAAGACACCCCACAGAAAGACTAGGCCCATGCACCACTCACTACCCCTGGGCATAATGGATGAAAGCTAGTCAAAATAAGTGCAGGCCTCAGACACTGCCTCTCTTCAAAATGGCCCCTTGCACCCCAAGCACATGTTGCCTGTACCAGCACTCAAGATAGCCACCACCACCCACATGGCCAGTCCACATCAACAGTACACCCCAAAAAAACGAAAAACACACAAAAATCACCGCAATCCAATGCCATCCAGGATGTTTACATTAAAAAGACCCCACAGGCAGACTCAGTCCATGCACCACTCACAACCCCTGGGTAAAAGGCCCCAACAGCAGCCCCAAAAAATCGACAAAAAACACAAAATTAAGCACAATCCCAGCCCATCCATTGCCTCAATGATGTTTAAATTCAACAAAACAGTTGTATCATGCACCCATAACCAACCCTGGTCCTACTGGATACTGAGGCTACCCACAATATATTTTATTTAATGTTCTGAAAAAGTTCCAAAATTGTAGTTGCAGTAACTGTAATGCCCCAAACAAACTTACTTGTGAAAGTTGATTTCTAATCCAAAAGTGATCCAAAGAAATTCAAAAAGGCCTAAAATCCAAATATCCAGCAGCATCCACAAAAAGTAATCCTTCCAGGTCAAGGTCCAAATGAAAGTGACCAGCACATGAAGAAAGCACTGGGAGTACACCCCAAAAAAACGAAAAACACACAAAAATCACCACAATCCAATGCCATCCAGGATGTTTACATTAAAAAGACCCCAGAGACAGACTCAGTCCATGCACCACTCACAACCCCTGGGCAAAAGGCCCCAACAGCAGCCCCCAAAAAACGGCAAAAACCACAAAATTCAGCAAAATCCCAGCCCATCCATGGCCTCAATGGTGTTTAAATTCAAGAAGACACCCCACAGAAAGACTATGCCCATGCACCACTCACTACCCCTGGGCATAATGGATGAAAGCTATGCAAAATGGGTGCAGGCCTCAGACACTGACTCTCTTCAAAATGGCCCCTTGAACCCCAAGCACATGTTGCCTGTACCAGCACTCAAGATGGCCACCACCACCCACATGGCCAGTCCACATCAACAGTACACCCCAAAAAAACGAAAAACACACAAAAATCACCACAATCCAATGCCATCCAGGATGTTTACATTAAAAAGACCCCACAGGCAGACTCAGTCCATGCACCACTCACTACCCCTGGGCAAAAGGCCCCACCAGCAGCCCCAAAGAAATCGACAAAAACCACAAAATTCAGCACAATCCCAGCCCATCCATGGCCTCAATGATGTTTAAATTCAAGAAGACACCCCACAGAAAGACTAGGCCCATGCACCACTCACTACCCCTGGGCAAAAGGCCCCACCAGCAGCACCAACAAATCGTCAAAAACCACAAAATTCAGCACAATCCCAGCCCATCCATGGCCTCAATGATGTTTAAATTCAAGAAGACAGACCACAGAAAGACTAGGCGCATGCACCACTCACTACCCCTGGGCATAATGGATGAAAGCTAGGAAAAATAAGTGCAGGCCTCAGACACTGCCTCTCTTCAAAATGGCCCCTTTAACCCCAAGCACATGTTGCCTGTACCAGCACTCAAGATAGCCACCACCACCCACATGGCCAGTCCACATCAACAGTACACCCCAAAAAAACGAAAAACACCCAAAATTCACCACAATCCAATGCCATCCAGGATGTTTACATTAAAAAGACCCCACAGGCAGACTCAGTCCATGCACCACTCACTACCCCTGGGCAAAAGGCCCCACCAGCAGCCCCAAAATAATCGACAAAATTCAGCACAATCCCAGCCCATCCATGGCCTCAATGATGTTTAAATTCAAGAAGACACCCCACAGAAAGACTAGGCCCATGCACCACTCACTACCCCTGGGCAAAAGGCCCCACCAGCAGCACCAAAAAATCGACAAAAACCACAAAATTCAGCACAATCCCAGCCCATCCATAGCCTCAATGATGTTTAAATTCAAGAAGACACCCCACAGAAAGACTAGGCCCATGCACCACTCACTACCCCTGGGCATAATGGATGAAAGCTAGGCAAAATAAGTGCAGGCCTCAGACACTGCCTCTCTTCAAAATGGCCGCTTGAACCCCAAGCACATGTTGCCTGTACCAGCACTCAAGATGGCCATCACCACCCACATGGCCAGTCCACATCAACAGTACACCCCCAAAAAAAGAAAAACACACAAAAAGCACCACAATCCAAAGCCATCCAGGATGTTTACATTAAAAAGACCCCACAGGCAGACTCAGTCCATGCACCACTCACTACCCCTGGGCAAAAGGCCCCACCAGCAGCCCCAAAGAAATCGACAAAAACCACAAAATTCAGCACAATCCCAGCCCATCCATGGCCTCAATGATGTTTAAATTCAAGAAGACACCCCACAGAAAGACTAGGCCCATGCACCACTCACTACTCCTGGGCAAAAGGCCCCACCAGCAGCACCAAAAAATCGTCAAAAACCACAAAATTCAGCACAATCCCAGCCCATCCATGACCTCAATGATGTTTAAATTCAAGAAGACACCCCACAGAAAGACTAGGCCCATGCACCACTCACTGCCCCTGGGCATAATGGATGAAAGCTAGTCAAAATAAGTGCAGGCCTCAGACACTGCCTCTCTTCAAAATGGCCCCTTGCACCCCAAGCACATGTTGCCTGTACCAGCACTCAAGATAGCCACCACCACCCACATGGCCAGTCCACATCAACAGTACACCCCAAAAAAACGAAAAACACCCAAAAATCACCACAATCCAATGCCATCCAGGATGTTTACATTAAAAAGACCCCACAGGCAGACTCAGTCCATGCACCACTCACAACCCCTGGGTAAAAGGCCCCAACAGCAGCCCCAAAAAATCGACAAAAAACACAAAATTAAGCACAATCCCAGCCCATCCATGGCCTCAATGATGTTTAAATTCAACAAAACAGTTGTATCATGCACCCATAACCAACCCTGGTCCTACTGGATACTGAGGCTACCCACAATATATTTTATTTAATGTTCTGAAAAAGTTCCAAAATTGTAGTTGCAGTAACTGTAATGCCCCAAACAAACTTACTTGTGAAAGTTGATTTCTAATCCAAAAGTGATCCAAAGAAATTCAAAAAGGCCTAAAATCCAAATATCCAGCAGCATCCACAAAAAGTAATCCTTCCAGGTCAAGGTCCAAATGAAAGTGACCAGCACATGAAGAAAGCACTGGGAGTACACCCCAAAAAAACGAAAAACACACAAAAATCACCACAATCCAATGCCATCCAGGATGTTTACATTAAAAAGACCCCACAGGCAGACTCAGTCCATGCACCACTCACAACCCCTGGGCAAAAGGCCCCAACAGCAGCCCCCAAAAAACGACAAAAAACACAAAATTCAGCACAATCCCAGCCCATCCATGGCCTCAATGGTGTTTAAATTCAAGAAGACACCCACAGAAAGACTATGCCCATGCACCACTCACTACCCCTGGGCATAATGGATGAAAGCTAGGCAAAATGGGTGCAGGCCTCAGACACTGCCTCTCTTCAAAATGGCCCCTTGAACCCCAAGCACATGTTGCATGTACCAGCACTCAAGATGGCCACCACCACCCACATGGCCAGTCCACATCAACAGTACACCCCAAAAAAACGAAAAACACACAAAAATCACCACAATCCAATGCTACATCCACGATGTTTACATTAAAAAGACCCCACAGGCAGACTCAGTCCATGCACCACTCACTACCCCTGGGCAAAAGGCCCCAACAGCAGCCCCCAAAAAACGACAAAAACCACAAAATTCAGCACAATCCCAGCCCATCCATGGCCTCAATGGTGTTTAAATTCAAGAAGACACCCCACAGAAAGACTATGCCCATGCACCACTCACTACCCCTGGGCATAATGGATGAAAGCTAGGCAAAATGGGTGCAGGCCTCAGACACTGCCTCTCTTCAAAATGGCCCCTTGAACCCCAAGCACATGTTGCCTGTACCAGCACTCAAGATGGCCACCACCACCCACATGGCCAGTCCACATCAACAGTACACCCCAAAAAAACGAAAAACACACAAAAATCACCACAATCCAATGCCATCCAGGATGTTTACATTAAAAAGACCCCACAGGCAGACTCAGTCCATGCACCACTCACTACCCCTGGGCAAAAGGCCCCACCAGCAGCCCCAAAGAAATCGACAAAAACCACAAACTTCAGCACAATCCCAGCCCATCCATGGCCTCAATGATGTTTAAATTCAAGAAGACACCCCACAGAAAGACTAGGCCCATGCACCACTCACTACCCCTGGGCAAAAGGCCCCACCAGCAGCACCAAAAAATCGTCAAAAACCACAAAATTCAGCACAATCCCAGCCCATCCATGGCCTCAATGATGTTTAAATTCAAGAAGACACCCCACAGAAAGACTAGGCGCATGCACCACTCACTACCCCTGGGCATAATGGATGAAAGCTAGGCAAAATAAGTGCAGGCCTCAGACACTGCTTCTCTTCAAAATGGCCCCTTGAACCCCAAGCACATGTTGCCTGTACCAGCACTCAAGATGCCACCACCCACATGGCCAGTCCACATCAACAGTACACCCCAAAAAAACGAAAAACACCCAAAAATCACCACAATCCAATGCCATCCAGGATGTTTACATTAAAAAGACCCCACAGGCAGACTCAGTCCATGCACCACTCACTACTCCTGGGCAAAAGGCCCCACCAGCAGCCCCAAAATAATCGACAAAATTCAGCACAATCCCAGCCCATCCATGGCCTCAATGATGTTTAAATTCAAGAAGACACCCTACAGAAAGACTAGGCCCATGCACCACTCACTACCCCTGGGCAAAAGGCCCCACCAGCAGCACCAAAAAATCGACAAAAACCACAAAATTCAGCACAATCCCAGCCCATCCATGGCCTCAATGATGTTTAAATTCAAGAAGACACCCCACAGAAAGACTAGGCCAATGCACCACTCACTACCCCTGGGCATAATGGATGAAAGCTAGGCAAAATAAGTGCAGGCCTCAGACACTGCCTCTCTTCAAAATGGCCGCTTGAACCCCAAGCACATGTTGCCTGTACCAGCACTCAAGATGGCCACCACCACCCACATGGCTAGTCCACATCAACAGTACACCCCCAAAAAACGAAAAACACACAAAAAGCACCACAATCCAAAGCCATCCCGGATGTTTACATTAAAAAGACCCCACAGGCATACTCAGTCCATGCACCACTCACTACCCCTGGGCAAAAGGCCCCACCAGCAGCCCCAAAGAAATCGACAAAAACGACAAAATTCAGCACAATCCCAGCCCATCCATGGCCTCAATGATGTTTAAATTCAAGAAGACACCCCACAGAAAGACTAGGCCCATGCTCCACTCACTACCCCTGGGCAAAAGGCCCCACCAGCAGCACCAAAAAATCGTCAAAAACCACAAAATTCAGCACAATCCCAGCCCATCCATGGCCTCAATTATGTTTAAATTCAAGGAGACACCCCACAGAAAGACTAGGCCCATGCACCACTCACTACCCCTGGGCATAATGGATGAAAGCTAGTCAAAATAAGTGCAGGCCTCAGACACTGCCTCTCTTCAAAATGGCCCCTTGCACCCCAAGCACATGTTGCCTGTACCAGCACTCAAGATAGCCACCACCACCCACATGGCCAGTCCACATCAATAGTACACCCCAAAAAAACAAAAAACACACAAAATCACCACAATCCAATGCCATCCAGGATGTTTACATTAAAAAGACCCCACAGGCAGACTCAGTCCATGCACCAGTCACAACCCCTGGGCAAAAGGCCCCAACAGCAGCCCAAAAAAATCGACAAAAAACACAAAATTAAGCACAATCCCAGCCCATCCATGGCCTCAATGATGTTTAAATTCAACAAAACAGTTGTATCATGCACCCATAACCAACCCTGGTCCTACTGGATACTGAGGCTACCCACAATATATTTTATTTAATGTTCTGAAAAAGTTCCAAAATTGTAGTTGCAGTAACTGTAATGCCCCAAACAAACTTACTTGTGAAAGTTGATTTCTAATCCAAAAGTGATCCAAAGAAAGTCAAAAAGGCCTCAAATCCAAATATCCAGCAGCATCCACAAAAAGTAATCCTTCCAGGTCAAGGTCCAAATGAAAGTGACCAGCACATGAAGAAAGCACTGGGAGTACACCCCAAAAAAACGAAAAACACACAAAAATCACCACAATCCAATGCCATCCAGGATGTTTACATTAAAAAGACCCCACAGGAAGACTCAGTCCATGCACCACTCACAACCCCTGGGCAAAAGGCCCCAACAGCAGCCCCAAAAAATCGACAAAAAACACAAAATTAAGCACAATCCCAGCCCATCCATGGCCTCAATGATGTTTAAATTCAACAAAACAGGTGTATCATGCACCCATAACCAACCCTGGTCCTACTGGATACTGAGGCTACCCACAATATATTTTATTTAATGTTCTGAAAAAGTTCCAAAATTGTAGTTGCAGTAACTGTAATGCCCCAAACAAACTTACTTGTGAAAGTTGATTTCTAATCCAAAAGTGATCCAAAGAAAGTCAAAAAGGCCTCAAATCCAAATATCCAGCAGCATCCACAAAAAGTAATCCTTCCAGGTCAAGGTCCAAATGAAAGTGACCAGCACATGAAGAAAGCACTGGGAGGAGCCTGCTGGACAGGAACAGGAAGTTGGAGACTGTGGGGCACTTCCTCCCCCCCCCAAAACAAATGGACTCCTTGCCAAAAAAAGTGCAGGCAAATGTCAACCTGAGGAGTGATTCTGATAAAAATCATCATTTTCTGAAGGTTTATACTGTTTGCTGGTGGATTTCTTGTGCAGAATTGCAAAATCTCTATTTCGCGAGTGCGAGATTGTTGCTGCCCGCCGCACCTACGTGTTCGCAATTGCGAACTCTCGCGATGCGTGCTGTGCAAGGTGGCAAGCCGCGATTACGTATTCGCGGTCGCCAAACTCTCGCGGGATCCCGCAGCAAGATCCAAAATGGTGCAGCACTCGCAAAATATCGAGAAAAACAACTCGGCAAACGCTGTATGACGGAAAGTGAACGCCGCGCGCCGCAATATTGTATCACCAAGCAAAAAAATCCTGCGCGTGCGGATTTGCGGCAAATTCGCGAGAGTACGCGGATTGCAAATTTGCCGAAAATCCACAAAATCCGCGAGCGGAACAGATTTTACGCCCATGTTAGCCAGCACCGACATACACTTTTAGACACTCCTCCCGCCACAAGTTCTAGAATTGCAACCTAGAGCTGGCGAGCTACGTTCGAATCTCGGCATCAGCTCAACATCCTGTGATTCCAGGCAAATCGCTTTGTCTCCCGTGCCTACCTCAAATGAATGTGTTCTTCTGTAATGGAAATTGTGCTCATGCCATGTTGTCGAGTTCGCGCTATATAATATTGCAAGGAAAAACAAAGTAGGGAAACTCGAGTTCACACACTACTGAACGCGCACTCTTAAGTGCATCAGTAGTGCACTGTGAATCGGAGCGTTTCACAGGCCTGTCACAGATAAGAAATGCTATCAAAACGAAATCCTACAAAACAATATACAACTGGCCGGCAGCAATTCATACCCAGACAACGTCGGGACGGGCTGCTAGTTATTAATGAAGGTGATGCGTTGTCTGTTGCCCAGCGACAACTTGCTTTCTTTTTGTATAATTTGTGTTTATTATTCATTTGTGTTGAGTTCCTTAGTGATTGGAGCATAATGTTTGAATTAGTATGCACACGGGATCTACCAATGTCTGGTAATTTAGGGCTAGATGTAGGTAATTAGGATATACCGATTCTAAAATACCTAATTTTACCGATTCGGTATTTTAGAATCGGTAAATGCTATGTAGGTAATAATTTATTAAAAATTACTGAATCATTAAGATTCTGTATTTACCGAATCGGTAATTACCAATTTGGTAATTGCCATTCATTCCTACAGGCCTGTAAAGTTGCACCATGAATAATAAAAATCTCTGCCACATATAGGATGCTCTTGATACTTGACGTTCATGTGGCTTCTGACAGCCACCCACACTCTAACCTCATGAGCCAAGAAAGAAGTAGAAGAAATAAAGAGATGTCTATTTAGTGGCTGTATTGCACAAAGTGAATGCAGGAGAACCACCTGCTGCCCATGATTTATGTATGGCAGGTGGGGACCAAGGTGATGATTGTGGGCTGTCACACTGGTGCACTGCTCTATCAAGAAGAGGGCTATCGCAATGTTGTGAGCTGAATGGGCAGTTTCCCTGTTCGCTGCGTTACGAACCCCGTATGCCAAGAGGGGACCTAGATAAAGTGAGAGGGCCATCGCCCAGGAGGGTGCAACTGTAAAGGAGAAGCAAGCATATTACCTGTGGAGGAAGAGCAATGATTCAACTACTCAAAACCTGCCAACAGATTCTCAGAGACTCACCCTATAGGTGAAAGACCATGTGGGCACCTGCCACCTCTACCATAGCATCTAGACGTCTACTCACTGCAGGCCGCAGATGCATGCTAGGGCACTCCGAACCTGCACTACAGCGAGACGAGTAAGACTGAATACTGGGCCACCAGGCCTCTGGGACAACTTGCGATGAGTGACACACTATGGTGCTGAATGCAAACACAACAATTGATGGACAGAATGCAGAACAATGTCATACATTCACCCCAGTACAGAGATCTGGGCCTAAATCCATTGTTTTTTGCACTCCACACCACCCCAGGTCAGACATGGCCATATGCAAATCAGCCTTGACCCTGTGCCTCATGGGAACAGTCCAGCCCGAACTGCCCAGCCATGTCTTTCCTGGACCGGAATCAAGCATCCAAGGACCGGTTTCTGGCTATCAGCCTTCATCAGCCTGGATAGCTTGACTCCAGTGGTGTGGAGAGTATGGGACTCACGTCTGAGCATACCCATACAACTCGGGGTGACAAATGCAAAAACAACAATTGATGGACTATGGTGCTGAGGCACTTAGAGTTTCTCAGGGCCATCATGGAACCTATAAGACTTGAATTCACTAGGAGGCCTAGCTGGAATGTTGCCTTACATACAATAGGAATAACCAAGATCCTTTGACAGGGAAGTGTGACTTGAGAGCTGACCCAGAGAAAGTGAGGGGCATTTTTATGAAGATTTTGCATTGCCTGTACCACAGTAGGGGACGCAAAGGCAAAGCAAAAACCTAAGTCAGATTTCTGAAGCCTCACAAGGCCACCTGGCATGGCCTTGCATGGCTTAATAAATCCAATGTAACTAAGTGCAGTAGAAATCGCTGCATTGCATTATTGTGCCGCAACAGAGGCATTCCGTTGGTGGCGCGTGGGTGTTCACACGCACCCACCAATGTATTTTGGTGCATTCCCAGATTTACCAACAATGGTAAACCAGGTAATGTGTCAAAATGCCACTCCTCCCCAGGGGACTTGTAACAAGGAGAAATGTTTGTATTTCTCCTTGTTTTTAACTCTTCCTATGTATGCTGTATTTTGTAGCACATATTGAAAGGAGAATGTTCCTCAAAGGACTATTTTTGTGCAGGAAGGTATACGGTCCGGCACAAAAACAATCCTGCTTACAACTCAGGCACCCTTGCACCATGGTGCAAGAGTGTATGCGTTGACAGCACATTGTGCGCCAGTGCTGGGAAATGCACCACCCATGTAATGCCTATCTAGTGCACTGTAACCCAAGCCAGTGCAATGCACTGCAGTGTGTTTGTTTCTTTTTTCTTTAACAGTCACGCAAAACTTTCTGATGAGGCTATTTCTTCTTTGTATGTGTGCTGCTGAATGCAGCATCTATACAAGAGGTGTAAAGATATTACTCCTTGTTAAGCCAACCCCAGGTAGACCCACCAGTTATGTGCAAACCTATGTTTACAAATCTTGGTAAATGTAGTCTTGCGTTGGGTGGATACATGGAAACGTCCAAGCACCACCCATGTAACGCCTACCTGATACAAAGTAAAGCAAGGTAGTGCAATGTGCTGCCTTGTGTTACTTTTTGTTTATAAAGCCACGGAAACGGGATTTATGTAGCACTGTAAATCCCAAAATAGAGTTAGCCTCATGGTTGTGCCAGAAAAATGATGCAACCCTGATGCTTAACCAGGGCCTCAACTTATAAAAAAATTTCTTTAACTGCCGCAAAGTTGGTTGCAAAGTCTAAATTTTGAAATATCCTATGAGGTTAAGGCACATGCTGCAGAGATAATAATAATAATAATAATGGTAAGATAACTGATGTCTGAATTCTGAAAAACGCAACCTCAGAATAGCGGGGCGCAAGTGGAGAGCCTCCACTATGCTTGAATACCTCATACAGCTAAGAGACCTCAGGAACATTTATCACAAAAGCATCACACATGCCAAAACTCAGTTCTTCAGAAATCCACTCAATCACACCAAACATTTCCCCAAAAAACTGTTCAAGGTGATCAAACTACGATCTAAAGGCCTGCTCAACCCGCCCCAAAAAAGCCCAATCTACTGCCCAATAATGACATTTTTGCTTGCTTCTTCCTGGAAAAGTCCAATAACTTGATAGCGGGCCTGCAGATTCCACGACAGCAAACTCACCAACCACGAATCTCCATAATCGCCTCCACTGACAAAGCTGACCCCTCGCATCAACTGGCTTATGTCCTTAAAAACAATTCCTCTTGGTCTTCCTTCAAAACAATTGACCAAAACATAATTCTTAGCATGCTTTCAGATGTAAAACCCTCAAACAACTTTAATGAGAGGAGTAGCGCCGAGGCCAGGGTAACTGAAGCTGCAATCCGGGGATCACGGTTTGATCCCCGGCTCCGGTGGCAGATTAGCCCAGCACCATGTGACTCTGGGCAATAGCTTGCTTAATCTTCCCGACGGCCCCTAGCGCCTGGAGACCCTTATGGGTGATTGTTCGCGCTTTACAAATGTGGATTATTATTATTCCCTCCATGGTGGTGAAAAGCATTGTGCTGAGCAGGCTGGACTATTGTAACTCACTGTATCTGGGGGCCCCTCAGTTTGTCATTGACACGCTGCAGAGAGTACAGTCGGCAGCAGCCAAGTTGGCTCTAAAGAGGAATCGCAGTGCCTCGTTGTCCCAAGCTTTACGGGACCTGCACTGGTTGCCGGTTAAAGAGAGGGTACTATTTAAGTCTCTATGTATGGTATTCAAAGCGACACATGACCTGGGCCCAGTCCCACTGCAGGGCTGTTTCTCCTGATACCGGCCACAGAGACAGCTCCGTTCGGCTGGTGCTGGTCTGCTGGAAGTCCCAAGATTCAAGCGGTCCAGGCTGGGGGGCAGGGCTTTCCGGGTCGTTGCGGCACGCTTGTGGAATGAGCTTCCTTTGAGTATCAGACGGAGTGAGTCCCTCATGAGTTTCAGAGGTAAACTGAAAACCTGGCTCTTCCCGACCTGCTAGGGTTTCCCCATGCTCACGTCCTTCCATCTGAGGATGATGGTGTAAAATCTAAAGCGCCAGGATACCTGTAGGGTGACAGCATGCGCTATATAAGTACCACATACAATACAATACAATCCTCCTCAAGGATATCAAAATGTTGATTCTTCCACTCTATAGAATTATAAATGCCTCTCTAAGCCAGTGTAAAATACCAGACTGCCTAAAAGCTGGACAGGTCACGCCTATTTTAAAAAAAAACTTTGGCTGATCCAACCAACCTTGACAATTTGCGCCCCATTTCCAACATCCTGACACTGGCCAAAGTTCCTTGAAAAATGTGCCCATGTCCAACTCTGCAATCACATTGACCAATTCAGCCTCTTTGACCGGCACCAGTCAGGCGTTCCTTCTCTTCTTTTGATTCATTCTTCTTGTTTAATTGCCTTGTGAAGGATTACCGGTTGAGACATTATTTTATGTATGAATCTGCTGAGGCCACAGTACTCAATCAGCACTGACACTTATAGTGGATGTTGCCCTAAAAATGCTAGACCAAACCAAATCTTGCCTACTAATTCTCTTGGACCTCTCCTCTGCCCTTGATGAGTAAAACATGACTACCTTCTTGACTTACTAGAGCATAGGATAGGATTATCTGGGTCTGTCTTAAATGGAGTCCCCTCATTTCTTGCAAAACAGAACACAAATAGTCAAGGTAAATCAATCCCTTTGCAACACCACTCAGGTCACACTCAGGGGTCCCACAAGGCTCCTCTCTCTCCCCCAATATCTTCAACCTATTCATGGAACCACTAACTGAAAGGCTAAGGGTTGCCAACATTCACTATCATCTTTATGCTGATGACATCCAATTGCACTTGAAAATGTAATCTCCTGAAGACATCCGATCTCTCTTTCCCATCCTTTGGAAACATTCAAAATTGGTTAGCAATCAACCATCTCAAACTCAACATTCAAAAAACGGAATTCCTCCTAATCACCCCTACTAATCAGATACACTCAAGCAATAATTAAAGGAAGCATTTAACAGCTTTCAATTGCATACCACAAACCATTGAATTAGCCAAATCACTACGTATAACCCTGGACAAAAATCTTAATATGCTGGAAGACATCAGGGCCACCACCAAAGGAGTAAACCTGCAACTGAGTATACTACGTAAACTAAAACCTTTCCTCCCTGAAACAGACTTCAAACTGGCAATGCAAGCACTAGTAATCCGAAGATTTGAGTATGGAAACACTACTCTCATTGGCCTACCCAGGGCCACAACAGCCTCCTTAAGGGCTTCACTCAACTCGGCGGAAAGGCTCATTATGGGGTCAAAACAGTACAATCAGATCTCCCCACACCTTAAATCTCTCATCTGGCTCCCCTAAGAGGCAAGAATCCAACTAAAAAGTGCATGCATGGCACATAAAGCTCTACATTTCAACACCCCCAACCTATCTCGCCTGCAGACTTGAGCTATCAGGCGGCGCTAGATCCACCAGAAGTGCTTCCTCACTCATGCTTAAGCCACAACATTTGAACAAGAAACAAACCTATAACAGATCATTTTTGGGATTGTCCCAGAATTTAGAACACTCCCCCTGATATAAGGCTGACTCCCTCCAGTATCTCCTTCAAGAAAAAAGACAAACTCTTACTAATGAACAGATTCCTGGTTTAGATCCTCAACTCTCTCCTTCGTTTTGTTAGTTGTTTTCTGCTACACTGTATGTACCTTTACCATGTTTAAGGGCCAGATGTAGGTAAATCATTTTTACCGATTTTAAAATACCGAATTTTACCGAATCGGTATTTTAGAAAAGGTAAATGAGATGTAGGTAAAAAATCGGTAAAAAATAACGATTCGGTAAAAATCGGAATCCCCGAGTCGGTATTTACCGAATCGGTATTTACCGAATCTGTAAATACCGATTCGGTAACTCCCATTCATTCCTATGGGCCTGGATGCCCATAGGAATGAATGGGAGTTACCGAATCGGTATTTACAGATTCGGTAAATACCGATTTGGTAAATACCGACTCGGAGATACAAAAAAGCAAGCAGGTGAGCCACCAACCAATCAGGTGCTTCCACCCCGCCCCTCAGCCAACCAACAGAGCAAGCAACCAATCCTGTGCATCCACCCCACCCCACAACCAGGATGTGGCCACACCCAAGCAGGTGCAGAGTAACTGATCACCCAGGAGAGCAGTTACACACAGACAGGCTGTTGTTTAGCTGAGCTGTGCAGGACTAAGAAATGGAATCCCAGGACACCCAGAGGGAAGGTGCAGAGAGGAAGAGGAAGATGAAGTTCAGCACAGGTGAACTCCAGGTGCTGGTGGAGGAGGTTGTCAAGCACTACCCCAAAATCTTTGGAAAGCAGTCTCTGCAGGTAGCAGAGGCTGTGAAGAGGAACACCTGGCTGGGGATCCAGTCCAAAGTAAATGCAATAGGAGTGACAACCAGGGAAGTGGACGATCTGAAGAAGAGATGGTACGATCTGAGGATCATAACCAAAAAGAAATTGGCAGCAAGAAGCAAAGAGGTCAATACAATTGGTGGCGGAAAGAACAGGGCACCTGCCCTCACGTATCTTGAAGAGCTCGTGGAGACCACAATGGAGCCAGAGTGCGTTGTAGGAATTGGTGATGCAGACAGCTCAGCCCGAGCTGCATCAAAGAAAGGTAAGGGACATGTCCATCATTCCCCACCCCCTGCCTGTCTCCCTCACCTAATGTGACTGTGTGTTGAGGTACTCCAGTACAGGCTTTAGTATCTACCTGCAATGCATGATGGTAGTTGTAGTTTTAAGTATTCACATCAGACCAGGCAACATGCAAGAATGTCAGGCATGCCACACAATGCAAATAGAGAAAGGGGATGACCAGGAAATAGTGCACAACAAATGTGATTTAATATAGGAATACACTGTGAAAGCACCACTAAGTCACTGTCCATATCTGTCCACAGGAGAGACTTCGCGCATGACAATGCAGGAGAGGGAGAAAAGGCCACCCCAAAGGGAGAGGAGTGAGGAAGCAGCCAGGGATGCAGTGCCCAGCACAGCAACACCTCCAGCACCCTGCACACAAGCATCTCCCACAGCAGAGGCAGCCACCCTGAAACTGCCATCATCTCCTCTGCTCTTTGACTCACCACAACATGTGCCTCAACAACTTGCAACACCAGCAGACTCGGAGGTGTCAGAAATCTACAGGCCCAGGAGGCATGACGTTCCCCCACAGAGAATCTTACAAACATCCTCGGATGAGGAAAGAGAGGGAGAAATACCAACAGAGTCAATGTCAGAAAATCCAGCTGGTCTCCCATCCACTCCTGTCACTGTTACTGGAGGCACAAGACGCCGTAGGTTCCGGGAGGCAGGCTCCACTGGCCATGATGATGGTGTCTTCCGTGGCCTAGAGACAACAATGGTCAAGGTTCAGTGCCTGCAGGCGAAAGCTATTAGTGCAGTGCACAGACAAATGCGCCATATGAATAAAAACTTTGACACCATGAAACGGGGGATAACATCAATGGCGGACAGCATGAGGGACATGGCCGATGGGGTCAGGACATGTCACAGTGTGTGATGTCACTGTGTGAAGAACTACACGAGGACCGTACCCAGAGGCGCAGGGAGAAGCAGTATATGCAACACCAGACAAGGGGCATGCACCGTCTTGCAACAGCGACTTCACTGCTGTGTCGACGGTCTGTTGCTATGCAGGAAGGGCTAGTGCACTGCTGCACAGACCTAACAAGGGGGATGGGGCAAGTCACTACAGCAATGGAAGTGCTGCTGACTAACCAGTCAGCCACCACAGGAGTGGAAGGTTTAGGGGTCACAGACAATACCAGTAGCAGGAGCAGCACCCCTATCCCAGAAATACGGAGGAGGAGCAGACGCCAGACTACAGGCGCTGGCACAGCAGACAATGATCATGCCCAACCACGGGCATCACGCAGTGCAGTGCATGGGCGCAGGCAGTAAGGCAGGCAATTTGAGTGGACATGAGAGGGTGAGGTAACCCCTGTCCGCACAGTTGTGCTAGGCACACTTAGGATGTAAAAAATATGTCTTAATGAATGAACCGTAGTGCCAAATAAACTACAATTACTGCATTTAAACCCTTGCTGTGTATCTCTACTTACTTAAAAGTAGTTGTGTGTGATCTCTGCCCGTCTCTGTCTGCCGTCTGTTGGTGTTGGTACTCCTACTGTATTGGCTGCAGGTAGTGCCTGGTCATTGTCATGGTCTTCATAGTCGCTCAATTCCACCTCGGTGCCCTTCTTAGTAGCGAGGTTGTGCAACATGGCACAAGTTGAAATGATCTTACAGCAGATGAGTGGTGAGTACTGCCGTGCCCCTCCACTTTTGTGGAGGCAGCGGAACCTGCTCTTCAGAAGGCCAAAGGTGCGTTCAACGATGTTCCGGGTTGATTTATGGGCAACATTGTATCGTCTCTGGCTGGGGGTCGTGGGGTTGAGGTAGGGTGTCAGGACAAAGGAACGGAGGGCATAAGCACTATCCCCTAATGTGAAATGAGAAATCAATTACTCACAGGCACACATTTACATATTTCTGCATTATCTATCAAGAGAGTGTCACACAGTAATTTACCCAGCAGGTATCCTTCGCCAAATTCCCCTGCTGTCAGGCGGGTGTATATCCCACTGTTTTGGAAGATGTAGGAGTCGTGGGTGCTTCCCGGGTACCTGGCCACTATGTCGGTGATCATGTACTTGGCATCACAGATCACTTGTACGTTTATTGTGTGAGATGACTTCCGGTTCCTGTAAATGTGCTCAGTGACAGCAGGATGGCATATTGGGATGTGGGTCCCATCAATGCAGCCAATCACGTGTGGAAAATTTGCCATTAGGTAGAAGTCAGTCTTGGTCCTGAGCAGGTCCGCATCAGTGTCCGGGAAGCGGATGTAATGCACCATTCTTACCATCATGGCATCCAGGAACTTCCTAAAGAAGCGGGACAGGCAGCTCTGGGACACAGCAACAACACTCTGGTAACTGCCAGATGCCAGCAGGTGTATGCTACAGAGCACCTGTACATGGGGTGGGATGGCGTGTGCCCTTGGTGTAGGTTGCTCCAGGAGTGGGTGCAGGTCCCTGATCAGATCCAGGATGGTTTGTGGGTGCAGCCTGTACCTTTGCAGGATCTCTGGCTCAGTCAGTTGGAAGAGTGTGATCCTCTGCCTGTAGACCTGCTCCTCCCTTCTCCATTCCCTCTCTCCTGCAGCCTGTAGCCGTAGCCGCCTTGCTATGACGTAGAATGCCACCATTCTGGTAACACTGTTGCATTTTGGGACCCTATTGTATAGCCTACACCTGGTTACCACCCAGTGCTTAATTTGTGCCGGAGCTTTCCGGTGCTTAGCACCGGCACCTAATTATCAGGGCCGGGTCTACATGCATTGCTGTACGTAATTGATTTGATAGTAATTAACTTCGGTACGGGACTTGGCAGTGGCACAGGGTGTTGATGTTGAACTTGTGTGAAAATACTTCTCCTCCACAGACTCGACAGTACTTTCTACTGCAGCGCGTCGACTTCTCGATGATCTCTAAGTTGATAATGTTGATGCAGTGGCGCTGACAGCCCTTTGTTCAGTGCTTCCGACCCTGTGGGCGGGACACTGAGTTGGGCTGGTTTTGGTTCTCTGCAGGGGTTGGGGCTGTGCCTGGCAGCAGGCAGCGTGCACAGATTTTTTCAGATTGTAGACTGCGGACGCATTCGCCTCATTGCCACGCCCCAGCACGGCCGCATGCGACCACAGAGTAAACGTGGTTCAATGGCCGTTCACTGTGTTCAATTCAGTTTGAGCGCGACCCGGCGGTCATTGGAGTTGAGCCTGTAGCACTAGCAGCCATACTGGTAACAGCTGCACCAGGTGAGACGGGGCCTGGTAGACCTAATCAGTTAAATTAATAAAGCTGCGCAAGTGCGCACCAGCCTTAGGCAGTGCACAGAGTCCCGACGGGAGTGAGTCACTCAGTCCCACGTCAACTGGACTCAGGCGCGCAACACCCATTGGGCTCACCGGGCTTCAGCCCCCCCCGTCGTCTTCTTCAGCCCGGGCTAATTGACACGCACTGAAATGACTGCGCATCGGAGCTGAGAATGTCATTGTTATTGATGCATTCTGAGAGGCCCGGCAGCCCGAGCCAGCCAGCCTCTGAACAGTATCAAGTAAACCCCCAGCCCCCCCCTCTTGTTTTCCTTTACTAGTGCCGAGGTGATATCCTTGCCTGAAGGCAGGGATTTCACCTAAGCACTTGATGTGTTCAGCATGGGGTGGGAGTGGGAAGATGCACACAGCAGGGGGAAAGGGACGGCCAGTGCAGGTGATGCTTTTCCTTTGTAAAGGAATTTCTGCTGGTGTCATAGCCCAGGGTTTGCTGTCTGTGCACTTGTATGGATGTGTATTCCATACAAGTGCACAGACAGCAAACCCTGGGCTATGACGCCAGAAGGAATTAATTTACAAAGGAAAAGCTTCACTTGCACTGGACATCCCATTCCCCCTGCTGTCCATGCACTTGTAGGGAATTCACATCCACAGCGCACCTCACCAGATAAATGGTGAACAGGGCCATGTATCTTTCTCTAAAGAGGAGAGTCCCCTCCGAATATGAATATGTAGTGTAAGTTTGTAGTGTTCATTTTTTGGGGTGCTAGTGGGTAATTTTAGGGTTCAGGGTGGGTTACGGATTGGGGTGCCAGGGGGTAATTGTAGGATTCTGAGTGGGTATGGGTTTTAGGGTGCCAGGGATAATTTTAGGGTTCAGGGTAGTAATGGGTTTTGGTGTGCCAGGGGGCAATTTTAGGGTTCAGGACGGGTATGGGGGCCAGGAGGGTAATTTAGGGGTTCAGGGTGGGTGTGGGTTTTGGGGTGCCAGGGGTAATTTTAGGCTTCAGGGTGGGTATGGGTTTTGGTGAACCAGGGGTAATATTAGGGTTCAGCGTGGGTATGGGTTTTGGGGTGCCAGGGGTAATTTTAGGGTTCAGGGTGGGTATGGATTTTGTTGGGCAAGGGTGTAATTTCAGGGTTCTGGGGGTAATTTTGGGGGTCAGAGTGGTAATGGGTTTTGGGGTGCCAGGTGTAATTTTAGTGTTCAGGGAGGGCATGGGTTTTGGGGTTCCAGGGGTAATTTTAGGGTTCAGCGTGGGTATGGGAATTGGGGTGCCAGGGGGTAATTTTACGGTTTAGGGTGGTAATGGGTTTTAGGGGGCCATGGTGTTGTTAGGGTTCAGGGCAGGTATGGGTTTTAGGGTGTGAGGGTGTGGACATTTTAGAGTTTAGGGTGGGTGTGATTTTCGGGTGTCAGGGGGCAATTTTAGGGTTCACGGTGGGTATGGGTTTTGGGATGCCAGGGTGTAATTTTAAGGTTTAGGGTGGTTAAGGGTTTTAGGGGGCTATGGAGTTAATTTTAGGGTTCAGGGTGGGTATGGGTTTTCGGGTGTCAGAGGGGCAATTTTAGAATTCAGGGGGGTATGGGTTATGGGGTGCCATGGGGTTCATTTTAGGGTTCAGTGCGGGTATGGGTTTTGGGTTTGTGAGGGGGGGACATTTTAGGTTTCAGGGTGGGTGTGGGTTTTCGAGTGTCAGGGGAGCAGGGGGGCAGTTTTAGGGTTCAGGGTGGGTATGGGTTTTGGGGTGCCAGGGGAGAATTTAATGTTCAGCATGGGTATGGGTTTTAGGGTGCCAGGGGTAATTTTAAGGTTCAGTGTGGGTATGGGTTTTGGGGGGCAAGGGTGTAATTTTAGGGATCAGCGCGGGTATGAGTTTTGGGGCTCCAAGGGGGTGATTTTAGGGTCCAGAGTGGTAATGGGTTTTGGGGTGCCAGGGGGTAATTTTAGGGTTCAGGGTGGGTATGGGTTTTGGGGGGTAAGGGGAGAATTTAATGTTCAGCATGGGTATGGGTTTTAGGGTGCCAGGGGTAATTTTAACGTTCAGTGTGGGTATGGGTTTTGGGGGGCAAGGGTGTATTTTTAGGGATCAGCGCGGGTATGAGTTTTGGGGCTCCAAGGGGGTGATTTTAGGGTCCAGAGTGGTAATGGGTTTTGGGGTGCCAGGGGGTAATTTTAGGGTTCAGGGTGGGTATGGGTTTTGGGGTGCCGGGGGGTAATTTTGGGGTTCAGGGTGGTAATGGATTTGAGGGGGCAAGGGTGTAATTTTAGGGATCAGTGCGGGTATGGGTTTTGGGGTGCCAGAGGTAATTTTAGGGTTCAGGGTGGGTATGGGTTTGGGGGGTAAGGGTGTAATTTTAGGGATCGGCGTGGGTTTGGGGTTCTAGGTGAATGATTTCAGGGTTCAGGGTGGTAATGGTTTTGCGGTGCGAGGGGGTAATTTTAGGGTTGCATGTCTTCTCCACTTGACCTGAGCATTAATCGATCCTGTTTATCTGACATTTTAGCCCCGCCCCATTGATTAACATTAGCCACGCCCCTTCATTTGCCATGTTAGCCCCCCCCGAAATTAAGACCTAGTTGCGCCCCTGACTGGACTCAATGTACTGTTCCCATCCCACTCCCAGCGAAGTGGGTTGCGGGCTCGCCTGTGATCCTCAGCCTGTCCTGCCCGAGCCAAGAGGAGACAGAGATTCATTCTCATGAATGAATCTCAAATCTGACTATTCTGACCAATATGTTGATGCCGTGGCGGCCATTAGTTCGGTTTTGCCGGTCGGGGCTCAGGCTGGATTTGGTTCTAAAAATCTGTGGGACAGGGGGGTGGGGGGGGGGGGGGAGTCCACTCGTAAACCTGAACTAGAATCCTGAGGAGGGGGTTCGAATTGGTTGCAGATGCTTCTGGAAGCGGCACGGCTTGCATTTTCTTAGTGCAGCTGGCGGCATTATAGGACCCCAAGCCTTTGGTATCCTCCAATCTGTCCCAGGCCCACAAGCGGCAGCTGCCCCATAGTCCTACGTTTGGCTCAGGGTAAGTGTTGCTGGTTCACTTGATGCTCTGAATTTTCTGATTATTTTTTTCATCATGCATTGTTTTCCTGCCTTTCAAATAATGTTAATCATGAAGTGGATTCAGGAATAGTTTAACGATTGTTGCAGGCTTCCGTTTGTCTCACTCTGTTTCGTTGGCCCGAACAAAGTAATTGTGTTTTAGCACCAACATGTTTATCGTATTTGGTATATCATAAAGGCAGTGCTACCCTTTGCAAAGGTGACTGTGCAATCAAAGCATTTTTCATTTTGACGGGTACACGTACAACCAAACGTTTATTCAGGCACATAGATTGCATGCTAACCTGACGTGAAATTCTTCCATGTGTCAGTAAAGTGAAAGCCAAAAATTGCACAGCAGAAAAATAGGGGAACACATAATCTGATTTTAAAAAAGGTGTAAATCTGGTGGCGATAATCTTCCGAAACTCGGGGGTCAAATCGACAGGCGCGGTGCGTCCATTGGGGCGTAGGGGCGAAGCCCCACTAAGCCCCATGGACCCACCACGTCCTCACTAGAAGCCAAACACAATTATTTTAAAAAATCGCGCTATCTGCAGGCCGGGAAACCGGGAGACACCCGACCTTCCCGGAGTGCGCAAGGGGGGGGGGGGAAGGATCGGGCTGCTGCAGCTGCGCAAGTGTATTTTTGGGCACAAACATGCCCGCGCATGCGCAGATCGTTTTCTTGTGAATTCCCCCTTAGAGAGAGGACCAGGGGGCGGGCCGCAGCCCCCGGGGTTACACAGGGCGACTGGGCGAGGAGTCATGGTGCCCCCCCAGCCAATCCTGGCGCAGGATTGGCTGGTCACTACATAGCCCGGTTACATAACCCCTGACGGATAGCACGGCCGACTTTGGTGCTGGGAAACCAGGTTCGAGCCTCTTATCGAACCATAAAAATGTATACATGACTTACTTTGGTGTTAAATAAATAGATATTTTAAAAAAAACAAATAAAAATGATGTTCCGACTAAGGTGTGAAATTGGTGTCGAATAAATACATGTTTTTAAAAACAATTAATATTAATCATGTATCATTGGTGCTGGAGTACAAGGTTCGAGACTGGTATTAAACACTGACAAGCTGTGTGCAAGTTATATGGTCATAAAAATACATGAATGATGGATGCAGGATGGGTGGATGCATGAATGGATGCAGGATGAATGATGGGTGGATGAATGGATGGGTGGATGCATGAATGAATGATGGATGCAGGATGGGTGGATGGGTAGATGAATGAATGATGGATGCAGGATGGATGCAGGGTGGATGGATGGGTGCATGAATGAATGATGGATGCAGGATGGGTGGATGGATGGATGATGGATGAATGATGGGTGGATGCATGAATGAATGATGGATGCAGGATGGATGCAGGATGGGTGGATGAATGATGGATGCAGGGTGGATGGATGGGTGCATGAATGAATGATGGATTGATGGGTGGATGCAGGAATGGATGCAGGATGGATGATGGATGGATGGATGGATGAATGAATGAATGATGGATGCTGAATGGGTGGATGGATGGGTGGATGAATGAATGATGGATGCAGGATGGATGGGTGCATGAATGAATGATGGATGCAGGATGGATGGATGGGTGCATGAATGAATGATGGGTGTATGAATGAATGATGGATGCAGGATGGGTGGGTGGATGGGTGGATGCAGGAATGGATGCAGGATGGATGATGGATGGGTGGGTGGATGGATGGATGGATGCATGAATGAATGAATGATGGATGCAGGATGGGTGGATGAATGAATGATGGATGCAGGATGGATGCAGGGTGGATGGATGGGTACATGAATGAATGATGGATGCAGGATGGATGGATGGGTGGATGCATGAATGGATGCAGGAATGGATGCAGGAATGGATGATGGATGGGTGGATGGATGGGTGGGTGGATGGATGGATGCATGCATGAATGAATGATGGATGGATGGGTGGATGGGTGGATGAATGAATGATGGATGGATGGGTGCATGAATGAATGATGGATGCAGGATGGATGGATGGGTGGATGCATGAATGGATGCAGGAATGGATGCAGGAATGGATGATGGATGGGTGGATGGATGGGTGGGTGGATGGATGGATGCATGCATGAATGAATGATGGATGGATGGGTGGATGGGTGGATGAATGAATGATGGATGCAGGATGGATGGGTGGATGGGTGCATGAATGAATGATGAATGCAGGATGGGTGGATGGATGGGTGGACACATGAATGGATGCAGGAATGGATGCAGGATGGATGATGGATGGGTGGGTGGATGGATGGGTGGATGGATGCATGAATGAATGATGGATGGATGCAGGATGGATGGGTGGATGGATGGATGGGTGGATGCATGAATGAATGATGGATGGATGCAGGATGGATGGGTGGATGCATGAATGAATGATGGATGCAGGATGGATGGATGGGTGAATGCATGAATGAATGATGGATGCTGGATGGATGGGTGGATGCATGCATGAATGAATGATGGATGCAGGATGGATGCAGAATTGGTGGATGGATGGGTGGGTGGATGGATGGATGGGTGGATGCATGAATGATGTATGGATGGATGCAAGGTGGTTGGGGCTCGTTCGCTCGCTGCGGTGCAATATGCAAATTAGTTTACGCCCACCACTTTCAAATGTCACCAGCCGCCCCTGCAAATCGATGGACATCAGAAGTCTTCATACAAGTGGGTGTGGCATAAAACGTTCTAGAGGTGAGACAGGCTGGGTTGGTAAATCGAGTGAGAGAGAGATGTGATGGATGTTCTATTTTTGGAGACACTGATGTGTATAGAAGTGATGATGGAGCTTTTTCGTTCAGTCAATTCTGAGGTTGGGAGGAATTATTACACATTGATTACTTATGGAAAAACATTTGTTGTGTGTGGATTGCTGTCCTACTCATCCACTAAGCTCCTCTTTTCCATTACACTGTTATTAGTTAGGGGGTATAGGTTGTTGATAATTGGAGGGTTAGATCGGGGGGGGGGCGAGGGGGTGGAGGGGGGGTATTGAGTCAACTGACGTAGGGCCTTGAAGTGCTTCAGGTTCATTCAGCACATCCGGCCACTGGAAGGCAAAGTTCACTTCATCAACTAGTATGCGCCACCACCTCCAAGTTCGGCATCTTCCTCTGGCTTCTGTCTTGAACATTGTAACGTTAATGCCTGCATTTGAGGAGTTCACTGGCCCATCAAGGGTGTCATGGGGTGGCAAAAGGCTAACTTCAGTGGGGTCGGTTGGGCCTGTTACACTCCTTGGCCTATTTACCGCCACACCTACTGCACTAATGATGATGGCACCCCAAGCCTCCCTCCTTTGGACACTTAATTCCTTAAAAATGTTGGGCCCTGTACCCTCCCTGTCTTAGAACACTGGCCCGCCTTGCGTTAGTGTTTTTAAGGGTGACATTGACCCTGAAGGAAGCAAGCAAAATGGCTCCTGTAGCCCTTCTTTGGTAGTAAAACAGCCACAAGTGTTGTGCATTGGTGCAGGTTGTGGGCGGAGCCGGGGAAGTGGGTGTGGCCTCCTAAAAAAATGTTAGCACCTGCACTTCATATTTTACAAATTAAGCACTGTTACCACCTGCTTTCAATCCATGCTAAATACGACTCTTAAATACCGAATTTGTAGCAAATTCGGTATTTTAGGGGTCACCTACATCTCAACAGTATTATTTTTCCATTTCTTATTTTCCAATTCGGTAAATTTACCGATTCAGAATGTTTTCTGATTCGGAAAATTTACCGATTCTGAATTTTTACCGACTCGGTATTTTTACTGACTCGGTAATTCTACCGAATCGGTAATTCACACGATTCGGAAAATTTTCCGATTCGGTATTTTTTTGTGTGCCCTACATTTCAATGTCCAAATACCGGTCGGTAACGGCCGAAATTACCGGTTTTTGGCCGTTACCGACCGGTATTTGGCTACCTACATCTGGCCCTTAATGTTTTATTGATCATTGTTCTCCTCATCCTGTAAAGCGCTCTGATACCCACATGGGTCTAGTTCGCACAATGTAAAACGTTTCCAATAAATAAAAATAACTAAAATACTGAGACAAACCAACACAACTGACATTCTTACAGTGCATGCATCTCTTATATAGAAGGACTGAACAAAGTTAAAAGCATGCCACTTTTCAAGTACCTTTGAAGTCATAACAAGCCGGGTGCCTTTGTTTGCCCTCCACTGTATTTGCATCTAGGCCTGAGGATAAGATAGCTCCCAGCCAGGATACTGGAACAAAAGGAGGCCCGAGGTCCCCTTAAATTTGGCTTTTGTTACGGCCCCAGCTGGAATCTGATAAGTCCCCTTGCATGCACATTGTTGCTTGGATCAAAAGCATACAACATGCAAATGTTGCTGAATGTATCCAGGTGTTTGAAATTACACCGGGTCGAGTACAATGCATTTTCCAGTGGGGCCCAACTTCTTTGAGGTTGGACAGCGACCACCCTATGAAAATAGTGAGTGGGCGCATCACCCAGATGTACACCAGACTTGTGCCCTGGTCTAGGGGTACTTCAAGCTGGTGTTCCTGGACTCACTGCCGGCATTCTTTAATGGTAGCAGGGCACAACATATTATTAGGGCAGCTTCTTTCTGCTGTGTGGTATTATTTATGAAAACTGGTATTTGCCAAAATCGTTTTTTATGTGTGTTGTAAAAAATGTATAGGGGAAAATATTACCATATAAAATGCAGTGAAAGAAACAACACACACCAGAAAGCTCAGCAACTTGCAGCTGCTGCCCATTAGACATGTGCAAGAAGTAGAAGGGGTTAACGCCTTACCAAGCGGCTGACGTGTGTTCTCGTACGTCTGCCTGTCCTGTGGCCACCTTATAGTGCTGTCAAAGAGTTCAGCCAGAGCTCCTGTTGAAACTAAGCATGCCTAGTACAGGCAGATGCCTGCATAAGGAACTGGGGGGCATATGTTCAAGAAAATGGCGGAGTGAGCCGTTAGCCGTTCATGGCTTAATGCCTCACTCCGCCACTTCAGAAACGCAAGTCTGCACTATATGTGCAACAATATGGTGCAGCCTGGCGTTTTCTACTGCGCTGGCGCTACACTTAGCAGTGTAGTGCGAACGCAGGAACCCTTGCACCATAGTGCAAGGATGTCTGCGCGTAGGGGAACCCTTGTTTATGTAGAGGAAGGTCGCCCTTCCTTTACATAAACAATCTTTAAATGCCATTTTGTACTTCTACGTGTGCTGATTAATGCAGCACACATGGAAGTCACAAAATGGCATTTTTTTAAAAGATTGGTTATGTACAGGAAGGAGGACCTTCCTGTACATAATCAATCCAAGGCATTTTGCTGCCTAGGCTAGACCTAAAAATCACAAAAATCTTTTCATGTTCATTGTGATAATCTTTTATGATATACTTCATCTGTTTATGTCAATTTTTAATTTAGCTTGGAGAGTGTCTTTTGACAAGATTTTTACATATAAATTATAATTGCAACCAAGCACAATAAAGTAATAGTAATATACTGTAGCACATACAAATGATATACCCAGGCTCCCATGGATTGCAGGGTTGCTCTTGTTGCTTAACCACTTGGATGCTAAGGCATGTTCCATGATTTACACTAAATTTCCATTGAAATCAATGGAAACTCCATGACGAGCTGGGCTCGTCATGAGCGTCGAAGGGGTTAAATGAGAACTTGGTGATGTACCTACTCTGCGGCTCTAGCTCAAGCTGGTGGTATCCAGCATTCAAGTCCAGCTTTGAAAACCACATGGCACCATTCAGGTCCACCACTATGTCATCCAAGGTGGGCGTGAGGTAATGCTCCCTCTTGACCGCTTGATTCGGAAGTCTCATGTCCATGCAGAGTCAAATGGCTCCCAGCTGTTTTGTTCGGAGATACCCACGGGGTGGGGCCAGACACTTTCTCCATGACGTCGAGATCCACCAGCTTCTTCAATTCCTCTTCCACTTAAGGACGGAGATTGAACGGCACTCTACGATGTCTCAGGGTGGTCAGTCTGACTGTGGTGTCAATGTGGAGTTTAAATGACTTCCCCTTCAGCTTGCCAAGACCCTTGAATAGCATGGGGAACTCTCGCATGATGGCCTCAGATTGAGAATCATGTATCTGATTGGCAAAAAAGACTAGGCCCAAGTCTTCCACTATGTGACAGCTGAGGAGGGTACCCTTTTTCCCTTCTGTGATGTGAAAGCGAGTTGTCATGGAGTGTTTTCCACTCGTGATGGTAGCTTCAATGACTCCTCTCAGGGGGACTGGACCAGTCCCTCCGTATGTGTATATCTTAGCTCTGGTGGGTGCAAGTGGGGCTCGTAGAGACAAACGCTCATACTGATCGGAGTCCATAATGTTTACGGACAGCCCGGGGCGATTAACGCTCCGACGGTGAATCCCTCTATTTCCACGGAGCACATCATGGAGGCCGCCAGTGCTTGTCCGGCCGGCTAATGAAAAAAATGGCAAACACGTCGTCGTCTTCCAGGGCAAAGCTGAGCCCTTGCTGCAGGCTGTCCTCCTGGACCTGCTGGCTGGCGCGTGATAACTGACGTAACTTTTGCCTCACACCCCTGGGTCTGGCATAGACTTGCCTGGATCTGTTGCTCCTACACACCTTGGCAAAATAGTTGGGCTTCCCACATCGGGAGCAGGTCTTCCCTTTTGCTCCGCACACTCCTGTCGGCGGGTGTTCCATACAGCAGTTGCCGCACAGACCACTCAGTGAGGACGTGGCATGGGGCGAAAGGTGTTCGGGCACCGCTGAACAGACTCAACACGCTCTTCTTTGACTGGTGTGAACCTGGGATCGTGAGATGCAGCGGAGCTTCTGTGCAGGACAGCCTCCATTTCTTCAGCCCGAGCGTCTGAGAGTTCATGGGACTGGGCCAGGACGAGAATCTCATCTAGGGATATACCAGGTTGTCAGATGATTAGTTTTCGCAACAGCACTGAGTGGCATCCCTGGATCACTTGAGCGCATATCTTCTCCCTCTGATCGGCGAAGGGGCACATGTTTGCAAGTCTACATAGCTGTGCGTAAAACATATCCACCGACTCAGTTTCTGACTGCTTCGCCTGCCTTAATTTGAATCACTCAAAATCGGGGTAGAGCTGGTGGTCAAAATACCCATTGAGCGCCTCGACAGCCACCTCGTAGTAGTCTTCGTCCGCCGTGTTAGGCAAAGGTTCGAAGAGGTCATAATTCTCCACGCAGCCATAGTATATGAGCAGCGACCTTTTCACTGTCCCATCTGTTTCCCTGGTACCGTTGAAGTAGTGGTTTAGGTGCCCTATCCACGCCTTCCAGCGTGGGGCTGCAGTGGCGGGATTAGCGGTTTCACTGAAAGGAGGCAGTGGGGAGACGGCAGCGTGACTGTGCACCTGCGGTGGTGCATTGGCCCTTCTCTGTTGTGCACCCACATCCACCTGTGGGCCTGCGGCGCCTGCTTGGGGCTGCGTGCTCATTGCTCAAGAATTTGTGGGCGTCGGGGTGCTGTCCTTGCTACACAGGACCTGTGGAGGCGGGTCACACCTTCAACTCTCAGGGCCTCAGAGCCCACCGTGGCCCAGTGTGTGCTGCGTGTCCCAAGCAGGGCCTGGGCCGCCAGTAGGCAGGTGGGCTTTTCACTGGGACAGATTGTGGTCCTCAAAGTACCAGAGTGTGCCCTTCTGTAGGCCTCTCGGTCAGTCCCAGCAATGTGAGGAGAGGGTGAGGCAGTCTAGTTCCCAGCTCTTGGATGCGGGGGTGAGGCAGTTCAAGCCCTCCCTTCTTTGAGGCTATGAGGTACTTGCCTCCAATCACATGGACCAGCAGGCACCCAGAAGGCAGGGCCAGTGGGGTGTTCCCAGTCCGATGGCTCCTCTTAGTGAATCACCCACTGCTACGCCACTCAAGATCACAGCAGCAGATCGGTGGTCCAAGGCTCTCCCACGTGTCCTCAGGTAGTACGTGTCCTGGCAGTTGGAGGTGCAGGGAGCGCACCGGGCGTCGCTGCCGAATGGGACACGGTCGAGCAGCAGTCCCAATTCATTGCGCCAACTCCAGTGCACCGGCAGCAGCATCGGCTGTTCACTCCCCAGCAGCAGGAGGAGTGGCGAGGAAAACCCAGCATCGGGGCGAGGAAGGGCAGCTCCAGGGCAAGAATGGTGGCTCTGTGAGCAGGCACCACAGCCTCTTGGGTGACGGAGCAGCGTAGGACAGCGTGGGACACCGCCGCTCGCCTTGCAGGTGAGGTGATCGAGGCACCAGAGTTCAACCGGCCTCGTCGCCAATGTAGCACGGCGTTGACTGGGGTAACTGAGTCTTGCAACGCGCTAAAAAGAATGCACACCTCTCGTGTTGCTTTGTGTGGCAGGAAGACCCCAAGCGGTCTTCCGGCCTTTATTTATCTCCGTGACAGCCCACCCCAAGGAGTGTGTGGTGTTAGGCCTCAGGCCCACATGGCATGAATAACTGAGACGGACACCAGGAGATTAGGTACAGTAAATGGCCACGAGCACTTGCACTCGGGCCCTTTTATTGACCGGGGCAACGTCACTCATGGCACCAGTGATGGATGGGTGTGAGGGTGCAGTGTATCCAGCCCTTGAGGGAGTGGCTGGTATGACAGCTTCCTGCGGGACACTATAACGTGTTCTGCAGGACATTATATTGTGCATGCCAGTGCTTCATTGTATGGGACAGCCAGGACGGCTCTATACACGGCTCTCTACCCACCACTAAAATTATCATATCCTAGGCCACCACTTCTGCTTTCTATTTCATTTGCCACTCCTGAGTGTGTGACTCAAAACTGGAATATTCCTATCAATGATTGACACCCCTAACACGTCTACTCTATTATACTAATTCTATGACAAGAGTATTATCCCTTCTACTCATTTTCATTAGTACTGGGGTTAAACAGATTTCTGCTGTATCAGAATTCTTTCAAAAATTGTTGAACATTATTCTCCATCACTAGCACACATAGGGGTATATTATCAACAAATAGCGATAATTTTTGTCTCTAACTTGTTTAGAGACAAAAATTATCGCCGCACATCGGCGATTTTTATCGCAGATAAACCTTGCTATTAGCAAGGTTTATCGCAAATGCGATAAAAAACGCCCGCAATGCATGAATATCGCTGAAAAGTCAGCGATATTCATGCATTATCGAGCAAATGCTCTTAGCCATGTTATCCACCTCCCATTGGATAACATGGCTAAGAACTGCTCAGGGCAGGTGTTAGCTTTTGGAGATATTCGCCCTTAGCGCAAATATCTCCAAAAGTTGGTAATAGGAGATAGCGATGTTAGCGACTGTTTCCAGTCGCTAACATCTTGGCACGCCCACTTTGCATATCATTAGTGATAAATATCACTGACATGCAAAGTGGGGCCCATGATGGTCGCTATCTCCTATTAGCTGTTGCTAACTCGTGTTAGCGACAGCTTGGTAATAGGGAGATAATTTTATCTCCGCTTTCTTGGCTTTTAAAGCCAAAAAAGCGGAGATAAAACCCCTTGATAATATACCCCATAGTCTATTGAAATGAGAAAATCTGATGCACTTATATTCCAGACAATGCATTGTTGCAATATTTTATTAATGGAGTAAAATATTTGACCACTGCAATGTTAGGAAGCCTGTAACGCAACATTCACTGCCTCAAATGATAGAATAGAATCAAAATTCGAAAATCTAAACGTTGCGCTTTTTACTCTTAATGAAAGTATTTCTTGCTGTCAGAATGAAACAGAAGCTTCGTATTTCGCAAAGGCATGTGGGGGACCGGATATTACATAAAAGATTGTGCGCCCAAGAACGTCATTTCCTGCGCCGCCTTGCTGTCGCACGGGCACGCATCTCCGCTGTCTGCGCATGCGCCGGATTCTGTGAATGTGCCGTTTGTATTACAGTTTAGCAGGGACCCAGTGAAGCGGCTCTTTTGTGATTGCGTTGTTCTTTGCTGGGGTATAAGTGCTTGTTTCTCATGAGCTCTCGCATCCTGAAAACCGGCATTCATTCAATCGAGTCTTTGCAGATGGTGCGACCCCGCCCACAGACCCTAGGCACCAGGGCTCATATTTCTAAGGACTTGTGTTGTCTTTGTGTCATGCAAGTCAATGCAAGGCAGCGCGAGTCCTTGGGTGACATTTACCAAACCACACAAGCGGTGATTTGCGCTGGCTTGCTTTGTAAAGAAATGTAACACAGCAGCAGCTTGCTCTGAACTGTACTACATTTCAAAAAGATGGGGGTTCCATGGGAGGTGCATGGCATTCTCCTGCATCCACCAATGAAATTTCACATAAGCTCTGACATATATGTGATTTATTATGCCGGTATTTAAGTGTCTTTTCACAAGATTGTTTCATATTAATTATAATCTCAACTAAGCACAGTATATTATTTAAAAATGTTGCCTGTGAAAACCTCTGTAGCACATAAGAATTATACTGCCCTCGCCTAGGGTCCCATGGGTTGGAGAGTTGGTTTTGTAGCTACAATCCATGTAGTCAGCAGAGCAATGAGCAGTACCCCAAGTCATTACTAGATGTCCCCATAGAGGCAGCAGCACATGGTGAAGAAGCATAAGTCATTCCTAGATGTCTCTGGTGCCAGAAGCACAAGGTGTAGTACCGCAGCTTGCTACTAGATGTCCCTGTAGATTCCGCAGAACAAGCTGCGGTCCCAAGATGGCCGCCCGGTGAGCAGCTCCGGCTGTAAGCTCCCGGTCAGTGTTTACCGCTCTGGACCTAAAACCCCTTAAACCCCTTTTTCCCTGTATTTTTCTCCGGTATCCGAACAGTGGACACAGAGAAGACTTGGCCGATGCCCGGTGGAGCTGCTTGGTTCGGCTTTAAGGAAGCATGGATTACCTTACCGCTGATGCCTCTCTTTCCGACTCTTCCGCCTCACTCGGAGCTCACCGTCCTCATGGTGACTATCCAGGCTCGGCACAGCTCTGGCCCCTTCATGTGGCTCCGGATGGCGATGGATTGCTTTAAGGCATGATTTCCACTCTGCCCGGGACTTAGAGACGTCTTGGCCGATGCCCAGTGGTGCCTCCTGGTTCGGCTATCGAGGAGTCAGGCCTGGGTTCTCTAGCGGCCGTCACCTACCCAACTGGACATCGGAGAAAGACTTTCCTCGTCCCGCTGTTGCTGCTCTTCTCTCCCTCTGCTCACTGCCTTAGTAAGAGTCGCCGCTGATGAAGCATAATGGGGTCAGCCAAGGCGCATCTTTGTCTCCATCGGCTGCCTCCCAGTCCTCACTGCGGCCTCGCTGCCTCACCATGCTGGCTGTCTACCTGGATATGCTCTGCCTCGTCCCTGACTTCTGAGTCCAGAGAGACATTTTCCAGGTATGGGGGCGCAGGAGCCACGACCGGCAGATTGCATTCACCGATGCCCCAGTGATCCCGAGCCTGCACGCCTCTTCTCCCTTCCTCCCGCCTTTGACTTTTGAACTGCGTACCCCCTTTGACTTCTCTATTGCAATTTTAATTCAGGCTCCCTTGGTAACATCTATGGACTTCATGACTTTTTGTTTTTCACCCTGCCCGCCATTTTGTCGCTGATCTCTGCCGATTCCTCCGTACCCGGACCTGCCATCTTGTCGATCCTTTTGCCTCTCCGCTGTTCCCTTGTTCCCTCCCTGACGACCCTCAAATGTTTCCCCCTCGTTCCAGTCCGCCGTTCCTCCATCCCCTCTTATCCCCGCTCCCTCTCTCTTAACACTACTTTTGTCCCCCTATCCCCCCTTTTTTTTGCCCACTACCCTTGTTAATTTCCATGAAAATGACTTTTATTTACTGCACCTTGACTGTACTTTTGTCTTTATTATGTACTAGCAGCCCGTCCCGACGTTGTCTGGGTATGAATTGCTGCCCGCCAGTAGTATATTGTTTCGTAGGATTTCGTTTTGATAGCATTTCTTATCTGTGACAGGCCTGTGAAACGCTCCGATTCACAGTGCACTGCTGATGCACTTAAGAGTGCGCGTTCAGTAGTGTGTGAACTCGAGTTTCCCTACTTTATTTTCCTTGCAATATTATATAGCGCGAACTCGACAACATGGCATGAGCACAATTTATATTACAGAAGAACACATTCATTTGTGGTAGGCACGGGGAGACAAAGCGATTTGCCTGGAATCACAGGATGTTGAGCTGATGCCGAGATTCGAACGTAGCTCCCCATCTCTAATGTTCGCAATTCTACAACTTGTGGTGGGAGGTGTGTCTAAAAGTGTATGTCGGTGCTGGGCATCAATGAGAGAGACCTGTGCATTTTTCCAATCGGTGGTGAAAAAATATGAGTATGTTGCTGGAGATGTGGGCCACCGTGCCACCAATGTACTTACGGCGGAGGGTAAACACCCATTATTCCGCAACTTTCTTTCCGCATACCATCACTCCGCATACTTTCATTACGAAAGTACCATGACTCCGCAATGCCATTATAACGCATGGCATTACATTTTATGTGCTTTTACCACGCATACATTTACAACGAAAATCGTTGTAAATGCATGAATGGTAAAAGCATGTTTTTTTAAATGTTTGGATAAGGCAAGTATGGGTATAGGGGTATATGTTTTGGGGTACTGAGGTATATGTTTTGGGGTGTTTGGGTATTTTAAGGGTTCAGATATAGTTTTGGGTTATGGGGTACAGGGGTATTTTTAGGGTTCAGGGCTAGGTTTGGGTTTTGGGGTATAGGTATTTTTAGGGTTCAGGGGTAGGTTTGGGTTTTGGGGTACAGGGGTATTTTTAGGGTTCAGGGCTAGGTTTGGGTTTTGGGATACAGGGGTATTTTAGGGTACTGGGCTAGGTTTGGGTTTTGGGGTGCAGGGGTATTTTTAGGGTTCAGGGGTAGGTTTGGGTTTTGGGGTACAGGGGTATTTTAAGGGTTATGGGCTAGGTTTGGGTTTTGGGGTACAGGGTTATTTTAGGGTTATGGGGTAGGTTTGGGTTTTGGGGTACATGGGTATTTTTAGGGTTCAGGGATAGGTTTGGGTTTTGAGGTACAGGGGTATTTATAGGGTTCAGGGCTAGGTTTGGGTTTTGGGGTACAGGGGTATTTTTAGGGTTTAGGGATAGGTTTGGGTTTTGGGGTACAGGGTATATTTATAGGGTTAAGATGGGTTAGTGTTTAAGGGTGTTGGGGTATTTTATAGAGTAAGGGTGGGTTATGATTATGGGGTGCAGGGGTATTTAAAGTAGGGGTGGGCGGAATTGGCGCGAACTTAGTACAATAAATGCGCAATATTTCTTTCCGTCAGATTTCCAATTATTAAAACAGAAACCTCATATATTCATGGTAAAATAACAAGTATTTCTACATGCTAAAATGCATATAGTCATTTCACAAAAGTGAAATTAGCTTCCAGCAAGCAGTGAGAGAGGTGATGATTTTGAGATCAAGCCCCTGCAAAGCATTATGGGACGAGATTAGCAGTGGGAAGTGAATATTATAGTATCCAAATAATTCTACAAAGAGCTGCAGTTCACCTTGTTGTCCCCGATGAGGCAAATGCAATAGCATTTAAAATATTAAACATCAAGCTGCAGTTCACCTTGTGGTCCCTAGATGTCCCTGATGAGGCAAATACAATAGCATTTAAAATATTACACATCAAGCTGCAGTTCACCTCAGTTGTCCCTAGATGTCCCTGAGAGGCAAATGCAATAGCATTTAAAATATTATACATCAAGCTGCAGTTCACCTCGCCGTCCCTAGATGTCCCTGATGAAGCAAATGCAATAGCATTTAAAATACTATACATCAAGCTGCAGTTCACCTCGTCGTCCCAAGATGTCCCTGATGAGTAAAATTCAAAAACATTGAAACCCTTTCATCAATGCTAAAAATTATGCTAATCTTATCCCATAATGCTTTGCAGGGCCTTTTGTTTGTATTTTTGTCCATAACTGTGCTTGGGGTGGTTCTAAGAGAATGGGACCTCCACTGAATTACTATTTAAAGGGAGCAGGAATGTATAGAACCTGGGAAGAAAAAACATCACTCGTGACGGAATGCCCCCAGTGATTGTCACGCCCCCAGCACACACCCACAGCACAATGCAGACACGCCCACAAGGGACTACTTTGCTGGCACGGTTCTTTTACCTTTTAAATGTATATGGTGGGCGTCTGCATAGCCTATGTCCTTCTGCTGCAACTGCCCTTTCCAACGCTGTATTGGGTGTCGTGATTGGTGCTGTGGTTCCTGAGATTACCCGCCTCAAAGGTTTGGGTTCTCTCTTTATTATATTAGTATAGATTCAGTATGTTACCTATTTAATACTCACAACTTACAACGCGCTGTGCCTCATGTAAAGTGCTCTGATACCTACGGTTCTAACCAGGGCTATATAAAACTCATTAAATAAATAAATAAATTACTACATGTACTTGTGGTGTCAGCAGCACAAAGCGCAGTGCAGCAGGTCATTACTAGATTTCCCTATAGAGTCAGCAGCGCAAGGTGAAGTACTCCAGGTCATTACTAGATGTTTCTGTAGAGTCAGCAGCATACGGTGCAGTACTGCAAGTCATTACTTGATGACTTCATAGAATCAGCAGCAGAAAGTGCAATATCCCAGGTCGATAAAAGATGTCCCTGTAGAGACAGCAACATAAGGTGCAGTATGGTATTGTATTGCATTATTTATGGGGATTAATGGACGCATGGCAAGAGTTATATCCCACCCACAGGGAATATTCGTTCTACTCCCATCTCCATAACTTACACACTAGAATTGACCGATTCCTATGCTCCAGGTCGATAATCCCTAACATGGAGAAATCTGAATATTTAGCATAAACGTTCTCCGACCACAGACCTTTAACTGTTTTACTCCTTTGGGCCAGGGTACCGACGCCAGTTCCCACCTGGAAACTTAACCCTTCTTTATTAGAGGACCCTCCCTTTCGGGCATCCTTGTCTGATGCTCTCACTGACTTTTTTAGACTTAATTGGGATTCCGCCTCCTCGAACCTGGTGGTCTGGGATGCCATGAAGGTCGTGATTAGGGGGCGGCTATAGGGCGATTAGTTGGGGCAAGGTAAGAAGTTTATAAAAAACTCTGTGAGGTGGAAGATAGATTGAAGACCTTGGAGCAGGAGGCTAGTAATGACCCGGATAAGAGAGGTGACCTGCAGATGGGGTACATTGACCAGGCGGAGCTTTTAGAAACCTTAAGGACGATTGATTATAAGGCATACCTTCGTAGACAACATACGGAAGCTGATAAGTCTGGCGCACTCTTGGCCAGGTTGGTCCGAGACAGGCCAGATCCGCCGACTATAATGCAAATACGTAACCCGTCGGGTACCTTGGTGTCTACCCAGGCGGAGATAAATAGCACCTTTTACGCTCAACTGAGCGGCCTCTATTCGCACACAGGATTAGAGGACTCGATGCAAAGTGCAGACTTCCTGCGTGATCTTCCCTTCCGGGTACTATCGGAGGACATACAAAAGTCGTTGATGGGTCCTGTTACACAGCACGAGATACGTGCCGCAATCAAGTGCCATAATCATAATAAGGCCCCCGGCATGGACGGGTTGCCGGTAGAATTTTACGCTACTTACTACTTGTTCCACTACTCGAATCAATGTTCAAGGAGGTGCTCAAAGAGGGTCGCCTACCGCAGTCTACCATGCAGGCCCTGGTTGCTTCCATCCCCAAGCCCTATAGGGACACTCTAGATCTGAGTAATTATAGACCTCTGTCTCTATTATGGACGGAATACAAGGGGGCAGATTTATGAAGGCCTTGCGCCGTAGATGCGTCATTTTTAACATGGGAAAAAGTGACGCACCGGCGGCGCAAGGCCTTCATAAATCTGCCCCAAGATCCTTAGTAAAGCACTGGCCCTACGGATACAACCGTATCTCCATACACTCATAAACCCAGACCTATGTGGATTTCTCCCAGGCCGCAGTACCTCCTTAAACATTCGCAGACTGCATGCCTTGATGTCAGCCCCGGTTCCAGACATGCCGAGAGCGGGCTGTATAGCGCTGGACATGAAGCAAGCGTTTGACTCCCTATCATGGTCTTTTATGTTTGAGGATCTGAACCGATTCGGATTTCCGGATAATCTTATCCGTTGGATACGCTTATTGTACACTAACCCCACGGCTAGGGCTCGTACAGGCAGGTATGTGTCCGGAGAATATACTGTCCACAGAGGCACCAGACAGGGTTGCCCCTTGTCCCCGCTTCTATTTGTACTCGCGCTAGAACCTCTAGCTCTGGCGATACGTGGTGCGTTTGGTCAGATGGGTATACCGGTAGATGGGACGCAGCATCTGATATCCATCTACGCAGATGATAGCATTCTGTACCTCCGAGACCTAGAGGCAGATCACTCGGCGATTCACGGTCTCTTTCAGCAATTAGAAACAGTGTTGGGCCTAGCGATCAACCCACTGAAATCGGTTGGGTTCTTCTTCAGGGATGATGTATCACCCCCCCATATTCCTTTTGGGACATATCGGATCCCGGTGGCCCCTGTGTCCTTTAAATATTTAGGTATGCAAATTTACAGGAAACCTGCTGACCAAATTGATGGGAACATTAAACGTGCCATTACTCGACTTCGGGGCAGTGTAAGTTTTTGGAACTCATTGCCACTGTCGTGCATGGGTAGAGTGGCCATTTCTAAAATGGTGATGCTCCCCCGCATGTAATATTTTTTCGTGAATATGCCAGTTACTCTTCCTCAACACATTTTTGCCGCTCTTAATACTTTATTGATTTCCCTTATATGGGGCACTGGGCGAAGGTGAATTAGTCTGCGTAAACTTCAGTTGGGTACCAGATCAGATTGTATTGTGACTTATATAGCGCATGTATCACCCGAAGGCATCAAGGCGCTTGCCTTGGGAACCGGTCCTGGCTTTTTCCCTGTGAGATAACCCCTACTGGGTATCCCCAGGGTGAAAGCCAGGCATCCCGCAGCGGGGTGGGCCGCCGTAGTGGAGATTAAGCAACTATTGCCCAGAGTTGCAGCGTGGGACCCCATGATTAGAATAGGCCCCGAGGCGAGAATTATCGAGTCCGTGGACATTATGGGCTCAGGACCCTGCCGCGTCGGGAATTGAACCCTGGTCCCGGGCCAGACATCTGCATCAGAGTCTGCCGCTCTAATCAGTGAGCCACACTCCTCCACTTGGAGTACCAGATTTCAGAGGGTATTATTATGCCAGCCAATTACAGTGGTTGTTATATTGGCTTGTGGGGAAAAACCTGCAAGAGATTGCTCTCACGAAAGAACAACTGGATCGTGGGGCGCTCCACTCCCTGTTATTGCCGAAGGCCCGGATCCCTCCGGACTGCTCTCCCCTCTTACACACAGCGTTAACGTGCTGGAAGAAAGTGTTGTCCTACACATCCACGATACCTCCTTATGTGAACAACATCCCACTGTTAGGTATCCCCACACCGCAGGGTACTCTTACCAGGACCGTGTTACAGGCTTGGAAGGACCACGGGGTAGAAGAGGTTGGCACCTTTTTTGGAGATGAGGCGTTGTTAGACCACGACTCCTTCATACAGATCACGGGAACACCCCCAAGATTGTACCTATTACATGCCTCGGTCACGTACTATATTAAAAACGCATGGTCGCCTCTGAGGATAAAACCTACGCAACACGAACTGGTTTATCTAATATACTACATGGGGGAGGGTGGACACCTTGTGCACTGGCTATACACGGGACTCAGAACACACGCTGCAATCCCGGTTATTGCACTTAAAGAGATGTGGGCCCAAGATGCCGGGTTAGAACTCACAGATAAAAATTGGCAGCATATATTGGAATACCCGAAAAGGGTGTCACGTAATGCTAAGTTCCAGTTTATTCAGACAATGGTGCTCCATAGAGCCTACCTAACACCCAGGAGGCTCCACCGTATGTTCCCCGATGCCTCACATTGTTGTCCCCGCTGCCAGGGAGAAGATGCTGACTTTGTACATATGCTGTGGTCCTGCCCGCGATTACAGGGCTGACCTCTGTCAGACACTACATACTATTACTCAAGTACCTGTCCCGATGGAAATCTTATATTGTTTGGTGGGGATGCAGACGAGGTCTAGGGCGCTGAAAGTGAAATAAAAATTCTTGGACCTTGCCATGATCCTGGCGATCCGATGTATTACTAGGAGGTGGAAATCCCAAAGGCCCCCTACTCCAGCTATGTGGCAATCGGATCTGATACAATGGGGCAGGACAGAGGGGGCAGTTTTGAGGAGAGAGGAAGAGAGGGATCATAAGAAACATCTTATAGCGCTGGAATGGGACGCAATGGTGGTAGAACTAGAGGGAATGATAGATAGTGCCCTCGGACACCTGGAACGTAGGAGCTGGTTCAGAAGGAAAACAGAAGACGGGGTGGTTGCCCCCCCCCCCCCCCCCTCTGCACAGTGATGTACCTGTACGCTGTATACTAGATTCACGGCTTGATGTCTATTATCTTTTCACTTCAGTAGATCAACTAGCGGAATCTGCAGCGACCAGGAGTGAGTGGGTGGGTTAGCGGGGAGGAGGGTTTGTTACGAAGGGGAGTTTATCATTTAGAGGAATAATGTTTGGCAGACATGAGGCGCTGTATGTATAACATATAGTCAGAGGAACAAACTGGCGATGACAGAGGGTAGCACTTCATACACCTCATTGCCTTCTTGTTTGTAGTTCGGATGAGATGATAATTATTTACTTTGAGTTGTAAACTGTGGCTTATTAATGCTCAACAAAAGAAAAATTTACTATGATGTATAATTGCCCTGATATATCATTATGCTTCGATATGGTCAACAATAAAGAGTTAAAAAAAAAAAGTATTGCATTATTTATATAGCCCAGTAGTCTCCAACATTTTCTATAATGAGAGGTAATTATGTTCAATAAAACTCATTGAGAACTATTAATATAATTATTGTTGTAATAGTGTTCACATCAGACAAAATTAAATTAGTGACCATCATAAGCAAAGTTACTACCAGCAATAATTTCAGTGCATCAGGCATGGCTGTCAGCAGTAATGTAATAAAGGCTTTGTCCATATGGAATGCCTCTAGTTGGGTAATACATACCAGCCATCACTGCAATACATCTGACATTCTTCGATAAACGTATTCACCCCTACCAATGTGGGGTTGTGCCAGACTGGCGCACTTCATTGAATATCCATAGACTATACCATGTAATGTGTGCAATAAGGATCATTTTCCTAATGCTGGATGCCTTTCCCTAGATTTATGGCAGGCTTTCTATTCTCTCAGCTGGGAATATATGCCAGCCACTCTAAATACATTTGGGATCCCTGCAGAGTTTAAGTGGGTGAAACTCTTATACAGCTCTCCGACAGCGCGAGCTCGCACATGAACTCACATTTCAAGCCCGTACGCGATACAAAGAGGAACACAACAGCGATGCCCATTGTCCCCAATATTATTTGTACTTGCACTCAAACCAATAGCACAGAAGTTATGTGGTGAGGCGACCTACTGGGGTATCCAACTGGGGCAGGCAATTCTTGCCTTGTCTCTGTATGCGGACGACATAACACTATATGCCACGGATCTCCAGTGTGAGTTCCAAGCAGTCACTCAAATATTTGTACATTATTTTGGGATTAGCAATTAACTTTGACAAGTCACTTGTGTTCTCCTTCAAAGAAAACCCTATGCCCAGAGCGATCCATTTTGGAGAAGAGGAACTGACAGCGGCCTCAGTTACCTACAAATACGTGGGAGTGCGAATATACAGAGGGCAGCAAGACACCCTTGATGGAAACGTCCAAAGAGTGCTGCCTTCTGGATATCGCTTCCGTTGTCAGTGGCAGGGCGCCTGGCCGTAGCAAAAATGGTTATGCTGCAGCGGATCCTATACTTTTTCACTACACTTACAATAGTGGTACCTAATGCGGTGTTTAAAAGATTGAATATCAAATTGATGGAATTAATATGGGGCACCGGGAGACGCCAGTTAGTCTGGCAAAACTTTATCTACCAGCAGATGTGGGAGGAATTGATGCCCCTGATTTCAAGGCCTATTGCATGGTGAGTCTACTGCAGTGGCTCACATATTGGCTAGCAGGACTTAACCTACACCAGATAGCATACATCCCTGCCATGATTGCACGAGGCTCAATGCACACCCTGTTGTGTCCTGAAAGGACCACCCTACCTGCAACCCCACCACTCTTGAGAGTAGTGTTAACCTACTGGAAGCGAGCCTTACACTACACAGCATCCACCCTGCCAAATGCACCTAATATTCAATTGCTGGGGCTTTCTACCCCTGCTGGAGTGTTGACACTCCAGTGGCTCGCCGGGTGGGAATGAAATGGAGTGACTGTGGTTGAAGCATTATTTGGAGAGGGATCCCTAATGAGTCATATGGATTTTAGCAATGAGCAAGACCTCACTAGTTCTCTGTTTTTAATACATGCTAGCATAACACGGTATATTAAACGAGTATGGGCCAGAGGGGTCTGAGCCGTCAACACACAAACTAGTACACTTGATGGGCACTGGCAGACACCTGACAAAGTGGCTATTCCAGGGGATAAGGACGCATATACCCCTACTCTAACCACTCTATGAGCGAAGTGGGAGGTGGACATAGGTTTCTGATAAGGACTGGACATCTCTACTGGCCTATCCTAGGGGTGTCTCTCACAAATCACACTTTTAATTCATACAATATATGGTAAAAAAACAGCATACCTCACACCACATCGATTTCTTTCAATACTCCCAGCGGTAGTGGCACACTGCCCTGGATGTGTAGAGCAAGAGGTTGATTTCCTGCATATAATGTTGTCATGTCCTGCCCTCTCCACTTATTGGACACAAATACCACACTTAGTGCTATATTTACAAGAATTGCTGCTAACCCGTTATTTAGTTAGTTAACAGCAATTTTCTTAACACTGTTTATCGCCGAAAACTATTGCCCTGTTATCAACGTATTTACAATACGTCACTCACTACACAGCAATAGTGTCAGCTAGCTGCGGTGAAAACGGCCGCTAGCACTAACATCAAGGCAGCACAAAATTTGACGTTAGCGAGAGAAAAGTGACGAAAGGCCAATTAGCGGCATAAAAAAATGACGTTAGTCACCCCAACGTCACTTTTATAGCCTTTATATACACCTCTAATGCTAAGTGGAGCAGCCAGGGCTAAGTACAGCACTGGTCAACAACACCATAAATCCCCCAACAGCCAGGATGACCAATGAGTCCCGGGGGAAAAAGAAATGCAGATTCAGGGCACCATTTCTGAAAAGAGGTGCATCATTGAGGAAAAACAGTGTTGCAGCACTTTGCATAGTGCCATCCTTGCCATACCATGGCAGCCGATGCCTGGAAGCGCAGACAGTCTCCGGGGCCTGATGGCCTCGCTGGGCCTGTGTCTGAGACTCGGAGTGGGAGGCGGCGGTGCTGTGGAGTCACTGCGGGCTGAGGATGGAGGCAGGGCCGTGTCGGGCCCAAGCCTGTGGGCTGGGGCGGTAGACAATGAGACATAGGTGATCGCCCTTACCTGGTGGCGAAGTCTGGCAGGTTGCATGGAGATACGTTGCTGACCTGTTTGAGAAGACCACCTGGCCCCCCTTGGAGATGTGATCGGTAGACGCACTCCTGCACACCAACGTAGGGACGTCTGAATTGCATAACACGGTCCATCACTACACCGGGGTGTACAGAGGAGATTTCCAATGGTAGACCGCGCCTCTTTACAGCCTCTCTGAGGACGTGGCGCTGCCTGGATGCTGTGGAGGCTGAGGCCCCTGAGCTGCGCCAAACTTGTGTGATGGGAGCATTGCAACTTCACGCCTAGGGTGGCCCTGTTGCATCACTTGCATCGGGAGGTTTCCCCAGTGGACTAGGCGGTGACTGCTGTACCTAGGCTTGTGAAATCCCACCTGACTGAGGCTCCTGCTGGCTGAGTCACAGATTTGGAGAGAGCCCTGGTGTCGATGTCCAGGTGAGGAGAAGGTGGGATGAGGAGCACAGGAGGCCCGGGAGTCGAGTCAGGCCCAGGCCTAGTGCCTCTGGGTGGTGCACACCGTGCCCTGAGCAATACCTGCGCTGCGACTGACCTACATCACCATGGGCACTACAGAAGGCTGGTGGGGCACTCCACTAACTTGCTCTAGTCACTGATATTAGTCGATGGTGGCGGCGGGTGCCAGGGGCACGGGGGTCAGTTCAGGCCCAGGCATTTGGGAACGCAGCTTGATCTGCCATCACTCACTGGGCACTGGGGAACATGGAATCTGGTTGCCACTGTTAAATGTGAGGAGCTCTTGGGTGTATGGGGGATTTCCATTGGTGCCGCCCAAATGAAGATTCCTGGCTAGCAACTCCTGACTGGAGGAGAGGGGCCGGCTGGCCACACTGCACTGCACATCGTGCATAGTGCCTGGGTGTCTGGCGCAACGATGGCCCACCTGCAGGCGGGGGCGGGGGCGGGGGCGGTGTCGTTATATGGCTGCTCCTCCGTGTCGGCGAACTGAGCGGCTGGTGATCGATGGCCGCCGGGGTGGGTGACAGTGGACAGCCTGGAATTCAAATTAGACTCTACTAGCGGTGGGTACCTCCCTCGAACAAAGGAGCATTACTTAGAGGGCCGCAGAGACAAAATCACAGTCAACTTCATCCAGGAGCGCACAGATCATCACAAGCTGACATACAACGTACACACAACATTGAGCAAGAACTAGCCAAAGTACCCCCGAGTGCCCTGATTATAGCGTTGGAGGTGTAGCAGCTAATGGCACATGTGTAATCACTGGCAAGAACAGTGGAGGATGTGGAGGATGTGGAGGGCCGCTCCCAGCATAACAATGTGAGGGTGTTGGGTCTGCCTGAGGGAGCAGAAGGGGCTGATTCAGTGGCATATATCTTGAGACTTGGTAGTGCCGGTGAGCTGCCCATTGCCAGAGACAGGTCCTAGACCCTTTCTCTTCCGCCTCCTTCAGGGATCATGACGCTGTCCTGAGGGAGGTACGCAAGCTGGGGAGGTGATAGTGGATAACGCCACTGCTATTTTCTTTCCTGACAACGCCATGGGGGTGCAGAGGCAGAGGGTCTCTAGCAGATAACCGATGTTGGGCATCAAATACTCTCTCCTCCACCCATAAAGGCTGTGAGTGATCTCGGATGATGACCTGCAAATCATTGACACAGCTGAACAGGTATGGACCCTGGATGCAATCTACTGGTCGCCAGGTTCTGCGGACAGGGAGTGACGGGTCCGCGCAACAAGCTGTCATACGTGGAGCCAGTCAAACCGGGAGGCTTAGGAGAAGCAGGCGTCCCCGCCACAACTTCAAGCCACCCCCAATCTGCAGCAGGATATATAAGAGAGGCGGAAGGTGCTGCATGCGGTGGCTATGATATGCAATTGCACTCAGAGACAGGATCCTAACACTTCCCATGAATGCTTCCCCAGTGACGTGGACTCCACTGCAACATGGTCATCCGGTGCGGAATCCGTGCAGCCCCCGGATTTGACTCCTCAGATAGCAGGTAACCTAAATTAATGTTGACTAGTTGTTCATCTCTCCTTCCACGCTTATAGACAGCTCTGGAGAGTCTCTGGTTTTCTGCGGTTCCTGGTCTCCAGCTTCCTGTTGCTGAAGTTCCGATGTACCGAGGTCAGCACTTAGAGGGGATCAGGTCCATTTGTCACCCAAAGGGAATGGAGCAGTTGTTCAGGTGAGCGATATATGTCAGGGGTGGTGGTGGTGGTCTCCTTGATGCTCTGAGCTGCGATGGCAGGACATCCATGGTTTGCCAAGGATGAATTGTGGATATTCTTCTGTTATCCCAAGCAGCACTTTTGCAACGCTGTGACGTCGCATGTTTGACGTTCAAGTTGTGAAATATGCCACAGCATGTTTACAAGGCCACACAAATTCACTTTACGTGGCTCTTCATGGACTTGTAAATTTGTGCCCCTTTCACGCATTAAACAGTGTAAATGGGGTGTTCAATGGGTGTTGCTGTGGACGTTCCCACACCAAATCGAGGTGATTTAAAGCATTCCCAGGTTTACGAGAAGCTGTAAATCTTCGGAATGCATCAGAATCTAATATCACTGCAAGGGTGACGTTTGGGAGGCTCTACGAGGATAAATGTTTTCATTTCTCCTCTTTTTTTCACTTTTTCTATGTGTACAGCGCTCTGCAGCATACAGACAAAGAGGAAATACCCAGGATTGATAGGTTTTGTGCAGGTAGGTGTCCCTTCCTGCACAACATCAATCAACTACGCAGCTCAGTCACCCTTGCACCATGTGTTGGCGCATGGCACCCATTGTACGTCAATGTAGGGGAAAATACAAGGGGGGCTTATTCAAGAGCTCTTTTCGACAGTTTAACGCTGCTGGCGTGTCATTTTCTTGACGTACTTGCATCGTGAATTTTGCATTGCATTTTACTGTATTAACAAAATGGCACATCTAGGCATATGGGTGACCTTGTAAAGCCCTCTGCCACATTATACCCTCATCAGGTATGATGTATGCGGGGTGGGCATTCCCACGCAAAAAAGCCTTGTAGGAGTGGCGCAGTGAAATCAATCAGATTTCACTGCAACAATTCTAGGACCCCACAGCGTCAAAACCTTACGCCTGCCTCATGGCAGGCATAAGGGGGATGCAGTGCAATAGAGATAGGCTGACCCATGCATTGCTGGAGTTGTGACATGCTTGCTACACAACTGCAGCATTGCGTGGCTTTAGCGCTGACAGATACGTCAGGATTCCAGACTTATCTGTCATTGATTGTGACATGGAACACCATACAGGTGGGCGGAATTTACATAGTCGCGCACTGCATAGCTCAGCGAAATGGTAAAAAATCTCCACGAGCACGCGAAAGCTCCATGAACACGTGAAATTGCCTGTTCCGCCTGTTTGCGATGCTTGTTTCCTGTTCGCGAACGCTGTTTGCACGGCACAGTGAAAAGTGTCCAATTGCTGTTTTATCACAGTGATGCAACATTTTTTATGAATGGTGCCCAGGAATGCGCCCTATCTTATTGATAGGGGACATTCCTAATCTATTTTTGCGGCACAGGGCAGCGCAGCAATATTCTTTGCAGCACACTGCTGCATCCCCCCTGCATATTATATGTGGGCCCACGTGTTTACATTAATTGTAAGAAAACTGCCTCTAATTTGACTTAGTGGCAGTTTTTAGGGTTTATTGACGTACTGGGATTTCCTTGTAAATGTTGCGTTGGGTATTTAGCAGCAGTTTTTTCACAGGAATGCCTACCTTGCATCTCATTTTCATTATGTCCCGCTAACAGAAGTAGTAATTTTGAAAATTCACGTTTGCGCCGGAATATTGCCTATAACTGGAGTTAGCAGCAACTTGTAAATAAGGCAATAAAAAAGCTGCCGTAACATCAAAAAATTGATGCTACGGCAGTGTTAAGTTCCTGTAAATATGCCCCTCAATACGGGAAGTTATAGGATGCAATGCTTGGACCACAGTAGAGGGGTGTATCTTAGGACTCTATCCGTGCCCTAAGGGATACAAGGTCCAGGCGAGATTTGCCGACCTAGCGCTCATAACAGCAAAATGCCTCATTACCAGGTGTTGGAAATTAGCTAGACCGCGGACAGCTACAGTCTGGAGGGAGGAAGTGGTATACTGGGGACGTGGGGAAAGCGCTGTAATACGAAGGGAGGAACAAAGAGGGCTACGTAAAATACCTATCACTATGTCCTGGGATGTGCTAATGGAATCGTTCAAAGCTCTGAATATAGAGGAACCCTGCAGGCCAGTAGATGACACACCTGAAAATGCACTTGCGAATTAGTGCTGCCCCTAGGAATGTGTACCAGTAAAACAAAATGCTCGAAAAAGGGTGGAGAGAGTCACAAAAAAATTTGAAAGATAGGGAAGGAGAACAGAGACATACCTGACACACAGAATTGATGCCTACCATGGTTGCCATGCTAATACTTGGGAAATAATAATAGGCCTTCTTGTGATGTGCTTGTAAAACTCAATACAATTTGTTTTAAAAAAAACTGCAATACATCTGATACCAAGGTAATAACATTTGTAAAACGACTCCTCAATGCCACATGATTTAGCACTCAGATAAGTTTTACATATATTTTGCAAATTCTGCCATTTTTATTTAAATATAAGCTAATGAATTCTGAAAATGAACGCATTTTTATCTTGTATACAGAATCTCAATGTTGGTATATGTATATTAATTCAACTAAGCAAAAGCTTCTATTTTAACAGGCTGGGCTGCAAAGAAGGAATATACTTACAGGTAGCTGGAGACCCACCAGTAGCTCACAAGCTACTTGTTGGAGAAGCCTCATATAGCAATTATTACCCTTATGTGGGATGTTAATGCGCTTGCCTTCATGAGCGCTTCCGAATCCAGCATTAGATGGTACTCCCCTGGAGAGAGTGAAAACTTTTGAGTATTTGGGCATCACTTTATCGGAACAGCTCGAGTGGGATACCCAATTAGCTAGGGAATCCCTAAAGTTAACCCAAACAGCGGGGGGGGGATAGTGAAAATCTACAGACTGTCCAAGTTCAAGCCAGCTGCCCCTATTATTAAAAATGTTAAAGTACAGGCTAGGGCGGCTACCCTATATGGGGCTGAATTGTGGGGGGCACTATAGCCCCGCCAACCTCATGAAGGTAGAGCACGAATTCATGAGGAATTTGGTGGGACTTCCGCGTGGTACACCTCTTGTACCCCTCCGCATGGATCTACGGCTATCACCCATTGAGGAGGAAGATGCTCTAAGGCCGCTGATGTATTGGAGAAGGCTATGGGTAGTCCCAGAGTTATCTCCTTAAGAGATTAATTTAGGGAGGTTTTGCCAATTTTGAGCAGTAAGAAAATCCTATGGCTTAGTTACATTAGGGCACTTAGTAATAGAATAGGAAGGTCGGAGCTCTGGGAAGCACCAGATATTGCGTGCCCATCAGTAACTAGGGCAGATCTGGTGCAACATTATAGGCACCACAATTTGTCAACCCTTCAAGCAAGTTCCACTGCTGGTCGCTTGACAACAGAGGGGTATATTATCAAGGGGTTTATCTCCGCTTTTTTGACTTTAAAAGCCAAGAAAGCGGAGATAAAATTATCTCCCTATTACCAAGCTGTCGCTAACGCCAGTTAGTGACAGCTAATAGGAGATAGCGACCATCTTGGGCCCCGCTTTGCATGTCAGTGATATTTATCACTAATGACATGCAAAGTGGGCGTGCCAAGATGTTAGCGACTGGAAACAGTCGCTAACATCGCTATCTCCTATTACCAACTTTTGGAGATATTCGCGCTAAGCGCGAATATCTCCAAAAGCTAACACCTGCCCCTGAGCAGTTCTTCGCCATGTTATCCAATGGGAGGTGGATAACATGGCTAAGAGCATTTGCTCGATAATGCATGAATATCGCTGACTTTTCAGCGATATTCATGCATTGCGACCGTTTTTTATCGCATTTGCGATAAACCTTGCTAATAGCAAGGTTTATCTGCGATAAAAATCGCCGATGTGCGGCGATAATGTTTGTCTCTAAAAATTATCGCTAGTTGTTGGTAATATGCCCCAGAGTTTCTCCAAGTGAAAGCGGAATATAAAAAAGAAGAGTTTCTAGACTTGATTTACCCGCCTGTGGCTAGGAAACAATACATGCAATTTAGATTTGGGACTCTTCCTCTTAGGCCGTTCACTAGCAAATGGGACAATGAAAAGAATAATGAATGTCCAGCGTGTAAAAATAAGCTAGAGTCTGAAATCCATGTCTTTTTTATCTGCCCTGCATATTATGCATCCCGCAAACAATGGGTAATTCCAATTTGTAGAAACTTGGGTTTTAGACACTGTTATCACGCTTTTAGGGTTTTAAAGTATGACACCCACCCCCCTATTGTTTTTGCTGTCTCGTGTTTTTTGGATGGGATATGGCACAAGCATAGGAGTTTCGAAAAATAATCATCTGTGGAACTTTATACTTGCCTCCTGTTAAAAGAAAATTATGAAGGCACTGATGTATTTGGGTATATTGGGGCAGATTTATGATGACTGGCGCATCCCCAGGGATGCGCCAGCTATCCTGCGCCGCTCTCCGCCACCCATTAGGCAAAAACGACACAGATGCGTGACGCATCTGTGCCGTAAAGGTGGCGCATTGCTGGAGCTGCGTCGCAAGCGCGACGCAGCTCCAGCAAGGCTCGGGGGTGCCCCATCTCCACAATGCTGCGTCAAGACCTACGCCTGCTTCAAGCAGGCGCAGGCTTTTGACGCAGCATTGTCCTGAAAGTGACTGAGTGAATTCTTATAGATTTCACTCAGCCACTTTTAGGAGGCGTTCCTGCGCAGGAACGCCCCCCCCCCTGCGCAGGAACGCCTCCTTATGGCGCAGAGCTTTACAACGTGACGCATCTCCTAGATGCGTCACGTTGTAAATAGGGCGCATTGTTTGCGCCGCCGTTGCGTCAAATAAAGTGACGCACCGGCAACGCAAGGCCTTCATAAATCTCCCCCTTGGAACTTCTTTTTTAACTTAGCGACTAACATCGGTTACTTTCAATGAATTTTTACTTTGTTTTTATAATTCGATGGATGGCGGAAGCGTAGTTTTAACTTGGTAAATGATTGTATATATGATTATTTTATATTGTTCTATGTTATTTATTAACTTGATTGTTGTTTGTATGTATGTAGCAATGGGCTTTTATGGTCTGATGTGACCGAAATAAAGTTATTGATTGGAATATTGCTAAAACTTTGTAAAGATGAACCAGATGTGCTTTTTCAATTAAACTCGCTCACACAACGTGAGCTTTTTGTTAAATTAGTGACAGTAACTCATAAGCACCAAACTGTCTTATGAGTGCCCGACTCTTTCTCAGCCCTCCTGGCTCTTCAGAAAAAAAACTATCTCCCAAATCACTGATTGTGCCCTAATATTATTGGCTTATTAGAAGCAATAGATTGTATGCCACGTAACTGACTCTTCCCCAGTCTTACCCACCATTTAGAACATTGAACTATTTTGTAAGGTCTCTGACTCTGTCCCAATATTACCAGCATTTTACATCAAGAAGTGCTCACCTGATGGGAGCTTTTGTTACATTTGGTTATCTAATATCAAGCATTGCTGTAGAGCTTTTAAAATAATATTGTAGCCTCCTTTTTTATAGGACCTACACTCAGTGATCTCTCCTTGCAGATTGATCGAACAGGGCTTCCCACAACACTTTATACAATCTTTCTCTGATTATTTGATTGCCCTCCATGGAGGCGCTCACTGATCACTCTCATGTCCCCTACATCGATGACTAACAAATTGACTATTCTCATCCTTAATGTTAAGGGTTTGAACAACCCTAATAAAAAATTGACTATTCTTTTGCACCTGGAGAACTCTTTGCTTACTTCAGGAAACTCGCCTCCTCTCAGGGGGATACACAGATATTTTGTTCCATAGTCTTTCCTCAACAATATTTCTCGTCCAACACTATGAAGATGGCTGGGGTAGCATTTCTCATATCTACATCCTCTGGGGGAGGGTAGATTCCAAACAGGCTGAAATTAAAGGCAGGCTTCTTGCATATATGATAACAAATGGGACCTGCTCCTTTACCTTGGGAACTATCTATACACCAAATGAAGGACAGGAGTCCTTTCTGCGACTTGCAGTGTCAGAGGTCAACAGCACGCCAGACGGTTTGATCTTCTTCGGTGGAGATTTTAACCTAGTTTTTGATAATGCCCTGGTTAGATCAACACACTGGCATGGGCAGACTGGAGATCTTTCTGGGGAGGGACACCGATGGTTGGAAGATGTTGGTCTCAGAGTCGTTTGGTGTACCCTATACCCCCACGCCTGAGACTACACATTTTATTCTCATGCCCACAAAACCTATGCTAGATTGGATATTTTTTTTGGTTCACCTGTGATTATGTTTTTAGCCAATAACTCTGAGATAGTGCCTTGTTCCCTATCCGATCATTCAGCAGTTACACTTACACTAACTGTTCCCCCAGGGAGGTCCCCACCTCGACCCTGGAGACTCCGAGACACTCTATTGCAGCTCCCAGAAGTCAAACAAATTCATAAAGATATAGAAGATTTTAAAGCCATCAACAATACCCCCAAAACCTCTATTTTTAAATTATGGGAGATGTTCAAGGTTATGGTCAGGGGTGAGTTGATTGCAATTTCTACTGCCGATAGCAAAACATGCAAGGATAAATGGAACTTGCTGTCCTGCCAGGTACAAGAATTTGAGCGCATCCACAAGTGCACAGGGTATGGCGTCAACTTGAAGTGGCCCGATCTCAATTGGCAGGTATTGACTTAGACGGGGCGGAATACATGGCTCTCTGCCTCCATCATAACTATTACGTTGGGAGGATAGATGAAGATATCTCTTGGCCAAAAGATTCAGAGAGTAGCGCCAAGTGATAGGAGTCCAGACAGTGGAGGGTCTGATGGTTGTGAGCTGTCATATAAACCACAGATTGTTGAGACTTTCAGAGAATTTTATAGGGATCTATACACGGAACACCAGTTGGTCTTAGATGTTTGGAAAACATAACTGCACGAGGCTTGTACTGCTAAATTGACAGTGGAGCAAGCTACGACCCTTGATTGACGCCAAAAGCTGCTCACATCCCCTGGTCGGGATAGCTTCTCTGCCATTTTTTATGAAACATTTTGCTCGATTCTGACTTCTCTACTATGCCATTGATGGCCCTTCCTCAATTCTCTCTTCAATGGCAACAGCGTCCATTGTTTTTATACAAAAGCCATGAAAAGAGAAAAAGTACTGCACCAAATATTGACCAATATCCCCTTTTGAATGTAGATCTTAAATTATTTCCTGGCATTCTTGCTGGTCGCTTGGGTCCTCTGCTACCAGGCTTTATTTCTACTGATCAAGCAGGTTTTTGTCCCCACTCGACAATGCAGTGATAATTCGAAGCGGATACTGCATCTTATTGATAAAGCCATCGAGTCAGGAATGTATGCTGTTGGCAATAGACGCTGAAAAAGCATTTGACATGGAACCACTGGTCAGATATGGCGGCTTCCTTCAAGCACTTTGGCTTGGGAGATGTTTCTTCGCTGGGTCCTTAGCAGCTATAGCCATCCATAAGTTACGGTAATGGTTAATGGATATGCCTCTGCTCCATTTCCCTTCTCCAGGGCCACGAGTCAGGATTGTCTGCTACCACCCTTGTTGTTTGCATCATAGATGGAGCCGCTAGCTCCACCACATGATTAAGGGTGTTACTTTCAGGGGAGAGGCGCATACATCTTAGTTTGTATGTACCTATTATCAGAATCAGAATCAGAAAAATGCTTTATTCGATTTTAGCAAAAACATAAAATCATAAAAGCAGCAATTTCAAATAAACATACAAATAACATGATTAAAATGATAATAATGATAATTACAATTATTCCATTCCACTAACAATGCTATTCCCTTTCAATAATATAACTAGCAAGTTATAGTGTTCCGTTTCTTCAGCATACTCTTTAAAAAACCGGTCATAATTACAGTACAAAATACAATTTTCAGTTGTTGTAAGGATAAATAAGCTGAGCGGCATTGCCGCCATGCACCCTGCTTCAAATACTGCTCAATCCACCTTATATGTTCATTATCATAATATTTTAAAAATAAAACCACGTGAATGGTGGATTGCGATTGCAAAGCCCCAAATTCCTCGACCAATCATTTTTAGATGAAAAGGTTACCAGGCAATTGAATGTTTCAAATCTGAACCTGGTCAAGATATATCTGTCAAAGAGCAGATAAGGTTGAATAGTGTAACAGGCCAAGGTCATTTAGTGCTGACTCACAGATTTTTTGATAATTTCCCCTGATAATCTAAGCAGTTAGAAATGATTCATGCATAATATTTTCAATTTCTTTCTAGATATTGTGCAAATGAACTCAGGATTATCATACAATTCCGGTCTATTTAGATCATTTAGCGTTTTTCTGACATGGTCTAACCATGGAATATTTCTAGCATGGTCCAGGGCCATTATAACCTTAATAATTTCTTGGTTAAGGCCCAGTGTAGGTGAGGACCAGATTCTATGCCAGAGTAAAATGGGTTGTAGTTTAATAAGATCTGTAATAAACTCAATTCCCAGTTCTGCATGACAATTAAAAACTGAAGTACTATGAGGGACAGCTAAAATGTACCTTAAAAAATGATTTTCTACAATTTGTATGGACGCTACATTTTAAAAGCCCCAAATATTCGCCCCATAAAGTTCTATACTTCTGAATTTTGCTGTATATATTTTTAAGAGGATCTCCAGTGGTCTTTTTCCCAATTTTTGTGCAAAATTCATTAGTGCAGCGGTTGAACGTTTGAACAGTAGAGCCCTGCTCTTAACCACAGGACCCCAGGAGCCTGACACCTCTAGCAGTACCCCTAGAAAGGAAAGTGTTCTAGTATGTTCAATTGTAACATCACCTACTAGAAGGTTTTTACATTTAGTTCGTCCTGTCCCGCACATCATCACAAGGGATTTCTTTGCATTGAGTTTTAGGCCCCTACTGGCCATAAACTCAACGTGTTTGGAAAGTGCTCTCTGGGTACCTATCTTGGTTCTGGCCATTAACACCACGTCAACCGCGTAGAGAAGGGAGACACTCTGCTTATTATTATATCTCGGTGAGTCTACTACCCTGGCCCCCAGTTCCTCCTCCAAAGCGTTCGTATATATGGAGAAGAGGAACGGGGCCAAGACGCAGCCCTGTCTGACTCCCCTCTCCATGCGGAATGGCTTGGTGCATTCTCCCTTTAGGCCATGTCTCACCTTTGCAGTGGCTCCTGCATATAATTGTCGTAAAAATTGCACAATGGAGGGTTCCACCCTTATGTCCTCTCAAATTTCCTATAGCTTATTGTGATCTACACAATCAAAGGCGGCCGTGAGGTCAACAAATATTGCATACAGACACCCTGACTTTGATTGCGTATATTTCCCTTGTACCTATTAGTAACTATTTCCGTACTCCAGGGCTATGTGGCTGGGGCCGCAGGATCGGCAGACACAGTGAGCAGCAAACGAGCTCACCGTTGCAGACACACAGCAGGAGGCGCACCACACCGACACCGCTTCACGTCCTCGGCGGGGGTATCTAGAAGAGCACGGGCACCAGTCGACGACAGCCATTGCAGGTGAGAGTGAATGGGGGTCAACGCAAAAGGACCATCCTCATCAGCAGTTATCCCAATCAAAGAATTTAAAGTGAAGGCAGGTGTCTGTCAAGTACCTTTGGCATCAGAAATGAGGGCAGTGGGTCACCTCCCCCAGCTAAGAGTCTCACCACATCAGTACTGCAGTGCCTACACCAAAGAGCTCTCCCTTTCACTTCAAATGCAGTCATGTTCTGGAGCACACTGCCCCCAAACAAAGCCATTTCCAAATTAAAACATTTAGACTACTTGTATGGGTGAGTGAGTGCTTACAAAGTGGAGCAAAGAGGGCTTTAGCTGGGCTCTCAACTCTAGCCAGGATGGAGACAGTAAGTCAAACAAAGACCGCCTTAAAGTAGACTACTGGCAGCCTTTAGTAATGTGGAGAAAAGTAAAAAATAATTATTTTTTTGAATTACTTGTTTAAATGAACTTTTGGGGCCCGACAAAGCTATTTTGTGTTTGATCGTAGATTAGTAGCTTTAAAAATATCTGCTAAACAAAGGTGAGAATGGAAGTAGATACAATGCGTGAAACAAATGACTTTCAAATACATTCTTAAAAGTAGGGGAAGGCAGCGAATCTCCCTTCGTTTGGAAGAATCCGAGTCACATTTCCAAGGCTCGAGGGTGCACAGATGGCAGCAATGTGGATGTGTAGTCTTGTGACGATTTTTTTGGGCCAAATATCCCACATTATAGAAGGGCAGCCATGAGTGAATAAGGCATTTGCCACGTAACACGCTGAGAATAATATAGAAAAGGTAAAAGTTTCAGAACAACTCAAAGATAAAAAAACAAGCACGCGCCGCGCCTCATGCTGAAGGAAAAAAAAGGCAAGCAGAGGAGGAGGCAGCAGGGGGAGTGGGGAGGAGAGAGAAGAGGGGGCCTGCGCCTTTTTCCCTTGCGGGAGCGAGCAGTAACCATCTGTTTGTAATTAACAGATGGTTTGAAAGCTCGCTCCCGCAAGGGAATCCCCAAACGTGCGCGCGTTGCCATTCTAAGCAATGCAACGCATGCACGTTTTTGCCTGCAAAACTGAAGCGATTTCAAAAGGTCTTTTTCCTAATAGCGCATGCGCACTGCATATGCAAGACCTAAATATCACTATAGCGTACTGCTTTTTAAATACTAAAGTTAATATGATTTCAAGAGTCCTTGAAATAAACAATTTATTTTACAAACTCATAATATCCAACATGCATCAATTAGGCAGTAATACATGAATTCTTATTGTATTAACATAGGGCCCGATTCACAGAACTAACTTAAGACAAAATCCTAAACTTACTACTTTTGGTATTCACAGAAGTTAGGATTTTGTCTTAAGTTTGTCTTAAGACAGACTTAAGACAGACTTAAGACAAAATCTTAACTTAAGTCTGTCTTAAGACAAACTTAAGACAAAGTCCTAACTTCTGTGAATACCAAAAGTGGTAAGTTTAGGATTTTGTCTTAAGTTAGCTATGTGAATCGGCCCCAAAAATACTTACAGTCTACACTTACTATAAACACACGCTAATATGGAACACAGAGTAAATATAAAATAATACTCTAGCAAGGGTTTAGAGGCTTTGCCAATGATTATTTAAATTATTTAGGTGTCCTCTGCCGGTGAGGTTGTATGATTTAGTCATATTTGGTAAAGGGGTTAGGTATATGTTGAGTTTTGTGTGTGAGGTGATGTGAAAGCGGATAGGTAGACTACACTTTGTCTGTCTGTGAGATAAGAAGCAATCCTTTAGAGCATTTCCATGGATTCAGAAGTTGTGGAGTTTTTCGTAAGAGTGTGGTGGTGGACAGTGTCAAATGCAGCTGATAAATCCAGGAGTAACAAGGCAGCTCCTCCATTTTTGTCCACTCTGAGTTTTATATCATCCCAGATGGATATGATGGCTGACACTGTCCTATTGTTCTTCTTTGTTTCTAATCTGGAGTTTTCCTGACTCCTGTTGTGGTGCTGTTGCTTGAGGTGATTGTTTTATATAAGGTTTTTGATGAGATGTACTACTAAATATAAGAAACAAGTACTTACCTGGAACAATAGTTTGGCAGCTAGAAGCTTTTCTAGATTCACGTGCTGTACATATTCCGCCATCTAGTGGTTGGAGCTGGAAAGTCCTACTTATTTTAATCTTTTTTAGGGGTAGCCTACGCAGCACGCATGTGCTGCTTAGAAGACCTTTAGTAATCGATTCAGGTTTTCTGCCAAAAAGGTGCACGCATTGCATTGCTTTGCATGGCAACGCGTGCACGTTTGGCGATTCCCTTGCGGGAGCGAGATTTCAAACCATCTGTTAATTACAGATGGTTCCTGCTCGCTCCTTCATGGGAAACTGGTGCAGGCCCCCTCCTCTCTCCCATCCCCCTGCTGCCTCCTCCTCTCCTCGTCGTTTTTTTTTTTTACTTTCAGGTACATAAACTCGGATATAACCAGCAACTATTAGTATGTTTTCCTGTTTCCCTACACAAGAAACAATTACTTTTTGTCCAGAATGTTTGACTACTTGTGCAGTCACTCAATACTAGATCAAAGAAAGGTTTGTCACACTGTTACTCCACTATCATCAAGGGTCTCCACAAAGATATGCTGTGAGAAGTTGGCCTGATATGTAGTGCTCACTATTCTAGTGATCACTGTGTATCATTCCAAACGAGCCTTATTGATGATTGGTTGAAGTCAACCTTATTAGACCAGCTATCCTAGTAGCGTGGACAAGAGCAGTCTTTAGGCTAAACTCTAGAGGGCATGTTAAGCCAGCTGTTTTACCATTACATATACCCCTTGAACACCAAGTGAAAGGACACCACACAAGTTGTTATAAAAATATAGGATATTTATTAATAACAGTTCTACCCTGAACTCTTTATGAGTCAGGGAGCTAAGCACAATACAAAACTCTTACGAAAATACTTTAAGTTGCACAATATACACAAATGCCCGAGGGGCACGAAAAACCATATACTACAAAAGTGGAATGCGAAATACTAGCAGGTAAGTAACAAGATCCAGAGGCTTCAGGATCGCTAGGACTACACTACTGAACCCTAAGGTTAGGAGCAGGAGGACTAGGGAGATCGGGTGCAGAGTGTGCACTCTCACGCGGGATGCGGGAAGAAGTCTATGGATGCTAGCTTTCGTAAAGTTAGTGTTATCGGACGAATCCGACTAGGTAGACTAAAAACGACAAAGGATCTGGTCACTTGGATAGTGAACCTGTGCTGGAGTACCGAGATACTCAAGTTACCTAGCCCAGGGGCCGCGGCTGCATAGGGTTCAAGTGACGTCGGGAATCCTCGTTGAAGTCTATGGAGCCTGAAAGAAGAAGTTGCTGGCAGGCGACCAGTGAAGAAGTTCGATGGGATCCAAGCCTGGATCGGAGTTGAAGATGACCTGAAAGCAGAGGGGACTCAGTTCTGGATCACTAGCCAGTGATCAGATGGGCACCAGGATGGCACCGGATGAGGACACCTCGACCAGGTGAGTGGGTGACGCTGGGCTCTGCAGTCTCTCGGACCAGGAGGCGTTGTCGGCGACCAGGATGGAGGGGCGAGCTGTCCCACGACGGTGTCTGCTGTCGGCGCTGCTGAAACCAGGATTGGAGCAACAAGCCTTGGCAAATTCAAGCCCACGCGGTGGACTCAAAATGGCGTCTGGAGTGGACCAGGAGGGTCCGGGATACTCCTCTGTTGGAGGGGAGCAAGGGCCAGTCTGGAGCAACCAGACCAGTGATGGAAATGTCGTCGTTCGTCGTCAGGAGGGCCACAAGCCAGCAGGCAAGTAGCCGGACAACGCGGTGAGCAGCAAAGAGCAGAAGGGCCCCACGCAGATCTCGTGGATGCTGGGGAGCTGGACTTCGGTGCTGGAGCTGCTCAGGGTTAGGGCTTCTCAAACCCCAGTGCACTTACTCGAGGGTCTCTCGGGAGTCGTGCTGGTGAAGCATCGTGCAGGTCTTGAAGATGGCCAGTCCCACGGGTCTCGTCACACCCACGAATCTCAGCTGGGCTGGATGATGTAGGTAGAGGTCAGAGATGGTGGGAAGACCGGTTCTCGTCGAGCTGGGCAGTCTTGATCCGGAGGATGGACTTACAGCAAACCGCAGAAGAGCTTCAGTGGTGCCTGCTTGTGCAGGGTGGCTACTCCTTAGCCACAAGGGAGAGTCTTCAGAAGAAGTCAAGAGTTCTTTCGTGGAAAGTAATCAAGATTCAAGATTATCTAATTTGGGAAGGGGGCCTGCTCCTACCTTTATCCTAAGAAAAGGGGCTGGCCCACGACTAGGTCCTGCCCTATGGGTGGGACCAGGAGGGGGGTGGTTACACCCCTCTCCTTTGTCCGGTCTCTCCCCAGCTCAGGGGCTGGGGTGCCCCTGGAACTGGTTTGAGCCGGGCTATGCACAGTGAGCACCGGGGTGCCACTTGCAGTCACCTTCCTTTCAGCCCTGCCTACCTGGGATACACAAAATCCTGTCTGGGACGGTGCTAGCACCGCCCCTGGCAGGAAACACTTTGTCCAGGCCTCCGTTGCTGGAAGGACTCCCAGCCGCAGGAGGGCAGACTTGTGTCTCGGTGGCAGCATCCATTTTGTGGAGCTGAGGCTATGTCTGACTTTAACCGGGGTTCACAGTTACATACATGTCGTGTCCCTCTAGAAGGGTGGAATGCTAACCCAGTCGCCAGAATTGGCAAGGGGTTAGTATTCCAATTCGTATGACACCTTACTCGACATGTTTTGATAATGCTATGCCAAAGTTAGCATTTAACCGCGATGATTATAATGCACTTAAGAGTATATGGTATAGCGTTATCATGGAATAGCTATTAGGACTTGGTTCCGCAAGCTGCAAACGGGCTCAGATCATGCCAGAGCACCATCTCACATAATTCCAAGCACTCTGCCTTCAGGATTGATAAGGCCTGCCATAGGAGTGACTGATAGGAATATATGTGTCCATTTTAGGGTTAGATATAGGTATACTATATCTAAAGCAAAGGGTGTTTACACCACCTTGCCCCAGCTGTCGTGCAGCCAGTTGTGTCTGTTTGGATGGCCAGCCAGGGGTGGCATAATACATGCTTCAGCCCCTGGTAGGCCCTGGGTACACCTATGCCCTGGATACCTAAGGTATACTGTACAGGGACTGATAAGGTGGCCCAGTACCAATTGGTAAAATGCACCTAAGGTACATGGTTGTAATTTAGAGAGAGAACAGCTAGATTGTGGGTCTGATTAGCAGGCCCACAGCCAGGGAAAGTCGTAAATCAGTGAAGCAAAAAGCAAAAATCTGGGGTGGCCATGGGATTGCAGACCCCACTCTCCTACACAACCCCCCCCCCCCAAACTTAGGGACATTAAACTAACCTTGACCAGGTGAGTCTTCTTGCTCTAAGTGGAAGTACCTGGAGAGACCATCTGCATTACCATGGTCAGTCCCTGGGCGGTGCTCCACTGTAAAGTCCATCCCCTGTAGGAAAATGGACCACCTAAGAAGTTTGGGGTTTTCACCCTTCATTTGATTTAGCCATAAGAGGGGCTTATGGTCGGTCTGAATTTTGAAGTGAGTACCAAACAAGTATGGCCTCAGCTTCTTCAGGGCCCAAACCACAGCAAAGGCCTCCCTCTCAATAGCTGACCAACGTTTCTCTCTAGGGGTCAGCCTTCTGCTTATAAAAGCAATGGGCGGGTCATGACCATCAATATTCAGTTGAGATAGAACAGCTCCCACACCCAACTCAGAAGCATCTGTTTGGGCAATGAAGATTTTGGAGTAGTCTGGACTCTTGAGAATAGGTGCAGTGCACATGGCCTGCTTTAGGTCCTCGAATGCCTTTTCACAGCTAACTGTCCACTGAACTTTCTTTGGCATTTTCTTACTTGTCAGGTCATTAAGTGGTGTCACAATGGACCCATAATTCTTGACAAATTTCCTGTAATAACCAGACAGGCCCAAGAAAGCTCTGACCTGTGTCTGGGTGGTTGGAGGAGCCCAGTCCTTTATGGCCTGTATCTTGCTCTCCAAAGGTTGAACTTGGCCTCCACCTACAAGGTGGCCCAAGTATACAACTTGACTCTGCCCTATCTGGCACTTAGTAGCCGTGATAGTGAGGCCTGCCTTTTGCAGGGCCTCTAAAACTTTCCTCAGGTGGATCAGGTGATCCTCCCAGGTGGAGCTAAAGACAGCAATATCATCTAGATATGCTGCACAAAAGTCATCCAACCCAGTGAGAACTTGGTTCACCAACCTTTGAAAAGTGGCAGGTGCATTTTTCAAACCAAAGGGCATCACCACAAATTGGTAATGACCTCCTGGGGTAGAAAATGCTGTCTTGGCCTTGGCATCCTCAGCTAACCTGATTTGCCAATAACCAGCTGTCAGGTCAAATGTACCTAAGAAAGTTGCAGAAGCCAACTTGTCTATCAGTTCATCTGCCCTAGGTATTGGATGGGCATCTGTCTTAGTGACAGCATTGAGACCCCTGTAGTCTACGCAAAACCTCATCTCTCTCTTACCATCCTGGGCGTGAGGTTTTTCACTAGAACTACAGGACTAGCCCAAGGGCTCTCTGAGGGTTCAATGACTCCCAATTCCAACATCTTTTGTACTTCAGTTTTTATGCAGTCCCTGACGTGGTCAGGTTGCCTGTAGATTTTACTCTTTATAGGCAGACTGTCTCCAGTGTCCACCTCATGTGTGCACCAGTTTGTCTGACTGGGGGTCAGAGAAAATATTTGTCTGAAGGATTGAAGGACTTGCCTACAATCCGTTTGCTGATGTTCAGAGAGGCTGTCAGAAAAGACTACACCATCTACTGACCCATCATCAGGGTTCTGAGTGAGCAGGTCTGGGAGAGGGTTACTCTCTTCCTCCTGTCCCTCATCTGTGGCCATGAGCAAGCCCATGTCCTTCCTGTCGACAAATGCTTTGAGCGTATTCACATGAAGTACTCTGTGGGGGCTCCTGGGAGTTCCCATGTCAACCAAGTAGGTGACTTCTCCCTTTTGCTCAATAATGATGTGGGGTCCAGACCATTTGTCTTGGAGAGCTGCTGGGGCCACTGGCTCCAACACCCACACCTTCTGTCCTGCATGGTATACAGTTAGGACAGCCTTTTGGTCATGCCAAGCTTTTTGAAGTTCCTGGCTAGCCTCAAGGTTTTTAGATGCCTTCTCCATGTACTCTGCCATCCTGGAGCGGAGACCAAGTACATAGTCCACTATGTCCAGTTTAGGCTTTTTGAGAGGTAACTCCAATCCTTCCTTCACCAGACAGAGGGGTCCTCTTACAGGATGTCCAAACAAAAGTTCAAAAGGGCAGTAGCCAACCCCCTTCTGTGGGACCTCTCTGTAAGCAAACAGAAGGCAGGGTAAAAGGATGTCGCATCTTCGCCTAAGCTTTTCAGGTAACCCTTTTATCATCCCTTTGAGGGTCTTGTTGAATCTTTCAACAAGCCCATTGCATTGTGGGTGATAGGGTGTGGTGAATTTGTAATTGATACCACATTCCTTCCACATAGCAGTCAAGTATCCTGACATGAAGTTTGCACCTCTGTCAGAGATCACCTCCTTAGGGAACCCCACTCTGGAGAAAACTCCAACCAGGGCCCTTGCCACAACAGGAGCTGTAGTGGTTCCAAGGGGAATAGCTTCTGGGTACCTGGTGGCATGATCCACTAACACCAGTATAAATCTGTGCCTAGATGCTGTTGGGGGGTCCATTGGTCCAACAATGTCAATCCCCACTCTCTCAAAGGGAACCCCCACCACAGGTACTGGTATAAGGGGGGCCTTTGTGGTGCCACCTGATTTGCCACTGGCTTGGCAGGTGACACATGAACGACAAAAGTCCTTAGTGTCCTCAGACATATGAGGCCAGTGAAAGTGTGGGGCAAGCCTGTCCCAAGTCTTGTTCTGGCCTAAGTGACCTGCAAGGGGAATTTCATGGGCCAAGGTGAGAAGGAAACCTCTCAGAGTCAAGGGGATGACCAGCCTCCTGGTAGCACCAGGCTTGGGGTCTCTTGCCTCAGAGTAAAGGAGTCCATCGTCCCAGTACACTTTATGGGCACCTGTGGCATTCCCTGCAGCCTCAGCAGCAGCCTGCTGTCCGAGGGGTTCAAGAGAGGAACAGTCTAACTGTGCCTGCCTCAAGTCTGCCCTGGAAGGGCCCCCTGTCCCCAGAAACTCAACCTGTTCAGGCTCAAGTTTTTCTAGGACAGTTCCTTCTGGGGTCTTGGGGTCAGTCTCCTGAGAGAGCTGATCCTGTTCCTGAGGCAGGGGGGAAGAGTCAATCTTACCCCTACTGCTCTTTCTCTTGGTTAGTGTCTGGTCCATTGTTCCAGGATCCAGCACTAGTTCAGCTGGGCATTTCTTGGCCTGTGACCTAGTCACAGCAAGGACATGTGCTGACAAACCTAACATTTCCACATGAGTCCTATACTCCACATCTGACCATAAGGAGGATTCCAAATCATTGCCCAAAAGACAGTCCACAGGGAGGTCTGAACTAACAACAACCCTTTTGAGGCCATTTACCCCTCCCCAGGAGAAGTTAACAAGTGCCATACTATGGGAGGTAGTGGCATTGCTAGCATTGGTCACCAGGTAGTCTGCTCCCAGTATTACCTGGTCAGGGTCCACAAAGTTTGGTGTCACCATGGTGACACTGGCACTAGTGTCCCTGTAGGCCTGAGCCATTTTTCCATTAATCAAAGGCGTCTGCCTGTACTTGCCCAGAGTACTGGGACTTAGTGTAGGGGTCATATCCATGTCCCCAGTACAAACAAGAACAGCCTGAGTAGGTGTTCTGACTAAGTCAGAGCCCGCCTCAGTTCCCAGGGTTAACCCCACTAAAACCTTAGGAGGATTACTACCACTACTAACTGTACTAGGGGGTGCAGGTGCCTTAGGGGCAGTAGTGGTAGGAGTTGGGCCTTTCTTGGTGCACTCACTAAACCAGCGAGTATTACTTTTACAGTACTGGCACCATGGTTTCTTCTGACCATTCTTCTTCTTCTGGGAATTCTGGGAATTCTGGGAATTCTGGGACCCACCCTCTTTAGATTGTTGGGGCCCTGTTGAAGACTTCTGGTCATTTTGCTTGTTCTCATTACCCTTGGGATCTGCTTTCTTCTGGCCACCACCCTGGTTCTGGTTCTGCTGCTTGACCCTTGTCCTGACCCATCTGTCTGCCTTCTTTCCCAATTCTTGGGGAGAGGTCAGATCTGAGTCAATAAGGTGCTGATGCAACAACTGATTCTGACAATTACTTAAGATTTGTTCTCTCATAATTAGGTTATACAATCCTGTGAAATCAGTAACTTTACTTCCCAGTAACCAGCCTTCAAAAGCCTTAGTGGCACAATCTACAAAGTCAGCCCAATCTTGAGACTGAGGGCCCGATTCACAGAACTAACTTAAGACAAAATCCTAAACTTACTACTTTTGGTATTCACAGAAGTTAGGATTTTGTCTTAAGTTTGTCTTAAGACAGACTTAAGACAGACTTAAGACAAAATCCTAACTTAAGTCTGTCTTAAGTCTGTCTTAAGACAAACTTAAGACAATATCCTAACTTCTGTGAATACCAAAAGTAGTAAGTTTAGGATTTTGTTTTAAGTTAGTTCTGTGAATCGGCCCCCTAGTTTTCTGGGTGTCTCTGAACAGCAGTTGTTAAAAGAGTAAAAAAGTCCCAAAACAAAGGACCAATAGAATTTGTCCTATATCAGTGTTGGTACTACGAGTTTTATCCTTAAATAAGCATGTTGTTAAATCGACGGGAAAGGCAAAGGTACAGTGAGGTGTGAGTAGTTGTCAATATCTATCACAGTACCACACCATAGTATCAGGGACAAACATAGGTTATAGGCAAGTTCAGTATAGTTATTAACAGTACATTCAAGAGAACCGAAAATTAAATTAAGATTTATCACAATGTATACTTGGTAACGTTGTTTTTAGATTTTATTACACATTATTAATTACAATTCACAATTCATATAAAAGATATCATTAAAAACATTTTGCAATGATCATATTACTAAAAATATTTAACATAAATAAAAACAAAAAGAATCACAGAGTCGACGCAGCGTTTCGGCTTTCTTTTGTACACCTTCCTCAGGACTGATTCTAAACAGTTAAAAACATTAAAGCACAAAGTTACCAAACAATATTGACTAAGATTTAATCTTCTGTATAAGAACACATTTCATTTCCTTTTCCCAGTTTGTCACACCGTTGTTTTATCCCTTGATATGGAAAACAGAGCCCCTTATTCTTGTGAGACAACAAGTACATAAACAGTTGGATCTTTTCCCCGTTCTTTTTTACATTCAATTTTATTCTAACACTATATGTGTACATTGTTGAACGTATTGGTTTGCCTCTCCCTTGGAACTGAATCCAATGCTAAAACACTCATAGTACCATTACTTAAAGAGCATGACGTATACTGTCGTACATGCATACCTTGTTTATCCAGATGGAATTGTTGTCCATGTGGAGTTTGTTGTTATAGTGAAGGTCCTGTGTGTTGGGACGATCAACTGAGCACAAAATACTGGCTTCAATTTGTAAGATGCGCTGTCTCTAAATGAAGACATAAAATTTGCCGGTAATTTACATATTATCGACCCCCGACTATTGATACTAGGTGGGTCATATTGTTATTACATACCTAATATCAAGGAGTAATTTCAATTTTCCTTTTGGTCTCGTTTGTCAATTTGTTTATAAATCCAATTTTCATATCTGTTAATGCGAGGAGAATAAGGGAAAAGGATTGTTTTCAGTTATCGTTACCCATCTTTACATACTCTTAATTCTTTCGGTATGTTAAATCTCATACCTGTGTGTACTTCTGCCGGATTTTAGCTGCCAGAGGGAGCCACCGTTTTTATGAAGGTTATCGGTAATATTCTCCCTGTAAGATTGCAATTAAATTCCTTCTTATAGTGCTTCAAAACAGATTGTAGTAAAACAGTCTAGTGTTATGTCAGTATTACACGAAGGTTTCACTCACCATAAGACCTGAGGGATCGGTCATTACAGTCGTAGGCCTTTTTCAATTAGGTCTGTGCTTGACGGACAGACGATCAACACGCTAGGGGTTCGCCTCACAGGGTTGTCGTTCACTGCGGAAGTATTAGTTCCATGAGTTAGTCCCATATTTCCTACTGGCATATCTGCTAAATTACTCTACTCGTTTTATTCTAGGTATTTTAACCAATTTGTAGCACCGGGCTATACTCGAGCTATCTATAGTTTTTGGCTTCACATTGTTCTAAACATATATCCCATCTATGTCATTTATATTAAGAATACATTTTTTTGCCTGCACTTGGACTTTACGTTGTTCTATACACATATTCTATTTGTGTCATTTATGTTAGCGAAAGTTTGTATTAGCTGCATTTGCCCTCCGCTGATAGTTTGTGAAGGTATCCATACCACTTTTTCCAAGACTGAACCAAATTGCTCATTGTCACTAGGGAGATGCATTCTACTCGCATTGCTCATCTCCTGCCCTTCCTTTATGAATCCTATTTGTTCTACGCCCATTAGATTAACTACCGCTACAAGGAAAATGCTCATTTTAACTAGGGCGCTGAATTCTGTTCGCATTACTCATCCTATGCCCTCCCCTATTTAAGTCTTAGTAGTTTTAAGCCCATTAGATTAACTTCCACTACAGGAATACTAGTTAAGATAAAACCCTGGTTCCCTACTTCTCCTTTCCTTCGTGATTAACTACGGCCTCCCTGCTCCTATATTCTGGCAGCCCGTCCTCGTTTCAATCGTACGGCATTCAAAAGAAGTACTGAACTTCCGTGTTTCTTGCTTTTATTCAACACGTCGCGGGATTGGCCGCCTACCTCGTGCTCCCTGATTGGTTACAGGCTCGTCGTTTGGAGTTACTGTGGTTACTCCTGCTCCTCGCGGTCTACTTCTATTGGGCAGTTTTATTGCTTCTGGCTACCTCATTGGTTATTAGAACGAATGCGTTTCTATGGAGATAATATTTGTTGTTATCGGGGTTTTAATCGGCGCTTGAACTGATATTTACCTTGTTTCAATCTAGGGAAACGATTCTTAAATGATTGTTTGCCTCAGTGTAATGGGCCCCCATATGTTCCTCAGATATTTGGTTAGCGGGCCATTACGCTGATTCGTCCCAGATTCGTTGCTTCACATAACTTTTGTTTTGGTTACTGTTCCCTTCCGCTATCAGATTCTCATTGGTCATATATATCGCTCTTGGTTCTATAGAAATATTCTATTATATTTATGGGCGCTTGCGTTACTGTTAACCTTATTGTTAACCTTATTAAACTTATTGGAGGCCAACCTCTTTCTTCTTAAAAGCATGTTAAACTAAGTATAATGTGTCCTCCTGTTTCTATCTTGCTCAGTTTTTCAGCCAGGCCGTTTCTATTCTAAAGTGTTATCACCGGTACCCGCTATATCACTCAGAGATGCCTGTGAAAGTATACACCTTCTTTTCTACATTAAAAACCGGCATTCTCTCGTGTCTGTATTCCGCTATCTATTTTGGTTGTGTGTGTGCCCTTTTATGATAAGAGTTATATTTCTATGAGTGTGGCCTCTTTCCCTATTCCGTGTATTATCACCTATTTATCCTGGGGTCTATTTTAGTCCTTAATGACTTTCTCCCAATCCTCTCTGGAGTTTAAACCACATCTAACACTGTTGAGGGAAGACATACAGAATTGTTCCCTTCTTTTCCTCTTGTTATCTAAATTGCCTCCTCTCCTACTTCCCGTAATTTTTTCTAACCCACACCACTTCAGGTCATCAATTTGGTGTCCGGCCATGCGCCAATGCTCAGTTAGGGGTGCCCCTATTTTATTATTTCTTATGGCTGATCTATGCTCATTAAGACGTAATCTAATCTCTCTGGATGTCTCTCCTACATAGGATTTTTGGCAGGGACATTGGATCAAATAGATAGCATTTTTTGTCCGGCAGTTCATAAAGCTCACCCCCATAGAAACAAAATTGCTCGAAAAAGGGTTAGGGTGTGCAATCTGTTCCCCTATAGACAGATATGCTCTAGAAAGGGACTTACAAAACTTTTTTAGAAAGGTTAGACTGCAAGTATTTTTTGATGGCAAAGATAAACAACTTAGACCCAACAAGTCAGGACTCAAAAACAAATCCACCTGGACTCCATCCCTCAACACGGTACATAAAGACATAGAGGCCTTTGAGAGATCCATAGATAAAAGCATAGACAATCTTCTGAAGCAAAAGATCTGGACCCCTTTTAATTTGAGTAAAGAGGAGAAAAGAGCGTTAGAACTTCTCGAAAAAAATTTGACCCTAACTGTGAAACCAGCTGACAAAGGGGGAAGTATAGTACTTATGGACAGTAATGATTACAACAATAGAATGTACAAACTTTTAAACAATGGTGAACACTATAGTAAATCGAATAGGGATGAATGGCAGACTTTGAAAGAGGAAATAGGAAGCATACTTAGACTAGCCAAAGATGATAATATAATATGCGAGGATGAATTTGCATTTCTCATGAATCCAGATCCCTTGATCCCAGCACTGTATGGCCTGCCAAAGGTACATAAAGACCTTAAAGATCCACCCATGAGACCTATAGTTTCATGTATAGGTTCCCTCACTGAACCTTTAAGCAAGTACGTGGAAGTCTTTTTACAACCCTTAGTTCAACAACAAAAAGCTTATATTAAGGATACGACTTTTATGATTAAAAAAGTAGAAGGATTAGTGTTTGACCCGGAGACACAAGTGTTAGTGACTTTGGACATCAAAGCACTTTACACGAATATCCCACAAGACAGCACCATTGAGATTATGGAAGAGATTTTAAGCAATAATCAACAGGATCTATCAGATCATCAAACGTTTATCTTAGATTGTATCACCATAATCCTCAAAAACAATATTTTTTTGTTCAAAGAGGATTTTTACAGACAGATCAAGGGGACCAGCATGGGGGCCACATGTGCCCCTAGTCTGGCCTGTTTATATGTCTCCAGATTCGAGGAGAAACACATCTATAATCCAGCTGCCCCATTCTATGAAAACATCTCGGAGTGGGGCCGATATATAGATGATATATTTTTTATTTGGACAGGGGATATGGAAACCCTGAAAGACTTTTTACTCTGGTTAAATCTAGGAGACCCGAACCTGAAATTCACATCACATGTGAGTAAACAATATGTTGAATTCCTTGATATCATTATCAAACAAACTGATGGCTACTTGACCGTTGAATTATACACAAAACCCACAGATAGGAATTCCATGTTACACTTTGAGAGTAACCATCCTGCTTCGCAGAAAAATAATATTCCCTTTAGGCAATTCCTGAGGTTAAAAAGAAACTGCACCTCCATGCAAGACTATGAGAAACATGCGGCAACCCTGAAAATTAAATTTCAAGAGAGGGGTTACCCCAAAAGGATGATTAGGCAGGCATATAAACGGGCCAAATATTTTAACAGAGATAACTTGTTCCTACCGAAGGAAAATGCCCAAACGAATCAACAACCCATTATGTTTGTAACCAACTTCTCACAGGTTAGCCATAAAGTCAAAAACATTATAAATAGGAATTGGCATTTGGTAAGTGACAAAACCCAAACTCCAATCCCTAAGCCCATCTTCTCATACAGAAGAAATAGAACAATCAGGAACTCTCTTGTGCACACGTATAGAGAAAGTACCAAGAATTCACAACCAACCATCAATAATACACCCTTACCAACAGGAACGCACCCATGTTTGGGATGCAGTAACTGTGGAAGCATTATTAAAGGCAACAAAATAACAGTTAATGATAGATCAACTAACATCAAAAGCTTTATGAACTGCCGGACAAAAAATGCTATCTATTTGATCCAATGTCCCTGCCAAAAATCCTATGTAGGAGAGACATCCAGAGAGATTAGATTACGTCTTAATGAGCATAGATCAGCCATAAGAAATAATAAAATAGGGGCACCCCTAACTGAGCATTGGCGCATGGCCGGACACCAAATTGATGACCTGAAGTGGTGTGGGTTAGAAAAAATTACGGGAAGTAGGAGAGGAGGCAATTTAGATAACAAGAGGAAAAGAAGGGAACAATTCTATATGTCTTCCCTCAACAGTGTTAGATGTGGTTTAAACTCCAGAGAGGATTGGGAGAAAGTCATTAAGGACTAAAACAGACGCCAGGATAAATAGGTGATAATACACGGAATAGGGAAAGAGGCCACACTCATAGAAATATAACTCTTATCATAAAAGGGCACACACACAACCAAAATAGATAGCGGAATACAGACACGAGAGAATGCCGGTTTTTAATGTAGAAAAGAAGGTGTATACTTTCACAGGCATCTCTGAGTGATATAGCGGGTACCGGTGATAACACTTTAGAATAGAAACGGCCTGGCTGACAAACTGAGCAAGATAGAAACAGGAGGACACATTATACTTAGTTTAACATGCTTTTAAGAAGAAAGAGGTTGGCCTCCAATAAGTTTAATAAGGTTAACAATAAGGTTAACAGTAACGCAAGCGCCCATAAATATAATAGAATATTTCTATAGAACAAAGAGCGATATATATGTGACCAATGAGAATCTGATAGCGGAAGGGAACAGTAACCAAAACAAAAGTTATATGAAGCAACGAATCTGGGACGAATCAGCGTAATGGCCCGCTAACCAAATATCTGAGGAACATATGGGGGCCCATTACACTGAGGCAAACAATCATTTAAGAATCGTTTCCCTAGATTGAAACAAGGTAAATATCAGTTCAAGCGCCGATTAAAACCCAGATAAAAACAAATATTATCTCCATAGAAACGCATTAGTTCTAATAACCAATGAGGTAGCCAGAAGCAATAAAACTGCCCAATAGAAGTAGACCGCGAGGAGAAGGAGTAACCACAGTAACTCCAAACGACGAGCCTGTAACCAATCAGGGAGCACGAGGTAGGCGGCCAATCCCGCGACGTGTTGAATAAAAGCAAGAAACACGGAAGTTCAGTACTTCTTTTGAATGCCGTACGATTGAAACGAGGACGGGCTGCCAGAATATGGGAGCAGGGAGGCCGTAATTAATCACGAAGGTAAGGAGAAGTAGGGAACCAGGGTTTTATCTTAACTAGTATCCCTGTAGTGGAAGTTAATCTAATGGGCTTAAAACTACTAAGACTTAAATAGGGGAGGGCATAGGATGAGTAATGCGAACAGAATTCAGCACCCTAGTTACAATGAGCATTTTCCTTGTAGCGGTAGTTAATCTAATGGGCGTAGAACAAATAGGATTCATAAAGGAAGGGCAGGAGATGAGCAATGCGAGTAGAATGCATCTCCCTAGTGACAATGAGCAATTTGGTTCAGTCTTGGAAAAAGTGGTATGGATACCTTCACAAACTATCAGCGGAGGGCAAATGCAGCTAATACAAACTTTTGCTAACATAAATGACACAAATAGAATATGTGTATAGAACAACGTAAAGTCCAAGTGCAGGCAAAAAATGTATTCTTAATATAAATGACATAGATGGGATATATGTTTAGAACAATGTGAAGCCAAAAACTATAGATAGCTCGAGTATAGCCCGGTGCTACAAATCGGTTAAAATACCTAGAATAAAACGAGTAGAGTAATTTAGCAGATATGCCAGTAGGAAATATGGGACTAACTCATGGAACTAATACTTCCGCAGTGAACGACAACCCTGTGAGGCGAACCCCTAGTGTGTTGATCGTCTGTTCGTCAAGCACAGACCTAATTGAAAAAGGCCTACGACTGTAATGACCGATCCCTCAGGTCTTATGGTGAGTGAAACCTTGGTGTAATACTGACATAACACTAGACTGTTTTACTACAATCTGTTTTGAAGCACTATAAGAAGGAATTTAATTGCAATCTTACAGGGAGAATATTACCGATAACCTTCATAAAAACGGTGGCTCCCTCTGGCAGCTAAAATCCGGCAGAAGTACACACAGGTATGAGATTTAACATACCGAAAGAATTAAGAGTATGTAAAGATGGGTAACGATAACTGAAAACAATCCTTTTCCCTTATTCTCCTCGCATCAACAGATATGAAAATTGGATTTATAAACAAATTGACAAACGAGACCAAAAGGAAAATTGAAATTACTCCTTGATATTAGGTATGTAATAACAATATGACCCACCTAGTATCAATAGTCGGGGGTCGATAATATGTAAATTACCGGCAAATTTTATGTCTTCATTTAGAGACAGCACATCTTACAAATTGAAGCCAGTATTTTGTGCTCAGTTGATCGTCCCAACACACAGGACCTTCACTATAACAACAAACTCCACATGGACAACAATTCCATCTGGATAAACAAGGTATGCATGTACGACAGGATACGTCATGCTCTTTAAGTGATGGTACTATGAGTGTTTTAGCATTGGATTCAGTTCCAAGGGAGAGGCAAACCAATACATTCAACAAAGTACACATATAGTGTTAGAAAAAAATTGAATGTAAAAAAGAACGGGGATAAGATCCAACTGTTTATGTACTTGTTGTCTCACAAGAATAAGGGGCTCTGTTTTCCATATCAAGGGATAAAACAACGGTGTGACAAACTGGGAAAAGGAAATGAAATGTGTTCTTATACAGAAGATTAAATCTTAGTCAATATTGTTTGGTAACTTTGTGCTTTAATGTTTTTAACTGTTTAGAATCAGTCCTGAGGAAGGTGTACAAAAGAAAGCCGAAACGCCGCGTCGACTCTGTGATTCTTTTTGTTTTTATCTATGTTAAATATTTTTAGTAATATGATCATTGCAAAATGTTTTTAATGATATCTTTTATATTAATTGTGAATTGTAATTAATAATGTGTAATAAAATCTAAAAACAACGTTACCAAGTATACATTGTGATAAATCTTAATTTAATTTTCAGTTCTCTTGAATGTACTGTTAATAACTATACTGAACTTGCCTATAACCTATGTTTGTCCCTGATACTATGGTGTGGTACTGTGATAGATATTGACAACTACTCACACCTCACTGTACCTTTGCCTTTCCCGTCGATTTAACGACATGCTTATTTAAGGATAAAACTCGTAGTACCAACACTGATATAGGACAAATTCTATTGGTCCTTTGTTTTGGGACTTTTTTACTCTTTTAACCCTGTTTTCCCCCCGGTCCCTTATAATACTGTGTGGGGTCCTCCTTTTTCTCCAATGTCTCTGAACAGCAACCTGTACTGTTCAGTGGTTAAGCCAAACCCATCAATCAGTGTATTTTTCAAGACTTGGTCATTGTTAGCATCCTCAGCTCTAGTAGTGAGGAGCTTATCTCTACCTTTACCTTCAAAGGAGAGCCACAAAATAGCTGCCCACTGATTTGGGGGGATGCAATGGACAGTGCAGGCCCTCTCCAAAGCAGTCATCCACTTGTGGATGTCATCCCCTTGTTTAAAGGGGGGCACTATTTTACTCAGGTGTCTAGTATCAAAACTCCTGTCTTTATCCTTAGGGATAATGCTGCCACCACTGGGGACTGCTCCACTCATCTGCTGCTCTCTAGCAAAGGCAAGCTTCTCTTTGGCCAGGGCAAGTTCTTCCCTTTCAATCCTCAGATTAGCCTGTTTCATCCTTGCTTCATGTTCTCTTCTCTGAGGGGAAGTCAATCTCCTCTGGGGAGAAGTCCTTCTCCTCTGAGAAGAGGCATTAGAGTGCAGAGATCTATTGGAGTCGCTAGAATGAGATCTATCTCTTCTAACTCCAAGGTTAGGCCTGCTTAGGGTCAGTACTGGGGGTCCCCCAGATCCTTGCCTAAGCAAATCTAAGTTGGCCCTAGTAAGTATGCTGACTAGCTCAGGACCTTTGTCTGCCTCATCCCCAGATTCCTCCCCTTCTTCCTCCTCCTCTTCTACATCAACTGTTTCAGTGAGGTCAGGATCACCAAGGGTACCTTCTAAGGCTGGCATGCTCCCATCTGTCTGAGTAGCCCTTCTGGCATCATATGTCTCTAAGAGACCTAACAGAAAAGGAGTGGTAGGGTTAGAACCCTGTTTTAGTTTCCTGGAGGTACACAATTGTCTCATCTCCTGGAAGCTAAGGGCTGCATATCTGGAAGTGACCTGTGGAGGGTCAACAACCACAAGGGGAATCTCTGAAGATTCTCCATGGTTAGACATGCTTCTAGTGTGGTGTAAGTGATGCACCTACCTACACTATGGGTTTGCCTACTGATCCTTTGCTAAGAGTTGCAGTCAGGGTGCGCTAAGCCCTGTTACACTACAACTATATTTACAACAAGGGGTGGTGATGGACAGAGTCTCTGAATTAAGCAGAGTACTCTCACCCAGTCAAGAGATCAGGGCTAGATCCAACACCGTTTTTTAGCTCAATATTTACAACAAGGGGTGGTGATGGACAGAGTCTCTGAATTAAGCAGAGTACTCTCACCCAGTCAAGGTTCTGAGCTGGGATGGGGCAGTGAGATAAATAACGGTGATGGATCAAGCCCTGATCTTTGGACTGGGTAAGAGTGGTCTGCTTAATTCAGACACTCTGTTCATCACCACCCCCTTTTCTGAATCGTTTTTGGCCACTATAGGTGTGGCAGGGTATACTCAGACATGAGTCCCTTTCTCACTGCTCCATCAGGATTTAAGCAAGCCGGGCCGAAGAGGCTGAAATGCCAGAAACCGGTCCCCGGTAGCTTGTCTCCTTTCTGGTGAAGAATTGGCTTGGTAGTTTGGTCTGCCCTGTTCCCATGATGCACTGGGCCAGGGACAGACTAATTTGCATACAACCAGGTTCTGAGCTGGGATGGGGCAGTGAGATAAATAACGGTGATGGATCAAGCCCTGATCTTTGGACTGGGTAAGAGTGGTCTGCTTAATTCAGGCACTCTGTTCATCACCACCCCCTTTTCTGAATCGTTTTTGGCCACTATAGGTGTGGCAGGGTATACTCAGACATGAGTCCCTTTCTCACTGCTCCATCAGGATTCAAGCAAGCCGGGCCGAAGATGCTGAAATGCCAGAAACCGGTACCCGGTAGCTTGTCTCCTTTCTGGTGAAGAATTGGCATGGTAGTTTGGTCTGCCCTGTTCCCATGATGCACTGGGCCAGGGACAGACTAATTTGCATATAGCCAGGTTCTGAGCTGGGATGGGGCAGTGAGATAAATAACGGTGATGGATCAAGCCCTGATCTTTGGACTGGGTAAGAGTGGTCTGCTTAATTCAGACACTCTGTTCATCACCACCCCCTTTTCTGAATCGTTTTTGGCCACTATAGGTGTGGCAGGGTATACTCAGACATGAGTCCCTTTCTCACTGCTCCATCAGGATTCAAACAAGCCGGGCCGAAGAGGCTGAAATGCCAGAAACCGGTCCCCGGTAGCTTGTCTCCTTTCTGGTGAAGAATTGGCTTGGTAGTTTGGTCTGCCCTGTTCCCATGATGCACTGGGCCAGCGACAGACTAATTTGCATATAGCCAGGTTCTGAGCTGGGATGGGGCAGTGAGATAAATAACGGTGATGGATCAAGCCCTGATCTTTGGACTGGGTAAGAGTGGTCTGCTTAATTCAGACACTCTGTTCATCACCACCCCCTTTTCTGAATCGTTTTTGGCCACTATAGGTGTGGCAGGGTATACTCAGACATGAGTCCCTTTCTCACTGCTCCATCAGGATTCAAGCAAGCCGGGCCGAAGAGGCTGAAATGCCAGAAACCGGTCCCCAGTAGCTTGTCTCCTTTCTGGTGAAGAATTGGCTTGGTAGTTTGGTCTGCCCTGTTCCCATGATGCACTGGGCCAGGGACAGACTAATTTGCATATAGCCAGGTTCTGAGCTGGGATGGGGCAGTGAGATAAATAACGGTGATGGATCAAGCCCTGATCTTTGGACTGGGTAAGAGTGGTCTGCTTAATTCAGACACTCTGTTCATCACCACCCCCTTTTCTGAATCGTTTTTGGCCACTATAGGTGTGGCAGGGTATACTCAGACATGAGTCCCTTCCTCACTGCTCCATCAGGATTCAAGCAAGCCAGGCCGAAGAGGCTGAAATGCCAGAAACCGGTCCCCGGTAGCTTGTCTCCTTTCTGGTGAAGAATTGGCTTGGTAGTTTGGTCTGCCCTGTTCCCATGATGCACTGGGCCAGGGACAGACTAATTTGCATATAGCCAGGTTCTGAGCTGGGATGGGGCAGTGAGATAAATAACGGTGATGGATCAAGCCCTGATCTTTGGACTGGGTAAGAGTGGTCTGCTTAATTCAGACACTCTGTTCATCACCACCCCCTTTTCTGAATCTGTTACACTACAACAGCTGGTTCAGTAGAAATCAGAGTATTCTAGGTTAAGTTATATGTACCTGGGTACTTATGTGATCTTCCAATCGATATTCTTAGGATACGTGCGAGGTAAAACAACAGCAAGCTCAAATCCCAACCGCTGCACACCAATGTGAGAAGTTGGCCTGATATGTAGTGCTCATTATTCTAGTGATCACTGTGTATCATTCCAAACGACCCTTATTGATGATTGGTTGAAGTCAACCTTATTAGACCAGCTATCCTAGTAGCGTGGACAAGAGCAGTCTTTAGGCTAAACTCTAGAGGGCGTGTTAAGCCAGCTGTTTTACCATCACATATACCCCTTGAACGCCAAGTGAAAGGACACCACACAAGTTGTTATAAAAATATAGGATATTTATTAATAACAGTTCTACCCTGAACTCTTTATGAGTCAGGGAGCTAAGCACAATACAAAACTCTTACGAAAATACTTTAAGTTGCACAATATACACAAATGCCCGAGGGGCACGAAAAACCATATACTACAAAAGTGGAATGCGAAATACTAGCAGGTAAGTAACAAGATCCAGAGGCTTCAGGATCGCTAGGACTACACTACTGAACCCTAAGGTTAGGAGCAGGAAGCCTAGGGAGATCGGGTGCAGAGTGTGCACTCTCACGCGGGATGCGGGAAGAAGTCTATGGATGCTAGCTTTCGTAAAGTTAGTGTTATCGGACGAATCCGACTAGGTAGACTAAAAACGACAAAGGATCTGGACACTTGGATAGTGAACCTGTGCTGGAGTACCGAGATACTCAAGTTACCTAGCCCAGGGGCCGCGGCTGCATAGGGTTCAAGTAACGTCGGGAATCCTCGTTGAAGTCTATGGAGCCTGAAAGAAGAAGTTGCTGGCAGGCGACCAGTGAAGAAGTTCGATGGGATCCAAGCCTGGATCGGAGTTGAAGATGACCTGAAAGCAGAGGGGACTCAGTTCTGGATCACTAGCCAGTGATCAGATGGGCACCAGGATGGCACCGGATGAGGACACCTCGACCAGGTGAGTGGGTGACGCTGGGCTCTGCAGTCTCTCGGACCAGGAGGCGTTGTCGGCGACCAGGATGGAGGGGCGAGCTGTCCCACGACGGTGTCTGCTGTCGGCGCTGCTGAAACCAGGATTGGAGCAACAAGCCTTGGCAAATTCAAGCCCACACGGTGGACTCAAAATGGCGTCTGGAATGGACCAGGAGGGTCCGGGATGCTCCTCTGTTGGAGGGGAGCAAGGGCCAGTCTGGAGCAACCAGACCAGCGATGGAAATGTCGTCGTTCATCGTCAGGAGGGCCACAAGCCAGCAGGCAAGTAGCCAGACAACGCGGTGAGCAGCAAAGAGCAGAAGGGCCCCACGCAGATCTTGTGGATGCTGGGGAGCTGGACTTCGGTGCTGGAGCTGCTCAGGGTTAGGGCTTCTCAAACCCCAGTGCACTTACTCGAGGGTCTCTCGGGAGTCGTGCTGGTGAAGCGTTGTGCAGGTCTTGAAGATGGCCGGTCCCACGGGTCTCGTCACACCCACGAATCTCAGCTGGGCTGGATGATGTAGGTAGAGGTCAGAGATGGCGGGAAGACCGGTTCTCGTCGAGCTAGGCAGTCTTGATCCGGAGGATGGACTTACAGCAAACCGCAGAAGAGCTTCGGTGGTGCCTGCTTGTGCAGGGTGGCTACTCCTTAGCCACAAGGGAGAGTCTTCAGAAGAAGTCAAGAGTTCTTTCGTGGAAAGTAATCAAGATTCAAGATTATCTAATTTGGGAAGGGGGCCTGCTCCTACCTTTATCCTAAGAAAAGGGGCTGGCCCACGACTAGGTCCTGCCCTATGGGTGGGACCAGGAGGGGGGTGGTTACACCCCTCTCCTTTGTCCGGTCTCTCCCCAGCTCAGGGGCTGGGGTGCCCCTGGCACTGGTTTGAGCCAGGATATGCACATTGAGCACCGGGGTGCCACTTGCAGTCACCTTCCTTTCAGCCCTGCCTACCTGGGATACACAAAATCCTGTCTGGGACGGTGCTAGCACCGCCCCTGGCAGGAAACCCTTTGTCCAGGCCTCCGTTGCTGGAAGGACTCCCAGCAGCAGGAGGGCAGACTTGTGTCTCGGTGGCAGCATCCATTTTGTGGAGCTGAGGCTATGTCTGACTTTAACCGGGGTTCACAGTTACATACATGTCGTGTCCCTCTAGAAGGGTGGAATGCTAACCCCGTCGCCAGAATTGGCGAGGGGTTAGTATTCCAATTCGTATGACACCTTACTCGACATGTTTTGATAATGCTATGCCAAAGTTAGCATTTAACCAGGAGGATTATAATGCATTTAAGAGTATATGGTATAGCGTTATCATGGAACAGCTATTAGGACTTGGTTCCGCAAGCTGCAAACGGGCTCAGCTCATGCCAGAGCACCATCTCACATAATTCCAAGCACTCTGCCTTCAGGATTGATAAGGCCTGCCATAGGAGTGACTGATAGGAATATATGTGTCCATTTTAGGGTTAGATATAGGTATACTATATCTAAAGCAAAGGGTGTTTACACCACCTTGCCCCAGCTGTCGTGCAGCCAGTTGTGTCTGTTTGGATGGCCAGCCAGGGGTGGCATAATACATGCTTCAGCCCCTGGTAGGCCCTGGGTACACCTATGCCCTGGATACCTAAGGTATACTGTACAGGGACTGATAAGGTGGCCCAGTACCAATTGGTAAAATGCACCTAAGGTACATGGTTGTAATTTAGAGAGAGAACAGCTAGGCTGTGGGTCTGATTAGCAGGCCCACAGCCAGGGAAAGTCGTAAATCAGTGAAGCAAAAAGCAAAAATCTGGGGTGGCCATGGGATTGCAGACCCCGCTCTCCTACATATGCGTGCACCCATCTGCAGACAACCCTGCTAGGAATCTACACTTACCTTCTTGTCAGGCACTCAGCATGCTGCTCTCAGGAACCATGCGCAGCCCGCTAGGTGAACGGACACGCTTTTTCCCATCGGAAGACATCTTTTCTCTGCCCACTTACCATCCCCGTGGCCACCCATCTGTCCCAGTCAATGGCGTACATGCTCGACGCCACGAGGGCGGGTCTTGAGCTACTATTGGCTGTGGTTTCGACAATTACAAAACATTGTGCTGAGGTCTGTAACTTCTGACTAAACAGTGAAACGGAGTGTCTGTCTCCGTTTTTGCCCTGCCACGCTTCAGCCAATCGGTTGCTCTGTCCCGTCGAGCTGCATCCAATCACATTTCACTTCAACTTTAACGTTGAATGTAGCACGAACTTGGCCCGAAGGTAATGGATCGCTTTACATGCGCACCAGTTACATTACACGTTCATTTTCGAAGGCACAGGGGGTGATTTGCCCAGACTCAGAGGATGTTTAGCCGACGCTGAGACTCGAGCCCAGTTCCAAAGTCGGCCACCCTGGCCGTTAGGCCACATCCATGTGCTCATTTATTTTCATGTGCTCCATATATTAGGATGTCCGCCGCATGTACACGTCTGAGCATCAGTATGGCAACATAAATAAACCAGACTCGCATTGTGTCACTCAGAAGGAAAATGCTCTCTCCATGAGAGCTCAGGTACACAAGTCCACTGTTCCACGGTTCAAATCAGGGCCGAATCCTTTACTTGCCAGTACCTTAAACATGTGAAATCACTCCTTCGTAATTGTACCCACAGTGGAGAGTGGTTTGAGATTGCTCGTGCAAGAAATCTTACTGCTGGAATCTACCTATATGGTTATGTTGTTTGTGTGGTATCTGGGCTTAGAGTTAATTTGACTAAATCATGGCTGTTCCCAATGGTCGAAGAAAAAATCGGACCACAGGATATAGCAGGGGTGCAGTTGGAATATCGGTGCCTCCCGTACTTAGGGGTTAAGATATATCATGCGCGAGCGGACATGTTGGAGGGCAACATTGGGAGGGCAGTGAGAGGGCTGGCGAGCAGTTTTGAATTCTGGGGGACACTACTGCTATCAGTCGCTGGGCGAGTGGACTTACTTAAAATGGTGGCCCTCCCCAAACTACTGTATTACTTTAGGACCCTGCTGGTTAGGATTCAGGCGCGGATTTTTAAACAGCTTATATCCATGGTCACAGGCTTCCTGTGGGGCACTGTTAGGCGGAGGGTGGCTTTGACGGTATTAATCCGTCCACGATCAGAGGATGGTTAGGCAGTTCCTGATTTCGAAACCTATTATATAGCTGCTCAGCTGTAATGGCTCACGCAAGGAGTAGCAGCGAGGCTACGTGGCCCAGAGAAGGATAGGGATAGTGCCCTGGCATTGGGAATACTCTCTCAAATCGTACTGGATCTCCCTGTCCGGGACGGCGCCTTCCCAGAGGACCTTAAAACAGCAAGGGAGTGCTGAAAATGGAGTTTAAAACAAGCAGGCATCACAGTGCCATTTGCTCCTGATATACCGCTATGCATGTGTGAGGTGCTACATCACAGAGGCTCCTGGCGGGATCTGGGAGATTGGGGCGAGAAAGGGTTGACTACCATAAGAGATTTGTACGAAGATAGGAACATGCTGCCTTTTCATGACCTGCCGGAGCGCTTTGATTTGAGAGGGGGGGGACTTCTTGCTCCATGCGGCGCTTATTGTGGCTATTCATGAGCACTGGAAGGGTACATAATATCGACTCCAAAATATCGTTTGGACATAATATCGACTCCAAAATATCGTTTGGAGAAAATATCGACTGGACAGAATATCAACAGCCAAAATATCGTTTTTAAGGTAAGTGAAGTAATATCGTTTTTAAGGTAAGTGAAGTAATATCGTTTTTATTTTTAGGGTTCAGGGTCAGTTTTGGGTTTTTGGGTAAAGGGGTATTTTTAGGGTTCAGGGTCAGTTTTCAGTTTTTGGGTAAAGGGGTATTTTTAGGGTTCAGGGTCAGTTTTCAGTTTTTGGGTAAAGGGGTATTTTTAGGGTTCAGGGTCAGTTTTCAGTTTTTGGGTATTATTTTATTATATTTTATTACTATATATATATGTTTAATAAAAATGAAATAAAAAAATATTTAGTTAACTTTCATTATTATTTAATTATTATAAGTTAATTTAAGTAATTTTAAGTATATTTTAGTAATTCATTATTAATATTAATTTAATTTAACACTGTTTTTAGTAAATACGATATTTTTTACAACTATATTTTTGTAAACAATATTTTGTACTCGATATTTTTGTACTTACCTGTTTGTACATACAAACTCGATATTTTTGCTGTAGATATGCGGCCAAAGCATGGGAACGATTGGTGGGTTTAATAAAGGACCCAGATGTTGATAGTGATGAAGACAGTGAGCTTGTCGTGTCGGAGATAGGGAATTGAAAGGCTAGCACATTAGAGTAGAAGCACTGCCCCCCCTAACACTACCATGGTATGTGGTCGTGCAGTAGAGGCGCACAACCATCCCCAAAATTAGCCATGGTAGACTGTCGACAACTATGCATAACAGGGTATATTGGGGCATATTAGCAACAAATAGCGAAATTTATCGCTAAATGCGCCTAGCGAATTTTCTTTTTTTTATCGCTGCCTATCGCCAGATATTATCGCAGAGATAACATGCTATTAGCAACGTTTATCTCTAATGCGATAAAATATCCGGCGATAGCAGCTCAATGCGTGAATATCGCTGGAAATCCAGCGATATTCAGGCATTAGCGCTAATGGGGACTTAACCTGAATATCCACCCCCATTGGATATACAGGTTAAGTCATGGTCTGAGCAGGCGTTAGGTTCTGGCGATAATCGCGCTTAGCGCGACATTTATAATCGCACAGCCTGCCTTGCTAATAGGCGATAGCTGTGTTAGCGACTGCTTTCAGTCGCTAACAGGTTGGGTATGCCCACTTTGCAAGTCATTAGCGATAAATATCGCTGACAAGCAAAGTGGGCCCCAAACCGGTCGCTATCGCCTAAAAGCTGTCGCTAACTGCTGTTAGCGACAGCTTGCTAATCGGGCGATAAAATTATTGTTGCTTTGCCGGAAAAAGTCCTGCTAAAGCGGCAATATTGCCCTTGCTAATATGCCCCATTGAGTGTATTATGCAGAATTGAAAATGATATGCCTGGGGGTGGGGTGGGGTGGGGGGAGATTAGGGTGTTTAGCTAGAGTAGTAATGATGTGAATTACAATGCAAGTCTAGATCAAGGACGTCACTGGGTAGTGAGGACTATTCCCCTTACTTTGCTTATTTCTCCATTTTGTCTCAGGCACTGCAGAGAAAAATACAGAATTGTGCAGCAGACTCAAAACTGTGGGGCATATTATCAAGCCTGTGCGATCAAATTATCGCTGCTTTATCGGCCGAAAACGGCAGATAAAGCGGCGATAATGGGCTTGATAATATGCTCTATGGAATTCCAATCGAAGCCCATGTTAGATGCGTCTTCACATCTAACATGGGCTTTGATTGGAATTCCTTAGAGCATATTATCAAGCCGATTATCGCCGGTTTATCGGCCGTTTTCGGCCGATAAATCTGCGATAATTTCACGCACAGGCTTGATAATATGTCCCTGTGTTCCTTAGCATTCTATGCTTGTAATGTCTAGCGGGTTGGGACTCTTAGGAAACGAGGGGGCATATTATCAACACAGGCGATAAAATTATCGCTTGCTTTATCGGCAGAAAACTGCAGCTAAAGCCGCTTTTGCGGCAGAAAACTGCCGCAAAAGCGGCTTTAGCGGCAGTTTTCTGCCGATAAAGCAAGCGATAATTTTATCGCCTGTGTTGATAATATGCCCCGAGATTTGATGCAATGTTACATGATGTTGACACGGAAAACTCAATAAAGTTTGTTTCCAAAAAAAAATTATTATGTTGTTTGAAAAAGTAACCAATATGTGAAAAGCTATTGTGTGCTGCCTATACCATGGATATTTTATGCGCCAGATGTCGATTGATCAAATTGCACCAAGAAATCTGATGAGCAACCTATCATCTTTTTTCTCTTGTGAGTACCTTTGGTTTCATTAATCTTGTAGTGTTAAGCTTAAGTCACAACCCAGTATTCGGATGCCTCCGGCATTTACAAGATCATGGAGCTAATTACGTCTAAGGTTGTGGTTGTGAGTGCTTGCAATGGTCAACACTCCGTCCATCCACCCCTTTGGTTTTGCTTTGTTGGCCCTAAGTTGGCAGGGTATGCCCAGACGTGGGACCCTTGCTCACTTTGCCACTGGATTTAAGCTAGCCTGGCTGATGACGGCTGATTAGCCAGAAACCCATCCCAGGATGCTTGTTTCCAGTCCAGGAAGACATGGCTTGGCAGTTCGGGCTGGACTGTTCCCATGAGGCACAGGGTCAGAATGTTTTGCATATGGCCATGTCTGAACTGGGGTGGCGGAGTGAGCTAAAGAATGGTGATGGATTAAACCCAGCTCAGTTGACTGGGGGTGAGTGCTTGCAATGTTCAACCATCTGTCCATCATCCCATTTGGTTTTTCTAAGGTTGTGGACTGGCAGTGTTGGCTCCTCCCCATTTTATTTTTACTTTCCTGTCATCTTGGGGGTGGTGCCTGGGAGGGGGATGACAATACTATGGGGAGTGGTGTGTACACTCCCTTCACTGCACATGACGGTTTAGCTGGCTGTCTCGGGACGGCCAAATTGTCATGTGCGGTGAAGCTCTCTCCAATCCCAACTGCATAACCACCCCGCCACTCGAAGCAAACGCCAGTGGCTACTGTGGACTGGACTTTGGGGAGCAGGTATATGGAACACATTTTGAATGTTATTCCATTCCAGAGCCTAGTCAGTGCTACCTCTCTGGGTGTCTGTCCATGTCTGTTGTGATATGAAGAATACTGTCTTTCAGAGCAGTATTCTAACTCCTTATGAGTCTGTCATCAAGTTGGAGTGGGCCATACTTTTATACTTTAAACTCACCAGAGCATTACTAATATTACACTTGAGATGTGTCTCCTGAAGACTGACAACATCAAACCCATTTCCTTTGGGGTCCTGGAAAACTGCCCTCCTTTTACTTAGAATGCCTGACCATAAACATTCCAGGACAAAATATGAACCGATGAGTGAGTCATGTCCCATGGGTAATCGGCGTTCATATTTGGCCACATTATGGTCTCTCGTTGTCACCACCCTCTCGGCGTGCTGAACGTTAGAGTCCCTGAGTTTAGATTACAGTGGTAAGAAAGAGTGACAAGAACATTTTGCATTCCAGTAATCCCCTCCACCTTCCCTCTCCTCACTACTCTGTGCCACAGGCTCCAAACTGCCTGCAGGAAGATTTACTATTATTTCGTGTCAGGGTTGTGCTACTTTTGTGGTGCATCATTGACTCAAAATAATTGTAGGCATTTACTAAGCCACACAATTACACTTTGCGTGGCTATGCATCGTTTAGTAAGTACAAAGTAATTTATAGCGCTGCCTTGCATCACTTTATGTGGGGGAAGGATTACTTGAGTGGAACATGGGCGTTCCCATGCATCCACCCATGTATTTTGACAGAAACCCAGATTTACAAAGACTTTCAAACTTGGGTGTGCGCCAAAATGGTGCGTCTACTAGACAGAGGCTTAGAAGAGAAATATCGTTATTTCTCCTTGTTACTTTGCTCTTTCATTTTATGCTGCCTTCTGCAGTACACAAGGAAAGAGGAATATTCCTTTAAGGATTGGTTGTTGCAGGATGGAATGCCTTCCTGCACAAAAACAATCCTTTCTGTAACGCATAGTGCAAGCATGCCACGTGCTATCAGAAATGCGGGTAATCTCAGGAACCACAGCACCAATCACAGCAGCCAATACAGCATTGGAAAGGGCAGTTGCAGCAGAAGGACATAGGTTATCCAGACGCCCACCATATACATTTAAAAGATAAAAGAACCGTGCCAGCAAAGAAGTCCCTTGTGGGCGTGTCTGCATTGTGCTGTGGGTGTGTGCTGGGGGCGTGACAATCGCTGGGGGCATTCCGTCACGAGTGCTGTTTTTTCTTCCCAGGTTCTATACATTCCTGCTCCCTTTAAATAGTAATTCAGTGGAGGTCCCATTCTCTTAGAACCACCCCAAGCACAGTTATGGGCAAAAATACAACTAAAAGGTCAATCAATCAATCAATCAGGTCATTTATAGAGCGCACTACTCACCCGTAGGGTCTCAAGGCGCTGGTTTGGGGGGGGGGGTGCCGTTACTGCTCGAACAGCCAGGTCTTGAGCTTCTTCCTGAAGGAGAGGTGGTCTTGGGTCAGGCGCAGGTCGGTTGGGAGTGAGTTCCAGGTCTTGGCGGCCAGGTAGGAGAAGGACCTTCCTCCTGTTGTCGCTCTTCGGATGCGGGGGACGGCGGCGAGGGCGTGGCTGGTTGATCTGAGGAGGCGTTTGGGGGTGTAGAAGTTGATCCGGTTGTTGAGGTAGCTCGGGCCTTGGTTGTGTAGGGCTTTGTGTGCGTGGGTGAGGAGACGGAAGGTGATTCTCTTGTTGACCGGGAGCCAATGCAGATCTCTCAGGTGTCCGGAGATGTGGCTGCGTCGGGGGATGTCGAGGATGAGTCTGGCCGAGGCGTTCTGGATCCGCTGGAGTCTCTTCTGGAGCTTGGCGGTGGTTCCGGCGTAGAGGGCGTTGCCGTAGTCCAGTCGGCTGGTGACGAGGGCCTGGTTGACCGTCTTCCTCGTCTCGGTGGGGATCCACCGGAAGATCTTGCGTAGCATGCGCAGGATGTTGAAGCAAGACGAGGAGACGGCGTTTACTTGTCTGGTCATGGAGAGGGAGGAGTCCAGGATGAAGCCCAGGTTGCGTGCGTGGTCCGTCGGTTTGGGTGCGGTGCCCAGGGCGGGGGGCCACCAGGAGTCGTCCCAGGCGGAGGGCGAGGAGCCCAGGATGAGGACCTCCGTCTTGTCCGAGTTCAGTTTCAGGCGGCTGGTCGTCATCCATTCGGCTACCTCTCTCATCCCTTCGTGCAGGTTGGCTCTGGCGGTGGCGGGGTCGTTGGTCAGGGAGAGGATCAGCTGGGTGTCGTCGGCGTAGGAGATTATGTTGAGGTTGTGTTGGCGTGCGATGGCCGCGAGGGGGCTCATGTAGACGTTGAAGAGGGTGGGGCTCAGTGAGGATCCTTGAGGGACGCCGCAGATGACTTTGGTGGCCTCTGACTTGTACGGTGGTAGGCGGACTCTTTGTGTTCTTCCGGCGAGAAAGGAGACGATCCATTCCAGTGCCTTGTCCTGGATTCCGATGTTGCCGAGGCGCTGTATTAGAGTGCGGTGGCAGACAGTGTCGAAAGCCGCGGAGAGGTCCAGGAGGATGAGGGCCGCTGTCTCTCCGTTGTCCATCAGAGTTCGTAGGTCATCGGTGGCAGCGATGAGGGCGGTCTCGGTGCTGTGGTTCGCTCGGAAGCCAGACTGTGAGGGGTCGAGGGATCCGTTCGTCTCGAGGAAGGCGGCCAGCTGTTTGTTGACGGTCTTCTCGATGACTTTGGCTGAGAACGGGAGGAGCGAGATGGGACGGTAGTTCTTGAGGTCGGTGGGGTCTGCTGTGGGTTTCTTGAGAAGAGCGCTGAGTTCGGCGTGCTTCCAGCTCTCAGGGAAGGTGGCGGTGTCGAAGGAGGTGTTGATGATGTCCCGCAGGTGGGGTGCGATGACAGCGTCGGCCTTGTTGAAGACGTGGTGAGGGCAGGGGTCAGTCGGAGATCCGGAATAGATGGAGTTCATTGTGCGGATGGTGTCTTCGGTGCTGATCGGAGTCCAGGTGCGGAGGGTGGTGGTGGGTGGCGTTGTTGTGGTTGTGGCTTGCGTTGGTTGGTTGCTGAAGCTGTTGTGTATGTCCGCGATCTTGTTGTGGAAGTAGGATGCGAGGGAGTTGCAGAGGTCCTGCGACGGGGTGATGTCATTGTTTCCGGCGTTGGGGTTGGAGAGCTCTTTCACGATGTTGAAGAGTTCCTTGCTGTCGTGTGCGTTGTTGTCCAGCCGGTCCTTGTATGTATTTTTCTTGGTGGCGCGGATCAGTTGGTGGTGTTTCCGGGTGGCGAGCTTGAGGGTGGTCATGTTGTCCGTCGTTGGTTCCCTTCTCCAGACTTTCTCGAGGGCTCGACAGTTCTTCTTGGAGCTCTTGAGTTCGTCGGTGAACCATGGTGTTTTTCTGCTGCAGGGTCTGCTGGGCGGGGTTCTCTGAGGGGCGAGTTCGTCCGCGCCGTTGTTGATCCACTTCGTGAGGTTGTCGGCGGCCTGGCTGGGGTTCGCTGAGCTGGCAGGGGGGTGCTGGCTCAAGGAAGCGGTGAGCTGGTCGGCTGTGATCTTGTTCCAGCTTCTTCGGGCAACCTGTTGCTGGTGGTGGTGGATCGTCGTTCTTTTGAAGCTGAAGTGGACGCAGCTGTGGTCCGTCCAGTGGAGTCCTGTTGTGTGGCTGAAGGTGACGTCTTTGCTGGATGAGAAGACGGCGTCGAGTGTGTGTCCGGCGAGGTGGGTGGGGGTGGTCACCAGTTGCTTGAGTCCGAGGTTGGCGAGGTTGTCGAGCAGGCTGGTGGTGTTGCGGTCGCTGTTGTTCTCCAGGTGGAAGTTGAGATCCCCCAGGAGGATGTAGTCGGCGGAGGGGAGGGCATGCGGGCTGACGAAGCCGGCGATGTCCTCGCTGAATCGTGTGCGTGGACCCGGGGGTCGGTAGATCAGGGTGCCTCTGAGGGTGGTCTTCGGGTTGGTGTGGATCTGGAAGTGCAGGTGTTCAGCGGTGGTTAGGGTGTCGTCGGTGTTGGTCGTGATGCGGATGGTGTCTCTGTGGATGATGGCGATGCCTCCTCCCATCTGGTTGGCGGTGCGGTCCCTCCGGATGATCTTGTAGCCCTCCGGGATGGCGATGGCGATGTCTGGGGCTGAGGGGGCGTTCATCCAGGTCTCGGTGAGGAAGGCAACGTCAGGGGCGGTGGTGTCGAGGAGGTTCCAGAGTTCTACGGCGTGTCTGTGGACGGAGCGGGTGTTGAGCAGGATGCACTTGAGGTGGTTGCTGCTGATGTTCGGCTTGGCGAGTGCTGGTGCAGGGTGAGTCCGGATGCAGGTGAATTTGCAGGCGTGGCAGCTGAAGGGTCCGTGGGTGTGCTTCGGGGCGGCTCGATGACATCCTGGGATGCGGCCGGTGTTGAGTGCGACGAGATCGGCGGCGTTGTAGGTTCGTCGGGTCGGCTTCCGTCGGTGGGGGCCAGGGTTCCTGGCGCTGGGCGCGGTCCGGTCGCGGACGGGCGCAGACGGGCTTACCTTTGGCGCGCCTTCGGCGCACAATCGGCGCGCCCGCTGCGCGTCAACGCTGCGCGTTCGCACGGTCGCCATTTAAGGCGAAGTGCGCGGGTGGGCGGAGCAGCTGGGAGGCGGGAGCGGGGAGGGAACAGAATGAAAAAAGGGGCGGGGTCGGCGGTGGTGGCGGGAAGCGGGGGGCGGCGCGGAAGGCGGGAAACACGGGGGAGAGCGGGCAGCGACTACGAGGGAAACAGGCACAAATGGTGGTCACAACAACACTGAATACGGGCACAAACAGCGAGGGCAAAACAAGCACAAATGACGGCAAAAACAACACTCAGAACGGGCAAAAACAGAGAGGGAGAAACAAGCACAAATGATGGTAAAAACAATACTTAAAACGGGAAAAAGCAGCGAGGGAAAAACAAGCACAAATGATGGTCCAAACAGAGCAAAGCATTATGGGATAAGATTAGCATAATTTGTAGCATTCATGAAAGGGTTTCAATGTTTTTGAATTTTACTCATCAGGGACATCTTGGGACGACGAGGTGAACTGCAGCTTGATGTATAATATTTTAAATGCTATTGCATTTGCCTCAGGGACATCTAGGGACGACGAGGTGAACTGCAGCTTGATGTATAATATTTTAAATGCTATTGCATTTGCCTCATCAGGGACATCTAGGGACGACGAGGTGAACTGCAGCTTGATGTGTAATAATTTAAATGCTACTGCATTTGCCTCATCAGGGACATCTAGGGACCACGAGTTGAACTGCAGCTTGATGTATAATATTTTAAATGCTATTGCATTTGCCTCATCGGGGACAACTGGGGACGAGGAGGTGAACTGCAGCTCTTTGTAGAATTATTTGGATACTATAATATTCACTTCCCACTGCTAATCTCCTCCCATAATGCTTTGCAGGGGCTTGATCTCAAAATCATCACCTCTCTCACTGCTTGCTGGAAGCTAATTTCACTTTTGTGAAATGACTATATGCATTTTAGCATGTAGAAATACTTGTTATTTTACCTTGAATATATGAGGTTTCTGTTTTAATAATTGGAAATCTGACAGAACGAAATATTGCGGATTTATTGTACTAAGTTCACGCCAATTCCGTCTACACCTACTTTAAATACCCCTGAACCCCATAATCATAACCCACCCTTACTCTATAAAATACCCCAACACCCTTAAACACTAACCCATCTTAACCCTATAAATATACCCTGTACCCCAAAACCCAAACCTATCCCTAAACCCTAAAAATACCCCTGTACCCCAAAACCCAAACCTACCCCTGAACCCTAAAAATACCCCTGTACCCCAAAACCCAAACCTACCCCATAACCCTAAAATACCCCTGTACACCAAAACCCAAACCTAGCCCAGAACCCTAAAATACCCATGTATCCCAAAACCCAAACCTAGCCCTGAACCCTAAAAATACCCCTGTACCCCAAAACCAAACCTAGCCCTGAATCCTTAAAATACCCCTGTAGCCCAAAACCCAAACCTACCCCTGAACCCTAAAAATACCCCTATACCCCAAAACCCAAACCTAGCCCTGAACCCTAAAAACACCTCTGTACCCCATAACCCAAAACTATATCTGAACCCTTAAAATACCCAAACACCCCAAAACATATACCTCAGTACCCCAAAACATATACCCTATACCCATACTTGCCTTATCCAAACATTTTTAAAAAACATGCTTTTACCATTCATGCATTTACAACAAATTTCGTTGTAAATGTATGCGTGGTAAAAGCATATAAAATGGAATGCCATGCGTTATAATGGTATTGCGGAGTCATGGTACTTTCGTAATGAAAGTATGCGAAGTGATGGTATGCGGAAAGAAAGTTGCGGAATAATGGGTGTTTACCCTCCCCCGTAAGTACATTGGTGGCACGGCGGCCCACATCTCCAGCAACATACTAATATTTTTTCACCACCGATTGGAAAAATGCACAGGTCTCTCTCATTGATGCCCAGCACCGACATACACTTTTAGACACACCTCCCACCACAAGTTCTAGAATTGTGAACTTTAGAGATTGGTAGCTACGTTCGAATCTCGGCATCAGCTCAACATCCTGTGATTCCAGGCAAATCGCTTTGTCTCCCCGCGCCTACCACAAATGAATGTGTTCTTCTGTAATGTATATAGTGCTCATGCCATGTCGTCGAGTTCGCGCTATATAATATTGCAAGGAACCACAGCACCAATCAAAACACCCAATACAGCGTTGGAAAGGGCAGTTGCAGCAGAAGGACATAGGCTACGCAGATGCCCACCATATACATTTAAAAGGTAATATAACCGTGCCAGCAAAGTAGTCCCTTGTGGGCGTGTCTGCGTTGTGCTGTGGGCGTGTGCTGGGGCGTGACAAACGCTGGGGGCGTGTGGTACGTTCCGCCCTTCGGGCTGGACTGTTCCCATGATGCACAGGGTCAATGCTGATTTGCATATGGCCATGTCTGAACTGGGGTGGTGTGGAGTGCAAAAAAACGATGGATTTAGGCCCAGATCTCTGTACTGGGGTGAATGTATGACATTGTTCTGCATTCTGTCCATCAACTGTTGTTTTTACATTGTCACCCCGAGTGGGATGGGTATGCTCAGACGTGAGTCCCATGCTCTCCACACCACTGGCGTCAAACAATTCTGCCTCAAGATGGTTGACAGCCAAAAACTGATCCTAGAATGGTTAAATGTGGTCCAGAAAAGACATGGGGGCATATTATCAAGGGGGTTTATCTCTGCTTTGTTGGCTTTAAAAGCCAAGAAAGCAAAGATAAAATGATCTCCCTATTACCGAGCTGTTGCTAACACCAGTTAGCGACAGCTAGTAGGAGATAGCGATCATCTTGGGCCCCACTTTGCATGTCAGTGATGTTTATCACTAATGACATACAAAGTGGGCGTGCCAAGATGTTAGCGACTGGAAACAGTCGCTAACATCGCTATCTCCTATTACCAACTTTTGGAGATATTCGCGCTAAGCGCGAATATCTCCAAAAGCTAACACCTGCCCTGAGCAGTTCTTAGCCATCTTATCCAATGGGAGGTGCATAACATGGCTAAGAGCATTAGCTCGGTAATGCATGAATATCGCTGACTTTTCAGCGATATTCATGCATCGCGGCCGTTTTTTATCGCATTTGCGATAAACCTTGGCAATACCAAGGTTTATCTGCGATAAAGATCGCCGCAGCTCAGCTGTAAAATTTTCTCTCTAACCAAGCAATAGCGATAATTATCGCTATTGCTTGGTAATATGCCCCACGGTTTGGCAGTTCGGGCTGGAGTGTTCCCATCAGGCACAGGGTTAAGGCTGATGTTCCTTAGTCTACAGCGCCCTTCAGCGCAAATCGTGGGAACGAATTGCATTGTAAAAGACGCGTGATAAAGGCAGCGCGGTGTTTTGACCGCGTTGCTATGGATGTTCCCCCATACCAATACTGCATTCCGGGCTGGCTGCTTGGCTGCCGTCATTATGGCATCCTGGTCTCGATAATGGAAGTTGCAGACAATGATCATGCCTGGTGAGGCTCCTTGTCTGGGGAGTGGAATTAGGGGTCTTTCGGATTATTCTATTGGGAAAACCTTTAGAAGGCATTTCGGCTTGAAGGTGTGCAAGATACAGTCCTAGAGGAACATTTCCACATGGGTCTTTAGCTATTTCTGGTACTCCAATGGCTCTTATGTTGTTCCTCCTGGATCTTCCCTCATAGTCAACCAGCCTCGTTTGCATTGTCGTGTTGCCCTTTTAGAGCATGATCACTACTTCTTGCAAAGCCTTAGTATCAGCTTGCTTTGAGGTCAATGTCTGTTCATTCTGTATGATTCTGTCACTCATTTTTCTGATATCCACCCTAAAGACATTTACTTTGATGGCTGCAGATTCTATGTAGGTCTCCAGTGCTTGCTGGAGCTCTCGTATCGGTAGCATGATGCCCTTCAGAGATGTTCTGATTCTTCCAGCTTCCCCTTTATGACATCTGAATTGGTGTTCCTTGCCTCAGAGGAGTCACTTGAGGTTCTCTATCCTGCTTTGCTGATTGTTTTGCCACTGTCTCAACTCATCTTCAGCAGCCATCTGGTCATTTCCCACTCACACACCTACTGGTACAGAGCAAGTATGATTAAGTAATCAACAGAGAAGGGGACGAGGTCACCTCACTTTCCAGATACCTGCCAACGTCCTGGCCTCAATAAAAGGTACAGGATCATGTGTCTGAAGGGAGAAGAGGCACACAGTACTCACTGTAGCCTACCTGGGAAAGCATCCCAACTAGATTTTGTTCTGCTCCCCTCCCCTGGCCTTCTAGTGTTTGCCATCCCCTCCCTATCGTGGCACTTCTTTTGGGCCTTGTGACTACAGCCTCGGATTTCACTGCAGCTCTGACTATACTTCTGTGGCTCCCTTCAGTGCTCCCTTCTATTTCCTCACTTTGATAATGATTATCTCTCCTGTTCAAGCCTCCCTTGGTGGAGTGTTTCTATTTCTTGTGGCGGAGGCAGCAAGGGGAAGGGAACTGGTGTTAAGTTTGTGGGGGATAGGAGAGCAAATCGTCCTCCCAGCCCATTCTTGGCCATACTATTTTTCTTTCAGCATGCCCCAGGCATTTTAAGGGTTAGCAAGGCTCGTACCCTTAGCATCTGCCTCAGGCCCAGTCGCCCCAATCTTCTCTACACAGGGACTTTCGGGCAGGCACCTCTGCTGTGCTGAGGATATGCTCCAGCAGCTGCCTCCACCACTGCTGTGTCAGTGCTGCTAACATTCTCTGTCCAGTAGGGTGTGAGGGGTGATATTTACCTCTAACTCTGGTGCTTCACCCAAGAGTCCACGCCAGAAGCACAGCCGTTTCCAGAGATTGCCCATAACTTTGCTTGGGGTGGTCCTAGGAGCATGGGACCACCACAACTCTTGAGCATGATATGCTCTTTGTGTTCAAGGCATCTGCTTGGTTCTCCTCCTAGATTAGGGGGACCCAAAAATCATCATCTCTGTCATTACCTGAACTTGTGATTTCGTTATATGCTTTTTAGCATGTAAAGGAAAAATTGTTTTATCATAGAGTTGGGGATGTATTAGTTTACTCCAGAGTGTTTGCACAAATTATGGGGCATATTACCAAGCAATAGCGATAATTATCGCTATTACTTGGTTAGAGACAAAATTTTACCGCTAAGCTGCGGCGATTTTTATCGCAGATAAACCTTGGTATTACCAAGGTTTATCGCAAATGCGATCAAAAATGGCCGCAATGCATGAATATCGCTGAAAAGTCCGCGATATTCATGCATTACCGAGCTAATACTCTTAGCCATGTTATCCACCTCCCATTGGATAACATGGCTAAGAACTGCTCAGGGCAGGTGTTAGCTTTTGGAGATATTCGCGCTTAGCGCGAATATCTCCAAAAGTTGGTAATAGGAGATAGCGATGTTAGCGACTGTTTTCAGTCGCTAACATCTTGGCACGCCCACTTTGCATATCATTAGTGATAAATATCACTGACATGCAAAGTGGGGCCCAAGATGGTCGCTATCTCCTACTAGCTCTCGCTAACTGGTGTTAGCGACAGCTAGGTAATAGGGAGATAATTTTATCTCCGCTTTCTTGGCTTTTAAAGCCAAAAAAGCGGAGATAAACCCCCTTGATAATATGCCCCTATGTGTCTGAATCTCATCCCAATTAATAAAAGATAAACCTCACATACCTTTAAAAAACCACAAATAATTATCTTTACATGCTAAAATGCATATAGTCGAATACAAAAGTGAAAATGAAAATATAGCAATCAGTACCTTTAATTAAACAATAAATAACTTTAACTGTACATGCTAAAGTGCATATAGTCATCTCACAAAAGTGAAAATGATAACAAAGCAAGCAGTGAGGGACTGCTGATCTGTCAAAGGCACTGTGGTTTAGTTGAAGAGCCAGGTCTTGAGGTACTTCCTGAATTGGGGCAGTGACAGTGATTGCCTGAGGTGGAGAGGCAGAGTGTTCCAGGTCTTTGCTGCGAGGTAGGAGAAGGATCTTCCCCCGGCTGAGCTCTTGCGGATACGTGGGACAGTAACCAGGGCTAGTTGGTCGGAGCGGAGGTCTCTGGTGCGTACGTGGAATGTGAGGCGGTGATTGAGGAATGCAGGTTCCGCGTCGTGTAGGGCTTTGTGGGCGTATGTGAGGAACATAATGGCCATAAAGATATAAGAAGTATAAAACTTCTGGAAGTATCAGCCAAAAATCTTGTGAATTACCATACATTCTTGTGCTCACATAGGATGATGAACCCTCACCTACCCAGTGTGGTATGCTTCATCTTTGGGTTCCAGATCTAGCAGAGTTATCCCAGAATGCTAGTGTTCACTGGCAGTACAGTCTTCTAGTTATGTGCTCCCTAGTATTAGTGACATTCATTGGAATCCCAGATTAATGCAGTTTCTTTAGCTTGTTTTTCTTTCATAGAATGTTAAGAAAGATACCTGTGTAGCTTATTTACAAAAAAATGCCGGAGCACAGTGTGATGCCAAATTTATCAACGCCACGCTCTGACATTTTTTAAAATGCAGGGATGCACCGTATTTACAAAAATACGGCACACCCCTGTTAAATCCCTAGCGCTGGGAGTAAAAAAACTGCCTAGCACCATCGCAGGCATCTTGATGCCATGTTGCACGGGTGTCTGCGCTGCAAGGGCGATTGTTTATGTGCAGGAAGGGACACCTTCTTGCACATCAACAATCAATAATGGCAATTGGCTATTTCTATGTGTGCTGCAGAATTATTAATTTCTCCTCGTATCACCATTCTTAGACCCGGTATTACCTGGCCTTAATTTGTGGCGCTGCCCCAGCCTTGTAAATCTGAGGCATCGTCAAAAAAAAATGGCTGTTACAGCGGAACGCCCACAGCAACACCCATTGCCTGACCCTTTGCCGTAGCGGACTGTGTCGAAAAGAGGCATATTAACAAGATGGCATTAAGCCACATTAAGTGGCTTAGCACTACCTTGTAAATATGGGGAATTGCGCAAGGCAATCAGAGCTTCAAAAAAGTGATGCTCTGGTGGTGAAAGGGGCTGGTAAAGATGCCACTGTGACTCTTGCTGACTCAATACTACCCCCAGGTTGTGTCTGCATGCATCCCTTCTATGGAAGATTATTGCAATACCATTTAATTTGGACTTTATGAAGCTTCCTTATCAAAGCAGCTGGGAATCCAAAACATTGTAGTCCCTGTAGATTGGCCTAAAAAGTCATGAACATATCTCGAAGGCCTACATTTCCTTTCACTCGCTACTCATCAAAGAGAGGGTGGTAATGACAACCTTGTGTCTGTTGCATACATTCTACGCTGGCTTTCAGAAATCTCTGCTTACCCTAGGCCCTGCCACTCTACAAGAACTCTTGGGTCTAAGACTGGGTAATAGTTCATTTGTGCCAGGTGTTAGGAAATCTAGAAATATCAGCAAGGCCCTTGCATTGTTTGGCCTATGCTGTGAGACAATTTGCCTTCAGGAATCAATGCCATTTCTAGTCATGCTTCAAATAGAAGAGCATTAAAGACTTGCCTATTTTGTTAGGTAATGGCACAATTCTAAGATGTCCTTCATTTTTAATTTTTTTTATTTGTTTATTAATTTTTAACCATCATCACCAACATATCCAGTAGTTGAGTATTATCAAACCAGCCCTACGGTCTCAATTAAAATAGCAATAAGGCCACATGGCATTCAATAATACAGTCAATGTATGAGGTCAGTATAAATGAGAAACAGTTGACCGAGAACAGTTGGGCAGTCCCAACCTCCTCTCATTACTAATAGTACGACCAGTTTTAACATATAGGCACACTGCTAAGGAATTATACAATAGTAAAGCAACTACTCTCCTCCCCCCATATCCTTCCCTTCCCCACCCCCTCTCACCGGCGTGCCTACTATAGTGTAACTTATCCCAGAAACCATTTCTAGCTACATGACTGTGTAGGAAATCATATATACAATTATTATGGGAGATTATGACTGGGGGCCCGATTCACAGAACTAACGTAAGAAAAAATCCTAAACGTACTACTTTTGGTATTCACAGAAGTTAGGATTTTGTCTTAAAACAGTCTTAAGATAGAGTTAAGACAGACTTAAGTTAGGATTCTGTCTTAAGTCTGTCTTAAGTCTGTTTTAAGACAAAATCCTAACTTCTGTGAATACCAAAAGTAGTAAGTTTAGGATTTTGTCTTGAGTTAGTTCTGTGAATCGGGCCCTATGTCAGGGAAGGGGGCACACTCACACCTTACATTCCTTATAGTGTTGCTGTCGCCTGCGATGTCTCACTCTCTGAGTGCACACTCAGATCTGACCCCGAGTCCGCATCAGTAGCCTTCAATTCTGTAACTAGGGCTTCCCACGCCCGGGCGGCTTTCAACGCTTTCTCATTGTGGGACCTCTGGGCCTGTTGCAGGCGAATCACACTCTCCCTCCCCGCCCATGTAAGCATTGCGGCCTTCCATCTAGCATAGCTAGGCCCCTCTGCAGCTTTCCAATTGATTGTGATTTCCCTTTTGGCCAACACCAGCCCCAGATCTTGGAATTTACTCGTTATTTTGGTCTTAGCAGTATGGGGAAACCAATGTAATAGGCAAGTACCCTTATCCAGTGCAATCTGCCGTTCCACCACATCCTCCCAGTATGTGCCCAGTTGCGGGCAGTCCCACAACATATGTAGCAGGCCCGCGCCCGCAAACCTACAACGAGGGCACTGTGCTGTGTCTACGTGAAAGTATTGGTTGATCCTCACCGTGATGAGGTAGGCCCTATGCAGTATGAAGAAATAGACCAATTGAAATCTGGCATTTCTGGTACTTTTCCATGCCCTCTTAACGATCTGTGACCAAGCCGGGTCCGGTATGTCTCTACCAATGTCTGTCATCCAGTGGTCTCGCAGCCTCTGTAGAGGCTGCGATCCCTCCCCAAGCATGCGCTTATATAAAGTGACGGCCTTGTAAGTGCCCGCTGACATTGCCACATATTGTCATGTTGTGTTTACCGGTGGCTCCGAAAGGCCCTCGCCCCAGTACTTTCGCACCGCAGCTGTCAGGCTGAATGGAGTAAGTAGGGCAGCAACGTACCAGCCTCATACAAGTCGCCTACTACCTGTAGTCCGAGGGACTCCCCCACTCCGCAAGGGCCAGCCAGTCCCCTCCATGTGGCAGGGCGGTACACATGAAAACTTATCTTAAGTGTAGAGAACACTTAACCTCTGCGCACTGTTGCTTTTTGCGGTTCCCTATAGATCGCACCGCTCATTTTTTAAAAAAACCCTTCATAGCTTATAACTTTCAAATGAAAAAGTTTATCACGAAACATTCAACTGAAAATCAATCCTAACATTTTACAATGTTATTCTAATACATTATTGCTTTCATTACATAATTAAACAGATACACAAAATCCAAAAATCGATTCTTCAAAATTTTCCACGTAGATGACTTGTCTTTAATGCCCACTTGTCTTTAATGCCCAATGCATTTCAAGCTCTTTGAGCTCTTCATCAGGGGCCTGTAGACTGAATACAATTATCAATTACTCTACTGATGTAGTATTTACAGAACACCAAATTCTCATTTAGTGCGTGGATATTTTTTTGAAGAATCGATTTTTGGATTTAAGATAAGTTTTCTAAGTTCAGGCACGGTTAGGACAAACGTGCCACCTCGGCAGCACGCTTGGAGGAAGAAAGAGAAATAAACCATAAAGCAAGTGTTTACAGTTTTTTGAAAAAAACGAGTGCTCCTCTCATTTTCCATTCATTTTGAGATTTTGTGTACAAGGAGTCAGAGCACCAAACCATGGCATTCGAGCAAATCTCGAGCATTACAGACAACAGAGTTAAAACTCTAGCTTATACAATTGAACAAGCAGATGATATTTATGCACTGATTCAGGATGTCAAATCTTCTAACGTACAGGGAAATTCCATCATTCAACAATTAAAACAACTTGAGTATCTTGCAAAGCGCGAAGTAAATCAAAAATTGCATGCATCAACCCTGGTGCAGTATCACAGGGTGAAAAGGATCCCACGCGGATTAAGGATGTCAATTAAACCAATGCTGAATAGATTTCACCTTAATAAGGAGTTCATGGAGAGGTGGTATTCTATCTTAAATAAATGTTCCCTGGACCTGATTCTTTTACTGATTGAGGAACTGGCCAAAGTTATCCATGAATTAGCCAACGAGATAGAAGAGATTAAACATAATCTGGAGTCACGGATGGATAAGGCAGATTGGGATAAATCACTTGAAGACATCACTTTAAAATTAGAGAAATATTCTAAAGAGCTACAGGAAGGTAAACTACGGAAGTTCAAACGGGACACGTTGGATTATAAATTAAATGAAGTCTATACGTGGGCTGAAGTTTATGCTCAGCGAAAAACATACCAAAAGAAAAAAGTAGTCACAACATCGGAAGAAAGTCTTGTTTCTGACAGTGATTTAAACACCAATAGACCCTCTGCACAAACTCAAATAATTGAAGGTCAAACATCATCAACTTCCACTGATTCATCAAAAACAGCAGGCACTAGCCAGTCTTTTTTAGCCCAGGCAGGGGATTCAAGTCAACCACCGGGGAAACCACAAAAAAAGCAATCAGTACAAAAACAAGGAGAGGAGGTAGAAGGAGCACGCACAAGGAGCATGAGATAAATTTGGTCTTAAATATTTCTAAAACTCAACTCACCAAAGAAGAAATGAGAGTATTGAACAAAGGTTTAGGGTTTGTTCCCACGTATGACACCAACAAACTTGAGAGTGAGGTTGCTTTCTACAAATTCATGCGTGTTTTGAAACTCAGACATTTTTTCACAAATGTGGCACCATTTCAAGCTGACAAAGAGGAACCAGAATTTTTGGAATTTAGACCTAAATCCAAATTTCAGGCACCAACATCACATAAAATTCTTGACGCTTTTGAAAATTCAGTAATCAACGATTTGGAAAGTTTGAAATTGAAGAAATCCAAAAGGAAGAATTTTTCAGTATATGATAGGTCCATTTTGAAAGGACTCCAAGAGAACCAAAGCATTCTAATACAGAAATCAGATAAAGGAGGAGCCATAATAGTGATGGATAGATCTATGTACAACCAAAAAGTGGATGAACATGTGGCTGATACTTCCATTTATTTTGAGCTAGACAAAGACCCCATTGGAGACTTACAAACTGTTCTCAGTGAAATTCTGACAAAAGCCCTTGAACTAGGCTACATATCTACCAAGACCAAACAATTTCTCACTGTACAATTCCCTAGAAGACCGCGTCTCTATATGCTCCCCAAGGTGCATAAAAATTTACAAAATCCACCCATGCGTCCCATTGTGACTGGATGTGGTACAGTCTTCGAACCACTCGGTCAATATATTGACAAATTCCTTCAGCCATTTGTACAGAAATGGCCGTCGTATATAAAAGACACCAACGACTTTCTACTAACTTTGAAAGAAATCAAACTTACAATTCCAACGTGGGTGTGCATAATAGACGTGAAGTCGTTGTACACTTCTATTCCTCATCAATCTGGCATGGAAGCCGTGGAGTGGGCTCTGCTACAACAACCTTCTGTAAAAGCAGAAAAAGTTTTCATTTTGGAACTTTTACATTTTTGTTTGTACCATAGTTATTTCCAATGGTCCTCTAGGTTCTTCCTACAACAGAATGGAACGTCCATGGGATTTGCTGGGGCCCCAGCATATGCTAATACCTTTATGGCAAAATTTGAGGCTGACTACATTTACAACAATAACTTTTGGAACGAACACGCGATTTTATACCGCAGATTCATAGACGATATATTTGTGCTGTGGTCTGGAACAAAGGAAAGCTTAGAATTTGAAATTGACAGATTGAACCATTGTTCAGAAAACATTGAATTCACACACGCTATTAACGATAAAGAATTGTCATTCTTAGATGTTATGATTAACATTCAAGATTCACAGATAAAAACGTGAGTTTTCAGAAAAGATACAGACGTGAATAATTCTTTATTATTTCAAAGTTTTCATCCTCAGAATTTGAAAATCAATTTACCAGTGTCACAATATATGCGGATCAAAAGAATCTGTTCACATGAAGAGGATTTGAAAGAGAATCTCACTGTACAACACCAAAGATACAAAGAAAGAGGTTATCCTGATGAAATTCTTATAAAAGCTAAAAACAGAATAGAGACATACAGTAGGGATAATCTATTGACTCAGAAACCTAAAAAAACATTGGACAGACATGTGTTTGTATCAAAATTCTCCACTTCATCACAGAAATTGAAAACTATCATAAACAAACACTGGGATCTTTTAAAGAATGAAGAGGATTTCAATGGGATTTTTGATAAGAAGCCGATTTTTGCTTATACGAGATCAAAGAACTTAAAAGAAATATTGATGACTCCCATAAGAGAAATAGAAGTGATCAACAGAGGAATGAGGAAATGTCATAATTGTGTACATTGTTCGAATGTGATTGAAGGCAAAAAGTTGCATCATCCACAAACTGGAAAAGAAGTGACACTACATTATGATGGGGATTGTAACTCCAAAAATGTTATTTACTACATAAAGTGTCCCTGTGGCAAAATCTATGCAGGAAAAACAGAGAGAAAATTAAAAACGAGAATATCAGAACACAAGAGCACAATTCGAAACAAAAATGTGAAGAGTAATTTGGCGAAACACTGGAATGAGAATAAACATAGCATAGCCCAAATCAGGTTTTCCATATTGGAAGTTGTAAAAACATACGAGGGGGTTGATCTAACCAGATCCCTCCCCCAAAGAGAAATACACTGGATAAGGTACCTTGCAACACAGGAACCCAAAGGGTTAAATGAAAAAGTAGATTTATCCTGTTTTATATGAGGTTTTTTCACCTTTGTATCTGTACGAGAATGATGCATGTATTTAATTAATATGTACTTGAATAGCGAATATTTTGCCACAGTTGTTATCATCCTAATTTATTGTTCAGTATTTTTTCAAAGTATTTTTTCATAATTGTTTCACAATTATTTCACTTTTTGTTTATTTCCTCTTTAATTTCACTATAAGCACTTTCTTTTCCTTCTACAACGCCGAATTTACCCATTTCAACATGGCGCCCGCGGTTTCGGGTCCACCAGTCCTCTGTTAGTTTTTAGCAAACAATTGTGGTCTTGTAAAGAGCTAGGACACGGACGGCTTTTACAGCTGGTCAGAGAACCGAGCAGGAGAAAGTGTGCAGGAACGGGATAACGAGCTTATTTTCGGAATTTTGGAACACATCCAGAGGTGAGCGTTTGGTAGATTGAATCCCAGTGCATGGTAGATGCTACACGGTACTGAGGGGTTACAGAACCCGGTTTTGAGCGAGTTTCCATTTCTTTACATTTTCAGGAGGAGGGAGATTCGTGAATGTTCAGAATATCTGGTTTCTTGCATTGTGAGTTCACCTTAAGGTAAGGGAAAGTAATTGTGTTTGCGTTTGGCTAACTTTAGGAGTAGTTGGAGCCTGTGGTAGTAACGGAATTGAATCTTATGTTTTTTCATTTAACATGATTTAGACTTGAAGACCACGTTTAACGGCGATATCAGTGAGTCAGTCTTTATTTGTTTTTCTGTTTTTCACACACACAGCGGTGTGGGCAATTTGGGTCCTCATTAGTTTGCTTGTTTTTTAAGCTAACAGTCTCTTGCATACCCCTGTACTAAATGAGAATTTGGTGTTCTGTAAATACTACATCAGTAGAGTAATTGATAATTGTATTCAGTCTACAGGCCACTGATGAAGAGCTCAAAGAGCTTGAAACGCATTGGGCATTAAAGACAAGTGGGCATTAAAGACAAGTCATCTACGTGGAACATTTTGAAGAATCGATTTTTGGATTTTGTGTATCTGTTTAATTATGTATTGAAAGCAATAATGTATTAGAATAACATTGTAAAATGCTAGGATTGATTTTCAGTTGAATGTTTCGTGATAAACTTTTTCATTTGAAAGTTATAAGCTGTGAAGTGTTTTTTAAAAAAATGAGCGGTGCGATCTATAGGGAACCGCAAAAAGCAACAGTGCGCAGAGGTTAAGTGTTCTCTACACTTAAGATAAGTTTTCTAAGTTCAGGCACGGTTAGGACAAACGTGCCACCTCGGCAGCACGCTTGGAGGAAGAAAGAGAAATAAACCATAAAGCAAGTGTTTACAGTTTTTGAAAAAAACGAGTGCTCCTCTCATTTTCCATTCATTTTGAGGGCGGTACACATACCTAATGGTATTTCCGGGGCATAGGGGCTCCTCACTTTGAATCTACAGAAATAGCGTTTCCAGCAGAGCTGTAGAGTTCGTTCCTCCACAGACAGCGAATTTATGTGCAATTTCTGCTGGAGTATAATAAACGATAGTACATGATGACGTACCTCCGGTTCATGGTCCCTTTCCGAGCCCCTGAATTCCTTTGCCACCGCTTGAGTAAGCACCTGGAACTGTGCGTCCAGATAGTATAATTTGAAGTCAGGGGCCGCAAGACCCCCCTCCTCTCTCGAGCGCGTTAGTGTGTCAAGTGCCACTCTCTGCCTGCTGCTTCCCCAGATGAAGCCACCTACCATGGACCTGAGCTGTCGGAACAAGGAGGCGGGTATCCATACCGGCAACGTTCTAAATAATAAAGTAACCGAGGAAGTGCTACCATTTTTAACAGGGCCACCCGCCCTGCTACTGATAATGGCAGTGTCCCCCAGAACTGCATTCTATTCTTGAGGCCTCGCAGCGCCCGACTAATATTGCATCTAGTAGATCTTCCTGGGTATGATAAATGTGTGTCCCTAAATAAGAAAGACAGTCAGGTTCACACATGATGCCCTGCGCAGCTACAGACGGGCCACATGCTGGATTAACCGGGAAAACACAAGTCTTCGCACAGTTGACTCTAAGTCCAGAGAGGTCCCCAAACGTATGGAGCAGTGCTCGAGCCCCTTCCAATCCGCCCGCCGCATCTTTTAAGAACAGTAGGAGATCATCTGCATTAACGATATGAAATGCATCTAACCCCGGAGTTGTAAGCCTTGGAATGCCCTCCCCAATCTATCCCTAAAAGCCAGTGGCTCTATGGCCAGTGCAAACAACAGCGGGGAAAGCGGGCACCCCTGTCTCGTGCCTCGGCCCACTGGGTAGCAAGAGGAAACAATCGTCCCCACTTTCACTCTCGCGCACGCCGAGGAGTACAATATTTCGGTCCAGCGTATATAACCTTCCCCAAGCCCGAATGCTCTCATAACGAAGAATAAATAGGGCCATTCCAAACTGTCAGACGCCTTTGCAATATCTACAGATAGGATTGCTGCCATTGGGTCCCCATTGTGGTCCTCTCCCAATATTTGTATCAGCCCGCGTACGCTGCCCGCAGTATTGCGGGTAGGGATAAAGCCCACCTGATCAGGATGGACCAGGTGCACCATGTGCGGAAGGAGTCGGGTAGCCAACACGCGACTCAGAATCTTATAATCAGAGGTGAGCATAGACCGGGGTCGATATGCAGCAGGGTCTGTGGAAGTCTTCCCTGGTTTCAATAGGGGAATGATGATAGCTTCCCTAGTCGAGGTCGGCAATATCCCCAGTTCTCTCGCTTCTTTAAAGACCGATAACAATCTAGGGGCAAGAAGCTCCGCATATGTCGCGTAAAACTCTATGGGCAGGCCATCAATTCCTGGGGTTTTGTTTCGCGTCATATGTTTGATAGCGCTTCAAATTTCCGGTACTGTGATGTCTCGGCCAAGGGAATCAGCTTGTTCTGCCTTTAATGTAGGAAGCTACAAGTCCTCCAAGAAAGCACGTCTACCTCACCGGTCTGCAGCTTGCTATCATACAGATCTGCGTAAAAGTTGCAAAAGTGTGTATTAATCTGACGCTGAGTATATTCCGTTTGACCCGTCGGGGAGTTCAACACCAAGATGGGGGCACCGCGGGGGATGGGGTCAGCCAACCAAGACAATAAGGTACCCACCTTATCCCTCTCAGCATGCGCCCTAGCTAGGTAAGCCCTATGGTCAAAAAACCCAGGCATTCTACGACTACCGCTACGGCCTCCCTTGACTTCAGTACCAAATCCCAGGACTCTCGGTCAGTCGAGTGCGCCCTCTCTGCTTCCCTAAGTGTCTGTTCCACGGCGTTGATTTCCTGCAACAGCAACTTCCGTACGCCCACCCATTTGGTAATACACAAGCCACGGATCACCACTTTAAAGGCATCCTATTCCAGGGCTGTGTCCTGGCTGTACCCTCATTGTCGGCAAAATAACGTTCTATTCCCTTTTCCAGATCGGCACGGAAGACCGGGTCCTCCAGCATCTCTGGATGCAGTCGCCAGGCCGGCACGGCCAGGCGCTCCTGGGCCCAGCGGAAACTCACCAATAGCGGATTATGATCGGATATAGTGAGCGTCAAGTATTCACTTCGTATCACCATAGTAGCCAGGCCGAAGCTACAGAGCACCGTGTCAAGCCTCACATGTAACTCGTGCAATGCTGAAAATTAGGAATATTCACGTTCATCTGGATGTTGCGTCCACCATATATCTAGTAGTCCCCAACTATCCTGCCACTGGGCTCTGAGCTTTGAAAGTCTATGAATGTGGGCGCCAGGCAACGGGGGTGGGATCTGTTCTTGGCCACTACCAGTTTTCCAGATTTATGAGTGAAAAAGGTCTCCTGCTCTACGTTAGGGGCATAAATACTGCAGAGGGTCACGTCCCACCCGTGAAGGCGTCCCGAACCACCACGTATTGGCCCTCAGGATCAACCATTTGCTCAGTCATTTGGAAAGGAACCATGGCCCTAATCCAAATGAGCGCTCCCCTCGCAAAGGCCCACGCCATCTACGCTGCAGCGCCCTCCCTTCAGCCCTAGTCAGGTGCGTCTCTTGCAGGAATACTATCTGCGCACCCCTACGTACCAAGTAGGAGTGGACCTTGTGCCAATGCCGCATCGTATGTAATCCCCTCACATTCCAAGTCATACATGTAACATCAGGTAACGTCCCCATAGTCAATCTGTAAAAGCACAATGAACCACTGTTTATGCCAAGGCACGCCGGTGAGTGCCATCCCCAAACTGATTCTCCCCACTTCCTCAACTCCCCCAGATCCCCCCCCAACACATCTCTACCTCCCCAGAACAGGCACTAACATAGTAAATCCCATCCAAACTTCTCCCAACAAACGCCCCCACAAAATGTCAAGGCGTACTAACTGTGGACCATCTGGCAGGGGTGGGTTAGAGCCTAACGAACAACAACAATCAACCAGGCCCTCCAACCCCAGCCCCTTATCAGCAATCAAGCCCCCAGCGGCGAGAGCGGCACTGCTCCCCTATCAATGATTAACAGTTCTATTGGTGGCCAGATTTCTCCCCCCAGACCCCTGGATTCCCGGGCACCCCAGACCCCATGAATTACTAATCAATAGTTACCACCACAACAGGTCCAGTGTCTTGGAACCACCCCATCTTCAAGGAGCGTCCATCATGTTGTCTGCCGTGCCCGGTGTCACTTTAGGGAGGACCTGGTTGCCAGACTCCGACAGTTCAGTTTCAGTCTCATCCGCCTCCTCTCCAGACCCCGCAGCCAGCGATTACCGCCACCACCTGCAACGCCGCCATCCGCTCCACCTCCGTCTGGGACAGTGAAGGGCCCCCAGGCCCCGAGCGTCGTCTCCAGTTGCGGCGGGATCTACGAAGTCGCTGCTCCAGCGTCGGTCGCCTCGAGGGCAACCCAGCCTCGCCCTTGCCAGCCTGATACTCCTCCAGCCAGGACCAGGTTTCCTCCGGAGTGCTGCAAAAGTGTGTTTTGCCATCCAGGGCTATCCGCAGCCGAGCCAGGAACATCAGAGAATATTGCAAGCCTTCGTCACGTAGTGCCCTTTTGACCGCCAAGAAGGAGGCCCTTGCTCGCTGCACCTCGAGCGAGTAATCCGGAAACAGCGTGACTTTGCTATTGTCCACAGGGTAGGAGCCAGATGTCCTGGCCCTTTGAAGGAGCAGATCCCTGTCTCTGTAGTGGAGAAGACGTGCCACCACCGGTCGAGGCGGGCGTCCCGGGTCCGGAGGGCGCGCCTGCACCCTATGAGCCCTTTCCAGTGTGTAGAACTGCGACAGGCCTTCCGGCGCGACCACCTCCCGGAACCAGTGCTCCAGATATGCCACCATGTCAGTCCCCTCAATCCGTTCCGGCAGGCCCACTCCGCAGACGTTATTCCGCCTATTGCGACCCTCCACATCATCTGCTCTCTTTTCCAAGGTCTGAAACCGGGCCATAACATCTACCATCTGGGCGTCCAACTTATGCTGTGCAGGACCCACGTGCTTCAGTGTGAATTCCGTTTGTCACACCCTGTCCGATAATTTGGCATGATCAGCACGCAAGAGCCCCAGGCCCGTCGCCACCTGTGCAATGTCTTGTTGAAGGGCCGTTCGAGTGTCCGTTATAGCCTGTAGAATCTGGTCCACCTGGTGTTGTGGGAGCAACCCAGGAGGGTCGGCGCCGAGGTCCCGCGGTCACCGCTCTCCATCCGGTTCAGCGCCGTCCAAGGGTGTCCCCCCTGCCTTCCTCGGGTTTGCCCATGCTCAAGGGCTGCCGGCCCAGGCCAGTTCAGGATATGATCTCCCTCCTCAGGCCCTGGGATAGTCTGTTGCGCACGCGCCTACCGAGGGTATGGGACTGCCAAGCACCACCGCTATGTGCCCAGCTCCTGCGGCAGAAATTCCCCAAAATCAGGCAGGGTCTGACCCGGCAGGGCCACCACAGCGAGTCAACGCCATCCAGGTATTCCAAAGGTTGTAGGGTCACCAACGGTCCTGTTATGAGCAATCCTTTCTGCTCCTGTTCTGTGCCACTCAGCCACTCACAAAACCCCCCCGTTGAAGCCGCTCGCCACGGAACAAGAGGCAGTCCGTCCGGCAAGGCAAGGAAGGAGGACTTGTCCTCAGCGTGGGGTCCCCTGCTAGGGCTCCGCCCACATCACGGCAGGCCAGGCGCCAGGTTCCCTCAGCAATGGTATCCCACCGGCAGCCCCAGTGGCTTAATAGGGCGGGGGGTCCGGTGCGCTCCAACTCCTGTAGCGCTGCGCCACAGCACGGGTTGCAGGGCAGGTCCCCCGCCTTCTGCGCCCAGAGAAACTGCGGCGTCCTCCCGGTCCTGGGTATGTCTCTCAGTGCCTGGACCGGCTGCACCTTCATCCGCTGCCCCCCAGAGGTCCGCCACCAAGGAGGGAGCAGAAAGCATCCTAATAGAGGAGGGAGGGGGGGAGGCAAACACCGTCCTCCGCGCCGCTCCCGCACCCCCAGCTCACTCTGCTTCTGCCCGCAGTCCGGCCGCCACCTGAGCCTCTGCCATCAGCAGGAGGCGAAACTCTGGCCCGGCACCAGGCCCAGTTCAAAGGCACCGCTGGCGAGCCACCGGCCGACCTCGCCTCCCGGAGCCCGTCACGCGCTGCCGCTGAGATCCTCCGGGTCACCAGGGGGGGGGCACTCCGCAATCGCCCTCCTACCTCTGCAGCAGCCCGCTGTCACACCCGGTCTCCCAGGGGCGCCGGAAGGGAAACCACAGAGCTCCAACGCTCCGCTCACACTTCGGCCGCCGCCATTTTAGTCCGCAGTCCTGTCTCGGGCCCGGAGCCGCAGCAGGGCTCCCAGCCCTTCCCCGGGGACTTCAGCCTCCACAAAGCCACCAGGGTAAGTGCCTTCTCCGCTCCCCTATGCTGGGGTCAGTTTAGGGGGCCACAGCGGTCCCCTGGTCAGGATAATTGGTGGGCTACCGCGGAGCTGCGGGCTCACGCTTCCTCTGCCATCGCCTCTCAAGACACACCCCTCTCCAAGATGTTCTTCATGTGCTACTTCAATGAATTACTGTCTCAGACTCTTTGGTATAACAATTCTTGAACCTTGTAAGACAGTACCTTCTTGTGCAACCGAAAGTTTGTCCCTCACATTTTTGAATTTCTAATATTCACTGTCATTTGTAAAAGGACGAGGGCCTCATTTATGAAAAGAGGTGCATCACTGGGCATCAACAGCAATGCATCACTTTTCATAGTGCCATTCTTATGACAACATGGATGTGCCTTATTTACAATACGGATCAAGGATTTACAGAAACGTCAGGAATCCTGACGTATCTGATGATGCGAAAATGATACATTGCTAGAGTGTCAGATAATTGACCCAACGGCAACTATGTGTCATTACATATGGGCAAGTCCCATGTGAAAAGCCCTGTGTCACTCCTTATGCCTACTTGAAGCAGGCATAAGGATTGTGACGCAGTCTAGTCGAAGAAGTGGTGCAGTGAAATCTCATAGATTACATCACCACTCTTACGAGTCTTTTTCACGGGGGAACACCCACACGGCCTACATTATACCTGACGCAGGTACAATGTGGCACAGGTCTTTGAACATTTGGGGCATATATACAAGTGCATTGCGTCACCAGAGCTTCACTTTTTAGGACGCTCCGGTGGCATATTGCCCTGCTCCATATTTACAAGTCAGCAAAGTAGCTAAATACCGCTTTTTAAATATTGTATCCTCTCACACAGGTATCTGCGTGAAAGGGGTGTGCAATGGGTGTGGCTGTGGGTGTTCCACTGCAACACCCATTGCTTTTTGAAGCTACCCTAGATTTACAAGGATCTGTAAATCTGAGACAGCGCCAAAAACTAATGCCACTGAAAAGCAGGCGTTAGATTGGCGCAACTAGGAGAAATACTTTTATTTCTCCTTGTTTTTGCTCTATCTATGTGTGCTGCATTCTGCAGTACACATAGAAGCAGCAAATCACCACAAATTCATGATTGTTTTTCTGCAGGAAAGTACACCTTCCTGCACAAAAACAATCATGAATGGACTAGTTTTGCTCTTTCTATGTGTGTTGCAGAATGCAGCACTCATAGAAATAGCATAAACGAGGAGAAATAAAAGTATTTCTCCACATTGTGCCAATCTAACGCATGCTTTTACATGGCTTTAGTTTTTGGCGCTGCCTCATATTTACAGATCCTTGTAAATCTGTGGCAGGGTCAAAAAGCAATGGGTGTTGTGATGGGCAACATCCAGTGCATGCCCCTGTCACACAGATACCTGTGTGAAAGCGTGCCATATTTACAAAACAGCTTTAAGCCACACAAAGGCGCTTAATGCTCCTTTGTAAATAAGGTGCAAGGCATTGCACCACCGGAACGTCGAAAAAAAGTGATGTTCCAGTGGTGCAATCCCCTTGTACATATGCCCCTGAGTGTTACTCCCAGCATTCGTCTTCTGGATGAATCAGAAATGCAACCTAACTCTGAGACGTATGGCTTCTTCATCATTGAATTAATTGAATTTACTTTGTTTGATGAGTATATCAAATCTTTTGACAAAATTCATGTTTCATCAGCTTTTTCACTTTCTTGGTTGAAAATGTATGTTTCCGAATACACATTGACCACCTCTTTGATTTGATGGTATGAGACTTCATCAGCTTGTGCCCATTTTTTTTATTGCTTCCTTAACTACTTCACCTGCAAGTTTCTTGAGATATTTAATGATCTTTTTGTTATCTGCCTCTTCCAGTGCATTGTAATCATAAGAGGGAAGAGGAATTTGCGTCCATTCAGTTCCCCTGAATAGGTACCTCAATCATCATACAAGGGAATGGACACTTGTATCTACAATAACCATTGGTTATTTGTTGAAAACCCTCATAGACGCTGAGATGTTATGAGTGCGGTGTATCTTTTTTCCGCCCCTTCTCTAGCGTCATGGCATATTCATCGGGTTGACAAACGACGTGCTATATGCCTGCCTCACCCGAGGCAACCTCTGGAAAGAGTAGAAGTGTCCAGAAATAAAAAGTGCTGGTCCAGAGGAATAGGGTACAGTGCTACTAAGCCAAAAAATCTAAAAACAGGGTTGCACCCAAAAAAACAAGAATTTATTATAAAGAGGATGCACACTGTAGTTTAAAAGGAAAAATAGTGGTATATTTAGTAATCGAGTTACAGGATTACCATATAACTCTATCAATAGGTCGACATGTTTCAGCTCTATTGGGCCCAATGGGTCTGTAGAGCTTTCGTCAGGACAATACAAATGAACAAAACTGAATACTCACACTATTAGTGTAGTGTTCACTAGAAGTATGAAAGTTTCACACTCAGATTCCTGTATGGAGGAAACAAATACAATGGTAGTACATAGTTTAACAGCATATAGCATGCAGGACAAGGGTCTCAATTTGTGGCCCGGTACAAAGAAGAGATAGTAGTAAATCAAACTCCATTTGTACATATGTAAGCACCGCATTGAGGGTACTACACTACATTGGAGCAGTGAAAATGTGGAGCAATGGATCATAACACTGGAGCTAAGGATGAAATCTATTTTAAAAATAAATATTAGACGTTTTGTAATAGGTAATGTGCAGAATAACAGGTGAAAATTGCTGCCGGTTGCCTATAAGAGCGACTTTGGGATGATGCAGTGTGGTCACTCAACTTCAATTACGCGCTTGTAAACCTACTAGTTTAGCGTGTGGTGATTGAAGGTGCATCTCACAAAGGGCAACGTTAGTTACACATTAACTCTCCGTCGCCGATGAAATCGGTAAGAATCATGTACATAGTACATTTATGTGTTAGTACATGTTATCAGGAGACTTACAGCCTGATTCATCAAGCTGATTTGCGCTCGCAAAGGGCCAGATTCTGAGAATCTGGCCCTTTGCGAGTGTGATTTTTGCATTTGGTATTCATCATCCCAAATGCAAAAATCACTATTAGCGAAATCGCATATTTGCGAGGAATTGGATTTGAGGAATCTCTAATAGAGATTCCTTAAATGCAATTCATCAACCAAATAGAAATAGCAAAATCGCAATATTTGGTCTCAATTTACCACCAGGTCTGACTTGGTGGTAAATTGCGTAAATAGTGTAAAAAGCACTTTAGTGCATTATTTTCTTTTGCATGTTACACACACACATGTCCTTTAGACATGTGTGTGCGCAACACCTGTTCAAATGTGCATTTTAGGGGTGCTACAGGGTGTCCTTTGGACACCCCTGGCACCCTTAAAATCGCTATCTGATTTGCGAGTAGCAAATTGCTACTCGCAAATAAGGGATACTCCCCATTCATTCCTATGGGCCTTTTGGCCCATAGGAATGAATGGGGAGTTATTTCCTTTTTTTGCGAGTAGCAAATTGATACTCGCAAATAGAGAACATGTAGGAATCGCTATTTATTTAGCAATTCCTACATGAATACCGTTTTGCGTGTCCTCAATAGCGAGTCGCTATGATTCGCTATTAGGGCCACGCAAAACGGCCAGTTGATGAATCAGGCTGTTAGTGAGAGGTGTAACCCACTACTGCGTTTTAAAGGTTAGAAGCACGGAGGTTTAGGATTTCAGCTAGCGCGCGGTATGTTACTGAACGTGCGCTTTTCAAAAGAAATACCTTGTTTGTCAGGAAATCACTCAGCATCAGACGGGCTAATAGAGTCGCTGTACACAGGGCGTTTGCTAGAATAATAAAAGCAATAAGTCCTGCGTGAAGATATTGCATAGATTAAAGCGCACAACCGTCACTTACTTTGTTTGGTAGAGGCTCGCCTAGCGCCATTCTTACCCTCGTGTTAGTCGCAATTGCTGCTTGTGCTGACTCTGCCCCTGGGAAGGGGGAGGACACTTCCTTGTTCGTTTTTAAAGGTATAGGAAGCAACGAAGGACTTGTGCTATCACAAGATGTTAAAGTGGCATTGAGACAATATTGGTTGCCGTTCTAAAAACGGCGTGATAACTAGAGAGGGAGGCTGTGTGCTCTATACTCTATCTGGCCAAAGGTGTATAACATGACTAGTTGTCTATGGCCGGGATGCCCGCCACCCCCTCCCAACACATATCCCCAAGGATGGGAAGTCGGACAATAGTTGAACTTTTGGAAGACGGGAGGGAGTCACCCTCCCGGCCGTATTTATTAAAATATGAAACAAAATTTAAAACATTAAATAAAAGTTTCATCATTATGCATTATGTACAATTTGTCATTTATTACATTTCGATGCAGTCATGTACTTTTGGCTAACATCCTGAAAATGCATACACTCTAATTCAAATTGTACATCCTAGCATTAAGGGCCAACGGCAAGGTCTTAACCGGTGTCAGATCCCTACTACCAAACTCCCGCCCTCACTGTGTGAGCGGCGCATGCGCAGAGGGCTCTACCCTCATTGCCAACTGTAACTTCCCTTGTCGTGGTGGGGGCCCCCTTTCTACTCGACGCCATCTTAAAGGGTCGTCCGAGTTCCCGTATGAGGTCTCTGTAGGAAGGACAGCGTGGACTCTCCCCCCCAACCCCACACTCTCTATCCGCCGTCGCGGATATCCGGCCCCCGGGAAATTAGTAAGGAGGGGCATATAACCGCCTCCCCCCCTGGGAGGGGCCCATGGCCATCTCCCCCTAGGCGCCCCATCCTTAGTGGGTGCCGCCTCCCCATGGAAGGGGCCAATGGCCGTCTTCCCCCGGGCGCTCCCATCCATTGAGGGTGGCGCCCCACTCTAGGGACCTTTAAATTACTGCTCACCGATCATGACCTTACCGCCCGACAAATAAATACGACAGTTGTTTACCTACTAAAAAGAAAAAAATTCACATCATCTTACTGTTATCACTGATCTTTCCTGCAAGAAGAAATTTCTCCAATGCAAACCAAATCTTTATTCTCAAGTTCCTTCATTCACTCTACCAAGGAAAAAAGGCCTATACTTTCACCACTCAGAAAACTTTATTTTCTCCCAAACTTTTGCTATCAGGGGCTGGTGGGTGGGTCAAAATTGCTGCTTGTTCCGTCGAGGGCTCACGAGCAACGAGTGGGTGCAGCCTTCCGATCCGAGGAACAAGAGGACGATCTTCTGGATTCCCGCTCCTTTATCCTTCTGCGGGAGGGCGTGTACCCGTCCCCGATACGCCTACTGGGCGTGGTCTTCCATCGAGGTGTCTAGGACAACCCCTCTCGGGTGGGGGAAGGCGCGCCCCGGCTACGCCGCTTTGGGCATACCAGCCGGGCTACGCCCACCCCGCCCAAAATGGTTTCCCGGGAGGTTCGGGCACCCATCCATACGTTCGGGGGGACCGAGCGTTCGCCCCTTTCCATATGGCCGGGATGCCCGCCACCCCCTCCCAACACATATCCCCAAGGATGGGAAGTCGGACAATAGTTGAACTTTTGGAAGACGGGAGGGAGTCACCCTCCCGGCCGTATTTATTAAAATATGAAACAAAATTTAAAACATTAAATAAAAGTTTCATCATTATACATTATGTACAATTTGTCATTTATTACATTTCGATGCAGTCATGTACTTTTGGCTAACATCCTGAAAATGCATACACTCTAATTCAAATTGTACATCCTAGCATTAAGGGCCAACGGCAAGGTCTTAACCGGTGTCAGATCCCTACTACCAAACTCCCGCCCTCACTGTGTGAGCGGCGCATGCGCAGAGGGCTCTACCCTCATTGCCAACTGTAACTTCCCTTGTCGTGGTGGGGGCCCCCTTTCTACTCGACGCCATCTTAAAGGGTCGTCCGAGTTCCCGTATGAGGTCTCTGTAGGAAGGACAGCGTGGACTCTCCCCCCCAACCCCACACTCTCTATCCGCCGTCGCGGATATCCGGCCCCCGGGAAATTAGTAAGGAGGGGCATATAACCGCCTCCCCCCCGGGAGGGGCCCATGGCCATCTCCCCCTAGGCGCCCCATCCTTAGTGGGTGCCGCCTCCCCATGGAAGGGGCCAATGGCCGTCTTCCCCCGGGCGCTCCCATCCATTGTGGGTGGCGCCCCACTCTAGGGACCTTTAAATTACTGCTCACCGATCATGACCTTACCGCCACAGACCGGATAGTTGACCGACTATCCGGTCCCCCCCAACTCCTCCTATAGGTCATGCTTCCTCAAACCTCTTAGCCATGCAACAAAGTCTCCTATGAGTAAATCATTCCCCTCCCTGGACAGGTGAACCCCATCGTTCAGATACATATGGTCACCCCGGATACACCCATGTGGAATGACATGCAACTGTGCAGAACGGAACAATCTACCAATTTTATTATTGACCCGTTTAACTGAATGGTTCAGAGCTGACACCGAAAGGCCCCCCTGCCACCTCCTTCTAGGAATCATGTGGGACCAGGCCATCGTGCACCCCGGGACTCTTTTAGCCAACCAGCTAACAGCCGACAAGATTCGTTCAAGTAACACTTGTCTACCCAGTGTCACCAAATCGTTGCCTCCCAGGTGTACTATGACTACAGATGGCGGTGACCTATGCCGCCCTAAAAGTCCCTCGAAAAATGACTAAAATTTGTCAAAAACGAGCCCACCTTTCCCATGGAAAGCCACTCTGAACCCGTATTCCCCAGGTGCGTGAATCGCGTCACCTTCCTTGAATACGTCACCGGCGCGCCTCACGTATGAGTGGCCCACGACCCATGCCATCCTCTCTCCAGTCGGTGATCTCTGACCGCTGGTCTCTTGAAGCAGGGTCGACCTCCAATTCCGCCCTGCATAGCAGGCTCGCGAAACTGCAAAGTAAACAAAAGACAGAAAACGTGAGTGCATGTCAATTGATCACTTACAACATGTGCAAGCGCACATACCTCTTGAAGCAATTCGAGGACCAACGGCCCAATTGTTTCACTTCCTCAGCACTCTGACCCCTGGCTGTAGCCTCAGTAGCAGCCCCTATCCTAAAGGAGTGGGTCCCAAAATCGCACGGGTCCATGCCCGCGTCAGCGATTCCCAGTGCCAGCACCCTCTGAAACTGAAATCTCGTCAGTGGGGTGCCATCCTTGTGTCGTAGCAAACTCCCCCCCCAAGCGGCCGCTCTTAGCGCCAAATAGTCTTCCACACATTTCAACGGGCAGACGGGGGACCCAAGCTTGCGCTGTACGACCACACTATCTCCCATAGCCCCCTGGTCAGTCTTGGACCTGGCTATCATGATTACCATCGAATCACCCCTTATCCGGATGTGATCCTTGCACAAACCTCCCTCCATATCTCTCTTGTTCTTTGCGACAAGCTCGTTCACCCTCATGGCCCCATGGAATGCCAATGTGAACGCTGCCCGGAACAGAACTGTTTCGTAATGGGAGGAACACGTCTCATCCAGCTTTGCTAAAAGCAGAGACAGTCTGTCTAAGCCAATCGGGTGCCTCGCATCTTTCTTGCAACCCTCAAGGCGCTGCCAGCCGCGAAGGGCTTTCTTCACCAAAAAAGAACCTGTAGGGTCTTTTATGCCGTGTACCTGGGCCATGAAGGAAATGGCCGCCCTATGCCTACCGGCCGTCGCCACTGATCGGCCCTCCCTGTGTAGTGCTACCAGGTACCCCAGGACGGATTCCTCCTGACCCCAATTCCGACTCCCTGCAGGACCCAAATATGTGCAATAGGAACGAAACGCTCCTTCGTATGCTTTCCTTGTCCTGGGGGCTAGACTCGCTGCCACGAGGTCTTGTAATCCGAGGCACCGATTAACCACATTGCTTCTGGGAATGGTGCTGCCTCTGGGTCTGCTGTGGGCAGATAACCCCTGAATGCCTGCATATGTGAACGAGAGAATGCATCAGCCGCATGATTCAGTACACCTGGCATATGTTTTGCCCTGAACAGTACATTCAGTCTCATGCACAGCAGCACAATCTCTTTCAACAATCTCAAGATCATTTTGCAGCGTGCTGCCTGTTGGTTAATGCAATCAACAACCGTCATATTGTCGGACCAAAACACCACTGAGCGGCCCCTGAAGTCGTCAGCCCATGTCATCAGAGCAACCCAGATGGGGAATAACTCCAGGAACCCAATGTTACCTGTGAGACCGTTGGAGTGCCACCATGTTGGCCATGTTTGTGCCGACCATCGATCACCTAAGATGGCGCCAAAACCCACGCTCCCTGCCGAGTCGGTCCATAGACCTAATTCCTCCGAAGACTCTGGCGGGGAGCTCCAGACGACTCGACCGTTGAAGTCCACCAGAAATGCCAACCAAATACGCATATCCTGGCGAACCTCTCCAGACAGTTTCGTACGGTGATGAGCCTCTTTGAGACCACCCATAGCTTGCGCGATAGAGCGCGAAAACGGGGGGGCCATGGGAATCACCCTCAAGGCAAAATGAAGCTGACCCACTGTTTGTTGTAACTGGTGCAGGGTCACTTTCTCCCCCCCAAGGCATTGCATCAAGGAAGCCTGGAACTTGATCACTTTGTCTACTGGTAGTCGGAAACACCCCTCCACAGAATCGAGCTCAATTCCCAGAAACTCCAGTGAAGTAGATGGTCCGACCGTCTTACCTGGTTCCAATGGGACACCAAATTCATTCATGAGGATGCAGAAATCATACAGCGCCTGCGCGCAATTCGTATCCCCGGCTGTCCCCAAAACCAGAAAGTCATCCAGATAATGCATAACATGTCTATGCCCTGTAGCCTCGGTAAATGCCCATTCCAAAAAACAGCTAAACATCTCAAAATATGCACACGAAATGGAACAACCCATGGGCATACATTTATCCATGTAATAACTTCCCTGAAATGCAAAACCTAGCAGGCGCTGATCCTGCGGGTGCACCGGAAGCAACCGGAATGCTGATTCGATATCACATTTCGCCATCAGCGCCCCAGGGCCTAGGTGGTTCAATATGGCCACGGCATCGTCGAACGATGCGTATCGTACCGAACAAACTTCTGGGTCAATGGCATCATTCACTGAGGAACCCCTAGGAGCAGAAAGGTTATGTATGAGTCTAAACTCCCCCGGATCTTTCTTCGGGACAACCCCTAACGGGGAACAGATGAACTCGGCCACCGGCGGGCAGGAAAAGGGGCCAGCCACTCGTCCTAAACTGACCTCTTTAGCTATTCTCTTTTCTGCCACGCCTGGGTTGTGCCGTACCGATAACTGGTTTCTACAAAAGGAGTTCCCCCGAACCTCCCCCGCCGGGATGTGGAAGCCATGTAAGAATCCCTTCCTCAACACCCCAGCGGATACATGATCAGGGTATTTGTTTAACCATGAGATCAACGGGTGTAGGCAATGGGTTACAAAGGTCTACCTCACTCCTGCTTAGGTCCACCTTTTCCTCCCGTCCCACCATTTTTTGATCTACATGCACTTTCCGGGTGTGAGGGCTTCCCACAGCCGGCACACACATGCTTAAACTTGCATGTCCCCTGTGGTCTGTTACAATTGCCTCGATTGAAGCCCCAACAGACCCCTCCTTTTCCGCCATTCCAGCCAACTCTAGGCTGATAGCCCCCACCTGTGCCTGCTCGAAAGGGCACCCCGGGCTTTTGGCGGACCACTCCGGACCCGCTCCCGCCTGGCGAGGACGTACCTGTCGCCCCTGGCAGGAGTTGCTTGTGCCATGACACCGAGTCCAAACAATCCCAAGACAAAGAAGCATCATATTCTTTTGCTTTATGGAACTTCATGTCATAGCCTTTCCATTCTTCCCCCTCATACATTGAATAAAAATCCATGATGCGATTCTGATAGCAAACCAACTCAGTCATAACCTCAGGTTTACGTTCCCCCATAACTGCGGTAAATATAGAGAAGGCCTTAACCCAGTTCGTCACTGTCTCTTCCACCCTAAACTCAGCCATCTTGGCGCGCCAGACACTAGGGTGCCACAAATCTTTCTGCGTTTTAGCATACTCCATCTCACGATGGTCCGTTAACAATGAAAACATGTTGACATACTTGTCTCCCCATATTAACTCTTTCGTGGCCAAGGGAATGTGCTGTGCAACCTTTTCCCGCCTTGAGGGTATCGAGCCCTCCCCCACCATCGGCAATGCGAGCTTACCCGGATCGGCTGATGTTGCCGCCGTCTTTTCTTGACCAGCTGCTGGTACTCCCGGCGCCACCTGTGGGGGAACAAGAGGAACACTCGCCTTCGCGACATCTCTCGATTGCCGCAACTGCTTCATTAACACTCTGGCTTCTGCAGCCGGATCTCCCGGGGTCGCTGTGCCCCCCACCTTTGTTTTGAGCCATGCCGTCAACTGTGCGGCCAATTCTGGGGGTATTTCATCGTCCTCGACAGAGGTGATCACCACCGGGATAGGCTGGCCTACATCAGGGGTCTGAACCGGGTTATCGACCGGTACGAGGGGGGCGATGAGAGGTACCTCTGGAACTGGGACCCCCCCCGAAACCGCCCTTTCCTTGACCCGCTTCCCTCTTCCCCCGGGGACTACTCCCGGCAAAGCCGGGCCTATAACCTTTTTTGGCTGACCTGGGTCGTTCAATGCGGCCAATTGCTTCTTTACCTCCGCTAGACCTCTCCCGAGAGATTGAAGTTGTCCGAGCTTTCGGTCCATACAAGCCATCCGATTCGACAACAGGCGTAACATCCTCTCTGTCTCGGAACCCTTTCCTGCTGTCTTGCTAGGCATGGTTTCGAGTCTTCCGCCCTTGGTCGATCCACGAGGTCCTGAAATCTGTGGGCCCTCGAAACTGAAAGAGAAAAACAAGATTAACACATTCAAAATTGCTGCTTGTTCCGTCGAGGGCTCACGAGCAACGAGTGGGTGCAGCCTTCCGATCCGAGGAACAAGAGGACGATCTTCTGGATTCCCGCTCCTTTATCCTTCTGCGGGAGGGCGTGTACCCGTCCCCGATACGCCTACTGGGCGTGGTCTTCCATCGAGGTGTCTAGGACAACCCCTCCCGGGCGGGGGAAGGCGCGCCCCGGCTACGCCGCTTTGGGCATACCAGCCGGGCTACGCCCACCGCGCCCAAAATGGTTTCCCGGGAGGTTCGGGCACCCATCCATACGTTCGGGGGGACCGAGCGGTCGCCCCTTTCCATTAAAGAGCCAGAATCTTAACGTTAAGCATGGGGGCAACGTTATAGAAATTTGGGGCCTCTTAATAACATGGTGGGGGTGTCATAACTGTATACGATCGTTCCCAAGTAGATTGGATTGTAAGTAAATACAGATAGTCCAGTGATCAATCTGGAGGATTGATCTGTTGACCAGAACAAGGGGGAACGTTAGTAGAACTGGTGCCATGGAATATTATCATTCATCCCCAGTAAATGGGTTCCCAATCGATTGACCCATCGTTGTTCCCTTTCGAATAGTGTGCGTTCAGCATCGGTGTGTTTTTCATGAAGCTTTTCCAAAACGGTCCATCTGAGATCATCGCACGAATGGCCAGCTGTCACGAAATGTGTGCAGAGTTTGGTTGTACTTTTTTTAAGCCGTATGTTGCTCCTATGTTCTCCTATGCGAGTCTTGACTTTTCGACAGGTCATCCCTACATATTTTTGTTGACAAGGACATGTTATAAGGTACACCACATGGGTGGAGTTGCAATTTGTGTGTTGCCTTTGTGTCCATAACAAGCTGTCAGTCAATTGCAGGGTCTTGGTGGGATTTGTGAATTTGCAGACTCCACAGGTACCACAGGGAAAATGGCCAGTTACTGGGGCCATATTGATGTTTCTTATGGTGGTTGTAGTTGGTCTTTTCCTGGGGCGAGTGTGTACTAACACATCTTTAAGATTTTTTGTCCTCCGGTAGGCAAATCTTGGCTTGGGCCAATCATAAGACCCTGAGGTGACTGTTGGCCAATTTTTCCTTATAAGTTTTTGTACCTGATACGTGGCTGGGCAAAAGGTGGTCACACATGTGACAAGATCATTTACTGATTCCTTTTGGTAGCTCTGTAGTAGACATTCCCTTGGTTGATTCTGAGCTCTTTTTTTACATTTGGAGATTGTCTGTGGGGTGTAATTTGTTGCTCGTAATTTCTTACTCAAAATTGTAGCCTGTTGTTTATAATCGCTTGCTTTGCTACAATTTCGTTTGTGTCGAAGAAACTGGCTGTAAGGGAGATTGTCTCTGAGAGGTTGAGGATGGAAACTAAAATATGATAGTAGGCTGTTCTTAGCTGTAGGCTTTGTATAAGTCCTGGTCTCTAGTTTCCCATTTTCAGAAAAGATGGTCAGGTCTAAAAAATCAATACTCTCTTTGTTGGCAATAGAGGTAAACCTGAGCCACCGGTCTCTGCCATTCAGCCATTCCATGAATGTAGTCAAGGAGTTCTTTGTGTCCCAGATTAACAGAATATCGTCAATGTAATGTTTCCAGTATAATATACTGGAAACGTATGGATTGTCACTGTTGAGGACGAATTTCTGTTCAAATTGACTCACGTACAACCCAGCTACCGAGGGAGCGAAGGCGCTTCCCATGGAGGTACCATGGCACTATCCACTTCCAGTGCATTGCCAATACTTTGCTTCTTGTGAAATTTACCAGTACACAATGTAGTTATCAACTGTACCCACATCTCTTTGATAAATCAACTTTACATTTAGATGCTTAAAACTATGGGGCATATTACCAACGCTAAGCGATATTTATCGCTAACGATGCATAGCAACGAATTTTTTAACGCTAAGCATCATCAGAAATTATCGCAGATAAACCTTGCTATTATCAAGGTTTATCGCAAATGCGATAAAAACGGCCGCAATGCATGAATATCGCTGAAAAGTCCGCGATATTCATGCATTACCGAGATAATGCTCTTAGCCATGTTATCCACCTCCCATTGGATAACATGGCTAAGAACTGCTCAGGGCAGGTGTTACTTTTTGGAGATATTCGCGCTTAGCGCGGATATCTCCAAAAGTTGGTAACAGGAGATAGCGATGTTAGCGACTGTTTCCAGTCGCTAACATCTTGGCACGCCCACTTTGCATGTCATTAGTGATAAATATCACTGACATGCAAAGTGGGGCCCAAGATAGTCGCTATCTCCTACTAGCTGTCGCTAACTGGTGTTAGCGACAGCTAGGTAATAGGGAGATAATTTTATCTCCGCTTTCTTGGCTTTTAAAGCCAAAAAAGCGGAGCTAAACCCCCTTGATAATATGCCCCTATATAACCAACTAGCAGCCTGTCCCTACGTTGTCCGGGTATGAATTGCTGACGGCCAGTAGTATATTGTTTTGTAGGATTTCGTTTTGATAGCATTTCTGATCTGTGACAGGCCTGTGAAACGCTCCGATTCACAGTGCACTGCTGATGCACTTAAGAGTGCGCGTTCAGTAGTGTGTGAACTCGAGTTTCCCTACTTTATTTTTCCTTGCAATATTATATAGCGCAAACTCGACAACATGGCATGAGCACAATTTACATTACAGAAGAACACATTCATTTGTGGTAGGCACGGGGAGACAAAGCGAATTGCCTGAAATCACAGGATGTTGAGCTGATGCTGAGATTCGAACGTAGCTCCCCAGCTCTAAAGTTCGCAATTCTAGAACTTGTGGCGGGAGGTGTGTCTAAAAGTGTATGTCGGTGCTGGCCATCAATGAGAGAGACCTTTGCATTTTTCAAATCGGTGGTGAAAAAATATGAGCAAAGTAGTCCCTTGTGGGCGTGTCTGCGTTGTGCTGTGGGCGTGTGCTGGGGGCGTGACGAACGCTGGGGGCGTGTGGTACGTTCTGCCCTTCGGGCTGGACTGTTCCCATGAGGCACAGGGTCAAGGCTGATTTGCATTTGGCCATGTCTGAACTGAGGTGGTGTGGAGTGCAAAAAAACTATGAATTTAGGCCCAGATCTCTGTACTGGGGTGAATGTATGAAATTGTTCTACATTCTGTCCATCAACTATTGTTTTTAAGTTCTGCCCTTCATGCCATGTTTCTTATCGTGTGCTGTGGGCGTGTGCTGGGGGCGTGGTCGTGTGCGGGGCGCAGGATTACGGGAAATAAAAACATTCCAGCTCCGGGTGTCCACCCTGCTCCCTTTAAATACCCCTGCACCCCATAATCATAACCCACCCTTACTCCTTAAAATACCCCAACACCCTTAAACACTAACCCATCTTAACCATATAAATATACCCTGTACCCCAAAACCCAAACCTATCCCTAAACCCTAAAAATGCCCCTGTACCCCAAAGCCCAAACCTAGCCCTGAACCCTATAAATACCAGTGTACCCTAAAACCCAAACCTACCCGTGAACCCTAAAATACCCCTGTACCCCAAAACCCAAACTTAGCCCTGACCCCTTAAAATACCCCTGTACCCCAAAACCCAAACCTACCCCTGAACCCTAAAAATACCACTGTACCCCAAAACCCAAACCTAGCCCTGAACCATAAAAATAACCCTGTACCCCAAACCTAGCCCTGAACCCTAAACATAACCCTGTACCCCAAAACCCAAACCTAGCCCCGAACCCTAAAAATACCCCTGTACCCCAAAACCCAAACCTAGTCCTGAACCCTTAAAATACCCCTGTACCCCAAAACCCAAACCTACCCTTGAACCCTAAAAATACCCCTATACCCCAAAACCCAAACCTAGCCCTGAACCTGAAAAATACCCCTGTACCCCAAAACGCATACCTATCCCTAAACCCTAAAACTACCCCTGTACCCCATAACCCAAAACTATATCTGAACCCTTAAAATACCCAAACACCCCAAAACATATACCTCAGTACCCCAAAACATATACCCTTATACCCATACTTACCTTATCCAAACATAAAAAAAACATGCTTTTACCATTCATGCATTTACAACTAATTTAGTTGTAAATGTATGCGTGGTAAAAGCATATAAAATATAATGCCATGCGCTATACTGGCATTGCGGAGTCATGGTACTTTCGTAATGAAAGTATGCGTAGTGATGGTATGCGGAAAGAAAGTTGCGGAATAATGGGTGTTTACCTTCCCCCGGTAAGTACATTGGTGGCACGGCGGCCCACATTTACAGCAACATACTTTTCACCACCCATTTGAAAAATGCACAGGTCTCCCTCATTGATGGCCAGCACCGACATACACTTTTAGACACACCTCCCGCCACAAGTTCTAGAATTGCGAACTTTAGAGCTGGGGAGCTACGTTTGAATCTCGGCATCAGCTCTACATCCTGTGATTCCAGGCAAATCGCTTTGTCTCCCGTGCCTACCACAAATGAATGTGTTCTTCTGTAATGTAAATTGTGCTCATGCCATGTTGTCGAGTTCGCGCTATTTAATATTCCAAGGAAAAATAAAGTAGGGAAACTCGAGTTTACACACTACTGAACGCGCACTCTTAAGTGCATCAGCAGTGCACTGCGAATCAGAGCGTTTCACAGGCCTGTCACAGATAAGAAATGCTATCAAAACGAAATCCTACAAAACAATATACTACTGGCCGGCAGCAATTCATACCCGGACAACGTCGGGACGGGCTGCCAGTATATATATATATACATCCATACTAATATAATAAAGAGAGAGCCCAAACCTTTGAGGCGGGTAATCTCAGGAACCACAGCACCAATCACAACACCCAATACAACGTTGGAAAGGGCAGTTGCAGCAGAAGGACATAGGCTACGCGGACGCCCACCATATACATTTAAAAAGTAAAAGAACCATGCCAGAAAAGTAGTCCCTTGTGGGCGTGTCTGCGTTTTGCTGTGGGCTTGTGCTGGGGGAGCGTGACAAATGCTGGGGGTGTGTGGTACGTTCCGCCCTTCGGGCTGGACTGTTCCCATGAAGAACAGGGTCAAGGCTGATATGCATATGGCCATGTCTGAACTGGGGTGGTGTGGAGTGCAAAAAAACTATGGATTTAGGCCCAGATCTCTATACTGGGGTGAATGTATGACATTGTTCTGCATTCTGTCCATCAACTGTTGTTTTTGCATTTGTCACCCCGAGTGGGATGGGTATGCTCAGACGTGAGTCCCATGCTCTCCACACCACTGAAGTCAAGCTATCCTGGCTGAACATGGCTGATAGGCAGAAACTGGTCCTAGAATGGTTGATTCTGGTCCAGGAAAGACATGGTTTGGCAGTTTGGGCTGGACTGTTCCCATGAGGCACAGGGTCAAGGCTGATTTGCATATGGCGATGTCTCAACCGGGGTGGTGTGGAGTGCAAAAAAACTATGGATTTAGGCCCAGATCTCTATACTGGGGTGAATGTATGACATTGTTCTGCATTCTGTCCATCAACTGTTGTTTTTGCATTTGTCACCCCGAGTGGGATGGGTATGCTCAGACGTGAGTCCCATGCTCTCCAAACCACTGGAGTCAAGCTATCCTGGTTGAAGACGGCTGATAGCCAGAAACCTGTCCTAGGCTGCTTGATTCCCGTCCAGGAAAGACATGGCTTGGCAGTTCGGGCTGGACTGTTCCCATGAGGCACAGGGTCAAGGCTGATTTGCATATGGCCATGTCTGAACTGGGGTGGTGTGGAGAGCAAAAAACCGATGGATTTAGGCCCAGATCTCTGTACTGGGGTGAATGTATGACATTGTTCTGCATTCTGTCCATCAACTGTTGTTTTTACGTTCGGGTGTCTACCCTGCTTCCTTTAAATACCCCTGCACCCCATAATCATAACCCACCCTTACTCCTTAAAATACCCCAACACCCTTAAACACTAACCCATATTTACCCTATAAATATACCCTGTACCCCAAAACCCAAACCTATCCCTAAACCATAAAAATACCCCTGTACTCGAAAACCCAAACCTAGCCCTGAACCCTATAAATACCCCTGTACCTCAAAACCCAAACCTAGCCCTGAACCCTAAAAATACCCCTGTACCCCAAAACTACCCCTGAACCCCGAAAATACACCTGTACCCCAAAACCCAAACCTAGCCCTGAACCCTTAAAATACCCTGTACCCCAACACCCAAACCTACCCCTGAACTCTAAAAATACTCCTGTACCCCAAAACTCAAACCTAGCCCTGAACCATAAAAATAACTCTTTACCCCCAAACCCAAACCTACCACTGAACCCTAAAATACCCCTGTACCCCAAAACCCAAACCTAGCCCTGAACCCTAAAAATACCCCTGTACCCCAAAACTCAAACCTAGCCCTGAACCATAAAAATAACCCTGTACCCCAAAACCCAAACCTACCACTGAACCCTAAAATACCTCTGTACCCCAACACCCAAACCTACCCCTGAACTCTAAAAATACCCCTGTACCCCAAAACTCAAACCTAGCCCTGAACCATAAAAATAACCCTGTACCCCAAAACCCAAACCTACCACTGAACCCTAAAATACCCCTGTACCCCAAAACCCAAACCTAGCCCTGAACCCTAAAAATACCCCTGTACCCCAAAACCCAAGCCTACCCCTGAACCCTAAATATACCCCTATACCCCCAAACCCAAACCTAGTCCTGAACCCTAAAAATGCTCCAGTACCCCAAAACCCATACCTATCTCTAAACCCTAACACTATCCCTGTACACCATAACCCAAATCTATATCTGAACCCTTAAAATACCCAAACACCCAAAAACATATACCTCAGTAACCCAAATCATATACCCCTATACCCATACTTACCTTATCCAAACATAAAAAAACATGCTTTTACCATTCATGCATTTACAACGAATTTCGCTGTAAATGTATGCATGGTAAAAGCATATAAAATGTAATGCCATGCGTTATAATGGCATTGCGGAGTCATGGTACTTTCGTAATGAAAGTATGCGGAGTCATGGTATGCGGAAAGAAAGTTGCGGATAATAATTACAACTGTGATAATTACTAATGTATTTTGCATTTTTAAGTTAAGCTTTTTTATTGAAGTCTTCGATGTATTGCTATGATACCTTTTTTTATAACATTGTATGAGGTATATAATATATAATAAAAATATACTGTAATTTTTAGACATTGGTTGTTTTGTTGTTTGCTTTTTGTTGAGCCCTCCAAGAAGTACTGTTATTATGATTTAATAATTGCCTACGAAATATATTTACTCACATTGTTATTTTCCCTGTCCTAGGAATTCCTTGACTTAGAATTCAGGGGGCCTTTGATATTCACAACCATTGGGAACATAGACCATCCAAATTGTGGGCAAAAAAAACGTTGGATATGTCAAGCGTGGTTTTAAACCGCTTACGCACAAGACTATCCACTAAGGCAGAGCCGTGAGTATTCTGTACTGCACAGGTACGGCAATGCGAGTTCAAATGCCGGTAATCCAATACCAAACCATATGATCCGTCAGGCTTGGTCACAGTAAAAAGAGGGTTATTCATCGGGGAGACACAAGTTTTAATTACACCTTGATATTCCAATTGTTCAAGTATTTCCGCAACGGAAGCCTTAGCTTCACGTCGGATGGGATATTGAGGTTGAGGCTCTGGCATAGACCGTAAAGGAAGTTCGTGATGTGGAGAAAATGTATCCCACCCACAGTGTGTACGGTACAGAGCCGGCGCAAGAGCCTTAGCCCACTACTCTGCAAAATTCGTCGCATGCTCCTACGAGACAGTGGGCGCGAAACTAGGGAGGATCACCTCCTCCCCTCTCGGAGCTGCGAGAACAAAAGGTGGGGGCCAGTCAGCCTCCGCCAGCAAAATGTCATAGGTAGTTGTAAGATTTTCCCAAAATACCCCTTTTATGGTACGTTGTATGTCACCTTCAATTAAAAGGACAATTAAAAAAAATCTATCAGGGGGAGCTACTCTGGTATCAGCTGTCTCCACAACAACATACTGGTCAGTCGCTGTCACCTTCAGTAGTGGACGCAGGGCCTCTCGCACTATGGTAATCTCTGCCGCGCTGTCCAGCAAGGTCAGAGCCTATGTCTAATTCCGAAGCTGCGTTCTCACTATCTGTGGCATATCTCGCTGTTAAAGCGGCAACTTTCTTTTTCTGAAACTGGGGTCTTTTCGGTGTCGAATCATCCTGTTTGCCTTTACTGTCTTGCGGGCGGGGCTGGTCGCATCCTTGCTGGCCACCCCGACCTCTGCCGCCTCCTCCACCACCAGTCGATGAGGCCGATAAGTCCTGTAAAGAACGGGGAGAGCGTTGTTCAGAAACCTGAAAATGATCAGGAGATTTTATCGTTATTTTATCGTAGTCATAAATACGTTCTGTAGGTGCAGACACAGGCGATGGTGGACGTGACCCCTGTTTCTGCTGTTGTTGTTGTTGTTTACCCTGTTTCTGTTTTTTCGGCCAATTTTGCTTCTTAGCCTTGGGCTGGTCGTCTGTTTCCGACTTCTGCCCTTGAGGTTGCTTTTTCTCTTTTGTCGAGAAAGGCTTGAGACCCAAACTCTTATGGCCCACGGTCTTATAAGCCGCCGTAATAATGCTCGGTAACTGGCGGCGTTTGTCGGCATCGGGAACCGCCTGCAAAGTATTAGACACCTGAAAGCTTACCGCATCTCCCTTGCCATTCGCAAGGACCAGTTTTGCAAGTGCCTCAGAGCCGCATCCCCAATTCAACCGCTGCCTCCGATCCGTGCTCATCTTGAACACACTTAATGACCGCAGGGAGGACGGTCATTGACAGAGTGCCAAAGCACCTTGTGTACACCGCCGCAAAAATCTTACCCCAAGATTCACAGTCACCAGCTTCGGGTATCAAGTCTTTAGGCAAACTAATTGTCAGAATCCTGTGTTTCTCAACAGGAGTCGTGCTAGGAAATACTGCTTCCAGCTGGTCAAACTTCTCGGCAAGCCCGAAAGGCATATCATCCTTATCCTGGGGGCGCTTGCGTATCACAGCATTGTCCATAACCGGACCAAGCTTCCTACCGCTCGATCCAGCTGGAAAAGCCGCCGCACCCGGGGCCCCGCCCGGGAGGTGGCGGGTAATGTACTGTACTAACGACCGAATTACACTAATTGCAACTACATGTAACAGCCGTAAATCTGCAACGGGAACCGCACCATGTCTAGGATGCGGTGTAAATCCAGCCAAAACAGGCCAGGTGGCGCTTAGAATGGACAAAGGACCGAACCTAGAGATTAGTAAAGAGTGGGGTAGGGCGCCATTAAACCAAACTCGATGCTGCCAAGCACTAATTAGAATTTCCTGTGTCGTATAGGGAACATATTCCTGTGGCACGACAGTTGGAGCATAAGTGTCGAACACATTAGTATTTGCGTTGACAGCCCGAAAGGTCACCCACGAATAGAAAATTTCATAAGGGTAAACCACTTCCGCACTCACTACCAGAATAACTGCCATGCCATCCAACGTGATGTCATAACCTTGCAAATGATTGCGAACCTCAATACGACTATGTTGCAGTATATCAACGTTAGCCATAGCGACACAGCAAGAAAGAGGTACAACAAAAATTACGTAGCACAACTGAGTAGTAATTCAAAAGGAAACCGTTTGAAAAGATTCAAGCTTGAAAAGACCTATGTAACTATAGGTAGGTTTGCCCGACACCACTGCCTTCCGGAAACAATAGTGAAGGGTGTTAAGGACCGATATTAGCACTACTCAAGTGTCATGTAATAAGACCACCAACAGTTGGGCGCCATGTTGCAGGGATCCTGCTCTTACACAGAACTGTGCATAGAGACTTAGAACCTCAGTGAATTAGGGTGTACCAAAACTCACCTCAGTATCCAAAAATTCCCTACCAGACTAGCAATCAGTGTCTCATTGGTTCTTCAATACCCCCAAGTTTAGACAACCCAGAACATGGACTTAGAACACCTCAGGTAACGTGGAACACATGAACACTCTTTCGTTATACTAACATACCAATCCAGAACGAGGAGTAAATGAAGACACGTGCAAGTTTGAAATGTTTATTACTAATGCAGTGTTCTCAAGCGCAGTATCTTAGCTAATAGAAGCAAACATATTATAAGTAACAAGGGGGCATATTACCAACAACTAGCGAGGATGTATGACGTTATAACGCATACTTTTACTCCGCAGACCATTACAACGCGACTTTTACACCGCATACCGTTACAACGCAGAGCGCCTTGGGGCGCTGGATAGTGGTAAGTATAATTTACTATTCTAACTCCAGTCCCCGTGGACCCTAGGGAAGGTGTTGGATAGTAAATTATACTTATTCCCTATCCTAGAGCGCCCCCCAGCGCAATGCGTTGTAATGGTATGCGGAGTAAAAGTCGCGTTGTAATGGTAGTGCGGAGTAAAAAATGCGTTGTAACAGGTGTATACCACTAGCGATAATTATCGCTATGTTGGCTTAGCGGCAATATTTTTATCGCCGTGCTGCGGCGATTTTTATCGCTTAGGAACCTTGATATTATCAAGGTTTATCTCCTAAGCGATCAAAATCGGCCGAAATGCATGAATATCGCTGAAAAGTCAGCGATATTCATGCATTACCGAGCTAATGCTCTTAGCCATGTTATTCACCTACCATTGGATACCATGGCTAAGAACTGCTATGGGGCAGGTGTTAGCTTTTGGAGATATTCACGCTTAGCGCGAATATCTCCAGAAGTCGGTAATAGGAGATAGCGATGTTAGCGACTGTTTCCAGTCGCTAACATCTTGGCACGCCCACTTTGCATGTCATTAGTGATAAATTTCACTGACATGCAAAGCGGGGCCCAAGATGGTCGCTATCTCCTACTAGCTGTTGCTAACTGGTGTTAGCGACAGCTAGGTAATAGGGAAATAATTTTATCTCCGCTTTCTTGGCTTTTAAAGCCAAAAAAGCGGAGATAAACCCCCTTGATAATATGCCCCAAGGTTATCAGCATAATTATTAGTCCATAAAATACAAAGGGAGAAAGCATGTTAAAATGCTACAAGGAATAAAGGCTAAAGGTTATCTCAGTCTTACCCTCCCTTGCTAGTATATTATATTATATCTAAAGAAGGTCTCGTTGGGTTTTAGAAGGGCGGCCCCATACCTCTTGGTCTTAGTGGAGAGGGATCACATCATCTCCTACGACAGCTCTCTGCATGCGAATATTCATCAAGTGTGTAGCATGCTCGGCGCAGTGCCGTATTAAAACGTGCCAAAATCCAAAGTTGGCCCCAGCTGCATACGTGTTATGTCTAGAACGAGCTCTGATCAGACCGAGCAACAACCACTGTGTTGAAATAACCTTGACGGCCTCGGCACTCACTGTACAGACAGAGCTTACTAAGCAAAGCTGATACTATTGGAAAACATATTATTCGTGTGTGAAGCAAATCATTCTACTAGACTCAAAGCATTAATAACAATATGTGCAGTGTGTAGAAGCAGCAGAAAGGAAAAATGGCGTTTAAACTTCAAATAAGCTCATGCTAACTTAACACAGTGTGAAGGCTAGGACTATCGTTATGACAACATAGGACAACACTTCTTCATCAAATTATTGTAGTAACTCTGTTACTCCTCCTGAAAATACCCCGGGGCTAACTACCCTTGAACGAGTCGACAAAATTGACATTGGGACGATAACGCACTGAATGCAGTCAGATACCTGCTTTCAGGTGCTATATTTTGGCAGAAAAATCCATTTGAGCTATCAAGTGTTATTTTGTATTTTTTTGCGCACAATGGGCCCGATTCACAGAATGAACTTAAGACTCAATCTTAAACTTACTACTATTTTGGTATTCACAGAATGCACTTACTACTTTTGGTATTCACAGAAGTTAGGATTTTGTCTTAAGTCTGTCTTAAGACAAACTTAAGACAAAATCCTAACTTCTGTGAATACCAAAAGTAGTAAGTTCATTCTGTGAATACCAAAATAGTAGTAAGTTTAGGATTGAGTCTTAAGTTCATTCTGTGAATCGGGCCCAATGTTATTCATTAATGCGGCACTATGTGCATTTTGGACAGCAAATGTCTTTGTGCATGAATTAAATGTCTGTATTCTAAAAGGGGAAACATCCTGTACAACGCAACTTTTACAACGCACTACCATTACGAAGCAACTTTTACAACGCAAGTTATTACAACGAATTGCGCTGGGGGGCGCTCTAGGATAGGGAATAGTTTAATTACTATCCAACACCTTCCCTACTATCCACGGGGACTGGAGTTGGAATAGTAAATTAACCTATTCACTATCCAGCACCCCCCAACGCAAGTCATTGTAACGACTTGCGTTGTAAAACCTGCGTCGTAATGGCATGCGTTGTAAAAGCATGCGTTGTAGTGACATACATCCTTCTAAAAGTACTACATCACAGTCCATTTCAACACAACACTCCATACCCATTCAGCGTTAGTCACAATTTGAGGTTGATTTAGCATATACCTCTTCATTGGGCTTCACAGTTTTAAAACAGGACTGCAGATACACTTTACAGTCTCATACACAAGTGGATCTGGCACCTAGAATTATTTAGGGCGACCTTTGTCAGGGTACCTGGTGGGGCAGGTGCCAGACAGCTTAAATAGTTCAATGTCTTTAGTAATATTAGTACCTTCAGCTCCAGTTCCAGCAGCTGCCAAATAGTCTTCTTTTCTCCACGCGTAAGTTCTTCTCCTTTTTAAATCGTTGTTTATGTTCTATCCCTAGGTGCCCACATTCTCTCTCACTCCTGTCCTGAGGAAGACCCCATCGTAAGGAATAAAACGCCTACAGTTTTATAGGGGTCGAAGCGTCGACATCTGTATCATTTGCCAGCTTGATCAACAGCGATTAATTACTGTGATATTGTTCTCAATCATGGCTATTTAGCTTTTGGATATCATTTTGAACTTGTGGCTTAAGATATGGCCCTTGTGATTTTTATGTGACAAACGGTGTGATTTGCACTATATCTTCGCTACTTACCCTGTTATCCTCACTCCGATCACAACACTTACCTTTTTACCCATTTCTCCACCTTTCTCCCTCCTAGGGGCAGTATCTTTTGTTATTGTTCAGAACAACGTTACAAATTGATGTACGTTCAGTGTGATTAAATAACACTGATTACTAAATACACTACGCGGCAGATTTACAAGCCTCTCATGCCTCTTTTACGCCTTCGTTGCGTTACTTTTGTTACGCAGCGGCGGCACAAAGCCAGCGCCATGGTGCGGAGTACTTACAATGTGACGCATCTGGGAGATGCGTCACGTTGCAAAGCCCTGCGCCACATGTAAGCGGTCCTGCAGAGGGGCGGCGTTACGGCGCAGGAACGCCTTCTAAAAGTGGCTGAGTGAAATCTACAAGATTTCACTTATTCACTTTTCAGGCAATGCTGCATCAAAACCCTGCGCCTGCTTGAAGCAGGCGTAAGGATCGACGTAGCATTGTAAGGATAGGGCACCCCGAGCCATGCTGGAGCTGCGTCGTGCTTGCGACGCAACTCCAGCAATGCGCCACCTTTACGGCAGCAGATGCGTCACGCATCTGTCCATTTTTGCCCCATGGTGCGCTGCATTGTAAATGCGGCGCATCCATGGTGGCGGAGCCGTGACGCACAATAACTGACGCATCCCTGCTGATATGCAGGGATGCACCAGTTATTGTAAATCTGCCCCTACATATTTCTTCTAGTATTTTTTCTTCATTATTGTATTTTGTGTTGTTAATGAATTGTTTATTGGGACCATTTTTTGCAATGTACTGCACCATATTTACAAGGCTGGCGTAAATATGGGACAGCGCAAAAATTAAGACCAGGGGGAACCTGGTCTTACCCAGGCGCAACAACGAAAAATTTTTAATTTCTCCTAATTTTTGCTGTTTCCATATGTGCTGCGTTGAGCAGCACACATGGAAACAGCAGAACGCCATTGACAGTTTATGTGCAGGCAGGTGTCCCTTCCTGCACATAAACAATCGATAAAAAAAAAATGTGTTTTGCTAATTCTATGTGTGCTGCATTAAGCAGCACATATAGAAATTACTTGAGCCCATTTAAAGATTGTTTATCGTGCAGAAAGGGACACCTTCCTGCACTTAAAAGGCCTTATTTATGAGGCCTGGCAATACTTTTGTGCCGCTGTTGAGTAACTTTTTGTGAGCACCGGCGGCTTAAAAATGTGTCATGTTCCACCCTATTTGCAAAGTGATGCATCTAAGCAGATGCATCACCTTGTAACACCCTGTGCTACATTATACCACCGTCAGGTATAATGTATGCAGGGTGGACATTCCCCCCGTAAAATGCCATGTAGAAATGTCATAGTGAACTCTATCAGATTTCACTGCGCCACTTCTAGGACGCCACTGCATCAAAATCTTACACCTGCCACACAGCAGGCGTAAGACTGACACAGGCATATTTAACATGGAACTTGCCCATGTGCAATGACACATTGCTGGCATTGTGCCACTTTTACGAGATACTCCAGCAATGCGTCATTACTGCACCTACAAATACATCAGAAATACTGACGTATCAGTAACTCCTTGCGACATGAAGCGCCGTACATCAAATTCGGGGCATTCTTCGTGTTGCAAGGAGAGCGCAGTGAAAACTGTTGCACCGCTTTTTTCATGCAGCAAGGCAACAGTTTACATAAATGAGGCTCAAACAATCTTCCCCTGCAACGCAGACACCCTTGCACTATGTTGCAAGCGTGCCTGTATTGCCGAGAGGAAGCTAAATTAAGCTCCGGCGCTGGTGGAAATGCAGGGCTACACCATATTGTGTTTCAAAAGTTGCGGAGCTGTGCACCATCACTTCATTGTAAATATGCCCCGCGGTGAACTGTGAGAGCGATGCTGAGGTGACGCTATATCATGTGACATCATATTCATCTTAAAATTTTGCAATCTCCAATTTCATTCTATTTTTTATTTTTTATTTTTAGTCTCATAACTAAGGCGCTTAGGGTCTCATTTATTATATTTTGATGCACAGCATTGCAGCAAGTCTTCCTGCTGTGAAGCCATACATCAAAATAAAAGGGCAGGAATGCGCTGTATCCACAAGATTCAGCACATTCCTGTCCTTCTCCCCTGCACCGTTGCACAAAGAGCAGTCATTCGTCAACATAGACACGCTTATGCTAGGGTGCATGGGTTCCTGCATAACAGGGATGATTTTTTTTGTGCAGGAAGGGAATGTAGCATGCATAGAAAGAGGGAAAACAAGAAGAAATGAAAATATTTCTCCTCGTTGCACCACTCCTACGCCTTACCTGCGGAGGCATAGGATTCTGACACATTCCCAGCTTTACAAAATGTTGTAAATCTGAGGATGTGTCAGGTTCCATGGATGTTGCTTGAGAACACCCTCAGCAACACCCATGGAACGCCTCGTTCAGGCAGAGTAATGTGTGAAAGGGGCCCATATTTACAAGACTATAAAAAGTCACACAGAGTAACTTTATGTGGCCTTGTACATATGGGCAAGTCCATTACGCTGCTTTTGCATGAAGAAAACGTGATGCACCAGCCCCTGTAATGAGGCTCTCAGAATGGAGTAGCCAAAGTGTACTTAATGGCACCCCAACCCAAATTAAATAAATAGCGTTTCATAAAATAACTTCTCTGGAGTAAAATGCAAACCATAAAGGTTTATTAAAATAATTGAAAAAATGTTAAAGAAGGTAAAAGAAAATAATCAATCAGGATGCATATTAAATCAATATAGGGAATTGGGATAAAGCTCAGTCAAATGCAGCAAAGAGAATGAGGTGAAGTCACGTTTCTGAGCAAAACTAATTTAGGTCAAAAGTATGAGACAAAGGCATGGGAAAATTAGACACATTCAATTCCAAAATGTATCAACGATTAGAAACATTCTCCATATAAGGCAATGCAAACTGCACAGACAGCTAAAGGGGAGCGAATGTAACTAAGATTTGACAACTAACAATACAGGATTATGCAATGTCGTACAATACCACCATCCTAGAACTATCCCCTAAATGAATATCAATATGCCCTGTACTGACTAAATGTCACGGATGTGAGAGTACATATGTAATTATATAAACCAATAACACGCTCAGGGCCCGATTAACAGAATGAATTTAAGACTCAATCCCAAACTTACTAATATTTTGGTATTCACAGAATGCACTTACTACTTTTGGCATTCACAGATGAACTTACTACTTTTGGTATTCACAGAAGTTAGGATTTTGTCTTAAGTTAGTCTTAATACAGACTTAAGACAGACTTAAGGCAAAATCATAACTTAAGTCTGTCTTAAGTTTGTATTAAGTCTGTCTTAAGTTTGTCTTAACTTCTGTGAATACCAAAAGTAGTAAATTCATTCTGTGAATACCAAAAGTAGTAAGTGCATTGTGTGAATGCCAAAAGTAGTAAGTGCATTCTGTGAATACCAAAATAGTAGTGAGTTTAGGATTGAGTCTTAAGTTCATTCTGTGAATCGGGCCCTCAATACCTGAATGGTTTTACTCATGGCCACGGGGGGCAAATGCAGGGGCCGCCATGGGTAGCCATAGATCTAGCTAAGCCACTGAAGTCTACTTCCTTCCAGGCTCATCAAGAGCAGCATGTCATCACAAAGCTTCAGTGCACATTTTATTGAGTGTGGTGTCAGCAGGAGAAATAAAAACACTGCTACATTGAAAGCAAAGATGGAGTCAGGACCTAGTTTACAAAGCACAAAGAAACAATTCTATAAAATACAGCATTTTTGTTTCAGTGTGGAATTGTTCATTATGCTGTGTAATGTTAATTTTATTAAATCAAAATTCACTCTTACAAAAGAAGGGTGGAGTAAAATCACTAGTTATGAGATGCCCCTGTGGAGCAGGAAGTTTGAGGCCCTATAGTCTGTGTGATATGACTGTCGGATAGTGTGTAGTATGTATGAAAAAACATTGCATTCGGCTGCTAAAGTGCAGTACTATAACCTGTATGAGATGACCATGGGGAGTCAGCTGCAAGGATACCGAATGATCTGGGAGGAAACCAGGAACGACACACTCCGGTAAGTATAAATCCAATATCTTTATCCAGAATAGGTTGACAGAAGTTAGTCCAGATGGTAAACATCCTTCTTAACGCGGTCAAAACACCGCAGTGCCATTGTGACGCGTCTTTTACAACGCAAGTCATTACCATGACTTGCGCTGGAGGGCGCTCTACACTAAGCAATAGTAGATTTACTATAGATTTACTACTGTAGATTTACTATTCCAACACCTTCCCTACTGTACGTAGTCTGGAGTTGGAATAGTAAATCTTACTGTTCCCAAGTCCAGCTCCCTCCCCAAAAGATGCGTTGTGATGTACCGCGATCATTTTTATCACGTTGTAACATCATACAACCGTTCAGATTGCAAATGCTGCAACCATCATACCCCACAATAAATATATACCTCCCCCCCCCGGATTGATAAGATGCTCCTCGCCCCCTTGCGATTCCACCAACCACCCGAGCATCATATGAAAATAGACCTGATCATGTGACACAGATCACGCTTGTAACTACTTCAAACAATAACACTTAATGGCTGTCAGAGCACAAGCATGACATGGGCATGCCGCGCTCGTGTGTACAGCACATCTCCTCCCTATATATATATATCACCCTCCAAGATTAAAAATGAACATCCCATATGCAGAAAATTTAAGGATGAAGAGAAACTGCAGTGAAGTGGATGCTCTAGGTGATGCTCAGAATGCCGTAACAGAGAGATTCCTGCAAAGAGGATGTAGGAAGGAGACATTGAAACAGGCAAAAGAAAAGGTCGATAACATTCAGAGAGAAGATTTATTAAACCAGATAAGGAAAAGACTAAAGTAAAGTTGAAACACCCTCAGGGTCAGATGAGGATGATCACGGGCTACTATGCCTACAAAGCGAGTAGGAGAGAGCTTGTACAGACATTGGTACCTTGTGAAGCAAGATCTAGTATTACAAGGGTAAGTTTCAAGAAGACCCATGATAACATTTAACAGAGAAAAATCAATGAGGGATGACTTATTTAAAACAAATCCGGAAATCAAAAAAGGAGGTGGGTGGTTGAAAGTGAGCCCTGGCTTCCACAGATGTTTCAAGTGCAAGGCATGTCGACATGGGAAAAATGAACAACAAGTGGTTTCACCCCTGTTGAATAGTTCTTGGAAAATAAGAAATCCCCTCAATTGTAAGAGTGATTTTGTTGTTTATGTTCTTAGGTGCTCTTGTCCAAAAATGTATATTGGTAGCACAATACATATGGTACATGTCCGTATTTTACAGAACTTAAGGCCAGGGCCATTAAAAACAATTATAAAAACTATGGGCCCGATTCACAGAACTAACTTAAGACAAAATCCTAAACTTACTACCATTTTCGTATTCACAGAAGGCACTTACTCATTTTGGTATTCACAGAAGACACTTACTCATTTCGGTATTCACAGAAGTTAGGAGTCCTAACTTTAGGACTCCTAAATGACTTCTGTGAATACTGAAAGTCTTAAAACTAGGAATTTTCTCAATTTAGTAGTAGTAAAGTTGAGAAGAATCCTAATTTTAAGACTTTTGGGGCCCGATTCACAGAGCTAACTTAAGACACAATCCTAAACTTACTACCATGTTGGTATTCACAGAAGGCACTTACTCATTTTGGTATTCACAGAAGGCACTTACTCATTTCGGTATTCACAGAAGTTAGGAGTTCTAACTTTAGGACTCCTAAATGCCTTCTGTGAATACCGAAAGTCTTAAAATCAGGATTGTTCTCATTTTAGTGGTAGTAAAGTTAGGACTCCTAACTTTAGGACTCCTTTATGCCTTCTGTGAATACCGAAAGTCTTAAAATTCGGATTCTTCTCAATTTAGTAGTAGTAAAGTTAGGACTTCTAACTTTAGGACTCCTAAATGCCTTCTGTAAATACCAAGAGCCCAATTCACAGAACTAACTTAAGACAAAATCCTAAACTTACTACCATTTTCGTATTCACAGAAGGCACTTACTCATTTTGGTATTCACAGAAGACACTTACTCATTTCGGTCTTTACAGAAGTTAGGAGTCCTAACTTTAGGACTCCTAAATACCTTCTGTGAATACCCAAAGTCTTAGAATTAGGATTTTTCTCAATTTAGTAGTAGTAAAGTTAGAACTACTACCTTTAGGACTCCTAAATGCCTTCTGTGAATACCGAAAGTCTTAAAGTTAGGATTTTTCTCAATTTAGTAGTAGTAAAGTTAGGACTCCTAACTTTAGTACTTCTAAATGCCTTCTGTGAATACCGAAAGTCTTAAAATTAGGATTTTTCTCAGTTTAGTAGTAGTAAAGTTGAACATTAGTGACAATGGTCTTACTTCATTCATCCACACACTATATGTTGCATCTCATACATGCACAATGCTACTTTACATTAATACCTGTTTTTGGCCGTGTGTCCATTCACAGCAATAGTGTCACTTAAAGTGACCATTGACATTTTAATATCCCTAAAAGGAATTCATAGCAAAATAACAAGTTGTGACACCTTAGGTGCTCCACCTACCAACACACATATGTGAAAACTGGCAGAAACACACACACCACGTGCATAACACAACCTAAGCAGTTGTCTGAACTGACTACCATTAAATAAGTAAGCAGTTGTGAAACAGGTAAACATGGTTTATCAAATAATCCCTCAGGCACCCCCAACACCCTCACATTGTTATGCTGGGAGCGACTCTCCACATCCCCAGCTGTTCTTCATGTGTGTCATTAGCTGATACACCTCCAACGCTTCGCTCAGGGTACTTGGGGGTACTTTGGCCAGTTCTTGTTCAATGTTGTGTACCTCATAAGTCAGCTTGTGATGATCTGTGTGCTCCTAGATGAAGTGAACAGAGATTTTGTCTATGTAGCCTTCAAAGGAAGTGCCCATTTGTTCGAGGGAGGGACCCACTGCGTGTACAGAGTCTAGTTTGGAGTCCAGGCTAACTACTGTCACCCACCCCGGCGGCCAGCAATCCCCAGCAGCTCAGTTCACTGACAAGGAGGAGTGACCAAATGCCGTCTGCAGGCGGGCCATCATTGCACCAGTCACCAAGGCACTATGTATGGCATCCAGTGCAGTGTAGCCAGTCGGCTTCTCTTTTCCAGTCAGGTGTATGCTAGCCAGGAATCTTCGTTTGGGTGGCACCAATGGAAATCCCCCAAGCACCCAAGAGCTCACTACCAGGGCATGAGGAACGGTGGCACCACACGGTCACCTCTTCCCATCTAACAGTGGTGACCAGATTCCGTGTTTCCCAGTACCCTAGTGAATGATGGCAGATCAAGCACCGTGTCCAAGGGCCTGAGCCTGAACTGACCCCTGTGCCCATTGAACCCGCCACCAACAACGACTAATATCAGTGACTAGAGCAAGTTAGTGGAGTCCCCCACCAGTCTAGGGCGGTGCCCTTGTGATGTAAGTCAGCCGCAGTGCAGGGATTGCTCAGGGCATGGTGTGCACCACCCACAGGCCCGACTGGACTCACAGGCCTCCTCCGCTCTGCGTCCCACCCAACCCAGGGTGGAGTATGCGAAGTGGTGCTCCGCGTAGTTCCACAGAGTTATAAAAAAACTCAGTAGAATTACGCTCAACCCTAGGCCCACTTAAAGTTTTCAAACATTTTTTAAAAAAATCCACTAACCTTCACTGCGGGCCGCCCTCCTCCTCGCCGTGGTGTCTCCTTCTTTCCGGCGTCCTCCTCCTCAAGTCCCCTTAGGTGTTACGCCTTGAGTGAACTGCGGCGAGAAGGAGGGCGGCCCGCAGAGAATGTAAGTGGTTTAAAAAAAATGTAAGTGCAGCTGGGCAGGATGAGGGGTGTATTCCGCTCCACCACGTAGTCGGAGTTTTGCCGCAACTCTGCATTCCCAGTCGAACGCGGAGTTGGTAAAACTCCGCTGGAGGGGCAAAGTACTCTGTCCTGAGGTTAGTCCCACCTTCTCCTCAACTGGATAGTGAAACCGGGGCTCAATCCGCCACGCGCTCTCTGAATCTGTGACTCACCCAACAGGAGCCTCAGCCAGGTGGAATTTCACAAGCCTGGGTACAGCCGTCGCCACCAAGTCCACTGGGGAACCTTCCAATGCAGGTGATGCGACATGGCCCAGCATCATCTGCTGCCCATTAGGATCTGCACCATTCATAGCATCTGTGAACCCCTGTGACGTACTTGCCTGTGTTCATGATTGCTTCTAGGACCAACAGCTCCTTAAGCACAACCCCTGTGCTTCTAGTTTTGTTTATTCGCCCGCTAATAAGGTCAGATGACTCGCTTTACTCAGATTCTGGTAAGTACAGTGATATTTTGTGTATCTGATTATTTTCCCTTCTAGTGCTTCCTTGTACCTGACTGTCTCGGCCTTTAGCGCTTCTCTGTGTTGTGTTGTGTTGTGGTGCAGTACCTCTTTCGCAGCCTTACCAGCAGGTTTCTGGCCAATGATGAAAGAATTTTGTTGAAGGGTCTTCGTCTTCTTCAAAAGCTGTGCACTGACTGGAGTGGCACTTCGACTCCTAATAGGCCAACCGATGATCTTCAACTTCAACTAAGGTGAGTGTGGTATACACGAGCAGTTTGCTGGACCTCTGCAAACTCTCTGGGAGAGCACTCTTGTTCTTCAGGTTACATATCCCCTATCTCGTTGCCAGTTTTAACATCCTCCTATGCCTGGGAGCTCAGTATTATGCGTCTTTATTCCTCCGAGTGTAACTTGTAACAGAATTTTAATTAATGTTATTAACCACACCCAAACACTTACGTCACAACACTCTGGAGTCTGTCAGGGACCAAAGGGGTCTCGTCATCTCTAACTCACAAGACACTGCAAACAGCACAATGTACAATACTGTCAGTCATTACTTTATGTGCCTGTGCAGTCAGCAGCACAATGTGCAGTACTTCCAGTTATTACAAGAAGCCCTTGTGGAGTCAGCTCTTTTCAAACAAAAAAGGGGACCCAACGGGTAAACTAGGACCATGGGTAATCACGTATGTATGAACAAGGGTCCTAGTAGTGAGAGAGCTGTTTCAGAAGAAGATGAATTTATAGACTAGAGTCAGTGCTATAATTTGAATCCGTGGACCCAGCCGGGTCAAGGATGTTTATTATAAAGTTGATATGGTATTCAGAACCAAAATATATGCAAACAAGTGATAGGGCACAGTCCTGTACCCATCATTCAAGGAGAAGACACAAATTGGGATCGATAGTGAAAAAATAAAAAGGAGGGAATAAAACGAGAAAGTAACAGGCAAAAGTGGAGGAGCCAATGTTGTGGCTTGCAATGGTTACATATTATAGCAGGCTCACAATCACAGTAACTACAATCAATATAACACAATGGTCACTTTTGTAAAACTGTGAATTTGTCGACGTTTCGATCCCCTGGAATCAGAAGGGAGCGGTTGGTTCCACGCAGTCAAGTGGTCACCTGGTTGGTCAATGTGCAAGTACAGCCGTATACTCAGTCGCTACCTAGCGCTGGTGAGAGAAGGACAGACGATTGAATTGCTGCTTCGACCCCAGGAGAGACCATCGCGTCACTCGCTCCTCGTGCACCAAAGTCTTGAAAGTGCCTCTCCCCACCGAGGGACACCTACACTATCACGAACGCGGATATATTCAAACGGCAACCTCGCAGGGGCCCCGCTTAACCCACAGACTCATCCCGAGCCCGAAGCAAACAAGTTCGGCTGTACTTGCACATTGACCAACCAGGTGACCACTTGACTGTGTGGAACCAACCCCTCCCTTCAGATTCCGAGACCTGCATACTGCGAGCAGTCACTCCGTGACCACCACTGGTGGAACAAAACACCAGGCAAATTAACACTCTAGTCCTGATGATGATCCCGGTTCATTAGGAGCCAGGGGATCGAAACGTCGACAAATTCACAGTTTTACAAAAGTGACCATTGTGTTATATTGATTGTAGTTACTGTGATTGTGAGCCTGCTATAATATGTAACCATTGCAAGCCACAACATTGGCTCCTCCACTTTTGCCTGTTACTTTCTCGTTTTATTCCCTCCTTTTTATTTTTTCACTATCGCTCCCAATTTGTGTCTTCTCCTTGAATGTTAGAGACAGGACTGTGCCCTATCACTTGTTTGTATATATTTTGGTTCTGAATACCATATCAACTTTATAATAAACATCCTTGACCCGGCTGGGTCCACGGATTCAAATTATAGTACTGACTCTAGTCTATAAATTCATCTTGTTCTGAAACAGCTCTCTCACTACTAGGACCCTTGTTCATATAGCTTGTGGAGTCAGCAGCACAAGATGCAGTACTGCAGGTCATTACTAGATGTCCCTGTAGAGTCATCAGCACAAGGTGCAGTACTGAAGATCATTACTAGATGTCCCTATATTGCCAACAGCACAAGGTGAAAGACCAAGTATTATTATCACATTATAATGCAACACGATTTATTGGCATCACTAAATATTTATGTATTACCCACGATTAGCTATTAACAATTTTTTGCTTGTATATTTTTATAGATAGACGCAGTCGGTGCATATTTTTCATGGCCTGTTTGTTGTGCAGAGGTTGGTTTGAGTATTGTATTTGTGGATTTTTCGTGGCCTGCTTCTTGCGCAGATTTTCAAAAAGTGACCCAGTGCGAAAAGCAAGCGATTTGGCTGTGCCGCACCAAGTTACTTTAAACGCACAGGGATGCAACATATTTACAAAACATTTTCACATCCCTGTGCTTCCCCGTGCGTTGGCGCACAAGCTGCGTCCATGTGCCGGCTCAGGCACCCTTGCACCATGTTCCAAGATTGCCTGCGTCGTGGGGAGATTGTTTTTGTTCAGGAAGGGTTCCCTTCCTGCACAAAAACAATCTGAAATGCAGTTTTGCAACTTCTGTGTGTGCTGCATTAGCACACATAGAAGTTGAAAAACGTCATTGTTTCAATGATTGTTTATGTACAGTAAGGGAGCCCTTCCTATACATAAACAATCATTAGAGGTGATTTCCTCTTTCTATGTGTTCTGCAAAATGCAGCACGCATAGAAAGAGGAAAAGAAAACGAGGAGAAATGAATACATTTCTCCTCGTTGCGCCTACCTACGCCTCTCCTGGGGAGGTGTAGCATTCACACGCATTTCCAAATTTCCAATTCCTCGTAAATCTGGAACTGTGTCTGGTTCCAAGGGTGTTACGTGGGAACAACCACAGCAGCACCCATGAAAAGCCCCTTTCACACAAAATGCTGCTTGCAATAATGGAGATATTTACAAGGACAGGAAAGTCACGCAGGGTGGCTCTTCCTGTCCTTGTAAATATGGAGCAGTAAAATGCGCCACCGGTACAAAACAAAACGTGACGCACAGGAGGTGCAAGGTGCTTGTACATCTGCCCCTGAATTTTGGGATTATTGCGCTAAGTATTTAGCCGCTCTTTCTGGATATCCATGTTGAGCCAGTAGCAGAGGTTCAATTTCATAACCAGTTACAAGCTGCGCCAGTGGGTGTAGAAGAGGATCATTGTAGCATCTTCCCCAGCCCTGGAGTATGCAAAATAAATTACGCCACACTTAGGGGCATCAGTTAAGCATAACTTTGGGGCATATTACCAACAACTAGCGATAATTTTTGTCTCTAACTTGTTTAGAGACAAAAATTATCGCCGCACATCGGCGATTTTTATCGCAGATAAACCTTGCTATTAGCAAGGTTTATCGCAAATGCGATAAAAAACGGCCGCAATGCATGAATATCGCTGAAAAGTCAGCGATATTCATGCATTATCGAGCAAATGCTCTTAGCCATGTTATCCACCTCCCATTGGATAACATGGTGAAGAACTGCTCAGGGCAGGTGTTAGCTTTTGGAGATATTCGCGCTTAGCACGAATATCTCCAAAAGTTGGTAATAGGAGATAGCGATGTTAGCGACTGTTTCCAGTCGCTAACATCTTGGCACGCCCACTTTGCATGTCATTAGTGATAAATATCACTGACATGCAAAGCGGGCCCAAGATGGTCGCTATCTCCTATTAGCTGTCACTAACTGGTGTTAGCGACAGCTTGGTAATAGGGAGATAATTTTATCTCCGCTTTCTTGGCTTTTAAAGCCAAAAAAGCGGAGATAAACCCCTTGATAATATACCCCTTTATTCTCCAGCATTCCTCTACCAAGTGACCATATCATACATTGTTCCTGTCCCAGAGTCTGCTTCACATAATTAGGGTCCTATTGCTCATCGTATTAATATACTACACCCCCCCCCTGAGTTATACAAACGTGACACTCATTAGTCCACTTACATCTCTTCATTGTGCAGCACACATAGAAACAGCAAATCGCCACGAATGTTTATGTGCAGGATGGTGTCCCTTCCTGCACATAAACAATCATATAAAAACTGACGATTTGCAACTTCTATGTCTACTGCACAATTCAGCAAACATAGGAGTTACTAATCACCATTACTGGTTGTTTTTGTGCAGGAAGGGATATCTTCCCGCACGTAAATAATCATTCCCTCAATGCAGGCACCCCTGCACTATGGTGCATCTCTGTGTTTTCAGAATGGCGGAGCGTAGTGTTAGCAATTTTAGCTTAACGCCTTGCTCGGCCATTCTATGGTAAATATGCCCCATAGTCACAACCCCAAACCCATTTTGTTTACTTTATTTTGAAGTTTTAAAATAGACCAGTCCTCGAAAAAGGTGGCGGAGCAGTGCACAGGGTGAAAGATACTTCACATACTTCTCATACTTCACATTCATGAGTTCAGAAAACTCATGAATTGATACGTAAAAAAGTATAAAAATCCAGCAGAACTATAAGTAGTAACTGAGAAGGTCTGTTTTCTTCTGCTAGAGCAGCCACCATGTATTTTGGATTAAAAGTATCAAAAAGAGATTAAAAGGTAGGAGAGAAAGGGCTTTTCAGCCAAAGATGTTTGCTTAGGAGGTGATCTTCAATGAGGTGCTTTAAGCGGGGCAGAAATGATGCCAGCCTTGTTTGCCTGTGGGGACATTCGACAGTGTAAGGTCATTGCCTGAGAAGGTTATGTCTTGTATGGTTTAAAAAAATAAAAATAAAATGTATTGTATGGTTTACTTCATGTACCTGGCAACCACTAGTTTGAGGAGTTTGAGAGACCCTTTGCTTCTGAGATGTTGAGAGTTGCCTGAGGTCCTTTTGTTTTTTGGAACATACGTAGGTGAGTTGGAGTTGATGATTTATGTGTCAGCCATGTTGTTTTGAAGGGGCATCTTGTTTCTAGGTGTATCTTCACTGCCCACTGCTAATCTCATCCCATAATGCTTTGCAGGGCCTTTGGTTGGGATTGTTTTTTTGCCAATGACTGTGCTTGGGGTGGTACTAAGAGGATGGGACCACCACAGAATCGTTCAATAAGATGTACTTTTTGTTTTCAAGGCATCTGCTTGGTACTCTCCCTTGGTTAGGGAGGATCCCAAAATCATCACCTCTCTCACTGCTTGCTAATTTTTAAGTTTCACTTATCTAAAAGTCCTATACGCTCTTCAGCCTATAAAGATAGTGATACTTATTTTATCATAAATGATGCTGTGCAGGATACCATTTGCAATTATTTCACAGTGTAGACAAGTACACAGTGTTATGTATCTATGCTACGCAGTACCATGTGTACTACGCGTAGTTCAAAGTATACTATGCGAAGCTACGTGTAGTGCTGCTACACAAACTACACCCAGGATTACTCAGGAGCAAGGTGCAAGAGAAGAAAAACAAGACCCGTCAGCTGGCTCAGAGGATTGTCGGTGGCCCTCCCGTTCCACTATAAACATTCGCTGCATGGGAGGAGAAGGTGCTTGGCATACTGCATCCAGAGAGTTTCACAGGAAGTGGAGGCTGGTAAGTAACAACAAATGTCTACCATCATACTGCTATGTACTGTCTTGCACAACTACAAAGCATACTTCCTAGGCCCAAATGCATTCATGTATACCACACACTCTCCAACACATGTCTCACAGATCCAACATTCACTCCCTCTGATTCATCCCAAAGGTAGCTAGCAACATTACCATGGGGGCATGTGTACAGGCAGCCAGCACTGCAACTCTCATCAGGCACCCCAGTCCCAAAGCTGAGCAGGCTGTAACACTCTATCCCACACCCACAACCATGTGGCAGCCATTACATTGCCCTCATCAAACTAACAGGTAGGTAGCCATTTTAACAGGAAGGGGGGGTTTCTCATATCAAATTTACAGGTAGGTAGCCATCTTAACAGGGAAGGGTGTTTGTGGGTGGATGCCTCCACTACAATTCCCACCAGGCCCCCTTGACCCAAAGCTCAGCAGTATGGAGCACTCCCCACACCCACAACCATTGCATTTTACTCATCATACTAACAAACTAACAGGTAGGTAGCCATCTTAACAGGGAAGGGTGTTTGTGGGTGGGAAGCCTGCACTACAACTCCCACCAGACCCCCTTTCCCACAGATCAGCAGAATGGAGCACCCCCCACAACCACATGGCAGCCATTGCATTTCACTCATCAAACAGGTGGTAGCAATCTTAACAGGGAGGGGTGTTTGTGGGAGGGAAGCCTGCACTCTAACTCCCATGACGCCCCCTTGTCCCAAAGCTCAGCAGGAGGGAGCACCCCCCACCCAGAAGCAAGGGGCAGCAATTACATTGCCCTCATCAAACTACCAGGTAGGTAGCCATCTTAACAGGGAAGGGGTTTGTACATAGGCAGCCAGCACTACAATTCCCACCAGGCACCCTTGTCCCACAGCTCAGCAGGATGAAACACTCCACACCCCTGGAACCATGTGGCAGACATTGCATTGCTCACCTTCACCTAACAGGTAGGTAGCCATCTTAACAGGGAAGGGTGTCTGTGGGTGGGAAGACTGCACCACACCTCCCACCAGGCCCCCTTGTCCCACAGCTCAGCAGTATGGAGCACTCCCCCCACACCCAGAAACATGTCAGTAATTCCCCTCAACTGTGTCACAGAACAGGTAGGTAGACAGCGCATGCACCCGGCCATTCCTCTCAAAAAGCTTGTAGCCATATGACCACACCAGCCCTCACATCCAACCCAACTTGGCATAGATCCAATAGCCACTTCCAGTGTGCAGACAGCTAAGCGTATGTAACTGTTACAGAAATTAAAGTTTGACTCACCAATTCACATGTTGAAGAAATTCAGGGTACAATCATGCACAGCACTGAATGATATCTGTAAGTACCATGGGGCAGAGCATCGATTCAAGGCCCAAATGAAAACAAAACAAGCATGGTTAGTTGTGAAGAGAAAGCAAAACACATGATATGACAGAGGAATGCATGAGATAACAATGGCTAGTACATGCTCAGAATGAACGTCTTACATGTAGTGTAAATAACAAAGACGCTTCACATAAAGTTGTTGTGCTGCTAGTCGTTAGATGACATGTCCTTGTAATCACACAATGTGTACGTGGAACTTGTTCTCTATTGACATGTCACACCATGGACAAGTAATATATGTACCTCCACATCATGTCATGATGCTCAGTACCGTGCTGCCATACAATGTGAGAACAATGCAAACTGTGTGGTGTATGACATGTAACAACCAAACATCTAAAACCAAGCTTGTGGGGTGCACTTCAATGACCATTTCATCACTGTCCAACAGGTGACCAAGAATTAACTGCTGTAGATGACAACACCAACCTGCAGAGCCGGAACATGGACTCTCGGATTCAAACTCCCTAAATTCCTCAGATGCGGACCCCAAACCTGGCCCATCAGGACAGCCAGGGTGCACCAGGACCCAGGCCCCTACCACCACCACCTCATCAACAAAAATTGCACTGACTCCTGCTGCAGGTACATACAAGTTAGGGGTTTCGCCCAAATCACCCTCATATACCTGAGCAAAAAAACATCAACAATGTATATCCAAAGAAAAAAGGTATAGAGGGACCAATCCAACATTTATTTTCATTCAGAGTACAGTTAATTACCCTAATGATCCCAATTCTTATATACAACAAACTCATTTCCACAATTCGAATTTATATACGTGTCATATGACGGGGCAGAGCACAATCTGATCAAAACAAAAATACATATATGAACCTCATATGTACAAGACATAGACAATCATTACAAATACATTTAAATCACATTCATATATATGATACACTACATATATACAATATATACAACATATACAACATATGTAAAGCATACACATATAGTACACAAAAAAAGTAATTCCCCTACTGAGAACAAAACAATCAGAATGTACACTCTTTAATCAGAGTAGTACACTCTAAGGTAGTCTCTATTGCGCCTGAGGGATAACACCTCAAAACGAATTATTTAATGGGCGCTTTCCTTATTCAAGACAACTCAAAATGATGGGACTCCTCTGAAAATGTCGACGCAGGCGTGGTCGCGTTTCAGCCAATGACTTTTCTGCTTCATCAGGACAGGGGGATCAGTATCTCTTGACTGAGTGAAGACTCTCTCCAAAAACTAGGCTAGCAGGAAAAATCCCGCAGCCACCCAGCTAATGTAGCCACTTAAATCCTTAAATATGCTGTGTCCAATGGCTCAAAAGAAGACCAACTGCACACTTGTCACGCTTTTCTAATAGCAGGGAATTAACTCTTGCAAAAAGGGGTCCCCGTTATGACCACTGAATCCTTAAGCGTTCCATCCGCTCGCGTCCAAACTGCAAGTCCCTGTGAGGCCTCCACCACCACCACCACTGCTGCCTGTAACACTCTCCCCGCCTCAGAGGATACCCACACTACCCCACAATCTGAGGAGGGCAGGGAGAGTCAGCGGGTGCATCGAGTGGTGACGCCACAGGTCTGGGACAGCAGGGCAGGTGGGACGGCAACTGGGTGACAAATTCAACAAGACACTGGGGCCGAAGCCCTGGCCAACATCGCCAGAGTCCTTGGGACATATGAACAAACCCAGGGACAAATGGGCCAGGTTCTGGAAGACGTGCGTGAGGTCCGCCTGCTGCTGAGGTCCATGGACTTGCATATGGGCCAAATTGTGGACCTCTTGGGCCAGCTTGTTGGTGTTCTGAGGGACAGGCGTGTGGCCCAAAGGACAGCTCAACCTCCCTCCAGTGGCCCATAGGAGGTGAGGCACACCACCTCACCTGCGGCCAAAGAAAGGAGTGAGCTGAAACAGGATGAGTCCTCAGACACTGCTGAGCCCTCAGCAGAGGCCCCCCCTGCCTAACGCTCAAGGGGCCGTCTGAGGAAAAGCACGGGAGGATCACCGGGCAAAGCATCAGCCAAACGCCAGTCAAAGAGCCAGCCATGATGGCACCTCTCTTCACATTGACATTGACTTTGTTGACTATCCTTACCCACACTGCCATATTGATGGCAGGCGTCTGTTGGACTGTGTCACCACATCAATGTGGTGACTACTCTATTGTCTTCTCTACCATCACTGACAACTCATTGATTCGCTTTGCACCTTTTTGTAAATAATCACTTCTCTGTCCCAAATAATCATTGTAAATAAACACTCTTTACACATCTATGTTTTTGTGTCAGCTCCATGTTTATCACAGGATGTACAATGTTGACTCTGATTCCAATGTACCGGAAGCACTGAGTGTTTTGAGACATTGAGAGGCTGAAGGGACCTAGAAAGACACAAGAGAACAACATTCACTTGTCAGGGGATGGCATCACAGCCATTACACAACACTTGTTATGAAGGTACTCAAACCTGCACACATTACAATGAGCAACAAGATCAACGTAGACATCATGTAGCTGTGCATAACTACCCTGTGCCAGAAACATTATCCCTCAGCACAGAGCCAACAACAGGGAGCAGTCAAAAAGCTCCCCGAGGCCTTTTCAACAACATCAAACACAGCAGACAATGGCACCGTTGTACAATGTCACTCACCTTCAAGGGAAGTAGCGGTTGATGAGCTGTTGACGCAGGTCGATACCTTCTTCCTCTCCACTATCCTCGTCACTGGACATGTGTTGGTTTGCAGGCGGGGGTATCTGCTCCTCATCATCGTCCAGGATCAGGGGGATCTCTTTGGGCAAGGCCAGGTTGTGGAGCATGCAGCATGCAACCACTATCTGACACGCCTTTTTGGGAGAGTACATCAGTGCACCTTTGGTCCTGTCTAGGCACTGAAATCGAGACTTCAGAAGACCAAAAGTACGCTCCACCACATGACGTGTCCTTCCATGGGCATGATTGTAGCGGACTTCACTCAGGGTCCTGGAATTCCTCAGTGAACTCAGCAACCAAGGCTGGTTGGGATATGCAGAGTCACCTAGGTGTGAGATACATAACTGGGCAGAGGACAGCATTTCACACATGCAGCACGCTACTTGACTCTGCGTACTCACCCACAATCCACGCACGCTCTGGATGCAGATTTGCCATCAGCTATGGTACGATGCTGTCATGCAGGATGTAGGAGTCATGGGCTGATCCCGGATATTTGGCACAGACATGGGAGATTATCAATCCGCCTGGCATACCACTGACACATTGATGGGATGGAAATGCTTCCTGTTCCTGTAGATGTGCTCACATGCCTGTGGTGGAACCAGGCCATCATTTGTGCAGTGAATGGCACCGACAACATTAGGGATGTGGCCAAGGTCAATAAATGTATCCCTTCACAGCTGCCAATTCGTGCCTCCTGGGGAAATGGATGTAGCTGTCCTTGTAGGTCATCATACCGGACAGGACATCACGGAGCTCCATGCTGAACATTGGTTGAGAAATCCCACCTGCGCTGGACACCGTGTACTGGAATGAACCAATTACAAAAAAATACAGGCCTGCCATCACCTCACACGTTGGTGTCAAAGCAATTGGATAGGTTCTGTGAGGCCTCAGATGTGGCTCTAACCAACCACATAGGTCGTGAAGGGTAGGTCTCTCCAAACAGAATTTAAATATGATGTCCACTCCTCATCCTCCATGTCCGCAAGCAATGTGAATAGACGATGCACATTTGGTCGTCTCTTAGGTTAGATGAAAGGGGACACATGCCAATTCAATTCCCCTATGAGATGTGTCCAACATCTTACATTTTGACTGACACAGCGCCAACAATGACTGGCCTGAAACTACAGCTACAGCATAAGTAACATGTAGGGACACCTTGATCTAAAGTACTTGTACACTTGTCCAGTATTTACACAGTGAGTACCCCCAAAACAGATTCAGACCATGCGAATGCCAAAAGGTACTTTCCAAAATCTTGTGTCACCAGCCCTGAGAGTAGTTGACACAGCACATGTGTGAAACAGCAACACTGCTGGCTTCTACTAGCTGCTGTACCTGCCACACCTTCTTGCGTAAGTCAGACAGGGCACACATTAACAACACAGTGTGTGCATAAAGATCAAGTATAAACATGAGCTCAGCAATCTTCACAGTGAAATAGGCACATTATGTAGCCAGACACATTAGTGTGTTGCTTAGCAATCTCACACATTGACATGTGTACATATTTGAGAGTCCATCACACAACAGATCTGTGTACATGCACAACAATATCATAAGTGACATGTGAGAGAGTACATGCCAATGCATGTAATCCTGAGCACTGACATGTCATGTGTAGTTATCAATGAGTTAAATGTCACAGGGGCGTAACACAGGCCCACGCAACCCCCGCAGTGCGGGGAGGCCCTCAAGCTCAAGGGGGCCCCCTCAGCGCTGCACTTCGGCCTGAGAGCTCCTAATAGAGGCCGGAGGGGGCCCCTCCACGTACCTGGCAGGGGGGCCCCCTCAATTATCATTACGCCACTGAAATGTCACACTAGCATTGAATGTAACTATCTAGTGGCAGGTTTCACAGTAAGTATCTACTGTTCAATGCTAAGAACTGACCATTACCATTGCTGCAGCATGATGTGTCCATAGGTGCCGTAAGCTGTATGTCTTGCTCACTCACAAACTGCATTGCAGATGTGAGCCTTCTTCACATTGCTTTCTGTGCTGGCATTTTGCATGTGTATGAGAGGGCCAGGTACTGTGTCCATCCTCATACTTGCATGCATTTAGGTATGTTTGTCTTATGCTAATGTACTACTTGTTATGTTGTATGGCCTCTGCTAAACATGAATGTATGATGTTTCAATGCATACATTTACAATGCATGCCTTTACAACGCAGTTTTTACATCGCAACATCCTTTACAACGCACTCCATTACATCACATGACACTACATAACAGTTTTAGAAACGACCTTTACAACGCATTCCATTACATCGCATTATACCTTTAAAACGCATACCATTACATTGTATTTAAGGTAAGTATTGGATAGCATAGGGGTAAAAATTGCTATTCTAACTATACCTCCTTTGAACTATGGACTGGCCACTGGCCTTGCTGTTTGCCACTTTGGATGCCCATTCCCTATGCAGGTTCACATGCACATGCACTATGGACTGGCCACTCTCCTTGCTGTTTGTCACTTTGGATGCCATTCCATGTGCAGGTTCTCATGCACAAGTGTACCTCCTTTGAACTATGGACTGGCCACTGGCCTTGCTCTTGTCTACTTTTGAGGACAGTATTGGTGATATGTAATAAAGACAGTTACTCCTGTTGTCTGCTTTGTCAGTGTCCTTGCTGAATAAAAGTGTTTTCTGTATGGGTATGGTTGCATGTGACAAATGCTCTGTATGCCAGGTTAACATTGCCAATTCCTTGTTTTACTTTTTCAGAGTTTGTCACTGGTGAAAAGCACTTGAGTTCTTCTTGACTCTGAGGTTTAAGAGTGCAATGATGGGTGTTTGTGATGATCTACTATTATCATACTCATCATATAGTCATGCTTGGTAAATTGTACACATGTCATGTTATGATGCTAAACCACAATAGAGGTGACTTCTATCCACAGGAATACTTGCGGGGTGGCCAGGGTCCATCATATCTGTGTGTTCTTTCTTGATGTGTGTACAGCAGTGTTGATGTGTGTTCATCTTGTGATGGCCTGTCTTCCTAGTCACATGGGTGCATTTGAATGTATGCACTTGAGTGGTCATAAAGTGGGAATGGGCTGATATTGTCAGTAGTGTTGATGTGTGTTTGCCCCTGCCATGCCAACTGCACACATGTATGAGCCAGGAGATGAGTGCCTGTGAGTTTCAATTGTCTGCCATGTGCTTCAGATTGTGGGCACATGTAGGAGTTGTAGGTTGTGCACTGTGCAGTGTGTTGGTGTGTCCTGGCACTCCTGGGGGACACCTTGTTGTTGCTGTCTGTTGTGAGTATGCAGAGTGTGTGACAGCCACATCTGTGTTGTGTTTTGTTGATCAGCCATGTGTCTTGTTACTGGTCGAGCTCACTGTGCAGACCTACTCAGCCACACTGACATTATTTGTGAGTTTTCTCATGCATTGCTGTCACTTGACCCATTTTTGGCTCCAGTATGGTATGTGGTATATGGAGTCATACAATCCCCTATATGTGCTTCTGATGCCTACACATTGTGAGTGACTCCTCTATGTGTTTGTGTACAGTAGACTCCTCACCTGTCCACTACTGACGTACACACCACTTCAATCTCATGTCTTCCACCCCTTGGCTTGCCAGTGTATGAGACTCCCCACCACTTAATTTGTTACACTATCCTTTGTGAGGCTGGAATGTGTACAAGACAAATGTGCTACTCAGGACAGTTTCCCAATTAGTTATGTGTTATTTTCTTAAACTGGTTTGCTGTCATGGTTGCTCATGTGCAGTGCAGATGTTGGGGCAGCACAGTCCTCTGGTCATGTTGTTTGCACCGGGGTGTCCCTAGGTTGTGCATCTGTGGGTGATCGCTACCCTGTATGTGGGTTTGCTGAGGTATTGCTACCCTTCCTGAGTGTGATGTTCGCTGTGTGATGTGATGATTTGTGTTGTGGGAGTGCATGGTGTGGCACTCAAATGTGTGTGCTACTGATTTGGTTGGTGTGCACACACTGCTTGGTGTGCATGCAGTGTTGTGAGAGTATGTTGCCTTGTACTTGCTTGTTGTGCATCCTCCTGATGTGCAGCTAAGTTAGCAATGTGATGGATTGGTATGTGCATCTGTTGTGTTTTTGTTGTGGGTGTATGCAGTGTTTGGCTTGGGTTGGCTCTTCCTACTGACAGCTGCTATGTGGGTGAGTTATGTTCTATTTGCATCACGTTGTGTGTGAGTACTTGTTGCTGTGTGATACATTCAGATGTATGTTGCAGGTGTAGCGTACATTACTTGTGTGTCTGTCACATGCAGCAAGGTGAATTCTTGTTAGTGGGCTTGTTTTGAGTGCACATTGGTTGTTTGTCCTCCTATTTTTGACAGGTCACTTGTCAGGATTGTGCATGTGCATGCTTGTGGTACACTATGGCACCTTGTTCATTTTATGAGTGGTGTGGTGTCTCTGTCTGTGTTAGCTGATTGTCCCATTGATCCTAGTTGGTGTTCATGATTGATTTTGAGGATGCACTTCTTGTTTGTGTTGAGGTATGGTGTCTGTGCATTTGTCCAGCGTGACAATGTTGTGTATTCCTGGTCTGTCTAGGGTCACATTGCCTTTCCACTGTTTGGCTGCCCATGTGTGGGCTTGTTGGACTTCTGTGGATGTTGTTTGTGAGCTTTGTCTATGGCTATTGTTTTTGTGTCAGCATTGGTTCAGGCATCCCTGTGTGTGAGTGTGATATTTGTGGATGCACCACAGGGAGTGTGATTGGGTGTCAGTGATCTCACAGGACATAATTTGCACCATTCTGAATGTTTCACACAGGTGTTGAGTGTTGCAAGTGGGTAGTGGGTAGGTGAGGGGCATGTGTGAAGGTCCTACTTGTGTTTGACAGTCAGAGAGTGTGACAATGAGCCGCGAGTGTTGTGCTGATGACATACACATGTCACGTAAGTTGACATAGATGTGTGACTGATCACTGTTTGACTTCAGACACTTCTTATCATTCCTGTGCCTATGCATGGCTTGCCTTGATGTCTCCCTGAGTTTTTGCACGGAGGTCACTTTGGTTTAAGTTCACTCACTGTGCCACCCGTGTCTGATTTGATGGCCTAAGGGTGGTGTGATATGTTACTTCTCTTGAATGTGATGTACACAAGATTTCTCGCTTGCTCCATGGCTTTCCAGCACTGTCCACTTCTCTTTTGGCTGGTTCATCTATTGTTCTCCATTGCTGCTGACCTATGGTATGAGTATGTGGCAGAGTGTCAGTGTGGGGTGTTTGTGAGTGACTTGACAGGCAATGTGAACAGTTCAGTGGATGTTCATATGCAGTGGGAGTCTTCATTTTGGAATTATACTCACTTTGTTTCACATGAATGGGAGGAGGGTGTGAGGAGAAGGGTTGTCCAGCCCCTTCTTCTGTGCAGGGTATGTTCACCCCTACCTTCCAAGACAGCAGGTTCACTTGTCCTTTGGTGTTTGAGGTGCAAGGTCTGCCTACACCTGGCAGATGAATTGTGCAGGGGGGGGCACAGGAGGAGCACACAGCATGTTCCCAAATGGGTGCGGGAAGCGTGGTGTGTGAAGGATGGAGCCCTGTAAATCTTTGTGGACTGCCCATGCCTGGCGCAGACCCTGCCTTTTACATTGTGTGCATGTTTTCCTGCGCCTTCACCGCTGCGGTGACGTGACCGGGAGATAGCAGTGATTTCGCAGTTGATGGGTGACCTGGATGCGGAGGGGTGATTTTCTGACAGGTAGGACATGTGTGGGTAGACTGAAGGCTATGTTCCTGTCCCCACCAGAGTGTCTGATGTGTACAGGAGCCGTATGTCAGCACATGAGTTGTGTGTTGTGGTTGTGTGTGGAGTTGTGTATTTGCGTACCTGCGGCGTTGTCTGCGATGGTGTATTATTTGCTGCTAGCGGATGAGGTACAGCAGCGAAAGGCTTAAAGAGCTGTATCCACTGTGGTCTGGACTGGGCGGAGGGGTCTGGTTTCGCGCTCCGCTGTCATGCTTCCACTGTCTCTTGGTGGGTGGATTCTCGGCTGCGGTGTGATGAGTTGTTTGGGGTACCGTGATTTGTATGGCGGACAGGATGTCATTCCGCATGGCGGTGGGTCTCTATTGGCTCCTTCCGCCACGTTGGCGGTCTAAAATTTCTAGCAGTTCACGTCGCTCCGCTGCAGATGGAAAATGGGCTATGTTTGCCCATTGTAATATGGTGGGCGCGAGGACTGCTGCTGGAGTGTGGAAAAGGTTATTTTCTGCCAGCACCGCGGTTGTGCCTCCACCAGCCATCCTACTGAGTCCCTAAGTCCTGATATAGCTGGCAGCAACATTTTCATTTTGTTGCTCGCAGCCAATTGGAGTGTGCGCTCTTGAGGAATTCTAACTTCTGCGGATGGTCCAAGGGAAAAATAGCTCCCTGGGCCAATCAGAAAGCTCCATTTTTAAATTGGCACTCCTGCAAGAGTCTTTTGGAACAATCCAGACCCCAGGTGTATAGATATGCAATTGTTTGTGACTCTTTATTTCTCAAAAACGACTCAAAAACTACAGAAGACACGCGCATGGGAGTAGCCAGAATAAATAAGTACCCCCCACATTGCACAGCATTCCAAATTGATATTCACAAGTAAGATAGGCCGGTTCTTCATAGGGGGCTTGTGAGGGTAGATACACCCCAAGAATGTTTTCAGATTTTTTTCTAAAGTGGGGTTAAAGGGTGCATTTTACAGCAAACGTTTAATAGAACTGGGACAAAAACACAGGCATTTCTTGAGGGGCACATTAGGTAATAATCTAAAATATAAGAATGTACTTTACTGAGGATTATCTTCCCTAGAGGTTTTGGGTGCTTCCATCAAAGATAAAAATGGTGTGAAACAGTGTTTCTAAAACAAAATTGCCCTGAGAAAATTGTTAAAAATCACACATTGGATTACATTTAAAATAGACCTATTTCCTCAGTGTTTAAATTATCTTCCTTCACTTGTACCTGCATGTCCTCTCACCATTCACAAATTGGCCTCCTTGTGTGTAGTGAAGTATCACAACCATGCCACCTCACTTCCATCAAGGTTAGTATTAAGGTCTCCTGCCTTCATTATATATTCTACCTTAAAGAGGCCGTCCAGTGTAGAGTAAAACTGTAGTTTTATTTACCCTATCACGCATCTCTAACAATCACTAAAAAATAGGCGTTCTAAAAGGTTGCCTTGCTTGATGACTTCAGGTGAGGTTTTGGTATATAATATGACATTTTTGTCCAGATTTTAATTGAATAAAATGACAATGCTGTCTCCCTACCATTCCTTCCATCACAGCGCACATGAGAAGGTTCTTTACTGTGTGAGTCTAGCAGTCAAGCCGTATGACCACAGTGCTGCAGAAAGCAATCACACATGTGGGTACCAGGTATGGATGGCATGAGATTACTGGTCTGTTCTCCCTCCTTGCAGACCAAATACAACAAAGTCACTTCTACAGATGGTCATGTCTGTCTGGGCCTCTGCATACACCACTGACTGCGGTTGAACCTAAGAGTAAATAGAGAAGGGAAGAGTGAATGAAAAAAGAGAAAGATGAAGAAGGATAAGGCAACAGAAAGATAAGGGTGGAGAAAACGATCAGGACAGAGCGGAGGGAGAGAGAGGGGAGTGCATGGAGGAGAAGATGGCAGAGAGAGCTCAAGCTTCCCCTTCCCAAGTTTAAGTCACAGTTTGAGTCCAGGTAATTTCTTTGCATTTTGGCCTTTGTAGTCCTGCTCATTCCATTATAAATTCGGCACTTTAAGTCCCAGAAAGGAAAGAAAAAACATGCACTAAGTAAGCTACTCACACATGAACCTGGGCACCATGAGAGCTCTGGAGATAGCCACAAAGAATAGAAGACAAAAAAGGTTACAGAAAGAGAGATGTGAGAGGGATACCATTCACTTAAACACAGAACAAGTGTTATGTGAAGTGCCCTTCATACAACAAGTAATAAAAATTATTTTTTATTGCGGTGCATCAACACCACACACTCATACCACCCAACTGTGATGCATGGGCACACCCACGCAAATTCATTCAACGGGTGTCCCACAGTTTTGTGACTCTCAAATATGTCTCACTCAATTGTGTTTATAACAAATATATAAGGGCACTTCACATAACACTTCACTTGTTTTGTGTTTTTTAATCATCCTACTGGTTCCTCTCCAAGAGTGAGCTCTATTACTTTTTCAACCGAGCATTAACTCGGTAAGGTGACATCTCCTTTACTTCTGGACTTAAGGGAGGGAGGGTGAGCACCAAGGGATCACAGTGTTGAGAGTCCTGAGAAAAGCCTGTATATTAATTCTGCCGGCTGAAACATGTCGACACTTTTGCAGCGTGGAGGGGTTGGCGTCTCATTATAAGCTCCCCAACCCAGCATTCACATTTTTTGTTTTAAATCCGGATAGGGTACCTAATATTAAAACTATGATAAGGACTCCCTGATACCAGTTTTATATCACTTTATCTGCACCTTTGTCTCACCTGTGATCTTACACTGTATGTTACATTGTCTTCCCCCTCCCTATTACTCCACCTCCAGTGTTGGGCTGGCATTGAGGTGTGTTAGCAGCCCTTTGACGAAGCATGACAAAGCTTGCTGTGTGTCAGGGCAGTTTTACTCATTTGGTGCCTTTCCCCTACACTCATCCTCCTTCACGGAGTGTTATTTTCCCTTCTTCTATTTGTGAGATTAAATTACTGAGCGGGAGGTCAAAGAGGGTTCTTTATCCTCTCACCCCTCATCTTCTTGTGTGTTTTTGGATACCATTCACTGACAACTGCAAACACCTGCTTGTATGTGAGCACTGAAATGAATTACGTAGCTAACGGGCATCCCTGGGATGCTATTCTTTTTACAGCAGGTTGAGTTGCTTCCACAAAATCCACAACCTGATAGCAAACTAAGCAAGCCCTGTGTCATATACTTGTCTCTAACGGATTCACCATTTGACAAACAGTAACAGAGCAAAATTAAGAGATCTAAATACAAAAAGATAGCGAAGAAATGCCCTCCAAAGTCTCGACTAAATATTTGGGGGCATATTACCAAGCAATAGCGATAATTATCGCTATTGCTTGGTTAGAGACAAAAATTTACCGCTGAGCTGCGGCGATTTTTATCGCAAATAAACCTTGGTATTACCAAGGTTTATCGCAAATGCGATAAAAATCGGCCGCAATGCATGAATATCGCTGAAAAGTCAGCGATATTCATGCATTACCGAGCTAATGCTCTTAGCCATGTTATCCCCTCCCATTGAATAACATGGCTAAGAACTGCTCAGGGCAGGTGTTAGCTTTTGGAGATATTTGCGCTTAGCGCGAATATCTCCATAAGTTGGTAATAGGAGATAGCGATGTTAGTGACTGTTTCCAGTCGCTAACATCTTGGCACGCCCACTTTGCATGTCATTAGTGATAAATATCACTGACATGCAAAGTGGGGCCCAAGATGGTCACTATCTCCTACTAGCTGTCGCTAACTGGTGTTAGCGACAGCTAGGTAATAGGGAGATAATTTTATCTCTGCTTTCTTGGCTTTTAAAGCCAAAAAAGCGGAGATAAACCCCCTTGATAATATGCCCCATAGTTCCTAGGTACAAGCACCTTTGGGGCAGCAAAGCTGGACAACAGCAAATGACATGTTCCGGAGATTCTGTTGGATATTGACACAGACAACAGCGGTTGCCACTAGAGGACACTTTTTTCCAGTGGGCTCTATAATCTTGTATGGGCAAAGTTAAGAGCCTGGCTCACATAACATTTTGTAGGGCTTGCCTTCCAAGACGTGCTTTTAAGTAGGGCTGACATGTAGTGCTTTCATGTAAGGTACTTAGGCCTTTTGCACCTAAGACTGATCTGATCCGTTCAAGATCTTGTTGCCTCGAGATGCTCTTACCACACTTTTCTAGCAGGATCTTTAAGCTATACTTTGTAAGTGGTATGTCTGAGAAGATCACAGCCCTGATTGTGCCCGGGCAAGCATTATTCACATTATGTTTGAGGTTGACGAGGTCTTTTTTGCATTCGATGTCCATTGCTGTGATGTAAAACTCCAAACGGATCAATGAACGCCTGGTCGTGTGAGGGAGCTTAAAGACTTTTCTGTACGCCATTATATATAGGCCCTCCATTTTTTTAGTCAACAGACCAGGGAAGGCAAGGTGGCCAGAGCTGAGTGTAGGAATTAGCTTGGCTTGGATAACTTATCGGATCCCCTCCCTTACAAGCTTGTGGTGTAGTTTGCACAAGCCATATGTTAACTTAGCTGCTTTTGTCTCCAGTGCTTTGACCTGCAGTGCTGGTCTGCAGGTATCTGTAAATTGCACTCCTAAGTAAGTGTACTTATTGGTCGTGCTTATCCTTAGAGGACCCAGCTGCCATGCCAGAATTTGTTTTTTTGGCTTGTGACCAAAGATCAACACTTTAGTCTTACATTCATTAACTGCGAGCTTGTTTTCAGTGTTGTATTTATATAGCACCCTTTTCATGCCAATTCTTGTATGGTCCAGCAAAACGAGACTGTCCACGTACTGCATAATTGGCAGTCTGAGGTGGCCCAATTTTGGAGGGAAGATGTTGGTTTTTAACAATGCTTCTCCCAAGTCAGCAGTATACAAATTAAACAGGGTAGGGGCAATCACGCAGCCCTGTTTTAGCCCCCTGTTTGTGAGAATCTTGGGAGTTTACTCGCACCCACGTGTCGGTGTAGAGTGCTAGGATAGCCGCCAGCAGTTTCCCTGGTATTCCCCACTCAGCCAATTTTGCCCACAGTATGTTTCGATCAACTCCATCAAAGGCGGCGCTGTAGTCCACAAAGCAAGGATATAATGGAGGAGTGGTGGGCCCGGTTGCCTTCGTTGCCAGATATGAAAGAGCAATGGCGTTGTTTATATTAGAAGAATTAGGCAGTAAGCCAGTCTAATAATGTGGGATTACTTGATTTTTCGAGATCCATGACTCTAGCTCTTTCAGGAGCATTTTTGCAAATGCCTTTCCTTCCACGTCCAGTAATACAATTAGTCTTAGTTCCCTGGATCAGCGGCATCCCCCTTTTTATGAATGGGATATAGGATGGAGCCTTTCCCAGAGTCCGGAACCACAGAAATGTTATAGGAATGGCTCAATCAATCAATCAATCAATCAAGACATTTATAGAGCGCACTACTCACCCGTAGGGTCTCAAGGCGCTTAGGGGGGGGGGGGGGGTGCCGTTACTGCTCGAACAGCCAGGTCTTGAGCTTCTTCCTAAAGGAGAGGTGGTCTTGGGTCAGGCGCAGGTCGGTCGGGAGGGAGTTCCAGGTCTTGGCGGCCAGGTAGGAGAAGGACCTTCCTCCTGTTGTCGCTCTTCGGATGCGGGGGACGGCGGCGAGGGCGTGGCTGGTCGATCTGAGGTGGCGTTTGGGAGCGTAGAAGTTGATTCGGTTGTTGAGGTAGCTCGGGCCTTGATCGTGTAGGGCTTTGTGTGCGTGGGTGAGGAGACGGAAGGTGATTCTTTTGTTGACGGGGAGCCAGTGCAGGTCTCTCAGGTGTCCGGAGATGTGGCTGTTTCGTGGGATGTCGAGGATGAGTCTGGCTGAGGCGTTCTGGATCCGCTGGAGTCTCTTCTGGAGCTTGGCGGTGGTTCCGGCGTAGAGGGCGTTGCCGTAGTCCAGTCGGCTGGTGACGAGGGCCTGGGTGACAGTCTTCCTGGTCTCGGTGGGGATCCACCAGAAGATCTTCCGTAGCATGCGCAGGATGTTGAAGCATGACGAGGAGACGGCGTTGACTTGTCTGGTCATGGAGAGGGAGGAGTCCAGGATGAAGCCCAGGTTGCGTGCGTGGTCCGTCGGTTTGGGTGCGGTGCCCAGGGTGGGGGGCCACCAGGAGTCGTCCCAGGCGGAGGGCGAGGAGCCCAGGATGAGGACCTCCGTCTTGTCTGAGTTCAGTTTCAGGCGGCTGGTCGTCATCCACTCGGCTACATCTTTTATCCCTTCGTGCAGGTTGGCTCTGGCGGCGGCGGGGTCGTTGGTCAGGGAGAGGATCAGCTGGGTGTCGTCGGCGTAGGAGATTATGTTGAGGTTGTGTTGGCGTGCGATGGCCGCGAGGGGGCTCATGTAGACGTTGAAGAGGGTGGGGCTCAGCGAGGATCCTTGAGGGACGCCGCAGATGACTTCGGTGGCCTCTGACTTGTACGGTGGTAGGCGGACTCTCTGTGTTCTTCCGTCGAGGAAGGAGGTGATCCATTCCAGTGCCTTCTCCTGGATTCCGATGTTGCCGAGGCGCTGCACTAGGGTGCGGTGGCAGACAGTGTCGAATGCCGCGGAGAGGTCCAGGAGGATGAGGGCCGCTGTTTCTCCATTGTCCATCAGGGCTCGGATGTCATCGGTGGCAGCGATGAGGGCGGTCTCGGTGCTGTGGTTGGCTCGGAAGCCAGACTGTGAGGGGTCGAGGGATCCATTCGTCTCGAGGAAGGCGGCCAGCTGTTTGTTGACGGTCTTTTCGATGACTTTGGCCGGGAACGGGAGGAGCGAGATGGGACGGTAGTTCTTGAGTTCGGTGGGGTCCGCTGTAGGTTTCTTGAGTAGAGCGCTGAGTTCGGCGTGCTTCCAGCTCTCAGGGAAGGTGGCGGTGTCGAAGGAGGTGTTGATAATGTCCCGCAGGTGGGGTGCGATGATAACGTCGGCCTTGTTGAAGACGTGGTAAGGGCAGGGGTCGGTCGGAGATCCGGAGTGGACGGAGTTCATTGTGCGGACGGTGTCTTCGGTGCTGATCGGAGTCCAGGCGCGGAGGGTGGTGGTGGGTGGCGTTGCTGCGGTTGTGGCGTGCGTCGGTTGGGTGCTGAAGCTGTTGTGTATGTCCGCGATCTTGTTGTGGAAGTAGGAGGCGAGGGAGTTGCAGAGGTCTTGCGATGGGGTGATGTCGTTGTTTCCGGCGTTGGGGTTGGAGAGCTCTTCACGATGTTGAAGAGTTCCTTGCAGTTGTGTGCGTTGTTGTCCAGCCGGTCCTTGTATGCATTTTTCTTGGTGGCGCGGATCAGTTGGTGGTGTTTCCGGGTAGCGAGCTTGAGGGTGGTCATGTTGTCCATTGTTGGTTCCCTTCTCCATACTTTCTCGAGGGCTCGGCAGTTCTTCTTGGAGCTCTTGAGTTCGTCGGTGAACCATGGGGCTTTTCTGCTGCCGGGTCTGCTGGGCGGGGTCCTCAGGGGGGCGAGTACGTCCGCGCAGTTGCTGATCCACTTCGTGAGGTTGTCGGCGGCCTGGCTGGGGTTCGCTGAGCCGGCAGGAGGGTGCTGGCTCAGGGAAGCGGTGAGCTGCTCGGCTGTGATCTTGTTCCAGCTTCTTCGGGCAGCCTGTTGCTGGTGGTGGTGGATCGTCGTTCTTTTGAAGGTGAAGTGGACACAGCTGTGGTCCGTCCAGTGGAGTCCTGTTGCGTGGCTGAAGGCGATGTCTTTGCTGGATGAGAAGACGGCGTCGAGTGTGTGTCCGGCGAGGTGGGTGGGGGTAGACACCAGCTGCTTGAGTCCGAGGTTGGCGAGGTTGTCGAGCAGGGTGATGGTGTTCCGGTAGCTGTTGTTCTCCAAGTGGAAGTTGAGGTCCCCCAGGAGGATGTAGTCGGCGGAGGGGAGGGCATGCGGCCTGATGAAGTCGGCGATGTCCTCGCTGAATCGTGTGCGTGGTCCCGGGGGTCGGTAGATCAGGGTGCCTCTGAGGGTGGTCTTCGGGTCGGTGTGGATCTGGAAGTGCAGGTGTTCGGCGGTGGTTAGGGTGTCGTCGGTGTTGGTCGTGATGCGGATGGTGTCCCTGTGGATGATGGCGATGCCTCCTCCCGTCTGGTTGGCGGTGCGGTCCCTTCGGGTGATCTTGTAGCCCTCTGGGATGGCGATGGCGATGTCGGGCGCTGAGGAGGCGTTCATCCAGGTCTCCGTGAGGAAGGCGATGTCAGGGGCTGTGGTGTCGAGGAGGTTCCAGAGTTCGATGGCGTGTCTGTGGACGGAGCGGGTGTTGAGCAGGATGCACTTGAGGTGGTTGCTGCTGGTGGTCGGCTTGGCGGGTGCTGGTGCAGGGTAGGTCCGGGTGCAGGTGAACTTGCAGGCGTGGCAGCTGAAGGGTCCGTGGGTGTGCTTCGGGGTGGCTCGGTGACATCCCGGGATGCCGCCGGTGTTGAGTGCGAGGAGTTCGGCGGCGTTGAAGGTCAGACGGGTCATCTTCCGTCGGTGGGGGCCAGGGGTCCTGGCACTGGGCGCGGTCCAGGCGCGGACGGGCGCAGACGGGCTTACCTTTGGCGCGCAAACGGCGCGCCCGCTGCGCGTCAACGCTGCGCGTTCGCACGGTCGCCATATAAGGTTTGAATATGGGGTGCCCGGTATTCACAGTCTTCCTTAAAGATATAACCAGGAAACCCATTGGGCCCTGGGGCCCCATACTTCCTGATGCCCTGGAGGATAGTTAGTGTTTCCCTTTTTGTTAGATAGAAATTGTCCACATTGCTCTCTTCATGTTGGAGGTCTTTGGGAGTGCTTATCATGGATGCTTTCTCATCGACGTATAGGTTGGTGGCATGAGCAGCCCATTTGTTGGCAGGGACAGCATTGTTGGAGTGATGGACACCATTTAGGTCATTAACATAGCTCCAGAATTCCTTGCACTTATTGGGAGCTAGTAATGTGTAGATGTGTCTCAATTTTTCCTCTATGTTAGTTTGTTTCAGTTGCCACACAATTTTTGTGTGTGTTTTCTTTGCTGTCTTCAAATGTTTTCCTGTTTGAATGGACTTTTCCTTCCTATGCTTTAATTCTGCCAAACGGCATCTCTATTTACTCTGAATGAGGATTTGGTTGTCCGTATGATTAAGTTATAATTGGATTGCTTTCCTGTGATCAAAGCATTGAATAGCGAGGTCATAGTTTTGGCCCAGCTGCTCCGTGGGCTGTTTATGCCTGTGTTCTGCTTCCATTGGATATACTTTTGCCAGGCTTATAGGCCCCCGTTTGATGCGTTTAATTGAGACTAGTTCGTTATCTAAGCTGAGCATGCTACCTACAGTTCGGTGTTCCTCATGCATCATGCTGCTAGTGTTGACCAAAACAGTGATTGGTTGATGATCGCTTCCGGGTGTGGGCAGTACCTTGTACTCTACACATCTCCTCAGTAGGTTCTTACTCATGAAAATGTAGTCCACTGTGGAGATGTTTTTAAATGTAGGTTGTGGAGTCGTTTTCAGCTGGCATGCGTAATTCGCAGACCCCAGATTGAATTTGTTAATACAGGCTTCCATAAGTGTGCGACTGTGGTCTTCGTGATTTTGTTCCGGGCCACATAAATCTCTTAGAGTCCCCGGCTATGATGCATTCATGTTCAGGGTTCTCGTGGATGTATTCTCTAATTATCCTAATGATCCTTCTGATGTTTGTGTTTTTGATCTTTTTATTTTGATTGACATATAGATTGATTATTCCAACTTTGAACGGAGTACCCTCTGCTCTAAACCCATTTATTGTTATAATCTGGACATCAGATGCATGCGTGGGCCAGTCCTCGATATGTAGTTGCAGGTTTAATTTTGCAAATATCGAGATCCCACCACTTGGTCTTCCGAAGATGTTTTTTTTACTTGCCATCTCATGGATTGCCTGGTAGCCTTTGATGTAGTTCACTGATTCCATCCAAGTTTCCTGTAGGCATAAGATGTCTCCAGTCATCAATGATTTCATTGCTTCATTATTGGTCGTGTTTGACTTTAACCCTGCCACGTTCCAGATAATTAGCCTAAACATGGGATAAACAGCTAGATTCATGAAGCCAAATTGCGATCGCAATAGCTGCGAATTAGCAATTGCGATCGCAATTTGAATAAAAGGAATTCATGATAGTGAAATCTCAAAAAAAGCGAATTCGCTAAAGAAAAATTGCGAGTTCGCAAATAAATTCGCAGATTCCTGGAAGAAGCCCATTAGCGAATCGGAAATTGCGAGAAACCATGGAATCTGCGAATTAGTTTGTGAAATCGCAAAACAATCGCAATCGCTATTCAAGAAAAATCGCGAATTGCGAAAAATCCGAAAATCGCTCTTTGCGACGCGCAATTTAAGGAGAACCCAAACCAGGTGGTAACCAGTAAGGAAAAAAAAAATTCAAAAACACTTTAACAAACTACCAACGGGAAACATCCTTTACAACGCAACTTTTTCCACGCAGTGCCTTTACGACGCAACTTTTACAACGCAAACCATTACAACGCATTGCGCTGGGGGGCGCTCTAGGATAGGGAATACGTTTAATTTACTATCCAACACCTTCCCTAGTGTCCACTGGGACTGGAGTTGGAATAGTAAATTAAACTATTCACTATCCAGCACCCCAAAGCGCTATGCGTTGTAAAGGTTTTCGTTGTAAAAACTGCGTTGTAAAGGCATGCGTGGTAAAAGCATGCTTTGTAATGTCATACATCCACTAGCAACAGGTGCAGGCCTGACCAAACACACTTAAGGATATGCAGCTGGAGCATGAGGACTCTCACAATGCCAGGACTCTACATGGTGGTCTGGCGGCGAAGGCTACAGCGAGCAGCACGGAACAGACGTAGGATCCAGGAGCGGATATTCCGCCAGCGGGTCACCCTTCTGGGCCAAACCAGGGAGCAAATTTACGCTAAGTACCGCCTGAATGGGGCAATGATCATCAAGCTGATCTGGGACCTAGATCCCCTGATTCAGCACCCAACAAGCAGGACCAATGCCGTGCCCACACATGTCCAGGTATTGTGCAGCCTGCACCTTCTGGCCTCTGGAAGCTTCCAGGGGATAGTCGCTGTTGCAGGGGGGATATCCCAGCCCACCATGTCCCGCTGCCTAAGGAGTTTCCTGGAGGCTATGCTGACCCGGCTACACCACTACATCTCATTCCCCACCAGCCAACAGGACTTGAATGAGACCAAGCTTCAATTTTACAACGTTGCACAATTTCCACATTGTAGGAGAGTAGGGTCTGCTATCCTATGGTCACCCCAATTTTTGCTTTTTGCTTCACTGGTTTTCAAATTAATGTGGCTGTGGGCCTGCTAATCAGACCCACAGCCTGCTGTTCTCTCTCTAAATTCACAGACATGTACTATAGGTACATCACCAATTGGTACTGGACACCTTGTCAGCCCCTGTACCATGCACTATAGGTGCTCAGGGCATAGGTGCATCCAAGGCCTACCAGGGGCTGCAGCATATCTTTTGCCACCCCTGGCTGTTACTTAAATCGATACAACTGGCTGTTCACACAGCTGTGGCAAGGTGGTGTAATCACCCCTTGCTTAGATATAGTATACCTATATCCAAACCTATATCTGGACACATATATACCTATATGTCACTCCTATGGCAGGCCTTAACAATCCTGGAGGCAGAGTGCTTGGTTTTATGTGAGATGGTTCTCTAGCATGAGCTGAGCCTGTCTGCAGAGGTCGGAACCATTTCCGTGCAGCTGTTCTAGTGATACTGCCATACCATATACTCTTAAGTGCATTATAATCCTCGCGGTTATTGCTAACGTTGGTTTGGCTTTATTAAAACATGTCGTGTTTGGTGTCATACACTTTGGAATACTACCCCCTTGCCAGTTCTGGCGACGGGGGTAGCATTCCACCCTTCTAGAGGGTGAAGACATGTTACTTTACTGAAAAGGCGGTTAATCCTAACCAGAGCCCCAGCATCACAAAATGGACGCTGCTGCCACAGACACGAGTCTGGCCTCCTGCTGCTGACCGAAATTCGGCAGAGGACGCTTGATAAAAGGATCTCCTGTCACAGGGAGGTGTCACACCACCCCAGACAGGAGATAGTGGATTGTAGCAGGGAGGGTTGAAAGAAACTAGACACTGCCTGGGGCACACAAGGTGTCCCTGGGCAGATTCCAGTCAAACCGGTTCTGGGGCCATCCTGCCCCAGTCCTGGCGGCAAACTGGACAAAGGAAAGGGGTGTAACCACCCCCTTCCCAGGTCCCACCCATAGGAGTGACCTAGCAGGTAATCCAGCCCCCAGATTTGGAATGTAGGTGGGAGCAGTGCCAATGCACATCAGATTATCCTGACTGAAGCTTATGAAATGAAACTCTGGAGCCTTCGACATCCTACTCGACGTAGAAGACTGGAGAATCTCCTTTCTGGTCAAGGAGTGACCACCCTGTGCAAACAGGCACCATCCAGCGCCTCGACATTTGCTTTGTTGCAGTTCCCGCCAGAACTCGAGCAACAGAGATCAACAAGACCCAGCGTGCCTGCCTTCTAACAGCCCGATCCACAGTCCCTGCAAAGCTGAGACCCGTGGAGGCGACCTGAAGCGTGGGAGCGGCCATCTTGGAGGAACAACAAAGCGCTGACCGTGCAGCTCCCGAGGATCCCTTGAAGCTGTGCATTGAAGTTTGAGAAGCTCCAGCCCCGAGCAGCTTTTTCACCAAAGCTCACTCCTCCACACTTGACGAGTACTGCATGGGGCCCTTTTGCATTTTCCTGCTCGACGCGTTGGTCCGGTCGCTTGCCCGTTTGCTAGTGGCCCCAGAACCGTTGAACCTAAGAATTTACACAGCTGGTCTGGTTGCTCCAGACGGGTCCTCGCTCCCCTGAAAATGAGCACCCGCTCTGACCTTGCTGGTCCGAGTGTTAAGCCATCTTCGAATCCTGCGTGGGTTGCCTTTGCCAAGGTTTGTTGACTCCGATCCGGAAGATGACACCGCCAACAGCGAGAGCCTTTGTGGGACAGCTCATGATTCACTCCAGGACATCCTCGGTGCCCCAGAGTCCACGTGGCAGTGGAGACAAGGCTCCCGACATCAACCTGATTGCGCCCGACATCGCCTGGTTCCTTCCTGGTTCCTTCCTGGTCACTGGCTAGTGACCCAGACTCTGTCCCCTCTGCTTTCAGGTACCCATCAACTTCGATCCACCCTTGGATTGCACCGAACACTTCTCTTCTGGACGCCTGCAGCATCTTCATCTCCAGGCACCCTAGATCTTCGTGATGAAACCCGACACATCTTCGCACCTGTGCACCCGCTTCCTGTGGGTGAGGTAACTCTTGAACACCAGTGCTCCTGTAGTGGTTAACACCTCTAGTGTCTAAGTCTAAAGTTTTGTCCTTCTAGTCCAGTCGGAAGACTCTTAAAACTGTAACTCGATAACTTTTACGCACCATTGACTTTGCATTGGTGCATGCGTGTGCTTTCTGCACTGCACCCGAATCCCGCGGGCTACTCCCGTCCTAACTGCTGTTAGTCGAGTGTAGTCCAAGCGATTCCCAAGGCCCTAGGCCTTACCCCCGATCGATTAGTGATTGTTATACCACTTTATTGATATATGGTTTGAGTGGCCACCGGCCTCATCCATAAACGTGCAACTTGTATATGTTATATTGTGCTTTTGTTTAAACGCTTGTGCTTCATTGCTTATAAAGAGTAGTTGGGATTATTCTGAGAATAAATACATATATTTTTATAATATATAACTTGTGTGGCGTCCTTTCGTTAAGCCTTTAGGCTGCTTAGTCCATGCTACCTCTAGGATAGCTTGTCTTTAAGGTTGACTTACAACCACCACCATAAGGGATTGTTTGGACTGATACAAGGTGCCCACAGAACTGTGGACATCATACATCAGGCCAACTTCTCACACACATGTAATAGGATGCATTGACTGTAACCACATCCACATCTGCCCACCAGCACAAACGGAATACATGTACCGCAACCGCAAGTCCTACCACTCCCTCAATATCCAGATGGTGTGCAATGCTAAGACAATTATCACGGACATAGTGGCACAGTACCCGGGGAGCACACATGACTCCTTCATATTCCGGACCAGCGGCATCCACACACGACTGGCCAGGGGAGACTTTGGGGAAGGACACCTACTAGGTAAGTACACATGCCCCAAAATAGTACACTGTGATCATGTAGCTGTGCAGAACAGTCACTCACCCTCTGCTCCTTTTTTCATTCAGGTGACAGCGGCTACGCTCTCCGTGAGTACCTCCTCACCCCATACCTCAACCCTGCAACACCACAGCAACGGCGTTACAATGCTGCACACATATGCACAAGAAATTGCATTGAGAGGACATTTGGCCTTTTGAAAAGCAGATTCCGCATACTTCACAAGACTGGTGGGGCCATCAAATACGAGCCTGAGGTCTGCTGCCGCATCGTGGCTGTGTGTGCTATCCTCCACAACATTGCTACCAAGCGCAGGATACCTGTAGAGATCTCTGGCAGTGAGTCGGAAGGGGACAACCGACCACTTGCACATGTGCGTCATGCACGCGGGGAGAATCCTGCAGAAGGACACAGGCGCCGTAACCAAATCAGCATGAACTGTTTCTAGTGCACCCACTCCCCACACCCAAGACTTCACTCATGCATGACAATAGTAAAAATGACATGAGTCAGATTAAGTTTAACAGTATATTTCTTGGGTTTTTTTGCACAATAAAGTGGGAATTCCCCAAACTGTAACATGATTGGCATATTGCGTCATATGTCCCATGTTCTTGAGGAGGGCATGCTTGTAGCAGCAGCATGGCCCTTCATGGTACCAATCAAATGTTCAATGCCGCCTCTGGGCAGATGCTCCCAATCTTCTTTCCACCTCCTCCTCCTGATTTTGCCGTGAGGCAGCAGAGGGCCTGGTGCTGCGGCGGGGTGCTACCACCAGTTAGCCTCACTAGTGTCGTCCCGTCCCCCCGGCTGGCCATGGCCAGTTGCCTGCATGCCCTGAACTGCAGTTGTCACTTGCTCCAGAGCTCTCCCGACGTCCTGACAGCACTGGACCATTTGCGCCTGCATGGCCAAGGAGCGTCATGACAGCTGGGAGGTCGCATTGCCAATGAGATAATTTGACCGCGTGTATGCAGACAGGCGGGTCAGCAGCTGCCGGTGTCTGCGCCGGTTGATGTCCCGCTGGCTACACATGGCCTGGGTGTTGGCCTCCACAGCAGCGGTCATCCTCTCCATACGGTCAGTCAGCTGACCAACATTCCTAGAGGTCTTGTTGAGCTGGAGAAGTATAGCAGCTAGATGACGGGCTTGTGTCTGGTGGACGTGGAGCATATGGCGCTCAATAGAGAGCCCAGGTGCCCGCACGTTCACCCCCCTGTCAGCGCGTGATGTGGTATTGCGCGGCGGGTTTGTCTCCGTGCTGCTGCTGGTGTTGTCAGCCCCACTGGTGTTTGAGTCACTCGCTGTGGTACTGCTGCGCCTGTTGGCGCAGAGGAGGCACTGTCCACAGGGGCAGGTGGTGTTATGACCGCTGGTGCTTGCCCTGATGGTCCTGGCTGTGGGGATGGTTTCACGTCTCTGTCAGTGTCCTCTGTGACTTCTTCAATTTGCAGGGCATCGCTGTCCGTACTGGGTACTTCAGCGCCACCTGTGATGTAAAGTGGGCGTTGATTAGTGACATGTTACCTACACATTGGAGCTTCCTACATGCATGCAGGCTACCATTCCCTGACTCGCTGCAGGATTGCCTCTCATTGAACAGGTCTGGCTGTATGGGGCTAGATGGTAATTGTGGTCAGACTACATGTCCCACAATGCAATAGGGCGTTTGTTGGCTGCATGACTGGGGTTTGTAATGGGATGATCTGGGGTCATGGCCATTGTTAGGGGACAGGGTCGCAGTCGCATGGCACTTACCTTGTGTATCTTGGGTGGGTCGGGAGGAGTCCAGCTGGATTACCCCCACGCATGCCTGCGGGTTCAGGGTGTCCTCTACTCGGTCCTCAAGGGGGGGTGTTGGGTGGGACAGTGGGCTCCCCTCCTCCTGTCGCAACACGCTCCCCCAGCCTCTCTGCGATCTTCTCCTTGGCCCGCCCTCTGAGGTCGTACCAGCGTTTTTTCAAGTCATCCACAGAGCGCTGGGTAACCCCCACGGAATTCACTTTTGCGCAGATGCGCACCCAAATCCTCCTTTTGTCGGCCTCAGGCACCCTTCTCGAGTCCTTCCCGAAGAGGCGGTTGTGGTCCTGGGACACTCCCTCTATCAGATGTTCTAACTCTTGTTCTGAAAATTTAATTTTCCGTTTTTCTTCCTGTGGAAGTTTCACCTGCAGCTTCCTGTGACATGTTGTGCACTGGGGTGTCCCCTGGATTTCACCTGTAGGTACTCTGGAGGGAGCTCTGGCAATGCTGCTTCCACTTCAGGCTCACAATGCTGAATGAGGGTGGAACCTGCCTACTTCCTGGTTGTGATGTCATCACTGTGCTCAGAATGCGACTTCCCGTTTTTGCGATCTCGCAATGAGCGAGATCGCAATTTGCGATTTCGCTAATTGCGAGATCGCTATTTCAACAAGGGTATCGGCCGAATCTGCGATTTTTATGTGATTTTCGGAAACTCGCAATCGGCGATTGCGGCCGATTGCGAATCGCTTTTTTTAGTCGCATTTTTTCATGAATGCCACTCTGCGATTTCTAAATTGCGATTCGCTTTTTCTCGCAATTTAGGAATCGCAGATTTTGACATTGATGAATCTATCACCTAGATTCATCAAAGTCCCGTTTTGCGAGTCTGTATTAGCGATTATTAACTAAGCCAAGCCCAATCTTCCTGTTTGTCAACCTGGGAGATGCTCAGTTCCTTACAATGTCTAAAGGAGGTACCTTTGTGTATCTCAATCTTAAGGTCATTGTTAAATAATAGACTTGCATTTGTCTTGGTGCCCCTTAGTGTACTACACTGTGTACGAAGCACTGTTTGATTTATTGATCTCTGAAGTAGCACTTGTGGGTTCTTTTCCGTTGGACACCTATCTATTCGGATGCCCCATTCCTTAAGTGTGTCTGTTTCTGCCATTATATTTTGGATATCTTGTGTATTGAGCCATTTTGTTAGGGCTGATTCCTTGTTTCCAGCCCAAGTGTATTTTTTAAAGTGGACCGCTACGAGTTGGGCAGAAGTTAGATAAGCCAATGAGGGTATGCTTGTCAGAAAGTACAAAATATTGGAACTATTTAGAATATCACCCGAGCCCCTTGTTTCAAATTCGGGGGTAAATATCAGCATGGACTCTATTTCTGCCCATGGGTCAGAAGCTACGATGTTTTCCTTACCCTCGTATCTTGGCCCGGAAGACGTTTGCGCTATGGGCATTGTTTGACCGCTATACCGACTGAGGGCAGCGTTTGCTTCCTTTTCTAAGTTAATATTGGGAAAGCATGGCTACTCATGCATCTGACTCTTTGGACCAGATACAGAGGTCTTTCTTGCATGTATAGTCTTTGCTGTTTGCATGTGGAGAGAGCTTGTTGTTTTTTGAGCATTGCACTGGCATTCCGTATGAAATTGTTGGGTTTTTGCTACACCAGATTCCTTCTTAGTTGCAAATGTCATTAGCTCAGTTTTCTCTCCTGGTGGCTTTTCACTGAGCATCTGGCCTGTTGATTGAAGAATCGTATTGTTTCAGGTGTCTAGTCTAAGCCTTGGTTCCTTATTTTCTTTCCCTCTCAATGTCTCTACTCTAAGCTCACAGATTTCTGGTCCATTAGGCGAGTTGCCAAAGTTTGTGGTCAACATCTCAGCATATGTTTTTACTTGTGGATTTAAAAGGGTGTCTTCATTGCGAGGTAATGAATTTTCCTTCCGAAGGTCTTCCGTATGCTGCATTGTCAGACGTCTTTTTCCAAGGATATCCTGACGATTGTGCTCATTGGGAGCTTTGGAAGAGGAGCTGTTTCTCGTTTCGAAGATTGGATAGATCATAGGACCCTCTTTAATGCTGATGTTTCCAATAATAGCCTGATTGCCAGGGTGAGTTAAAGCATGTGTTGTTTCAAGCCTTTTTTGTATGGTTAACATGCCACCTTTCCATTTGTTTGCTTTTAGAACTTTCTGAAGTTTTTTCTTTTGACGTCCAGATAGCTGCCCATCAGTTGACTTATGGCCTGTGTTCTCGGTTTGAGTAACCTCCCCTATACTGGGTACTGACTCGAGCTGGCCCTTTTGACCGGGGATTTGGAGATATTTGTACCTACGTTATCTTTTATAGCATCTGAGTCCGTAGCTGTAGAAATATTTGTGGCTCAGGAATTGCAATGTTTCCTGCTTAATGTGGGAATTATTCGTGCCTCATTGCATTGTTTAATTAACGTGGCCAACAGGTCTGGGAGTGTGGTTAATTTCTCCACTATTGCATTGCTGAAGTTTTTTGTGGGGCTTGTGGTGCTCCCCGCACCCTTTTCACTGTCAACCAACTGTTCGACATTGTGACTGATCTTGTCCACTTTTTTATTAAATTTCAAGACTGTTTGTGCCAGCATATGTGTTAAATCCACCTGGATCACTAATTTGTGTGATTGCCAGGGAAGTGCCTTTACAACTTCAAGTAGAGACAAGTTCATTGTATTCAAGATGTGTTCAGGGCCATGCTTTTCGTTTGACTCTTGTTCATCACTCTGGGTTCTGGGGTGTCTAAGCGTAGTGGCGCCTGCAGAGCCCTCGCCCAATAGCTGCAGGTTAGGGGCTGCTATAGGTGTTATTTTTGTTAATTCTGGGTATTCCAAAGCTAAAATGCTAGTGGCACCTAATTGATGTTGTCTTTGTGCCATGCCTTGATTGCTGGGCGTGGAGCATCTCTGGGTGCTCCCCTGACCACCGGGGTTATAAGAGCCTCCAAATTGTCCTGTGGCTGGCTGTTTGGTTGATAGTGGTCTAAAGCCTCTATGCGAAAGATGTTATTATTGTGAGTAGGCTCGCTAGTTTGAAGGCCCAGAGGTATATTTGATATTTCAGTACCATTTAGTGTTGATGATATCTCAATAATATGCTCTAGCCCCTGTTCCTCCAATTCATGGTTTATAGATTTAGCAGTGGTGTCTTTGATGTCGTTGTTAGTCATGTCTTCCTGCTCCACCGTTTCTGCGAGCATCGCCATCTCTAAAATTAATGTCTCCTCCAGACTGTCATGGGCTGTGCTTTTTGAGTTGTTGAGGGGGTTTTCCTCGCCCAGTCTTCCCAGCTCCTGGCTGTATAAACTAATACTGGGACTGTTTTCTATTGTTCTCCCTTCCTTCATCTCGCAGGTCTTGTGATTGCAGTGAGATTCTATTTGCTGTCTTGTGAAATATTGATGGATCTGGGGACCCCCTTTTGCTGGTTGGTGGGCCTCTTGGTTTTTATTGGTGCTGCTCATTTTCCTTGAGGCAATGCTATGTCTTCGGGCCACAAATACTTTATACAAATTCTTCCAGTTAGCGTGAAAAGAAGAGAGCTGTAGCCTTACTCCACGTTCCCACGCTCTTACCCGCTCTCTAGCCTTCTGCTGCCTCAAAAGGCTGTGTCGAGTCACAGTTTAGGCTTGCTCTTGCTGAGCATGTGCTGACTGGTGCATTAACTCAGTAGTGCAGGTTAAATCTAATGAGTGGATGTTGGAACTGAATCCTTATTTATAGGGAATTGGAGCGTGGTTTAAACCAGTCTACTGGTCTGTGCACCGTTGTTTAAGCCTCTACAGGGGCTACTTTGTACTTTTAAATGTCAACATGTACTTGCAATCGTCCACCAATAGTGATTGCCTTTTGTAGGTTCACTGTAGGGCTGGACAGTAAGCCAACAAGGCTCAAGCACTGTAAGTTGCCTCCCCAGGCAACCTGTGGCTGTGCCGTGCTGCAGTAGATGATGATAGATAATGGTGAAATAATGTCGAATGGTGGTGAGGGGGAAGGAGGGGTGCTTAAAAAACCGCAGTGCTGCACTTCACTGGAAATTGCTCAAATTGCCAAGAAAATTGCTAAGAAAGTTCCCCCTTACTGAGGCAGTGTCACTGATAACTGTAGGCAATGGAGGCCAAGCAGCGGCGGTTTTAATCCGCTTTGAACCTCTCGCTGCTCTCCCACTCTCCCCCCCCCCGCGTCCACGCCCTGCTGCACTATCCTGCGGCGGCCCACAGCTAGGCGGCAGCAGCAGGGGCTGGACTCAGCAGCTGGCCTCGCCGCGGGGGCAGCTCACCGACATATCGAATTGGTGTGTAACCTGTGTGGGAAAAATAAATCTGCAAGTTACAAAAAGATGTCTGTACAGCTTATGGGTCATTCAGGATTGTCAAATATCTCTCTGGCTGAGGTCAAGATCAGAGCCCAGGCCTTTTGTCACCCTGCTGTGTCAGGTTAAGAACATTTCTCTCCAGTAGCAGGACCAAAGACCACCCCACACAAACAGAGCTATTAACAGTGCTTCACTCAGCCCCTGAGGAAGAAAGGGGTGGGGATGGGCAGAAATCCTGAACAATGTCACCACTTTTAATTGTAAGTGTAGCTGAAGGAATACAAAGAATCCTCATTACTCTCCCCATGATGATTTGATGAGGTGAGAGAGTACGTCATTCTATTTGGTGTACTTGTTAGACTCATCAAAACAAGGGGAAGAACCTCAGGCCACTTCAAAGACATAAAGGCAAAGACATTAGCTAAGTTAATGTGCCATTCACTTCCTCAATGCTGGCAGTTGCTTCTGTCGATAACTACAGTGGATGGAATAATTGATCCACCTGCAGTGCCGCACTAGTCAATATTTTCAGCGACTCACTTTTAAAATTAGTTCCTTTATCTGACTCTAAAGAAGTCAGCAAACCCATAATAATAGTCTAGCCATTGTCAAGGTATTACATCTCTTTGTTGAGTTGGCCTCAACCCACCTCGAAAACTAACATTCAGTTGCTCAGCTAAACCTCAACCATCGAATTGAGGCATTTCTAAGCATTCTATCTGACAATGCATCTAAGGATTGTTTTCATGCAGGAAGGCGTCCTTTTCTGCACAAAACTATTCTGCCTGTAATGACAGGACCCTTGCACTATGGTGTAAGGGTGCCTCCTTTGGCGCTAGGCTGGACGCAGTTCACTAGCGCAAGGAGAGAGCAGAAATGCTCCATATCTTTGTAACTATGGAGCATGTCTGCTGTCTCCCTTTCATGGAATGCAGCTCAGTGCAACAACTGTGCTTACTGCCCTGTGTTAGGTAAGTAGTAATTTGTCCCTTTATTCTGAATTTTATTTTGCATCATTGGAGTTAGAGGCATACTCCCCTTTAACTGCCCTTGATTCAGCATTTTCTGCACAGAGACTAGTTAGGCTGGCAGGTTTGACTGTATCATCCCATTCTACACTATCTGGTTCACAGTTTGTTGCATTTGTAAATTCGTTTGTTAATCATTTTGGACTTGGAGTATCCAATTGTGACAGAGAAATGACACAGTGTTTTTTTCAACATGTCAATATTTCCATTAGAATTATTCATAAATCTTGTACCTCTACCTTGAAGACAACAGTTCCATCTTATGAAACTGAACATTATGGGGCATATTTACATGAAAATAGAGCAGCACTGTTCTGCAAGCAATTTTGTTGCGCAGAGCTGCGTCCTTTCTAAATACAGGGATGCACTGTATTTAAAAGAATATGGCGCAATCGGTGCTCACCCCTGCGCCGGTGCGCTTGGACATGCTGGATAAAAATATTCAAAGACGCCATTTGATAATTCAATTCATAAGCTGCAGACTCCAAAAATGTCTTCATGTTTTGGAAAGAATCAAAAATTCTGTGTGATAAGCGAGAAGCCCACCAAAGTAACTTTTTTTTATCATTGCCTCAATCTTATCTTCGACTTTAAAATTGTGATACCTACTTCTTGCATACTCTGATTGAGTGAATTTAAATGAGTGAAGATGTCTGCCATACACGCCAGCATGGCTAACCAAGTTTAGTCATTTAAGCGCTCATCGAGGGCAAATAGAGATTACAGTGCAGTGAAGCATAATCTAACTAAAAAATCAGAGACAAAACTCTACCACGAGATAGCCATCGGACATATGCATGCAACAAAAGCTGATGATGATCACTATCCATGGACTGACAAAGCTGCTCAAAAAGCCTTTAATTTAGTGACCTAGCTTTGAGGAAATTTACAATTTTGTCCGACTCATTCAAGACCTTTTTTAATTCCTCTGGCATCTTCTTAGTGGCTAATGATTCTTGATTAATGCAACAATAATTTCATACACCTGAAGGCTTAATTCCCCTTCAATTTGTGCAACAAGTCCAGTTAGTCTCCCTGACATGGCAGGTGACCTAGCTGGGCTGATTTACAATTGATGTCAGAAATTCATTGAAAGGGCTGAAGATCTCTTCAACAGTGTTTCCCTCAAACTCGTATCTAACGTAACACAGAGATGATATTTATTTGTTATGTCCATACTTTCATCTACTTGTAGGCTACAATGCTAGTTTCTACACATTCCTTCAATCAACTGGTCTTTTATGTTGTCTGACATTTTGTCAAATCACCTTTTTACAGTGATGTTAGATAAGGGCACCATATTTAAATCTTGTGCTGCTTTTACACCCATCATTGCACTCACCATGGGCCTTATTTATGAAGGCCTTGCGCCGCCGGTGCGTCACTTTTTCCCATTTTAAAAGTGGCGCACCGGCGGCGCAAGGCCTTCATAAATAAGGCCCCATGGCTTTAGCAGCAGGTACTATTAGTTCTTCGGCAATTGTATCAGGTTTTCCAGTTTTTGCTATGAGCATTGACACTTCATATGAAGCTTTATCATTAAAAGATGCTGTTGCATTTTCTACTGATTAGTAGAAACTACACGACAGAAGGACTGCTAAAGCTGTCTATAGGCGAGAGACAAACATGGCAACAAATCCTTGATCGAGTTAAACTCGCTCCTCATAAATCATGGGTGTCCAATATAGGCCAAGGAGTGCTGGAACCATCCCAAATTTGTGGGCTAACTATTAACTAAAGGGGTTCCATTTTGATTCATGATATGTAAAGCTCCTTAATGTAATAATCCTAAAAATCCACCATGAATGCGAATCATCTGGAACTTTGTTGGATACCCTCATAACAGGAATACCATTTGTGATATTTTATTGTATGATCAACTCTTTTACAAGCAGCTATGAAATGCAATTCTCACACTTTGGCATAATTCCTATTGGTTTGTGTGTTGTTGACTGTTTGCAATAGTTTCAAGCGTTTTGCTAATCATGCTTTAGGCGATTGCACAATGAAGATGACACCATAATGATCTGATCTCTAGAACTAGAGCATCATGACACCGACATTCCAAAAACATGTATTGAAATATATTTAGATAATCGTGTGAGTTGAACGTGTTTGTCATGAATAGGAAGTAATTGAAAAGGCAGCCATTTCCAACAGAAAAACGTATCTGTACACGGGCAACTTAGAGGGATTCAAAACATCAAGGCCCTTATTTACAATTGATTGTGCAGGTGCTAGTATGTAGAGCAACACACACTAACCTAAAAAATGGTTAGTAAATTGACGTTGCCCTATGTGTCACGTCCGTTGTGTGGTTTAATAAGCCGAGGGTTAGTCGCGTTGTGTGGGAAAGCAGCAGAGTTTAATAATATGACTGATCATTCAGTCAAGGAGTCGACAGCTGTCCCAAGAGAGTTTAAATACTAAGACCGAACATCGTATCCTGAAAGTAGCACTAAATAGGAAGTGTAATGCAGGACTTTTTTTACCAGTGGTTGATGAGGCAAATGGTAGGGTAATTGTTAGCAATCTATCAGCCCCTCAGTATTCATCTATACATCTATACTAACACAATAAAGAGAGAGCCCAAACCTTTGAGGCGGGTAATCTCAGGAACCACAGCACCAATCACAGCACCCAATACAGCGTTGGAAAGGGCAGTTGCAGCAGAAGGACATAGGCTATGCAGACGCCCACCATATACATTTAAAAGGTAAAAGAACCGTGCCAGCAAAGTAGTCCCTTGTGGGCGTGTCTGCATTGTGCTGTGGGTGTGTGCTGGGGGCGTGACAATCGCGGGGGGGGGGGGGGGTAGGGGGGGGCATTCCGTCACGAGTGTTGTTTTTTCTTCCCAGGTTCTATACATTCCTGCTCCCTTTAAATAGTAATTCAGTGGAGGTCTCATTCTCTAAGAACCACCCCAAGCACAGTTATGGGCAAAAATACAACTGAAAGGTCCTGCAAAGCATTATGGAATAAGATTAGCATAATTTTTAGCATTCATGAAAAGGTTTCAATGTTTTAGAATTTTACTCATCAGGGACATCTTGGAACGACGAGGTGAACTGCAGCTTGATGCATAATATTTTAAATGCTATTGCATTTGCCTCATCAGGGACATCTAGGGACGACGAGGTGAACTGCAGCTTGATGTAAAATATTTTAAATGCTATTGCATTTGCCTCATCAGGGACATCTAGGGACGACGAGGTGAACTGCAGCTTGATGTGTAATATTTTAAATGCTATTGCATTTGCCTCATCAGGGACATCTAGGGACCACGAGTTGAACTGCAGCTTGATGTATAATATTTTAAATGCTATTGCATTTGCCTCATCGGGGACAACTGGGGATGACGAGGTGAACTGCAGCTCTTTGTAGAATTATTTGGATACTATAATATTCACTTCCCACTGCTAATCTCGTCCCATAATGCTTTGCAGGGGCTTGATCTCAAAATCATCACCTCTCTCACTGCTTGCTGGAAGCTAATTTCACTTTTGTGAAATGACTATATGCATTTTAGCATGTAGAAATACGTGTTATTTTACCTTGAATATATGAGGTTTCTGTTTTAATAAGTGGAAATCTGACAGAACGAAATATTGCGGATTTATTGTACTAAGTTCGCGCCAATTCCGTCTACCCCTACTATAAATACCCCTGCACCCCATAATCATAACCCACCCTTACTCTATAAAATACCCCAACACCCTTAAACACTAACCCATCTTAACCCTATAAATATACCCTGTACCCCAAAACCCAAACCTATCCCTACACCCTAAAAATACCCCTGTACCCCAAAACCCAAACCTACCCCTGAACCCTAAAAATACCCCTGTACCCCAAAACCCAAACCTTCCCCATAACCCTAAAATACCCCTGTACACCAAAACCCAAACCTAGCCCATAACCCTTAAAATACCCCTGTACCCCGAAACCCAAACCTACCCCTGAACCCTAAAAATACCCCTTTACCCCAAACCTAGCCCAGAACCCTAAAATACCCATGTATCCCAAAACCCAAACCTAGCCCTGAACCCTAAAAATACCCCTATACCCCAAAACCAAACCTAGCCCTGAACCCTTAAAATACCCCTGTACCCCAAAACCCAAACCTACCCCTGAACCCTAAAAATACCCCTATACCCCAAAACCCAAACCTAGCCCTGAACCCTAAAAATACCCCTGTACCCTATAACCCAAAACTATATCTGAACCCTTAAAATACCCAAGCACCCCAAAACATATACCTCAGTACCCCAAAACATATACCCTATACCCATACTTGCCTTATTCAAACATTTAAAAAAAACATGCTTTTACCATTCATGCATTTACAACGAATTTCGTTGTAAATGTATGCGTGGTAAAAGCATATAAAATGGAATGCCATGCGTTATAATGGCATTGCGGAGGCATGGTACTTTCGTAATGAAAGTATGCAGAGTGATGGTATGCTGAAAGGAAGTTGCCGAATAATGAGTGTTTATTCACCCCCGGTAAGTACATTGGTGGCACGGCGGCCCACATCTCCAGCAACATACTAATATTTTTTCACCACCGATTGGAAAAATGCACAGGTCTCTCTCATTGATGCCAAGCACCGACATACACTTTTAGACACACCTCCCACCACAAGTTCTAGAATTGTGAACTTTAGAGATTGGGAGCTACGTTCGAATCTCGGCATCAGCTTAACATCCTGTGATTCCAGGCAAATCGCTTTGGGGCAGATTTACGTTAACTGGCGCATCCCCAGGGATGCGCCAGTTAATGTGCGCCACAGTGCGCCACAGCTCCGCCACCCATGGTGCGCCGCATTTACAATGCGGCGCACCATGGTGCAAGGCAGGGAAGATGCGTGACGCATCTTTCGGCGTACGGACGGCACATTGCTGGAGTCATGTCGCAAGTGCGACATGACTCCTGCAATGCACAGGGGCCACCCCTACATTGCATGGTGCATCACTCTTACGCCTGCTTCAAGCAGGCGTAAGGAATTGACGTAGAAAGTGACTGGGTGAAATCTTATAGATTTCACTCGGCCACTTTTAGGAGGCGTTCCTGCGCAGGAACGCCCCCCCCCCCCTGCGCAGGAACGCCTCCTTATGGCGCAGGGCTTTACAACGTGATGCATCTCCTAGATGCGTCACGTTGTAAATAGGGTGCATTGTTTGCGCCGCCGTTGCGTCAAATAAAGTGACGCAATTGCGGCGCTAAGAGGCGCAAGGGCCTCATAAATCTGCCCCTTTGTCTCCCCGCGCCTACCACAAATGAATGTGTTCTTCTGTAATGTAAATTGTGCTCATGCCATGTTGTCGAGTTCGCACTATATAATATTGCAAGGAAAAATAAAGTAGGGAAACTCGAGTTCACACATTACTGAACGCGCACTCTTAAGTGCATCAGGAGTGCACTGTGAATCGGAGCGTTTCACAGGCCTGTCACAGATAAGAAATGCTATCAAAACGAAATCCTACAAAACAATATACTACTGGGCGGCAGCAATTCATACCCGGACAACGTCGGGACGGGCTGCTAGTATACCAATAATTAACTCATGAACATTAAACCCTAGAGTTTGTGGCAGGAACTCACCATAAGTGAGGAACCAGTGGAACTGGTGGTCTACTTAGTACACCTCTCGTGAAGAAAGACTGAGGACACAGTGTTACTACTTCATTGTCTGGCACATAACTGCACATATTACCTTTTATTTATGTCCGCTGGTGGGCAGAAATATTTTGGAGGCGGCGGTGGGGTTATCGAGTGATCACACCTGCTGACGAGGTGGTAGTGACAACACTACAAACACCAGCACTGCTGTGCGTGTGCGACTCGGTAGGCACTTGGGGGTAGATTTACAAGCCCCTTGCGACACTTTTATGCCGCCGTTGCATCACTTTTGTGACGCAGCGGCGGCATAAACAATGCTCAACGTTGCGACCTATTTACAACATGACGCATCAAGGCAGATGTGTCACGTTGTAAAGCCCTGCGCCACATGAAACCTGCGTCAGGTTTCATGTGGGCGTTCTGTCGCAGGGTGGGCGTTCCCTCGCAGGAAAGCCCTGTAAAACTGACGCAGTGAAATCTACAAGATTTCCCTGAGTCAGTTTTACAACGCTGCTGCGTCAAATCCTTACGCCTGCTTGAAGCAGGCGTAAGGATTGACGCACCACGTTGAGTATGGGTGGCCCCTGTGCATTGCAGGAGTTGCGCCGCGCTTGCGACGCGACTCCAGCAATGCGCAGCCCATACGCCACAAGATGCGTCACGCATCTTCCCTTCCTTGCACCATGGTGCGCCGCATTGTAAATGCGGCGCATCTGTGATGGCGGAAGGAGGGGATTGCATGACGCATCTGTTCTGGTGCATCCCTGCTGATTTGCAGAGATGCTCCAGAAAATGTAAATATGCCCCTCGAGACCTACGGACCCCCTGGGAAAGTGTCAAGGACCCCTTGGGGTCCGCAGACCACAAGTTTGGAACTGCTGGTGTATTGTATGCAGGGCACCTCACACCTCTATCTGGCAGACAACTTCAATAATATTAATAATATCTTGAGATCGTGCATTGAAACAAATCTGTTAATTGAAAAATAACTTGATGCAGTAATCACATAAATCACAATAACTCTTCACGAGACATTTAAATTATATTTAATACTAAAATTCAGTGACACATGCAATCAAATAAAATAAACAAAAGCTAAAAATTTGATGCATGAATAACAAAGCCAAACATCAATATTAATCGAAAACCAGATAAACTCATTGAAATCAACAACAAGAAGCAAATCAAAATCCCATTATAAGAAAACACTCCAAGCACTATTTCATAATACCAGAATGCCATTAGACACATCACAAACTACCATAATGCACCACAACAAAACACAACACAATGCACTCTGACCAAATCAAATCAAAGCAACAAAATCAAGATAACCCTACGAATACTCATGCTCTTTAACTCTGCATCAGCCTCAAAATCCCCGGAGCACAGACATGAATCCAAATTTGGCGAAGTCATAGGTATTAAGAGTATAGATAGATTCAAGGGGCCACATTTATGAAAAGTGACGCATCGTTGCGTGAAAACAGCGATGCGTCACTTTTCACTGCGCCCTGCTTGCGACACCAATGATGCGTCATATTTAATGTATGACGCATCATTGCGCAAGGAGTTACAGATATGTCAGTATTTCTGACTATCTGTATGGCGCAAAAGTGACGCATTGCTGGAGTGTGTCACAAAAGTGACGCAACTCCAGCAATGTATCCTTTCACATGGGGCGAGCCCCATGTGAAAGGGCCTGTCTCAGTCTTATGCCTGCTGTGAGGCAGGCGTAAGAAATTGATGCATTTGTGTCCTAGAAATAGCGCAGTGAAATCTTATAGATTTCACTGCGTCACTTCTATGACCCTTTCTTGCGTCATGTGAGGAGGCAATTCAATATAATGGGGTGTCCCTGTGTCCCTCAGAACCTGGGTTTACAGTTATAAACTTGTAGTTTATACATGTCAGGAGGGACAGTGGCGTAACCATAGCCCTGACCTCCAGGAGGCCCACACTGGCACTGTGTACGGGCAGGCCTGAGAGCTCCTCACTGGTTCTGGATCCTGGGGGGCCCCCATCATGCACTTTGCAGGGGGACCCCCGCAAGTTTTCTTACGCCACTGCCTTTCTTTAAGTCAGATTTACAAAGCCACGCAAGATGCAATTTATAAAGAAATATAATGCAGGGCAGTCGCTTGCGCTGCGGTACATTATATTTCAAGATGGGAGAGGTCCCATGTGTGAAGCATGAGTGTTCCTGTGCATCCACCAATGGATTTGACGTAAGTCCAAATTGACAAACATTTGTAAACCTGGGGATTATGTGAAATCGGCAAATCAGTGCGCCTCCTGGAGGCTGTAGTAAAAATAATCCTTTTCTCCTCTTTATTTCCTCCTATGCAAGATACATTCTGCAGCACACTAAGAAAGAGAAAACAACCTCTTTATCCTGTAAGCGTCATAGTGCAAGGGTGCCAGCGCTGATGTTAGGCAAGGAAAGAGCAAAAGCCTCCATAACTTTGTAAATTTGGAGCATATCTGCCAACTCCCTTTTTCGCAACGCAGCACAGCACGCTCCCTTGCTGTATTTTATAATAAAACTACCAGCCCGTCCCGACGTTGTCCGGGTATGGATTGCTGCCGGCCAGTAGTATGTGGTTTTGTGGGATTTCGTTTTGATAGCATTTCTTATCTGTGACTGGCCTGCGAAACGCTCCGATTCACAGTGCACTGCTGATGCACTTAAGAGTGCACATTCAATAGTATGTGAACTCGAGTTGCCCTACTTTATTTGTCCTTGAAATATTATATAGCGCGAACTCGACAACATGGCATGAGCACAATTTACACTACAGAAGAACACATTCATTTGTGGTAGGCACGAGGAGACAAAGGGGCATATTACCAACGTTAAGCGATATTTATCGCTAACGATGCTTAGCAACACATTTTTTAACGCTAAGCATCGTCAGAAATTAATCAATCAATCAATCAACACGCCCCCCAGCCTGCCGATTGGTCCCCGCGCTACCCGCCCCCCAGCGGACCCTCCCTCACCGCTCCCTTCTTATGACGCCCCCAGAGCGACCGCGCAGCGGACGCGCGCAGCGGGAGCACCGATTGAGCGCCGAAGGTGCGCCAAAGGTAAGCCCGTCTACGCCAGTCCGCGCCTGGACCGCGCCCAGCGCCAGGACCCCTGGCCCCCGCAGACCCCAGCCCACCCGCCGTACGTACGACGCCGCCACCCTCAACGCACTCAACGCCGGCCGAACCCCTGGTTGCTACCGAGCCACCCCGAGACGCACCCACGGACCCTTCATCTGCCAGTCCTGCAAGTTCTCCTGCATCTGGACCTGCACTGCACCAGCGTCCACCGAGCAGAACACCAGCAGCAACAACCTGAAGTGCATCCTGCTCAACACCCGCTCCGTCCACAGACACGCCGTCGAGCTCTGGAACCTGCTCGACACCACAGACCCAGACGTCGCCTTCCTCACGGAAACCTGGATGAACGCCTCCTCAGCGCCCGACATCGCCATCGCCATCCCGGACGGCTACAAGATCACCCGGAGAGACCGCGTCAACCAGACAGGAGGAGGCATCGCCATCATTCACAGGAACACCATCCGCATCACGACCAACACCGACGACACCATCGCACCCGCCGAACACCTGCACTTCCAGATCCACATCAACCCCAAGACCACCCTCAGAGGCACCCTCATCTACAGACCCCCGGGACCACGCACACAATTCAGCGAAGACATCGCCGACTTCATCAGCCCACACGCCCTTCTCTCCGCCGACTACATCCTCCTCGGGGACCTCAACTTCCACCTGGAGAACAACGACGACCGCAACACCACCACCCTGCTGGAAAACCTCGCAAACCTGGGACTCAAGCAGCTGGTGACCACCCCCACCCACCTCGCCGGACACACACTCGACGCCGTCTTCTCATCCAGCAAAGACATTGCCTTCAGCCACGCCACAGGACTCCACTGGACGGACCACAGCTGCGTCCACTTCACCTTCAGAAGAACGACGATCCACCACCACCAGCAACAGGTTGCCCGAAGAAGCTGGAACAAGATCACAGCCGACCAGCTCGCCACTTCCCTGAGTCAGCACCCTCCCGCCAGCTCAGCGAACCCCAGCCAGGCCGCCGACAACCTCACGAAGTGGATCAGCAACTGCGCGGACGAACTCGCCCCTCTGAGGACCCCGCCCAGCAGACCCGGCAGCAAGAAAGCCCCATGGTTCACCGACGAACTCAAGAGCTCCAAGAAGAACTGCTGAGCCCTCGAGAAAGTCTGGAGAAGGGAACCAACACCGGACAACAGGACCACCCTCAAGCTTGCCACCCGGAAGCACCACCAACTGATCCGCGCCACCAAGAAAACTGCATTCAAGGACCGGCTGGACAACAACGCACACAACTGCAAGGAACTCTTCAACATCGTGAAAGAGCTCTCCAACCCCAACGCCGGAAACAACGACATCACCCCATCGCAAGACCTCTGCAACTCCCTCGCCTCCTACTTCCACAACAAGATCGCGGACATACACAACAGCTTCAGCATTCAACCATCGCACACAACGACCGCAGCAACGCCGCCCACCACCACCCTCTGCGCCTGGACTCCGATCAGCACCGATGACACCATCCGCATGATGAACTCCATCCACTCCGGATCTCCAACCGACCCCTGCCCTCAACACGTCTTCAACAAGGCCGACACCGTCATCGCACCCCACCTGCGAGACATCATCAACACCTCCTTCGACACCGCCACCTTCCCGGAGAGCTGGAAGCACGCCGAACTCAGCGCTCTACTAAAGAAACCAACAGCGGACCCCACCGAACTCAAGAATTACCGCCCCATCTCGCTCCTCCCGTTTCCAGCCAAAGTCATCGAGAAGACCGTCAACAAACAGCTGGCCGCCTTCCTCGAGACGAATGGATCCCTCGACCCCTCACAGTCTGGCTTCCGAGCCAACCACAGCACCGAGACCGCCCTCATCGCTGCCACCGATGACATCCGAGCCCTGATGGACAACGGAGAAACAGCGGCCCTCATCCTCCTAGACCTCTCCGCGGCATTCGACACTGTGTGCCACCGCACCCTAGTGCAGCGCCTCAGCAACGTCGGAATTCAGGAGAAGGCACTGGAATGGATCGTCTCCTTCCTCGACGGAAGAACACAGAGAGTCCGTCTACCACCGTACAAGTCAGAGGCCACCGAAGTCATCTGCGGTGTCCCTCAAGGATCCTCGCTGAGCCCCACCCTCTTCAACGTCTACATGAGCCCCCTCGCGCCCATCGCACGCCAACACAACCTGAACATCATCTCCTACGCCGATGACACCCAGCTGATCCTCTCCCTGACCAACGACCCCGCCGCTGCCAGAGCCAACCTTCACGAAGGGATGAAAGATGTAGCCGAGTGGATGACGACCAGCCGCCTGAAACTGAACTCAGACAAAACGGAAGTCCTCATCCTGGGCTCCTCGCCCTCCGCCTGGGACGACTCCTGGTGGCCCCCCGCCCTGGGCACCGCACCCACTCCGACAGACCACGCACGCAACCTGGGCTTCATCCTGGACTCCTCCCTCTCCATGACCAGACAAGTCAACGCCGTCTCCTCGTCATGCTTCAACATCCTGCGCATGCTACGGAAGATCTTCCGGTGGATCCCCATCGAGACCAGGAAGACGGTCACCCAGGCCCTCGTAACCAGCCGACTGGACTACGGCAACGCCCTCTACGCCGGAACCACCGCCAAGCTCCAGAAGAGACTCCAGCGGATCCAGAACGCCTCAGCCAGACTCATCCTCGACATCCCCCGACGCAGCCACATCTCCGGACATCTGAGAGACCTGCACTGGCTCCCCGTCAACAAAAGGATCACCTTCCGTCTCCTCACCCACGCACACAAAGCCCTACACGATCAAGGCCCGAGCTACCTCAACAACCGCATCAACTTCTACGCTCCCAAACGCCACCTCCGATCAGCCAGCCACGCCCTCGCCGCCGTCCCCCGCATCCGAAGAATGACAACAGGAGGAAGGTCCTTCTCCCACCTGGCCGCCAAGACCTGGAACTCCCTCCCGACCGACCTGCGCCTGACCCAAGACCACCTCTCTTTCAGGAAGAAGCTCAAGACCTGGCTGTTCGAGCAGTAGCAGCACCCCCCGCCCCCCAAGCGCCTTGAGACCCTCTGGGTAGGTAGTGCGCTCTATAACTGTCCTTGATTGATAGGTTTATCGCACAAATGCAATAAAAAACGGCCGCAATGCATGAATATCGCTGAAAAGTCAGCGATATTCATGCATTACCGAGCTAATGCTCTTAGCCATGTTATCCACCTCCCATTGGATAACATGGCTAAGAACTGCTCAGGGCAGGTGTTAGTTTTTGGAGATATTCGCGCTTAGCGCAAATATCTCCAAAAGTTGGAAATAGGAGATAGCGATGTTAGCGACTGTTTCCAGTCGCTAACATCTTGGCACGCCCACTTTGCATGTCATTAGTGATAAATATCACTGACATGCAAAGTGGGGCCCAAGATGGTCGCTATCTCCTACTAGCTGTCGCTAACTGGTGTTAGCGACAGCTAGGTAATAGGGAGATAATTTTATCTCCGCTTTCTTTGCTTTTAAAGCCAAAAAAGCGGAGATAAACCCTCTTGATAATATGCCCCAAAGTGATTTGCCTGGAATCACAGGATGTTGAGCTGATGCCGAGAATCGAACGTAGCTCCCCAGCTCTAAAGTTCGCAATTCTAGAACTTGTGGCGGGAGGTGTGCCTAAAAGTGTATGTCGGTGCTGGCCATCAATGAGAGAGACCTGTGCATTTTTCAAATCGGTGGTGAAAAAATATGAGTATGTTGCTGGAGATGTGGGCTGCCGTGCCACCAATGTACTTACCGGGGGACACCAGTTAGCGACAGCTAGTAGGAGATAGCGACCATCTTGGGCCCCACTTTGCATGTCAGTGATATTTATCACTAATGACATGCAAAGTGGGCGTGCCAAGATGTTAGCGACTGGAAACAGTCGCTAACATCGCTATCTCCTATTACCAACTTTTGGAGATATTCACGCTAAGCGCGAATATCTCCAAAAACTAACACCTGCCCTGAGCAGTTCTTAGCCATGTTATCCAATGGGAGGTGGATAACATGGCTAAGAGCATTAGCTCGGTAATGCATGAATATCGCTGACTTTTCAGCGATATTCATGCATTGCGGCCGTTTTTTATCGCATTTGCGATAAACCTTGATAATAGCAAGGTTTATCTGCGATAATTTCTGACGATGCTTAGCGTTAAAAAAGTTGTTGCTAAGCATCGTTAGCGATAAATATCGCTTAACGTTGGTAATATGCCATCTTGTCTCCTCGTGCCTACCACAAATGAATGTGTTCTTCTGTAATGTAAATTGTACTCATGCCATGTTGTCGAGTTCGCGCTATATAATATTTCAAGGAAAAATAAAGTAGGGCAACTTGAGTTGACACTCTACTGAACGCGCACTCTTAAGTGTATCAGCAGTGCACTGTGAATCGGAGCGTTTCACAGGCCTGTCACAGATAAGAAATGCTATCAAAACGAAATCCTACTAAATAATATACTACTGGCCGGCAACAATTCATACCCGGACAACGTCGGGACGGGCTGCTAGTTCAAGATAAAATGAAATAGCACCTTAAAGCATTTTGAATTAAACTTGTCTTTTGAGCAAATTTTTCCGCTCAAGTCAACAGAGACAGATCATTCATTCACATTTTGAATCCAATGTTCATCTAATGCAGGAAAATGGAGTCCGGCCTGTATCAATTTTAAATGGACTGTTATGTTAATCACATCATTTTCCATTTAATTGTAAACCATTCATACTAACTACATATACATTATTTTATGCATTAAAAAACACTAATGTGATGCTAGTGCCTATCAGTTCCAACCCCTGCATCTCAGATAGTAATGCCAGTACCTAACATGCTAGTGCCTAGCATATATAGGGGCAGATTTACAAGCCCCTTGCACCTCTTTTACGCCGCCGTTGCGTCACTTTTGTGATGCAGCAGCGGCGTAAAGACAGCGCCATGGTGCAGGGTATTTACAACGTGACGCATCTGGGAGATGCGTCACGTTGTAAAGCCCTGCACCATATATAGGCGCATCAGTGGTGGCACACATGTGGGCAGATGCGTCGCAACTCTTCTGGCACATTGCTGTTGATTAGCAGAGATGCCAGAAGTCGTAAATCTGCCCCATACTCTCTGGGCGCTGCGGCATCTCTGCGCCTCGGTTCCACCTGCCCTGGGACGCAGAGCTGCAGTGTCGTTGGATGTGTCTGAAAGCTTCCACGGTGGGACCCCTTCTGCCACCTGGTTATACACAAATGCAGTGGTTCTTAACCTGTGGTTCACGAGCCCTGCTCAGTGGGTCTGTCACTGTCTTACAATATCAAATAATATTGCAACTAATACATTATTAAAAGTAAAGAAGGGAAATTGGAAATGTGAAAACCTTTTCTATATTTAATTGTGAATTAAACAAAATATTTCAATTTTTTATCATTCATTTAATGTATTCTTATTTTTGTGTATTGTTTTGAAATTCAAATGATAGAAAGTGCTTAGACCAGGTGTCCTCAGTTTCCAATAATGATTCATTGGGGGTCCCCAGCTTTAAATAGTGACTCATTGGGGGTCCCCAGCTTTAAATAGTGACTCAGTGGGGGTCACAGAGGTCAGCGGGTTAAGAACCACTGCCCTAAAGAGCACAACGCCCTTCACTCATGCTTTACCACACCTCAACAAAGCCAGAAAGTATCCAAAAATGTGTAGTAGAGCCTTCAGGAGAGAGCGCTTTCGGTGTTTGGAATAAATCTGGAAGTCTTATTACACCATTTTTTTATTTCTCCTTGTTTTTGCTGTTTCCATGTGTGCTGCGCTGTGCCGAGAGGAAGCTAAATTAAGCTCCGGCGCTGGTGGAAACGCAGGGCTACACCACATGGTTGTGAATATGGTGCAAGTCTGCATTTCAGAAGTGGCAGAGTGCTGCGTTAAGCCAAGAAGGCTAACGCTGCGCATCATCCCTTCATTGTAAATATGCCCCCTGTGCACTGTGAGAGCGATGCTGAGGTGACGCTACACCATGTGATTTAATATTTATCTTAAAATTTTGCAATCTCCAATTTAATTCTAATTTTTGTAAAAACCTGTGACAGTTTAGTACTGACTTACTGATTTTCCCAACAGATTTTCTATATTAGTTTCTGGCTAAGTACCTGTTCAACTTGCATGAAGAAGAGATGTGTTCCGATGACTGCCATCAAGATTACACGAGCACCAAAGGCTGCAGTTCCACTGATGGCCGACAGGGGTCTCTGTGTGCTTTCACTTCCACCCTGGCTTCATGTGCTCTAGTTCTTTCTTGATGCTTACACTTCTTGTTTTGTGCCTTGAGTTTGATGCTATTAGCTTGGACCAGCACTAGCGGTGACACTTAGGCCCAGGTTCATACGGGCTTTGCATTATTCTTGGGTCGGGCAAGGTGACACATTGAAAATGCAAAGGCTTCAGTAATATTAAAAAGTCACACAAGGGGCAATTTGCACCACCTTGCGTGGATATGTAAAGAAATGAAACGCAACGCAGCTGCTCACCCTCCGTTACGATACATTTCAAGCTGGGCAGCGTTCCATGGGTGGAGCCTGGGCGTTCCCACGCATCCACCCATGGATTTTGACGCATTCATTCCCAGATTTACTAAAGCTAGTAAACCCGGGAATGCATCAAACTGCTGCACCTTCCCCTGAGAGGAGAAACAAGAGGAAATATCTTCAAATATCTGCCTTCTTTGTGCGCTGCAGAATGCATCACGCATAGGAGGAAATAAAGAGGAGAAAAGGATTATTTTCTGCTCTTTACTACAGCCTCCAGGAGGCGCACTGATTTGCCGTAATCCCAGGTTTATAAACGTTTTTAAATTCGGACTTGCGTCAAATCCATTGGTGGATGCACAGGAACACTCATGCTTCACCCATGGGACATCTCCCAGCTTGAAATATAATGTACCGCAGCGCAAGCGACTGCCTGGCATTATATTTCTTTACAAATTGCCTCTTGCCTGGCTTTGTAAATCTGACTTAAACAAAGGCAATGGCGTAACGAAACGTGCGGGGGCCCTCCCGCAAAGTGTATGGAGGGGGCCCCCGAGGATCCAGAACCAGTGAGGAGCTCTCAGGCCTACCCGTGCACAGTGCCAGAGTGGGCCTCCTGGAGCTCAGGGCTATTGTTACGCCACTGTCCCTCCTGACATGTATAAACTACAAGTTTATAACCATAAACCCAGGTTCTGAGGGACACAGGGGCACCCCATCATATTGAATTGCCTCATCACATGTAGGCAAGCACTAACTTGCACTCAGGCAGAGTGTGGGTTCTAGTAATGACCTTCTTCACAAATGTAGCTTGAAGGCAACACCCCTAGGGTAGGAAGGTTCAGCTAAAAAGATAAATAAGACTGTACTCTAAGACTAGAATCATCTGCCACCAATCATTAGTGCTGTCAATGCTTGGGCATGGGGACAACAGTCACCTGCATTAAAAGATGTACCACTGTTGCCACCACAAAGCCACAATAGTCTGGAACTCTGCTAGTGAGCAGCACAATATAGTTATGTTGAAGCAGTTGCCAGAAGACTTGTGCCAATTATCTCTTGTACCAGGACGGTCTGATGGTTTGCAGGCATGTGGCAGAGGCAGCTCACCTTCATATCTGTGAAATGATGCAAAATTAGAAAGCACAATACACAAGCACCCTCAGGTGCAAGCAACCACACAGCTGACTCAGTGAAAGTGCTATTCTTGCACTGTGCTTATGCCACGTTTGCAGGGATTGGTCAAGGTAAATGTCATTTTGCACAGGTTGATTGGTGCGAATGCTAGTCCAAACGTGCTCAGAAGTTAGCAGGCAATGCACGTGACATGGCCCCTGGTGTGCTAGTGCATCAAATATGTAACCTACCTCCACATAAGCAAAGGATTCACCTGGCATCCGCTGAATCGTGGTTTTCCCTAGGTTCAGCGTTCCAATAAACCTGCCATTCACCATCACCACAAGGATATTTTTACATTCTCTTCTGTTGTGTTTCGTTTCTGCCATTTTTCTCATCTATTCTTTTGTTGGAGAATCTTCGTTTCAGATTCGCTGTATGTTTCTTATATTTTGTTCCTGGTACACAATTCAGTTGGAGCCACTGAGGAACGGGTGAATGAATGATTTATAAAGGAGGCTGGTAATGGCTGCAGGCAGAGAAACGAGGTATACGGCGCACGTGAGCCCCTATGCAGAGGAAGGTAAACGAATATTAAATTGGTCATTTTGAACACTCAAGATCAAAAAGTCGACTAACTCTAGGTTCACAAGTCTTTCACAAGCAGTAAGAAAGAGCATACACTCACAGAAAAACTTTTAAATACCATTAAATGCCCAACCGTTAGCCATGCCCGTTGGCTACCTGGTGTACCTCAACTATTTAACGCCCCCCTAGCCGCTTAGATGCATTGCTTTTGTTCTCACACAAAAGCACTGCTTAGACCTAAAGTTACAGGAAATGTAGTTAATTACTTCTTTCCTTCTTTGCCCCAAAAATACTTCACAAAATCGGACTCCCAACATACTTTACAGAACGTGCACATGACAAAGGCCCTTTGGTTGGTTAGTAGCTTACGTTAGCATGGCATGGGTGAAAACCATTTCCTTTTATGAACACTTAACTACGAAATTTGCATTTCCCTTAGACGTCACGCTCTTGGGCCAAGCTTTTTTAATGCTTCGCTCTAGGCTGATGTCGCAAGGAGCACCTGAAGCATATAGGGCATATTATCAAGAACAGGAGATAAAATTATCGCCGCTTTATCGGCAGAAAACTGCTGATAAAGCAGCGATAATGGGCTTGATAATATGCTCTATGGAATTCCAATCATAGCCCATGTTAGATGTCTTCACTTCTAACATGGGCTACGATTGGAATTCCATAGAGCATATTATCAAGCCCATTATCGCCGCTTTATCGGCAGTTTTCTGCCGATAAAGCGGCGATAATTGTATCTCCTGGTCTTGATAATATGCCCCATAGTTCTAGGATCATGATGGCCATTTTATCAAATTATTCTCAGAGTATGCAGCCAAATAAACCGTGAGTGCAATGCTTCTTTTTGAGCAATGGCGTAAAAGAAGTTGAGGGGCTCCGCTCGCTCCAGATTTAATACGGAGCTCTCAAACCAAAGTATTGTGCCGAGCTTCCCCTGCAGCTCGGGCCCCTCCCCCCATACCATGGGGGCTGCGGGGGCTTGTGTTGCGCCCCTGAGGAAATGAGACGCAAGGACATCACAAATCCATAATCAATCAGCCCCAAGCCTTATGGTGCAGCAACTGCAGTCTAGTTATATTATGCATTTTGCGCTTTTGAGTCAGGTTTTCTAGTGCTTGCTGCAGCTTCAAAGCACTAGGTTAAGGAGGAGGTAGCAAAGCCATATGTGGTATTTCATGCGGTGACTCTTGGCTCTTAGACTCACTTCAAGGATGAAAGGCAGGTTTGATGCTGCTGAAATTCTCTCCCCCACAAGCACTGCAACAGATGCGACACCCAGTGAGCTATGAAAGCAGTTGCAGCACCGTCCGGTCAGATGAAACAGAGGGGCATATTACCAACAACTAGCGATAATTATCGCTATGTTGGCTTAGCGGGAATATTCCTATCGCCGCCCTTCACCTGTTTCTATCGCTGAGATACCTTGCTATTATCAAGGTTTATCTCAGAAGCGATAAAAAACGGGAGAAATGCGTGAATATCGCTGTCAATACAGCGATATTCATGCATTGCCATGACAATGCTCTTAGCCATGTTATCCACCTCTCATTGGATAACATGGCTAAGAACTGGTCACGGCAGGCGTTAGCTTTTGGAGATATTCGCGCTTAGCGCGAATATTTCCAAAACTACGCCTGTGTTGATCATAGGCGATAGCGATTGCAGCGACTGTTTTCAGTCGCTGACATTTTGGCAAGCCCACTTTGCATGTCATTAGCGATAATTATCTAACTGGTGTTAGCGACAGCTTGGTAATAGGGCGATAAAATTATCGCCGCTTTAGCGGGAAAAAGTCCCGCTAATGCGGCGATAATGGCCCTTGGTAATATGCCCCAGAATCTTCTGCGACAACCTGCTTGTAAGGAAGTCTTTGATGGTGAAAGTGCGTCTCCAACAACCTGATTGTATGAAAATCTTTGATGGTTAAAGACATTTTAACAGACGCAACGTAACCTACACTAGGGTGACGAACTGGCATTGGGGCAAATTTAGGACAGTGAGTGTAAAAATGCACTCACTGTCCAAATTCAGGACAAAATTCAGGACAGTAGGTAAAATTTCAGGATAAAAGGTCGGGAAAAAAGGTACGTTTTACAGACAGATCAGAGGAGGTCACACAATAGTACATAAGTAAGTAAATAGACAACCAACACAAGTAGACGTCAAAATTAGTTTATATTAGGTTGAGACAATTGTGCACTTCACTTTCTGTCCCCACTTTTGGCTACTTTGGCACCCTTTAGCCCCCTCCCCACAGCTGCATCCTGGTGATTATTCTGCTGTGTTTATTTGTTATTCTGTCTTATGCTGAGCTGAGAGCCTCAGATCAAAGTCAGAAAGTTCTTAGTTCTATTCTGAAGCGCTCTGACAACGTTGGGTAAAGTCTGCGCTATATAAAATTGCATTAAATAAAATAAATTAAATTAAATAAATAAAAGGCCAAAAACACTTTTATCTGAGCCCATGACACCCTCAGTTAAGCAGATATAGCAGGTGCTTCACTAAGTGCTTAATTTGGGCCGGTGCACCTAATTCTTGGCACCGGTGCTTATATCACCAGTTAAGGACACAGTTAGAGGGCAGATGATTTTCCCCAGTCTCATAGGACGTTGAGCCACGCCGAGACATGAACCCGGTTCCCCAGCTCCGACATCAGCAGCTCTAGCCATTAGGCCAAGTGCCGGGTCTCGTCAGGAGGCAGTTTGCACCAGCACATTTCTCCTGTTAGCGTTGCCTCCGGAGTAGAGCTCAAGCACTTTGGGCGAGATTTACAACAAAGTAACGCAGCACGGTGCAGCAAGTCATATTGCTGCGCCGTGCTGCATTAATTTGGAAGCACAGTGATGCGACATACTTACAAGAATGTGACGCATCTCTGTGCTTCCCCTGCGCTGGCGCACAAACTGCAGCCATGCGCCGGCGCAGGCACCCTTGCACCATGGTGCAAGGATACCTGCGACGTAGGGAGATTGTTTTTGTGCAGGAAGGGGCACCTTCCTGCACAAAAACAATTACAAGAGGCTTTTTCCTCTTTCAATGCGTGCTGTAGTATGCAGCATGCATTGAAAGAGGAAAAACCGAGGAGAAATTAAAACATTTCTCCTCGTTGCGCCTTGCTACGCCACCTCTAGGGTGGAGTAGCATTCACACGCATCTCCAGATTTACGATTTCTCGTAAATCTGGAGATGTGCTTGTTCCATGGGTGTTGCGTGGGAACACCCACAGCAGTACCCATGGAACGCCCCTTCCACGCACTATGCTGCGTGTGAAGGGGCCATATTTACAAGGAGAGGAAAAGTCACGCAGGGTGGCTTTTCCTCTCCTTGTAAATATGGAGACGCCCCCTGCGCCACCAGTACGTCACGAAAAGTGATGTAGTGGTGGCGCAGGGAGCTTGTAAATCTGCTCCTTTTTATTCTACAAACTAACGACTGGCTTCACCACGCCTTTGGCCCATTGTCATTATTTATGTGATAATCATTCACACTCAGAATGACAATGGGCCTTTGCACAGACTGAGCGAGGTGGGGGAGGGGCTGCTGCAGCCAGCCTCATGTGTGCCATCCCCCAAATTAGGAACAAGAGGTGTCCCTGAAAGAAACGCTTAAGGACAATGGTCAAAGTTGGGAGCTTTAATTGCTGAATTAATGTACTTAAGCATGAATATGACATTTTAAGAGTTAAAGTAGAATCCACTCATTTAATACCAAAGATTCAGATCTTCACATTGAGGAAGATCTTCCAAAAATTTCAATCCTTTGTAATCAGTCACCACACGAAGTGCAACTGATGGCAAAGGTTGACTCGATCTTATCATGAACGTTGTATTGCAGAATAGGGTTATAGGCTTGAATGTGCTATAATTAAGACCAAATCAATGTTAGGGCGGCGAACTGTCCAGTGTTGACACTTAAAGATGGAGAGAAAAACACATGTATGTTGCGCAACAAACAACTAGAATAAACTCTAATTATCAAGAAATGCATTCTGTTTTGGTTTTGGGTCGGGTATATATTTGCAATGCATTTTGGGCAGGCGGATGATCCTTCAGATTCTTCACCCTGATTGCTGGTACGCCCTGTCTGAAGACCGTCGCTTAAGACAAAACAATAAATAAAACAGGCAGGCCCATTTTACTCATCTTTATCTTGCTGCCGTCATACGCTGTCCACATACAGCGTGGAGTCTGACTGGACCAGGGCCTGTAGCAGCCTCGACCCTGCAACCCCCGCCCATGTATGTTACAGTGTGGAGCCTGGCTGACGTGATTAGGGACCCCCTACTGACGGCCCGCGGTACTGCACCCCTGGTGTCTATTCAATGTGGTGCCTGGCTGATGTGATTAGGGACCCCCTAGTGACGGCCCGTGGTACTGCACCCATGATGTCTATTCAATGAGGTGCCTGGCTGTCTTGTTTAGGGGTCAACACAATAGATGGTAGCTGTTCCTAAACAAGACAACATTCTGCAGCTTTTTCTAGTTGAGGTAAGTTGTGTCTAGAGCTAGAGTTAGTGGGATTGAGATAGAGATAGGGGAATTCCTCCTTTTGAAATTGGTGCCCTCACACACCCTTACGGGTGTCATGCTTCATCATCGGGCGTTGCTCCTCATTGGGGGGGGTGCGGCAGTCCCCCACGGGACCGCAAGTATGCTCTTTGTCAGAGATCTTTTACAGGAGGGGCCGTTGGTGTACCAACAGGTGTGTGAGCCTCGTGAAAAAGGGTGAGTGAAAATAAAATTAGCTCTCCGGAACACTAACCCAATTTTATTCAAGGGTCCGGAAGATAAATTAAAATCAAAGATGACTGGAGCCTATCCTAGAAACAAATATGTATGAGGGATAGGGATGCTCCCACTGCTCTCAGTCCGTGCAAGTGATGTGAAGGTGCAATAGGGTCAACATGTTTCGCGCATCAAGTGGGTCCGCAGTGCGCTTCGCCAGGACCTTCAAAAGTGAATATAAAACGGTGGGAGTCAGGGAAAGACGCCCTGTACTCCCACCATACCCAAATGTAGGTCAAATATGTCTACCTAAGATCCATAAGGGGACGACACCTCCACCGGGACACCTGGTTGAGTCCGGCATTGATTCTTTGCTGGAACCACTCAGCAAGTTATGTCATTTTTATCTGTGCCCCTAGTGACTAAAACACCTACCACAGAGGTTATGAACCTGATTGAAAATTTTACAGAACCAGCATCAATTAACTATCTAGTGACTCTGGATGTAGAGGCACTTTATCCGAATATTATCCAGGACTCGACACTTGCAGTTCTAGAACATGCCTTGCAGAGTGTTGACCCAAGGCCATATAAACCCCCAATCTCACTTATTTGTGACTGTGCCTCTCTAGCTCTCAAAGAGACTACCAATTTCAAAAGGAGAAATCCCCCTATCTCTAACTCAATCCCAATAACTCTAGCTTTAGACACATCTTATCCAACTAGAAAAAGTTGCAGAATTTTCTCTTGTTTAGGAACAGCTACCATCCATTGTGTTGACATTTAATCTTGGGAGCACTGGTACTGAACCTTCTCTTTTTTCTATAATTGCTCACTGTTCCTCCCTTTTGTAATGTGTGACTAATGAGTACGGCAGCCAGCCATGGGACACTATTTTCTATTTTCTTCTTCTAGATTCACTTTTTCTCACCTGTTAGTGCCCATCAGACATTCTTTAGTGGGTTCCATTCAGGTACACTTACAACATGGAATATCCAGGCCTCAGCTTTGATGATGACATAGAGGCAGAAATACTAAGGGCACCACCCCTTCTTTCAGGTGATGGCAGTGTAGCATCAGGTAGTCGGAATGAGGACTGGAAATCCCTAGAGACCCTGAGTAAACTACAGATTAAGACGGCTCTGCATGGGATAGTAATGACGGAATGTCTTAGGGCCAATATAGCCCCCAATGGTCTTTTAGTCACACTGTCCCCCAGAATCTTCTTAGACGATTAGACCTTTCATCGTGAATGGGCTAAGATTGCATGGAAATGCACACGCTGTTGGCTTGTGTTGATTGTCAACACAGCCAAGCGCTTATCAGATGAGCTTCTGATTCAGATTAACCTAGCGGAGAATGGGCTTGAAGAAGGCATCCCCATTTCTTTATTTAAATCACGACTCGCTGAAATAAATGAAGAAATTAATGATAATCAGCAGTATCTAACCAAACCGAAAATGTCAAAACTCCAAAAAGATACTAAGGGGCAGATTTATGATGACTGGCGCATCCCCAGGGATGCGCCAGTCATCCTGCGCCGCTGCTCCGCCACCCATGGTGCGCCGCATTTACAATGCGGCGCACCATGGGTCAAAAACGGCACAGATGCGTGACGCATCTGTGCCGTAAAGGTGGCGCATTGCTGGAGCTGCGTCGCAAGCGCGACGCAGCTCCAGCAAGGCTCGGGGGTGCCCCATCTCCACAATGCTGCGTCAAGACCTACGCCTGCTTCAAGCAGGCGCAGGGGTTTGACGCAGCATTGTCCTGAAAGTGACTGAGTGAAATCTCATAGATTTCACTCAGCCACTTTTAGGAGGCGTTCCTGCGCAGGAACGCCCCCCCTGCGCAGGAACGCCTCCTTATGGCGCAGGGCTTTACAACGTGACGCATCTCCTAGATGCGTCACGTTGTAAATAGGGCGCATTATTTGCGCCGCCGTTGCGTCAAATAAAGTGATGCACCGGCGGCGCAAGGCCTTCATAAATCTGCCCCTAAACGTTTTGATCAAGGTAAAATGTACCCTTACAGTAAATACGACTATGTCTTTCAGAGTTATGACACCACATCTGATGAAGGCAGTAACCACTCCACCAGATCAGGGTCCGCTAGTAGTGATTCCAGTCATGAAAATAGGAATTATACGCCACAACACAGAGGGGACCTTAGACAACACCCTCCACCTTTGTTTCAAGGGTTTCCACCACACTCCTTTCAACCACCAATGTACCCTGGACAGTGGATAGGACCGCATCCAATGTGTACATACCACCCGGACATTGCCTTAAATGCTTCAATACCAACAATTCCCCCCCCCCACCTTTTTACAACAGAGGGAGGAGTAGAAGAAGAGGAGGACCCAAAAACGTCCACTGGCAAGACCCAGAACAGATGGTTCTGAGGAGCAAGACAACGAAACCCTAGTGGTTAATCATTCGACCCGGCCCATGACAGAAGATGAATCAAAGCTCTTAGAGAAGGGCCTTGGTTTTGTCCCATCCCCCAAGGAAGGCACCTGCAGACTTCATCAAGAACTCCATCAAGTATTTCACAAAATAAGACTCAAGGCATTTTTTCAAGACAACCTTGAGACAACTATTACCGGTACTAGTCTAAAAAAAAAGTTGAAGTTCTCACCGACCGCTGCCATGATACCACATGAGGTACTTCCTTTTGAACAGGCAATTTTGAAAGACGTGAAGGACACTAAATACAAAGACCCCTTCGACAACCTGTCCAGAGAAGAGAGGAATGTACTCAAAACCATCATGGAGGATCAGACCATCATTTTGAAGCCTGCTGACAAAGGAGGGTCTATTGTCATTATGGATATTGATACGTACGATGCTGAATGTCACCGCCAACTATAAGATACAAAGTACTATCGGCCGACAGATGAAGATCCAACAGCCTGTCCACCATAATCAGAAGTCTCATATCTGAGGCTGAGATGGAGGCATGGATTTCTACTCAAGAGGCGGCCTTTCTTACCAAATATGTCCCTCGTACCCCTTATTTCTACACTCTACCGCTAAGATCCATAAGGGGACGACACCGCCACTGGGACGCCCGACTGTGTCCTGCATTGATTCTTTGCTGGAACCACACAGCAAGTTCTGTGATTTTTATCCGCCCTACCTAGTGACTAAAACACTTACATACCTCAGAGACGCCACCGAGGTTTTGAATCTGCTTGAAAATTTTGCAGAACCAGCATGAATTAACTACCTAATGACTCTGGATGTAGAGGCACTTTATACGAATATTCCCCAGGATCAAATGGATCAATACCCATAATCACTTTCTGAAATTCACCGGCTTCAGTTCACAGGAAAACATTCCGTTTCCAGACGTCCAGATCTCACTACAGAATGGTGTGCTCAAAACCACCAATTACAGAAAACCCACAGACAGAAATAGTTTGCTTCTGAATGATAGCCACCACCCTAAAGCATTGAGAAATAATCTACCTGTCGGTCAGTTTTTGTGCCTTCGCAGGATCTGCAATACACTTAACGAATTTGAGTCTCAGTCCAAGATACTATATGACAACTTATCAGTTCGACACTATCCTAGGAAGGTCATACGAGATGCCCACATATGAGCAAGGAATAACCATAGGGAGGCCTTCCTAGAGGTCAGAACCAAACCAGCGTTAGACCACATTTACACCTAATTCCAATACAATTAAAAAATTATCAAAAGACATTGGAAAATCATCAAAACAGGCAGCTTTGGTCCAGGCCCACCTTTATTGTTTGCATTCAAACGCACACAAATCTGAGAGACACATTGGTCCATACTCGACCAAAAGCCACAATTCAGAGACAACCCACTCTCTGGTCTTTATCCCCAGTAGAAGGACACTACCCGTGCAGGACCTGCTGCCCCCTGACTACAGCATCTAAACAGATTGACCTTGGTTTGCCCAGACCTTGGCTTCAAAAATGCCATACTAACTGTAATACAAAAAACTGTATATACCTTATCACCTGTCGCTGTGCCATGAGGTATGTGGGCATGATGACCTGCCCTCTTAAAACCCACATTGAGGAACCCAAAAGCACTATCCACTGTAAGAAAACCAACACAAGGCTACAGAAGCACTACCTAGAGAAAAATCATTCCCCTGCCATTCTCCGTTGGACCATAATTGAATCCAATCCCAAATGGTTCACACACACATTATTTAAACAAGAGCAATGGTTGGTGTTCCACTTAAAAAGCAATTTGTTTGGTTTGAATGACGACATTCTTTGGGTGGATCTGGCATCTTAATGCTCCGGATCTAATCAGAAATTGATGGGGTCACCTGCACTCTGATCTGGGACTGTTTAGGGTGCATATGATTCCCTTTCCATACTGTTTCCGGCCACCAAGGAATACCCACAGTGTTGTCTGCTATATGCAATCATTCTTTGTAATTGCCAGGGTGACTTCGGCCCTAGTGTTTAATTACGACCACCAGACAATTGGAACGAATAGTCATTATTCTGGTGACCACAGAAGACCTGTCTGCCATTAGTATAACAAGAAATACCCTGCCTGCCCAAACCACTACATAGAGGACCTCAATACAATTACCATGTTCAGTCAATATGGAAGCTCCACCATCACCGTGGGCTAATAGTAAGATTTGTGTACTTCTACTCGCCCGTGGAAAAACATGAACATGCTGAATCACTTAGTATGCACCTGTATTTTTATACTTTACTATTCATTGCTCTTCCCACAGCAAGTGCGGCGGTAACATGTACACTTATCTAATTTGTAAGCAACTGTATCACTTGGGGGAGGTCTAGTTATATATCTCTCTCTATATCCTTTCACTGATCCATTAAATCTAATTCAACTTGTCCATCATGGCCGCCAGAGTCCGGCGATCTATATAGGTACGACTCACATGACAAAACACGCCCCATTATCACTGCAGGTCTCCATAATTGCAAAACGGGAAGTATATTATACATCTTCCACATTTCCAACCGGCACCTCCTGTAAAAGATCATTGACAAAGAGCCCTTTCATAGGGCCCATGGGGACTGCAGTGCCACCCCCACGAGGAGCAACACCCAATGATGAAGCACGACACCCGTAAGAGTGTGTGAGGGTACCAATTTGAAAAGGAGGAATTTCGCTATCTCTATCTCAATCCCACTAACTCTGGATCTAGATACATCTTATCTCAACGAGAGAAAGTTGCAGAACTTTCTCTTGTTTAGGAACAGCTACCATCCATTGTGTTGATATTTAATCTTGAGAGCACTAGTACTGGACCTTCTATTTTTCTATAATTGCTCCCTGTTCCCCCCTTTTCTATAGTGTTACTACTGTCTTGATTATGGACTCCTAGTGATGACCCTTGGTACTGCACCCCTGGTGTCTTCTGTCTACACAGTATGGTGCCTGGCTGATGTGATTAGGGACTCCTAGTGACGAGCCGTGATACTGCATCCCGGGTGTCTCTACAGTATGGCTGACTTGAATAGAGACGCTATGTGACGAGCCGTGGTACTGCAGCCTGGTATATTGTAACAATGCTATCACCCTTCTTTCGTTGGACCTCTAGGGCCTTATTTATGAAGGCCTTGCGCCGCCGGTGCGTCACTGTTTCCCATGTTAAAAGTGACGCACCGGCGGCGCAAGGCCTTCATAAATAAGGCCCCTAGTCTGTAACTGAGGGACTGTACCAGAAGTATCGCGAGATCTGCCTGGTCTGTACTTTCTTCCTGGATAAATGGCATTTCCCTAGTGCAGCAACAGGGCATATTTTCAAGGACTTATCGCCGAGTTATCAGCACTTTATCACAGCCAAAGTGGCGATAAAGTTATCGCCGGATTCACAAACCGGATGCCGCAACAATACCAGTTTGCAACATTCTCAACTACCAGCACGATTGACAATAAGATCCCAAAACAGGCTATAAGGTGCGTTAGCAGCAGGGATTTAACACCTGCTCTGACCTAGTGTAAAGTCGGACGACAACGTGCACCATGAAAGGGAGCCCAGCCTAGAGCCACACCTAAAGAGCAACAGATGCCATGGAGCTACTGATCATGCAGTTCGGACACCCAAGAGGGCCACAACACCCACAGGACCCCCCCTGGATCCCTACCGCGGGAACCCTCCCACCCCCCAGACAAAGATATTCCATATCAACCTTACGGAATCATGAACAAAACAATTCGCATGCTGTAGCACAATGACAAAAATCAACATTCATGTGTGGTCAGAAAAAGGAGACCACTTCATTCAACTTTTAATTTCCAAACAAACCATTTCATTCAAATTAAACTCAAAACAAATATTTGGAAGAGTCATGGCGGGTCTTCTCTGGACAATCTGAAAGTCACAGGCTGTAAGACAAAATAGAAAATAAGAAGGTGTGTCATGCGCCCATCAAAGGACAGAGAGAGAGAGAGAAGGAGAGAGAGAAAGAAAGGGAGAGAGAGAGTGAGAGGCAGAGCGAGAGAAAGAAAGAGAGAAAGAAAGGGAGAAAAAAAGGGAGAGAGAGCGAGTGGAAAGAAGAGAGGGAGAGGGAGAGAGAAGGAGTGAAAGGAAGAGTGGGAGAGGGAGAGGGAAGGAGCGAGAGAAAAAGAGAGAGAAAGAAAGGGAGTGAGAGAATGAGAGGAAGAGAGGGGGAAAGAGAGTGAGTGCCAACACTGCGGACTCTTGTCAGGTCTTCTCTAGACAATCTGTAAGTCACAGCCTGCAAGACAAAATACAAGATAAGAAGGTGTGTCATGCGCCCATCAAATGACATAGCGAGAGACAGAGAGAGAGAAAGAAAGGTAGGACGAGAGGGAGAAAGAAAGGGAGAGAGAGAGGGTGAAAGGAAGAGAGGAAGAGGGAGAGAGAAAGAGAGAGAGAAAGAAAGAAAGAAAGAAAGGGAGAAAGAAAGGGAGAAAGAATGGGAAAGGGAGAGAGAGAGTGAGAGGAAGAGAGGGAGAAAGAGTGCCGGCACTGCGGACCCTGCTCACCTGCTGCCACCGGTGTGTCTCCAACCATGTGCCGGTATACACTGCAGTTCACCAGGTCCCTCACCTGAAACATAGTCCAGATATATGAATGGAAGAGTTCACATAATTGAGACGCCATCATCGCTTGCCCGCCCCAATGCACACCCCATCCCCTCCCGTCGCCCAGCGGTGATTGCCCGCCTCTGCGCACACAGGCCTCACTGCTCACCTTCCTCCACTGGCGTGTCTCCAAGAGGGCCCACCACGTGCCGATGAAAGGTCCAAGCCCGCAACCTGGTGCCCTTCACATCAAGCAGCCCCGCACCGCGGGCCACAAGGTCACACACGTGATTCTGGGTCTTGATTTCGTAATGGCAGAAAACATATCAGTGCACACAGCATCATGGCAGGCTGCACAGCTGCTCAGCCCTATAGGAGCCACTAACTCCGTGAACCGTGAGGCCATGCCACGGGGCGATCGGCATTTCGCAGCCAGCCGGCTCAGGCCTACACTGCGGTCCAGCAGGGCACACACATATCCTTACCAGTCCTGACCCCCAGCACTGGGCATCATCGCAGGCCACACACCCGCTCAGCACTTACCTCAGTGCACCAAAATTCAACTTCCCTTGGCGGTAGGCCAATGCTGGCCTCAGTGAGTCTCGTGGTGCAGACTCCCTCATGTTACCTCCGGGTGTGGGGAATGTGAAGTGGTAGCGCCCAAGGCCCCCACACATAAATAATAATCACATGCATATACCCAGGTGCGTGTGCTGGATAGGTGTGAACCAGCTGTAAACGAGCCACTGTGCCATGCTGACAAATAAGGAAGAGAGTAGTTGGTAAAGAACCACTGCACGTCTTATTTCACCAGAATTGATAAATCAGAAACCTCACATATCACCTCACATATCTTTGGACAAATAACTTCATTATCACATGCTAACATACTAATAATCATCTCTCAAAAGCAAAAATGAAAACAAAGCAAGCAGTGCGAGACGTGATGATTTTGATGTCCCTCTAACCTAGGAGAACTAAGCCGATGCCTTGAACACACAGAGACAAAGTTGAGTATGCTACTAGAGCGTAGGCATATCCCTGCTACGGGCACACTTGTGTGGTTCGAAGGCACCAGGGGTGGTGCGTCGAATTCCAAAAAAGTTCAATTCAAAAGTTATGCGTTGAAGTTTTCAATTTTTATTCATTCCATTCGTTCCTCATGGCAATTCATATTTATATCATATGAAACATCACGGTAGGTAAATAATCATTATATGACGCTGGATTGACTCCAATGCATTTCGGACTGGAGGTCCTTTGTCAAGGAGTGCTACAACAAAAAGAGTAAACAAAATACAGATCAATGAGGGTCCTGGGTGAACCAGGTTGTGGCTATTACATAATCTCATGCAACCCTTATAAGACCCAAATTGTGAAAGAGAGAAGTAAGTGATTATCATTAGGAGTGTGAAGTTCTAATGTCGGCGTGTCCAGTGAGAAGACGGGTGAAAAGAACAAAGCTGGTGTGAAGTTCTAATGTCGGCGTGTCCAGTGAGAAAACGGGTAAAAGGAACAAAGCTGGTGACATTAACAACGTCAAGGAAAATAACAAACGAGGTGCAGTGAAAACGCTGTTAACGAGACGCTGATTTCTTAAGTAAGTTTTCTCCACCGCCACCGCTTTTTTACTTTGAAGAGGACACAAGCCTCAAGTAATATCGAGAAGCCCGCTTCTTGAACTTCACCGCACCGCACCGTTTTCACTGCACCTCGTTTGTTATTTTCCTTGACGTTGTTAATGTCACCAGCTTTGTTCCTTTTACCCGTTTTCTCACTGGACACGCCGACATTAGAACTTCACACCAGCTTTGTTCTTTTCACCCGTCTTCTCACTGGACACGCCGACATTAGAACTTCACACTCCTAATGATAATCACTTACTTCTCTCTTTCACAATTTGGGTCTTATAAGGGTTGCATGAGATTATGTAATAGCCACAACCTGGTTCACCCAGGACCCTCATTGATCTGTATTTTGTTTACTCTTTCTGTTGTAGCACTCCTTGACAAAGGACCTCCAGTCCGAAATGCATTGGAGTCAATCCAGCGTCATATAATGATTATTTACCTACCGTGATGTTTCATATGATATAAATATGAATTGCCATGAGGAACGAATGGAATGAATAAAAATTGAAAACTTCAACGCATAACTTTTGAATTGAACTTTTTTGGAATTCGACGCACCACCCCTGGTGCCTTCGAACCACACAAGTGTGCCCGTAGCAGGGATATGCCTACGCTCTAGTAGCATACTCAACTTTGTTTCTACCTCAAGTCGCACTCGAACAGTTGCGACACCTGCAGGAGCACCTCAAAATCCTCTGAAACACCCGCAAATTTACTCAAAGAACCAACAACGTCCGCTGTGCGCCCAGCCCTAAACTGCCGGACTTATTGAACACACAGAGCACATCATGCCGAAAGATTGGTGGTGGTCCCATCCTCCTAAGACCACCCCAAGCACAGTTATGGGCAAAAAAAATCCAAAATAATGCCCTGCAAAGCATTATGGGACAATATTCTATGGTGCAGTGAATATTATAGTATCCAATAGCAAAACATTCCTCAAGGGGCAGGCTCTCCGGCTCAGCTGAGAGCTAATACTATAATATTCACTAAATTTTAGAATCTTGCCCCATAATGCTTTGCTGGGCCGTTGGTTGGCATTGTATTTGTGGCCATAACTTCGCTTGGGGTGGTCCTAGGAGGATGGTTCCACTACAATCCTTGAGCATGATATGCTCTCTGTGTTCAATGCACCTGCTTGGTCCTCCCCCTAGGTTAGGGGGGGCCCCAAAATCATCACCTCTCTCATTGACGGTATTTGTCAACACTCACTTTTGTGATTGGTTACTTAACATTATATGTAAAGTGCTGAATAACAGATGTTTGTTGTTATGCAATTTGATGGTATTCATTTTATCAATCACAGATGGATGAAAGATAGAATTGACTACTAGGATTTGACACTATGACCATGTGGTTGAACACAAACTCTTTCAATGGATGCATTATTTCACTGAGCCATCAGACCTGGTACCTGGTTGCATGCTTTGGGTATGTAAAGGTAACATTGTTTTATCCATGGATTGTGGGTGCAGTATCATATTCCTGAGTTTGTGTATGAACTCATTATCATGTATCAATAAAGGGTTTAAACAGAAATCGAACATATCTTTGCATGTTAAATTACATATATTCGCCTCTCAAAATAAAAATATAACAAGTTGTGCTTTTAAATGAACAATAAATAATTCTATCTTTACATGTTAACCGCATCGCCGCTAGCGGTTTTCCCGCTGGGTGCGGCGGTTTTAAAAAAGCCGCGTTACATGGCTCGTCATGAACATGCGAGCGGCACAACTCATGACGAGCTCAGCTCATCATGAGCGCGGAAGGGGTTAAAATGCATATAGTCATCACACAAAAGTAAAAATGAAAAATAGCAAGCAGTGAGAGACATCATGATTTTGGGGACCTTCCTAACCTAGGAAGAGGACCAAGCAGATGCCTTGAACACAAAGTGCTAAAATGATTCGGTGGTGGTTCTATCCTCCTAGGATCACCCCAGGCACAGTTATGGGCAAAAATACATTCCCAACCAAAGGACCTGGGGGCATATTTACGGTGCCTGGCGCATTTCTGCAAATCAGCAGAGATGTGCCAGGAAAGATACGACACGCAAATTTATCCTTGCGCCACCCATGATGCGCCGCATTTACAATGCGGTGCACCATGACGCAGGAATAAACAGATGCGTGTCGCATCTTAGGCGTAAAGTTGGCGCAGTGCTGAAGTTGTGTTGCGAGCGGCACGCAACTCCAGCACTGTTCCAACTTGCCCTATTTCTAACGTGGTGCGTCAAGCCTTACGCCTGCTTCAAGCAGGCGCAGGGTTTTGACACATCAGCGTTGGGAAAGTAACTCAGGGAAATCTTGTAGATTTCACTGAGTCACTTTTCACAGGCGTTCCTGCGACGGAACGCCCCCCCCTGTGTGGACACGCCCACATAAAACCTGACGCAGGTTTCATGTGACGCAGGGCCTTACACCGTGACGCATCTCCATAGATGCGTCACATTGTAAATGCCTCGCAGGGATGCGCCACGTTTACGCCGCCTTGCGTGACGCAACAGCGGCGTAAACGTGCCGCAAGGAGCTTGTAAATATGCCCCCTGGGACGATATTCTAGAGTACAGTGAATAATATACTATGCAAAATCAAAACATTCCTCAAGGGGCAAATTCCTTTCTGGGTAGCTCAGAAAATTACCCAGTAAGAAGCATTGGGGCATATTACCAAGGGTAGCGATAGGCAATTATCGCCGGTTTAGCGGCCATTTTCGGCGGCTAAGCGGCGATAATTCTATCGCTTTGTTAGCAAGCTGTCGCTAACTGATGTTAGCGACAGCTTTTAGGCGATAGCGAGCGGTTTGGGGCCCGCTTTGCATGTCAGCGATATTTATCGCTAATGACATGCAAAGTGGGCGTACCCAACCTGTTAGCAACTGAAAGCAGTCGCTAACATCACTATCGCCTATTAGCAAGGCAGGCGTAGCAATGGAAATATTCCCGCTATCGCCAAAATCTAACGCCTGCTCAGACCAGTTCATAGCCATGTTATCCAATGGGAGGTGGATAATATGGCTAAGAGCATTTCGTCGCTAATGCGTGAATATCGCTGTATTTTCAGCGATATTCGCACATTTCGCCGCTATCGCTGGATATTTTAGCACAATGGAGAAAAACTTGCTAATAGCATGTTTTCTCCGCTAACATATCCAGCGATAGGCAGCGATAAAAAAATAGTCGCTAAGCCTATTGAGCGATAATTATCGCTACTTGTTGGTAATATGCCCCATTATTCCCAAACACACCACCATTTAAAAAACACAGAATGTTATAAATCTGCTTGCCAAAGGGGATTACACCACAGTTAGAGGATTGTACCTCTTGTTGTACAGTCTTTGCTGCCATAGATACCAGAACTCATGGTATTCCTTCATTAGCAGTAATACCAGATGTATTAAGACAAATACATAATGAGTACGGAGCAGAACCTGCCCTAAACGTAGGGATGAGGGGGCATATTAGCAAGGGCAATATCGCCGCTTTAGCGGCACTTTTAGCCGCTAAAGCGGCGATATTTTTATCGCCCTATCAGCAAGCTGTCGCTAACAGCAGTTAGCAACAGCTTTCAGGCGATAGCGACCGGTCTAGGGCCCGCTTTGCATGTCAGCGACATTTATCGCTAATGACATGCAAAGTGGGCGTACCCAAACTGTTAGCGGCTGAAAGCAGTCGCTAACAGCTATCGCCTATTAGCAAGGCAGGCGAAACGATAAATAAAGTCGCACTAAGGGCAATTATCGTCAGAATCTAACGCTTGGTAAAACATGACTTACCTGTTTCTTCAATGGGAGGTGGATTGTCAGGTTAAGTCCCCATTGGCGTTAATGCGTGAATATCGCTGGATTTCCAGCGATATTCAGGCTTTTTGCCGCTATCGCTGGATATATTACCACAATGGAGATAAACGTTTTCTCCGCTAACATATCCAGCGATAGGCAGCGATAACAATAAATGCGCTATGCACGTTTTGCGATAAATATCACAATTCCTTGCAAATGTGCCCCGAAGTTATTAAATAACTAGCAGCCCGTCCCGACGTTGTACGGGTATGAATTGCTGCCGGACAGTAGTATATTGTTTTGTAGGATTTCGTTTTGATAGCATTTCTTATCTGTGAAAGGCCTGTGAAACGCTCTGATTCACAGTGCACTGCTGATGCACTTTAGAGTGCGCGTTCAGTAGTGTGTGAACTCGAGTTTCCATACTTTATTTTTCCATGCAATATTATATAGCGCGAACTCGACAACATGGCATGAGCACAATTTACATTACAGAAGAACTCATTCATTTGTGGTAGGCACAGAGAGACAAATAGATTTGCCTGGAATCACAGGATGTTGAGCTGATGCCGAAATTCAAACGCAGCTCCCCAGCTCTAAAGTTTTGGGGTACAGGGGTATTTTAAGGGTTCAGGGCTAGGTTTGGTTTTTGGGGTACAGGGTTATTTTTATGGTTCAGGGCTAGGTTTGGGTTTTGGGGTACAGGGGTATTTTTAGGGTTCAGGGGTAGGTTTGGGTTTTGGGGTACAGGGGTATATTATGGCTTTAGGACTACGTGTGGGTTTTGGGGTACAGGGGTATTTTAGGGTTCAGGGGGTAGGTTTGGGTTTGGGTGTACAGGGGTATTTTTAGGGTTCAGGGCTAGGTTTGGGTTTTGGGGTACAGGGGTATTTATAGGGTTCAGGGCTAGTTTTGGGTTTTGGGGTACAGGGGTATTTTTAGGGTTTAGGGATAGGTTTGGGTTGTGGGGTACAGGGTATATTTATAGGGTTAAGATGGGTTAGTGTTTAAGGGTGTTGGGGTATTTTAAGGAGTAAGGGTGGGTTATGATTATAGGGTGCAGGGGTATTTAAAGGGAGCAGGGTGGACACCCGGAGCTGGAATGTACAGAACCTGGGAGGAAAAAACATTGAAATATTTGGCACAACGCTTAGCAACAGTTGATGAACAGAGTCATACATTCACCCCAGTACAGAGATCTGGGCCTAAATCCATCGTCTTTTTGCACTCCACACCACCCCAGTTCAGACATGGCCATATGCAAATCAGCCTTGACCCTGTGCCTCGTGGGAACAGTCCAGCCCGAACTGCCAAACCATGTCTTTACTGAACCGGAATCAAGCATCCTAGTACCGGTTTCTGGCTGTCTTCAGCCAGGATAGCTTGACACCAGTGGTGTGGAGAGCATGGGACTCACTTGAACATACCCATCCCACTCAGGGTGACAAATGCAAAAACAACAGTTGATGTACAGAATGCAGAATAATATCATACATTCACCACAGTACAGAGATCTGGGCTTAAATCCATTGTTGTTTTGCACTCCTCACCACCCCAAATCAGACATGACCAAATGCAAATCAGCCATGATCCTGTGCCTCATGGTAAAAGTCCAGTCCGAACTGCCATGCCATGTCTTTCCTGGACTGGAATCAAGCATTCTAGGACTGATTTCTGGCTATCAGCCATGTTCAGCCCGGATAGCTTGAATCCAGTGGTGTGGGGAGCATGGGACTCACGTCTGAGCATACCCATCCCACTCGGGGTGACAAATGCAAAAACCACAGTTGATGGACAGAATGCAGAACAATGTCATACATTCACCCCAGTACAGAGATCTGGGCCTAAATCCATAGTTTTTTTGCACTCCACAACACCCTAGTTCAGACATGGCCATATGCAAATCAGCCTTGACCCTGTGCCTCATGGGAACAGTCCAGCCCGAAGGGCGGAACGTACCACACGCCCCCAGCGTTTGTCACACCCCTAGCACACGCCCACAGCACAACGCAGACACGCCCACAAGGGACTACTTTGCTGGCACCGTTCTTTTACCTTTTAAATGTATATGGTGGGCGTCTGCATGGCCTATGTCCTTCTGCTGCAACTGCCCTTTCCAACGCTGTGTTGGGTGTTGTGATTGGTGCTATGGTTCCTGAGATTACCCGCCTCAAAGGTTTGGGCTCTCTCTTTATTATATTAGTATGGATATACTAGCAAGGGAGGGTAAGGCTGAGATAACCTTTAGCCTTTATTCCTTGTAGCATTTTAACATGCTTTCTCCCTTTGTATTTTATGGACTATTAACTATGCTGATAACCTTGTTACTTATAATATGTTTGCTTCTATTAGCTAAGATACTTGAGAACACTGCATTAGTAATAAACATTTCAAACTTGCATGTGTCTTCATTTACTCCTCGTTCTTGATTGGTATGTTAGTGTAGCGAAAGAGTGTTCATGTGTTCCACGTTACCTGAGGTGTTCTAAGTCCATGTTCTGGGTTGTCTAAACATTGGGGGTATTGAAGAACCAATGAAACACTGATTGCTAGTCTGGTAGGGGATTTTTGGATACTGAGGTGAGTTTTGGTACACCCTAATTCACTGAGGTTCTAAGGGCCCGATTCACAGAATGAACTTAAGACTAAATCCTAAACTTACTACTATTTGGTATTCATAGAATGCACTTACTACTTTCGGGATTCACAGAGTGAACTTACTACTTTCGGGATTCACAGAATAAACTTACTACTTTTGGTATTCACAGACTTGATTTAAGACTACTAACTCTAAGTCCGAACTCGGGCCGGAAATTCCGGCCCGGAGGCGGGGCTTCCGGGCCGGAGGCGGAGCTTCCGGTTTGGGGTGGAGCTTCCGGCCCGGAGGCGGAGCTTGCAGCTTGGAGGCAGAGCTTCTGGCTCGTAGGTGGGGACTTTAGCCATGGCTGAAATCTCCACCTCTGGGCCGCAAGCTCCGACTCAGGGCCGGAAGCTCTGCCTCCGGGCCGCAAGCTCCGCCCACAAACCGGAAGCTCCGCCTCTGGGCCGGAATTTCCGGCCCGAGTTCGGACTTAGAGTTAGTAGTCTTAAATCTATTCTGTGAATACCGAAAGTAGTAAGTTTATTCTGTGAATCCCGAAAGTAGTAAGTTCACTCTGTGAATCCCGAAAGTAGTAAGTGCATTCTGTGAATACCAAATCGTAGTAAGTTTAGGATTTAGTCTTAAGTTCATTCTGTGAATCGGGCCCTCAGTCTCTATGCACAGTTCTGTGTAAGAGCAGGATCCCTGCGACATGGCACCCAACCGTTGGTCGTCTTATTACATGACACTTGAGTAGTGCTAATATCGGTCCTTAACACCCTTCACTATTGTTTCCGGAAGGCAGTGGTGTCGGGCAAACATACCTATGGTTACATAGGTCTTTTCAAGCTTGAATCTTTTCAAACGGTTTCCTTTTGAATTACTACCCAGTTGTGCTACGTAGTTTTTGTTGTACCTCTTTCTTGCTGTGTGGCTATGGCTAACGTTGAAATAGCGCAACTTAGTCGTATTGCGGTTCACAATAATTTGCAAGGTGATGACGTCACGTTGGATGGCATGGCAGTTATTCTGGTAGTGAGTGCGGAAGTGGCTTACCCTTACAAAATGTTCTATTCGTGGGTGACCTTTCGGGCTGTCAACGCAAATACTAATGTGTTCGCCACTTATGTTCCGACTGTCGTGCCACAGGAATATGTTCCCTATAGGACACAGGAAATTCCGATTAATGCTTGGCAGCATCGAGTTTGGTTTAATGGCGCCCTACCCCACTCTTTACTAATCTCTAGGTTAGGTCCTTTGTCCATTCTAAGCGCTACCTGGCCTGTTTTGGCTGGATTTACACCGCATCCTAGACATGGTGCGGTTCCCGTTGCAGATTTACAGCTGTTACATGTAGTTGCAATTAGTGTAATTTGGTCGTTAGTACAGTACATTACCCGCCACCTCCCGGGCGGGGCCCCGGGTGCTGCGGCTTTTCCAGCCGGACCGAGCAGTATGAAGCTTAGACCTGTTATGGTCAATGCTGTGATGGGCAAGCGCCCCCAGGATAAGGATGATATGCCTTTCTGGCTTGCCGAGAAGTTTGACCAGCTGGAAGCAGTATTTCCTAACACGACTCCTGTTGAGGAACACAGGAGTCTGACAATTAGTTTGCCTAAAGACTTGATACCCAAAGCTGGTGACTGTGAATCTTGGGGTAAGATTTTTGCGGCGGTGTACACGAGGTGCTTTGGCACTCTGTCAATGACCGTCCTCCCTGCGGTCATTAAGCGTGTTCAAGAGGAGCACGGATCGGAGGCAGCGGTTGAATTGGGGATGCGGCTCTGCTGCACTTTTGACGTAGTTGCCGATCTGGTCCTTGCGAATGTCAAGGGAGATGCGGTAAGCTTTCAGGTGTCTAATGCTTTGCAGGCGGTTCCCGATGCCGACAAACACCGCCAGTTACCGAGAATTATTACGGCAGCTTATAAGACCGTGGGCCGTAACAGTTTGGGTCTCAAGCCTTTCTCGACAAAAGAGAAAAAGCAACCCCAAGTGCGAAAGTCGGAAACAGACGACCAGCCCAAGGCTAAGAAGCAAAATTGGCCAAAAAAACAGAAACAGGGTAAATGTGAGAAGTTGGCCTGATATATGATGCTCACTAGTTCTAGTGAACACCTTGTATCAGTCCAAACAACCCTTATGGTGATTGGTTGTAAGTCAACCTTATAGACCAGCTATCCTAGTAGCGTGGACAAAAGCAGTCTTTAGGCTAAACTCTGAATGGCATGTGAAGCCAGCTGTTTTACCACAATATAACCCCTTGAATACCAGATGAAAGGACACCACACAGGTTGTTATGAAAATAAACTATATATTTATTAATAACAACACCTGTGAACTCTTTATGAGATCAGAGGGCTAAGCACATGACAATTCTACAAACGAAATACGAGTTCGCACAATATTTACACGTGTGCCTTAGGGGCACGACAAACCATACACTCAATACAATGGAATGCGAGGAAAGAAAATACTGTTAGGAGATCCAGAGGCTGGAGGATCGCTGGGACTATGCTACAAACTAGGTAAGTACGGAGCAGGAGGCCCACGGGACTCACGTGCAGAATGGAAACTCTCACGAGGGATGCGTACCAACGTCTATGGATGCAACAGTTTACAAAGTTACGGATTCCGGACGAACCCGGCTGGATGGAGGGAAAACAACAGTGGACCTGAACACTAGGATAGTGCACACAGACTTCAGTACCTAGAAGCTTTAGTTACCTAACCCACAGGCTGCGGGTGGATAGGGCTGAAGTAGTGTCGGGTTTGCTGCGTTGATCCCGGTGATGCCTGAAACAAGAAGTTGCTGGCAGGCAGCCAGATGGAGGAGTCCGGTGGTTCCAAGGGTGGAACTAGGAAGAAGTAAGTCCTGAAAAGGAAGGGGACAGAGTCTCGGTCACTATCCAGTGACGGTGCTGGAACCAGGAGGGAACCAGGGGCTGTCGTCGAGTTCAGGTGAAGGAAGGGTCGCTTCTCTCTGTAGCTGCGAGGACCAGGAGCTGCTCTTCACGACCAGGCTGGAGGCACGAGCTGTCCCACATAGTCTGCTGCTGTTGGCGGTGTCGGATCGTCGATCGGGACAACAGGCCTGGGCTAATGCAAGCCACGCGGTGGAACAATGATGGCGTCTTGTGGGGACCAGGAGGGTCCGGGGTGCTTCTCTTTCTCAAGGAAGCAAGGGCCAGTCTGGGGGACTAGACTAGCAGAGTCGAATTCTTCGGGTCGTCGTCTCAGAGGGCACAAGCCAGCCTTCAAGTGACCATACAACAAGAAGGGCAGCAACCAGGCAAAAGGGCCCCACGCAGATCACGGGGATTCTGGGGGGCTGGTCTTTGGTGCAGGAGCTGCGTCGGTGTAGGGCTTCTCAGGCCCTGATGCACTCACTTGAGGAACCCTCAGGGGTCGTGCTGGAAGCGCTGTGCAGGTTTCTTCAAGATGGCCGTCTCCACGTTGCTCGTCGCACCCACGGGTCCCAGCTGTGCTGTGGATGTGGGTAGAGGTCAGAGATGTCTGGAGGTCCGGGTCTTGTTGAGCTGGGTCATCGGATTCCGGGATGGAAGGACGTTGCAGCAAACCGCACAGAAGCTTGATGGTGCCTGCGAAGCAGGATGGTCACTCCTTGACCATAGGGGAGATTCTTCAGTCTTCTGATGATCAGGAGGTCGAAGGTCAAGAGTTTCTTCGTGGAAGGTTGTCAAGATTAATCTAACTTGGAATGGGACCAGCTCCTACCTTTATCCTGCTAAAGGGGGCTGCACTACGAACTAGGTCCCTCCCCTGGGTGGGACCAGGAAGGGGGGTGGATACACCCCCAATCCTTTGTCCAGTTTCCCGCCAGAGTGCCCCAGCAACTGGTTGGAACCGGTGTATGCACAGGGCACCTCGTGTGCCCCAGGCATGTCTCATTCCTTTCAGCCTGCGCCTACCTAATACACAAAATCCTGTCTGGGGTGGTGCTAGCACCTCCCAAGGCAGGAAACCCTTTGTCAGAGCCTCCCTCGCTGGAAGGACTCCCAGCAGCAGGAGGTCAGACTTGTGTCTGTGGTGGCAGCATCCATTTTGTGATGCCAAGGCTCGAGCAAACTTTAACCGGGGTTCACAGTTACATACATGTCGTGTCCCTCTAGAAGGGTGGAATGCTAACCCCGTCGCCAGAATTGGCGAGGGGCTAGTATTCCAATTCGTATGACACCTTACTCGACATGTTTTGATAATGCTATGCCAAAGTTAGCATTTAACCGCAAAGATTATAATGCACTTAAGAGTATATGGTATAGCGTTATCATGGAACAGCTATTAGGACTTGGTTCCGCAAGCTGCAAACGGGCTCAGCTCATGCCAGAGCACCATCTCACATAATTCCAAGCACTCTGCCTTCAGGATTGATAAGGCCTGCCATAGGAGTGACTGATAGGAATATATGTGTCCATTTTAGGGTTAGATATAGGGGACTATATCTAAAGCAAAGGGTGTTTACACCACCTTGCCCCAGCTGTCATGCAGCCAGTTGTGTCTGTTTAAATGGCCAGCCAGGGGTGGCATAATACATGCTTCAGCCCCTGGTAGGCCCTGGGTACACCTATGCCCTGGATACCTAAGGTATACTGTACAGGGACTGATAAGGTGGCCCAGTACCAATTGGTAAATGCACCTAGGGTACATTGTTGTAATTTAGAGAGAGAACAGCTAGGCTGTGGGTCTGATTAGCAGGCCCACAGCCAGGGAAAGTCGTAAATCAGTGAAGTAAAAAGCAAAAATCTGTGGTGGCCATGGGATTGCAGACCCCACTCTCCTACAGTAAACAACAACAGAAGAAACAGGGGTAACGTCCACCATCGCCTGTGTCTGCACCTACAGAACGTATTTATGACTATGATAAAATAACGATAAAATCTCCTGATCGTTTTCAGGTTTCTGAGCAACGCTCTCCTCGTTATTTTCAGGACTCATCGGCCTCATCCACTGGTGGTGGGGGAGGAGGCAGAGGTCGGGGTGGCCAGCAAGGACTCGACCAGCCCCGCCCGCATGACAGTAAAGGCAAACAGGACGATTCGACACTGAAAAGACCCCAGTTTCAGAAAAAGAAAGTTGCCGCTTTAACAGCGAGATATGCCACAGATAGTGAGAACACAGCTTCGGAATTAGACATAGGCTCTGACCTTGCTGGACAGCGCGGCAGAGATTACCATAGTGCCAGAGGCCCTCCGTCCACTACTGAAGGTGACAGCGCTGACCAGTATGTTGTTGTGGAGACAGCTGATACCAGAGTAGCTCCCCCTGATAGACTTTTTTAAATTGTCCTTTTAATTGAAGGTGACATGCAACATACCATAAAAGGGGTATTTTGGGAAAATATTACAACTACCTATGGCATTTTGCTGGCGGAGGCTGACTGGCCCCCACCTTTTGTTCTCGCAGCTCCGAGAGGGAAGGAGGTAATCCTCCCTAGTTTCGCGCACGCTGTCTCGAAGGAGCATGCGACGAATTTTGCAGAAGAGTGGGCTAAGGCTCTTGCGCCGGCTCTGTACCGTACACACTGGAGGTGGGATACATTTTCTCCACATCACGAAATTCCTTTACGGTCTATGCCACAGCCTCAACCTCAATATCCCATCCGGCGTGAAGCTAAGGCTTCCGTTGCGGAAATCCTTGAAGAATTGGAATATCAAGGTGTAATTGAAACTTGTGTGTCACCGATGAATAACCCTCTTTTTACTGTGACCAAGCCTCACGGATCATATAGTTTGGTATTGGATTACCGGCATTTGAACTCGCATTGCCGTACCTGTGCAGTAGAGAATACTCATGGCTCTGCCTTAGTGGATAGTCTTGTGCGTAAGTGGTTTAAAACCACGCTTGACATATTCAACGTTTTTTTTGCCCACCATTTGGATGGTCTAAGTTCCCAATGGACCAGTTTTACAAGCGGCGGCAAACAAAGACAGTTCAAACATTTACCAATGGGCTATAAGAATAGTCCAGGCGTGTTTGCTGCCCGCATAGTATCTCTCTCGGAGACAGCGGACCCAGATGCGTGTTTGTATGTGGATCACATTTATGTCACAGACGACGAACTTTGGGCGCATATGTGTCGAGATGACTGCATAATTTGTACCTTTGTGGACTTCGGTTACAAATTTAACTTTGCAAAGTCTCTCATTGCAGAGTACACAGTGTTGTTCCTGGGCTACGAGCTCAACAATGAAGGTCGAGGATTGTCTCCTCACTTCTTGGAGAAATGCGCACAACTGCGCGCTCCGACAACTATGAAAAAATTACAGTCCTTGCTGGGATGTTTGAATTTCGGGCGTACTTACATTCCTGAATATGGCCAACGTATCAAGCCTTTGTATGCGTTGATACAACCTACTTTTACCAAATCTTGCTGGCTGCTGGAACATACCACTGTTTTGCAATCTTTGCAAGCAGACCTCCTAGAATCTAAATTCTTACTGACTCGTGATAACCACACCACCCTGGTGATAAGAATCATCCCTGGGACGGTGGGTTTCACGTACCTTACTTTTAACGAAGGAGACACAGTACCTATTGCTTACAAGTCACACTTGTACACTTTGGCAGAAATGCGGTTTTCCACTGTTGAAAAAGTTTTGACAGCAGTGCAGATGGCGATTCTTAAGGAACGTGCACTGTCACAGGGAAAACACATGTTGGTTATTACCCCGTATCCTGCCTTAGAGGCAGTGACGAAAGCCAGTGTACCGAATTCTAAAGATTTGCACCCACGGTGGATACAATGGGCAGCATCATTGACATCTCCGGATGTCACGTTTATTTTTTATGCCTCCCTCCAGTCGCAAGAGTTTTTGCAGTATGAATTTGTTCATCCTGCGCCTTTGACTATGCGTCCTTTGGAGGATTTCCATTGCATCATATACACTTATGGTTAAGCGCAAGTTGCTCATGGGTCTAAGCACGTGTACGTTTCAGCTTGTGCCATTGTTGTAGGTGCCATGGTGAACGATGAGTTCAAGTCCAAGGTCGTGCACATGCAGACTTTAGGGGACTGCACCGCACAATTGGCAGAGCTTCATGCTCTGATGCTTGCATTGGAGTACGCTGATCCTAGTGTGACGACTCTTATTGTGAATGATTCTTACTACTGTGTCCAGTCTTACAATGAGAACCTGTTCTTTTGGATTCAGAATGATTTTAGTGATTCCAAGGGTAGCACAATAAAACATAAAATGATCTGGGTCCGAGTGGCTGAGCTTAAAGGGCAGTTGCCGCTCGTGTTTGTAATTCATACTCTTGGTCATCAGCGCATAGGAGTCCACGCTGTTGGTAATTCTTTGGCGGATGAGGCCGCAAAATCAGCAGTATCGACATATTTGGTTGCAGCGGTTACACGTTCCAAAAGTAAGATTGATGATGATATCTTGGCAGCTGTTGCTGCGACTGAGAAGTGAAGTAAATATCCTGAGGGGTTCCCTTCGAAGTACACATACCACTTAAGTCCTGATAAAGTACCTTATGTGAAAATACCTGACGTTGGTGAAAGGTTGATCCCAAACGCGGATCGCAGGCCCACAGTGATTACAGCTGCCCATGAAGGTGTTGCGACTGCGCATGCGGGCGTTTCGGCTACAGTTTCTCAGTTACAACTACGTTTCTGGCGGCGGGGACTGTACAAACAGACGCGTGATTATGTCCTTCAATGTGACATTTGCCAGCAGATTAAACCTTCAACTGCTGCGTGTCCGCCCCAGACACAGTTGTACATTTCTAATAAACCACTTGGTTGTGTTTACTTAGATCACTGTGGTCCTTTTTCTTCTGATACTGCGTATAAGTACATCTTAAAAGCAGTTGATTCATGCACACGCTTTGTGAGGGTGTGGCCGCACCGCAGCGCTGATTCGCGAACTGTCATAAGAGACTTGCGTATCTTTGTAGGGATTTTTGCCTGTGGTACCTTCCATTCGTATCAGGGTCCTGCTTTCGCCTCTAAGGTGTATAAGGATGCCATGGCTTCGTTGGGGGTCAAAGTCAAGTTTTCATCTCCATACAGACCTGAGGGTGATAGTGTTGTGGAGCGAATGAACTGAGATTTAAAGCAGTCTTTGACGACTAGAGTTATAGGCACTGGCAGGAACTGGCTGGCCCACCTCAATAGCATGCAGCGTGCCCTAAATAATCTGCCTAGAAGGTCTCTGGGTGGGCGGACCCCATACGAAATGCTCATTGGTATCAAGATGTATGTCCCGGACCTTGACGGTCTAGACCAGGCGGCCGTGGCTGCCACCTTTGACATAGATGAACATTGCAATGTTTTACAGAATCTACAAGAGACGAGAGACAGTCTTGCAAAGGAACATTTGCCCTGCATGTTAGAAAGGCGATCCTGGGGGAGGCAGAAGATGTCTGACTGACCACCCCTGGGTCCACCTCTCCGTCGAGAAGTAGCCGAGCGTTATCGAGAGGCCTCCTGGGTGAGGGTCCTCTCCTAGGATCGTACAGCAGAATAACCACCACACTACAAACGGACACCACACAAGAGGATAAGTACTTAGACTTTATCAAGAATAAAGGTTGCTCGTTCTTAGCGATATGTACAGGTAGATCGATGGATCTGTAAAGTCTCAGAAAGAAGGGATAGGGTGGCGGGATAGTCTTAGTTCGGGTGCAGGAAGGGATACCCTGCGCACAGCTCTCAATCCTCGAGCCGGGGGTTCCGAGAGGTCGAGCCGCGGCAGCGCCAGCAGGACTCGACAGGTGCTTTAACGGAGAGGGGGCCGCGGCAGCGCCAGCAGGCCTCGAGGTGGTTTCGGCGAAGATGGGCCGCGGCAGCGCCAGCAGGCTCTCAAGATAGTTCAGCGAGGATGGGCCGCGGCAGCGCCAGCAGGCTCTCAAGATGGTTTAGCGAGGATGGGCCGCGGCAGCGCCAGCAGGCTCTCAAGATGGTTCAGCAAAGGTGGGCCGCGGCAGCGCCAGCAGGCTCTCAGGGTAACTTCAGGTTACAGGCAAATGAGTTCTTCGGGTGTCGGCCGCGACAGCGTCAGCAGGGCTTCCAGTCCAGGATACAACTGCTGTCCTACTCCGGGGCTGGCCCAGATATAGGACTGGAGTCCTTTGATGTCCGGACCCTCGCGCCTGGGGGCCAGAGGGGCCAGGATGATGGTGTCCAGACACCCAGCAGGGGGGTGGAGCCAGCGCCCAGGGAGGCCGGAGGGCGATCGATACCGGGCGTCTGGGGACGGCTGGAGGCCCATCGAAACTTCCCTCCTCTCGGATCTGTTGAGTGGCCACTCGACCACCTGGGTGGATCCTGGTGCCTCAATGTCGGGGCTTCGCTGGGGCCTGGGCCGAGGCCGAGGCCACGTGTTCGTGACGTGGTGGGTCCAAGATGGCGTCGGGTGAGGCCTCGTGCTCGGGACGTGGTTCGTGACGTGAGGGGCCCAAGATGGAGTCGGGCGCGGCCGCGGGCTCAGAATGTGCTGGGCCCAAGATGGAGTCAGGCCGATAGTGGTGGTCCGGGATGGTAACCGGACCGGTAGTGTTGGTGTTGGGGCGTGCAGGGTCGGGCAACAGGGGTCGCCCGAGGCTCGGCGGAGGGCCGATATCGTTCTGGGCCCGCCATGCGGGAGGGGTAGGGCCACGCCATGAGGCCGGTTCCAACACGCGTCCCCCCCAGCTGAAGGCAGGGGAGAGTCACCCATCTTCTTGGGGGTTCTCCTCGCAGAGGCGGAAGAATCTGGACAGGCCGTCAGCATTGGCGTGGTCGTTGCCGGGGCGATGCTCCACAGTGAAGTCCATCCCTTGGAGGGAGATGGACCATCGCAACAGTTTCGGGTTTTCTCCCCGCATCTGCATCAACCACCACAGGGGCCGGTGGTCGGTCTGGACCAGGAAGTGGGTGCCGAAGAGGTAGGGCCGGAGCTTCTTTAGGGCCCATACGACGGCGAAGGCTTCCCTCTTGATGGTGCTCCATCGCTGTTCCCTAGCCAGCAGGCACCGACTGATGAAGGCCATGGGAAGGTCGACTCCCTCAGGGTTTACTTGGGATAGGACCGCCCCAATGCCGTGCTCCGAGGCGTCGGTTTGGACCACAAACTCTCGGCTGTAGTCGGGGGCTTGGAGCACAGGGGCGGTGCACATGGCGGTCTTCAGTGTGTCGAAGGCGACCTGGCACTCGGGGGTCCAGCGCACCTTTGATGGTAGGTTCTTGGAGGGCTGTTCTGTGAGGGGCCCCACAATGCTTCCATAGTCTTTTATGAAGCGCCGATAATATCCGGTGAGGCCCAGGAATGCTCGGACTGCTGTTTGGGTGACTGGGGGCTCCCAGGCCCGGATGGCGTCAATCTTTGGCTGGAGGGGAGCCACCTGGCCGCTCCCTACTTGGTGCCCCAGATAGGTCACGGACCCTTGGCCTATCTGGCACTTGCTGGCCTTTATTGTCAGTCCGGCCCGTCGGAGGGCCGTCAGGACCTCCCAGAGGTGCTGCAGGTGCTCGGCCCAGTGGAGGCTGTACACTGCAATGTCGTCTAGATAGGCGGCACTGAACTCTTCTAGCCCCGCCAGCACCCTATTCACGAGTCTCTGGAAGGTGGCCGGGGCATTTTTCATGCCGAAGGGCATCACCTTGAAATGGTAGTGGCCATCAGGGGTCGAGAAGGCCGATCGCTCTTGTGCTCCAGGGGTGAGGCCGATCTGCCAATACCCGGCCGTAAGGTCGAAGGTGCTGAGATACTTTGTGGCCCCCAGGCGATCGATCAGTTCATCTGCCCGGGGGATGGGATGGGCGTCGGTCCTGGTGATGGCATTCAGCCCCCGGTAGTCAACACAGAACCGGAGCTCCGGAGGCGTGCCGGGGGCGGCGGCCTTAGGGACCAGGACAACGGGACTGTTGGAGGGTTCGACTACCCCCAGAGCTAGCATCTTGGCCACCTCGGATTGAATGCAGGCCCGAACACGGTCGGGCACTCGGAAAGCTCGGTGTCTTACAGGCGGGCTGTCTCCGGTGTCTACAACGTGGACACACCACCGGGTGACCCCAGGAGTGAGGGAAAATAGATCTGAAAATTGCCCCAGCAGCTTCCGGCAGTCTTGATGCTGTTCTGGGGTCAGGGTAGAGGAGAGCGTGACCCCTTCGACGGAGCCGTCTTTCTCGGTGGTACTCAGGAGATCTGGTAGAGGTTCGGAATCGTCTTCAGCTCAAGTGGTACCGGGGATTTTTTTACAGTCTCGGAATCGCTGCCGGTACATTTCGGGGGTGAGTCCGTAGCGAGTGAGGAGAGCGGTTTTCATGTGCTCGTACGAGGTCATCTCAGCATCGGGGAGCTCTAGCAGGGCGTCTCTCCCCTCGCCTATACAGGGCAGTTCTGCTACCTTTTTGAAAAGGTTCACTTATTTCACCGATTTCAATCAGTCAAATCCCAATGCATTTTATTTTAAGATGACTGAAAAGGCCACATCCGAGGTTAGACTTACCAACACTAAATTATTGTATTCACAGTCCTATCTAGACCAGTTGGCTTTAGGTGGCTACGAGTTATGGAAGGAAACCATTGACCTTAAATCAGTTTGGGGGTTCTAAAAGTTGGCAAGTGCAACGCACTGAGGCTTTGCACCGTGTGTGTCTTATCCCAAACCATATGTTGTTTTTAAATTCTACAATTTGACAGACGACATGCTTTAGATTGGCTACTACTCAAAAGTTAAATGCTCCTTCTTTTCCTGACCTAGAGGAATATTCCGGTTGGGAGAATAGTACTAAATTTTTGATCAGAGAATTGCAAACTCTGTTGCTAAATTGATTCTTCCTTTAACATATCCACTTTGGATCCCAAAGGTTGGTTGCTCTGGCACAGGAGTGCTGATTCTTGTCAGTATCGTTTTCTGGGTTTGGCTCGAGGCTTTACACAGAGAGGATCCCCATATTGAAAGTGGCCATTCTGTAGGCAAATTATGTCAGAATTGGCTCAAACATTCCATCTTGACGTCAAGTAAGTTACATTTGTCTAAACTGACTGACGATGTTGATCTGAATGATTTTATAAGAGGCCCGGCTAAAGGCAGATCTAAAAGATGGATATATGCGGTTTACAACGAATTCTGGTAAACTTCCCAAATTGAGGCGGCTACCCGCATTAGAGCAATAGATCAAGCTAATTTAGAAAAAGTGCTGGCGGTTGTTGATAACAGCATTAACACGCTCTCTTCCCGCATTTACACTTTAGACAATATTGTGTCATCTGTTGTTGATATCGTGCAAGATGAAGTGTCTGCTTTGTACCATGGTCAAAATAAGTTGCGTTCCATCATGCAATTTGCATGGACCTTGCAAACCTTAAAAGCTGGCAAAGTGCCATGGCACTACATGAATACATCATCTCTGTTTGCCCCGTTTAATTTAACTGATAAACAGCGCTTGCTGTCAATGAAAGATGTTTCTTTTTTCTTTTTTATGAAGTACTTTGCAATTGGTAGATATGAACCTCTAGGAAGTGCATTTCTCCATGAAGCTTGGTCGCTTCCATTTACCTGTAGATGCTTTAGGGAGGGTAAAGAGGTTTATTTGAATGGTGAAGATTGCACTGAAACACCCAATCATTCATTTATGTGTAGACATATCCAATTACATGGCTCTTGTAACCAGAATGAACCCAATTTGGCCTGTGTTTTAAAAGGTACACCGGTCCCTGCTATTGTTCCCAAGTTCACTTTAATGGCAAATGGGAGTTATTTGCTTTTAAATAATGAGGATTGCTGTGGGTTAATTAGAGGTATTGCTTATGTGGTTACAGTCAGTGAGCGTGTAGTTTGCTGTAAGAATGTAATGTATCCACCCCCGCATGGGAAGCTTGATGTTTCCATCTGGCCCACGATTCCGACCTTGAAGGCAGAGTTCAACGGGATGAGTCGCATGAGAGCTCTTTTGTCCCAGAAAGAAGTAGCCCTCACATCTGCTCGTGAGACATTCGTCCTTCACGTGGCAAACACCCGCACAGAGGTGCATGCTTTATTAAATACTGATTTGCCCTTGCATTTCGGTGAGCTAATTCATTCTATCTTTAATGCATCCTCCACCACGGGGCTGGCACACTTTTTTAAAGTAATAAGTAGTGGCCTTGTGACTTCGTTTCAAGCTATATTCATTATATTTCTGGCTTTCTTTCATTCAATTTTCTCCAGCCTGTTTGGTGGATTTCCCTTTCTGCTGGCTCTGGCTGCAGGCGTTCTTTTACTGTTTTGTTTTATTCAAAACTAGCAGCCCGTCCCGACGTTGTCCGGGTATGAATTGCTGCCGGCTAGTAGTATATTGTTTTGTAGGATTTCGTTTTGATAGCATTTCTTATCTGTGACAGGCCTATGAAACGCTCTGATTCACAGTGCACTGCTGATGCACTTAAGAGTGCACGTTCAGTAGTGTGTGAACTCGAGTTTCCCTACTTTATTTTTCCTTGTAATATTATATAGCGCGAACTCGACAACATGGCATGAGCACAATTTACATTATAGAAGAACACATTCATTTGTGGTAGGCACGGGGAGACAAAGCGATTTGCCTGGAGTCACAGGATGTTGAGCTGATGCCGAGATTCGAACGTAGCTCCCCAGCTCTAAAGTTCGCAATTCTAGAACTTGTGGCGGGAGGTGTGTCTAAAAGTGTATGTCGGTGCTGGCCATCAATGAGAGAGACCTGTGCATTTTTCAAATCGGTGGTGAAAAAATATGAGTATGTTGCTGGAGATGTGGGCTGCCGTGCCAACAATGTACTTACCGGGGAGGGTAAACACCAATTATTCCGCAACTTTCTTTCCGCATACCATCTCTCCGCATACTTTCATTATGAAAGTACCATGACTCCGCAATGCCATTATAACGCATGGCATTACATTTTATATGCTTTTACCACGCATACATTTACAACGAAATTCGTTGTAAATATATGAATGGTAAAAGCATGGTTTTTTTAATGCTTGGATAAGGTAAGTATGGGTATTGGGGTATATGTTTTGGGGTACTGAGGTATATGTTTTGGGGTGTTTGGGTATTTTAAGGGTTCAGATATAGTTTTGGGTTATGGGGTACAGGGGTAGTTTTAGGGTTTAGGGATAGGTATGGGTTTTGGGGTACAGGGGTATTTTTAGGGTTCAGGGCTAGGTTTGGGTTTTGGGGTATAGGGGTATTTTTAGGGTTATGGGGTACGTTTGGGTTTTGGGGTACAGGGGTATTTTAGGGTTCAGGGGTAGGTTTGGGTTTTGGGGTACAAGGATATTTTTATGGTTCAGGGCTAGGTTGGGGTTTTGGGATACTTGGGTATTTTTAGGGTTCAGGGGTAGGTTTGGGTTTTGGGGTACAGGGGTATTTTAAGGGTTCAGGGGTAGGTTTGGGTTTTGGGGAACAGGGGTATTTTAGGGTTCAGGGGTAGGTTTGGGTTTTGTGGTAGAGGGGTATTTTTAGGGTTTAGGGATAGGTTTAGGTTTTGGGGTACAGGGGTATTTTTAGGGCTCAGGGGTAGGTTTGGGTTTTGAGGTGCAGGGGTATTTATAGGGTGCAGGGCTAGGTTTGGGTTTTGGGGTACAGGGGTATTTTTTGGGTTTAGGGATAGGTTTGGGTTTTGGGGTACAGGGTATATTTATAGGGTTAAAATGGGTTAGAGTTTAAGGGTGTTGGGGTATTTTAAGGAGTAAAGGTGGGTTAGGATTATGGGGTGCAGGGGTATTTAAAGGGAGCAGGGTGGACACCCGGAGCTGGAATGTACAGAACCTAGGGAAAAAAAATGAAATATTTGGCACAACTCTCGCTTTTTTTCCGTAATCCCGCACTCCGCACACGCCCACAATATGAGATATAGCATGAAAGACACAACACAAAAACAACAGTTGACGGACAGAACACAGAACAATATTATACATTCACCCCAGTACAGAGATCTGGGCCTAAATCCATTATTTTTTTGCACTTCCACACCACCCCAGTTCAGACATGTCGATCGGTTATTGGCTATCAGCCTTCTTCAACCAGGATAACTTGACTCAAGTGGTCTGGAGAGGATGGGACTCACGTCTAAGCATACCCATCCCACTCGGGGTGACAAATGTAAAAACAACAGTTGATGGACAAAATGCAGAACAATGTCATACATTCACCCCAGTACAGAGATATGGGTCTAAATCCATCGTTTTTTTGCACTCCACACCACCCCAGTTCAGACATGGCCATATGCAAATAAGCCTTGACCCTGTGCCTCATGGGAACAGTCCAGCCCGAAGGGTGGAACAATCACACGCCTTGAGCGTTTGTCACGCCCCCAGCACACGCCCACAGCACAACGCAGACACGCCCACAAGGGACTACTTTGCTGGTACGGTTCTTTTACCTTTTAAATGTATATGGTGGGCGTCTGCATAGCCTATGTCCTTCTGCTGCAACTGCCCTTTCCAACACTGTATTGGGTGTTGTGATTGGTGCTGTGGTTCCTGAGATTACCCGCCTCAAAGGTTTGGGCTCTCTCTTTATTATATTAGTATGGATGGATGCACGTCCTGTGTTTCAAGAAGACCTATCACGTCTGGTGCTGTTACGCAACAGAATGCTTGAGTACTATGGAGCGTTGCCTCTTGCTTTTTTGAGTGCGACTTATGGATTACCGTTTCGATTTTCCTAGTTTACATGCATCCAGCCTGTTTTTCATTACCTGAGTTGCGATTTTGACTGGGCCCTGGATTTGTGTCTCTGCAATACGGTATCTCCCGATGTGGATTATAATCAGCTTATGAGCCCCTTAGTTGCTCATGAATAGCTTTGTTCTGGTGGAGGGATTATGGCCTTAGCAGTGATGCATGGAATTCTGGGTCGTTGGAATATATTCGCAGCGGCGCAAGATTTCTTGGCACACAGCTTCATTGAGAACCCACCGAGCTGTCCTCTGATGGTGCTAGAGGCTCCGGTAATGGAGGAACATGTGTGCTCTTTTCCTTTATTAAACTGGATAGCTGAAATGTTTTCGGATGAGAACAGTGACTTCCTGTTGGAGGCTGTTGCTGCATATTTTGCATATTCGTTGTCTGGATGAGATGTGACAATAGTTATCTCTCCCACAACTGAGGTCATTTATTAGACTTCGGATGCTTTTTTTTTCTTCAAAATTCTATACACAATTTTCATGCCCCAGACCTATTGACTTGGATAGGCCCAATGCAAAATATTTTTGGGAAATTTACTTTTATAGTCTAACTTTGCGGTTTTTTATAAAAAAAAATTCTTGCTTTGTGCAAATTCGATACTGGTTCTGACTGTCGTTGTTGAACTCTGCATTCAAAATTTGCCCCTAATCTAATCTACATCTTATTTTATCCGTGCTTGGATCAAGGGAGGGTGTCATAACGATAGGCCTAGCCTTCACACTGTGTTAAGTTAGCATGAGCTTATTTGAAGTTTAAACGCCACTTTTCCTTTCTGCTGCTTCTGCACACGGCACATATTGTTATTAATGCTTTGAGCCTAGTAGAATGTTCTGCTTCACACACGAATAATATGTTTTCCAATAGTATCAGCTTTGCTTGGTAAGCTATGTCTGTACAGTGAGTGCCGAAGCCTTCAAGGTTATTTCAACACAGTGGTTGTTGCTCGGTCTGATCAGAGCCCGTTCTAGACATAACACATATGCAGCTGGGGCCAACTTTGGCTTTTGGCGCGTTTTAATAAGGCACTGCGCAGAGCATTAAGCCTGGGCGTAGTTTGCGTAGCAGCACTACACGTAGCTTTCTGCGTAGCATAGCTGATGACACTGTGTACTTGTCTGTACTGTGCAATAATTGCAAAATATTTGCTAAAAGCTTCCTGTACACGACCAGATATGATAAAATAAGTATTTCTATCTTTATATGCTAAAGCACATATAGGGCCCAATTCACAGAATGAATTTAAGACTCAATCCTAAACTTACTACTATTTTGGTATTCATAGAATGAACTTACTACTTTTGGTATTCACAGAAGTTAGAATTGTGTCTTAAGTTTGTCTTAAGTCAGACTTAAGACAGACTTAAGACAAAATCCTAACTTCTGTGAATACCAAAAGTAGTAAGTTCATTCTGTGAATACCAAAATAGGGGGTCGTGGCCAGCAGGATGACGGTTTGGACGTAAATTTACTATGCTCTGTTCAAGCCCTCAAAATCTTGTCAGAATCCTGCCACCCGGGTGCCCATTGGTCCCCCTAAAGTTCAGAAATGTGCTTGGTTTAGCAAGGTTGTGTCCTTCAACGGGTTCTGCGGACCTTGGAGAAGCGAGGCGACCACCTGCTGGACTGAGGCCTCGGATGGGAGGCGAGCCCTGCAGACATAAGATCCTGGCTACCAATCTCCAGAGCAGCTGGGTTGAGTGGTGAGGCTCTCTGCCAGTCGTGGCTGGTGTCAGGAAAAAGTGGCAGGGTGGAGGAGGACAGAACAAATAAATAACAAAAAACTTACCTGAATCCCGTCGCATCACTGCATTGTCCCTCTTCTGGCTCCACTGCAGGCAAAGGCTCCCAGCTTGTCTGGCGGGCAATGATGACGTTGATCTCACAGCTTGAGATCAGCATCAGGATTGGCCTTTGATTTGTGCTCCCAGGGAGACTGTAAGCCTGTGCCTGCTTTCTCCAACCCAGTAATGTAGCGGGGTTGGGGAGAGCTTCAATGTACATGATGGATTGGCCAACCTCTTACGGTAGTAGAAAACTAAAATGATAATAAACCACATTTATATCATTTTATATTTCATGGCGGAGGAGCCGCCTCTTCTCTCTGCTCCTCCTGAGGTGTACCCTGGTGTGTTGGGGATGCCGCGCCTGATCAATGGCCCCCTCCACTGTGTGCTCACCCCCTGACTGCCAGTGACAGAGTGGGACCGAGTATCCCAGAGTGCCACAGACCTGGCTTGAAGCGGAGGCATTGGCGGAGCTGTATGGTACCGGGCCCCTTGGGAATTATACTCTGCAGCACCGTCTCTGCCCCTGGTGTTGGTCTCAGAGCAGAAAGTATCTGAGGCGGCGTGGTGCTCTTGGAGGCCTCCATGTCTTGCTGCTGAGGGTGTGGCATTGGAGCCACGATACTGGCTAACAGCTGGGAGAGGTCGGCTTGTGGGCCCAATTCTGGGTGATGCTGGTGACAGACCCTGTCTGGCTAAGCGGTAAGGCTTCCCAATTATCTGTTTCCTATGAAGAGGTGCTTAGAGCCTGCAGTGCATGAATTACGGTCCTTTACCCGCCCTCCTTGCTGGCCGCTGGTGCAACTGTACTGTGCTCAGGCAGGGTACAGTGGAGAGTGGGATTTGCTGATCTGGGTGTGATCGAGAGGTCTGCTATGCCCTGGCCTTAGCTATGTGCTGAAGAGGTGGAGTGTGGCTGGTCCCTGTGGCACACATTTTCTGCAATGCTTCTTTTACGCCTGAACCTCCCTCATGGAACGGTCCTGTGATCGGTGGCCCAGGGACCACTGCAAGGCTCAGCCGGTGCGCCATAGGGGGGCATGGCACCAGAGCAACTTTGGCTTCTTGAGATTGTCAGAAGTTGACCCTGCTTGATGTGCTGCATTACAACAACACCCATCACAGAGCAGTGATTGATGGTACCTGTACTTGTGAGGCCAAGCCTCGATGAACTGCTCTTTTCCCCTGCACCCTTTCTACTCCCTATTGTGTTTTTGGGGGGATTTCCACTGCCTAGGGGCGTGCTGGGCACAACTGCTCCAGGGACACAAGCCATGCTACAGTTGCTCTCTCTTCAACTCACATCATCCCCTGGCCGACGTGTGCAGCTGTGTCACAAAGGTAAACGATAAGGCAATAAGGATCCTAAACGCCCTGCCAAGTGAAAATTGACAGATATACCAAGGTGGCAGACCCTCCCCCAGACGACTCTGCTTCCTACTCCTTGCCTGATAATGCAGCTGTCTTAGCAGCAATTGAAATCTATAGGATAGCCCGAGAGGCCAGGATTGTTGAAGTCTGGTCTGAGGAGTCTCTTGAGGCAGGAGCTTCACAATGTTGTTGACCGTGTCAAAGCTGCGGAGGTAAGTTATCTGAATTTTCTTTTTTTTTTTAAACAAACTTTTTGGGCATTTATTATTCAGCTGAACACAGTTACAGTTTCATCCAATCCAGAGGCAATCAAATATCTCCTTGGAAGATCACCCCAATGGTTTCATATGTCCCCTCTTCCGGCCTTCATCAGCCATATATCTGCCTACTCCTTTACACAATGACTGCTATGGTAGATATTTAGCAATGTCCATAACTTAACAGCACCCCTCCATCCCCCTTCCCCCTCCCCTGCTGCTGCCGACCCCCTCCCCCCTTACCACTCCTGCTGCACACATGTTCTGGGTCCCGTTCTTACTCGCCATTTTTTTATACATCATTCCGAAGGCAAATCAAGTGTGTGGATGTTAGGTCGCCATGGCCCAATCATGTCCCCCCTTCAGCTCCGTTTGAACCCGATGTCCCAGGATCAGCTAGTTGGGATCCCACTCTTGGCGAGCTGGGCGTCGACTCTTGGTCCTCATTCTGCAGATCATCTACCAACAACCCCCAGGCCTGCGCGCGCTCCAATCTCCCTATACCTCGTTTTGCATTCCTAAGCAAGAGTCTATGTTCACAACTTGCCCACTTCACTAGCTCCCTTCTCCAGTTGCCAACCCCCGGACCTGTCGGTGGTAAGTTCACGTTTCGCCATAATGTATGCCAGGTCTTGGAACCTGGCTGTGACCTTGGTTCTAGCGGAGTGGGAAAATAGGTTAAGCAGTACATGACCAGGGGTGCATGGGATCTCCTTCTCTGTGACGCGCACTATTTCTCGAACCACCTCCTGCCAATATCCCTCTATCCTCGGGCAACTCCACATCATGTGAAGATAGCTAGCCCTCACTTCCTGACATCTGGGGCAACATGCATCCTCCCGTCCAAAATATCGGTTAATCCTATCGGGTGTAATGTACGCCCTATGCAGAGTATAAAAACTAATTAATTGGAAGCGCGCATTGCGGGAGACCTTAGTGGCTCGGAGCAGTGTATTGTCCCAGTCCTTTTCTGCAAGTGGGACTCCCAGTGTCCTCCTCCCATTTATCCTTCAGCCTCTCCAGCGGCCCTGTGGAGTCCCTTCTAATAGCTCTATAAAGACATGACACCGCCTTAATGACACCGCCTGATAAACTTATGTATTCGCATGTAGAATGTGCAGGTGGTTCTAGTGTTCCCTGGCCCCAATGTCTCCGCATGGCCCCAGTGACTGCCCCATAAACCAGAAAATGCCCCTGCGGGATATCCCACCTAGCCCGGAAGGCCTCAAATGTGAGAAGTTCCCCATCACCGTATAAATCACCCACCTTAGTAACCCCCGCTTGTGCCCATTCCTCCAACCCCCTCCATTGACCCTCATGTGGGAGCGCCTCTAATAATGCCTCAGGCATCTCCGGGGAGTAAGGTCGTTTGGTTTTGGTTTTCTGAAGGCATCTGATCCAGCAGTGTCTTATCACATTATGCTCGGAGGTGGTCAACGTGCGCGGTTTAATGGTTCCCATAAGTGTACTCAGGACAACTGCTCTACTCGGGGTAAACAGGGGCGTCCTCCTGTCCGGATCTAGGCTTCCCGCCACCCACTGTGTGAAGTGTTGGTGCTGACCCGCCAAATAATAATTCTCCATATCCAGCACCGCTAAACTCCCCTCCTCTCGTGCCCTGTGCAACGTAGCCAACACCTCTCTGTGCCTGCTGGGACCCCATATAAAAGCGGTCAGAATAGAGTCTAGGGATCGGAACCACGCCTTAGGGATCCACACTGGGAGTGCTGTTAAAAAATATATCAATCGGGCAATGCCACCATTTTCAGTAAGGATATTCGCCCCGCCACTGACAGGGGCAGCATCCCCCAGAACGCCATACTGCCTTTGAGAGATCGGAGAGCCCCTCCTATATTCCCCTCCTGTACATCAGGGAGATCATGATACACTTTTACCCCAGGTATCTAAAACAGCGTGGTTCCCACCGGAGGTCTCCCAGGCCCGCAGGCGGCAGGGTCCCTCTCGCCATCGGGAAGAGTTGCGACTTCTGCCAGTTGACACAGAGCCCAGAAAGAGCTCCGAACTCGTCCAGCATTCGCCGGGCTCCCTCCAGTGCCACCCCTGTGTCATGCAGAAAAAGGAGCAAGTCATCCGCATATAGTGCGATATGGTGCGTTTGGTCTGCCAGCCGAATGCCCTCATATGGTGTCCCCGATCGTACCATACACGCCAGTGGCTCCACCGCCAGTGCGTACAGCAGGGGGAAAGGGGCACCCATGCCGTGTACCCCTCTCCACCCGTCGGGCTGGGAGATGGTGCGGCCCGTCCGTACTCGCACCACTGGGTCCCTATAGAGTATCCGAACCCATTGGATAAAGTCCTGCTCCAGCCCCATCTTTGCTAGGACCGCATACAAGTATTCCCACTCAAGGCTATCGAATGCTTTCTCTATATCAATGGCAAAGATCGCTCCCTCCTGCGCCTCTGCCGCTCCTTGCTGGAGCACCGCAAACAACCTCCTGATGTTCAGGGTGGTGTTCCTGCCAGGGATGAAGCCCGCTTGGTCGGAGTGCACCAAGGATGTCATGTACGGTAGGAGCCTGGTGGCCAATATCTAGCTGAGAATTTTAAAGTCGAGGTTTAGCATCGACAGCGGTCGGTATGCCGAGCACTCAATTGGGTCCTTGTCCGGCTTAAGCAGGGGAACCATTACCGCCTCCCTCGATGTGGGTGGCAGCCTCCTGCTCTCCCATGTAGCCGCGTACAATTCCATTAGCCTGGGAGCCAGCTCTACCAGGTACGTGGCATAGAACTCTTGGGGCAGTCCGTCTGTGCCCGGTGTCTTCCCCCGTGCCATCGCCTTGATTGACCCCTGATTTCTCGCGCCGTAATCGGCGCTCCTAACACTTCCGCGTCCTCCACCCCTAAGGTATGGAGCGGAAGGGGTGCCATGTAGTCTGTTATCCTGACCATGTCACGGTTTCCAGTGCTTTTATATAAGCGGGCGTAGTACTCCCTAAACTGGCCATTAATCTCCTCTAGTGTATATAAAGGACGCCCTCCCTGGTCGTGTATCGCCAGTATAGTACTACCCCTTCTGGATGGGTCAGCAAGCCATGCCAACAAACGCCCAGCTTTGTCCCACTCATCATGTGTCCTATCCATGTACTTCTGGAAATCAAGCTCTCTCCAGGTCTGCTAAGAGCGTCCTACAGACCCCAATAGATGCATCCATGCAGTACCCCCTAATCACAGCCTTGAAGGCCTCCCGTTCTGTGATTCTAGAGTCCGTGTGCCCGCATTGTCAGTAAAATATTGCATGATGTGTTCCCTAGTCTCTTGCTGAAAGACCTGGTCCTCAAATGCTTCCGGTTTGAGGCACCAAGTAGGGATGGGCTGCAAAACCCTACCCCCCTTGTATCGTACTAGGAGTGGGTTATGGTCCGAGACCGTCCTAGTGAGGTATTCCGTCCCCCCAGCCGGGTGAAGAGGCCCGGCGTGCTCAGAAAGGTGTCTAAGCGGACGTGCAGATCGTGGGTGTGGGATAAATGCGAGGAGTCCCTCTCTGTCGGGTGTGCCTTGCGCCACACATCTACAAGCCCCCAACGAGTCTGCCAATCTCTGAAAGCTCTAGCCACCACTTGCACTAGGGAGTCTCGAAGCGGCGGGTGCGATCGATCCATGTCAGTATCAGCAATACAATTAAAATCTCCCCCCATGAGGACTGCCCCTGTCATGTACGGTGCCAGTACCCCCAGACAACTGCTCCAGAAACCTAACCTGATCGACATTCGGGCCATATACATTGACTAGGGTAACATCCTGCCCGTCCAATCTTCCGGAAACAACCACGTACCTACCCTCTGGATCGATTTTGTGTTCTATTGGGTGGAAGGGTACCCCCGCCCGTACCCAGATCAGGACCCCCCCCGGGTAAATGCTGAATATGATGTGTAGAACGCCTGCCCTCTCCGGCGCCTGCGCAGGGCCTCACCTTCCTTATCCAGTATGTGGGTTTCTTGGAGCATCGCTATCTGCACCCCTCTCCTATTTAGTTGTGAGAATGTTTTATACCTTTTACTCATCAAATTCATGCCCCTAACATTCCACGACATTATACTATAGGTGGCCTGTGTCTGCTGCATGAGTGCACATATTTACCCCCTAGCAAACCCCCAGACCCGTAACCCCTTCGTGCATACCGCAGGCAATTCTTATAGTACAGCATGATGTGGCATTTCCCCCCGTCGGCAGCAGCCCCCCCCCAGGACCCAAAATACTAAGGGCCAGAAGTATCAAAGGGTTTTACCCATTCTGTGTCTATGGAAAAATGTCTTCATACATATGGCCCCAACCCTTTCCAAACATTACAAAAACCATCCCAACACCCCCTCCCCAGGACAAGTGAGAACAGCTCCCCCATCCAAACTACGCACTTCAGTGCTCAAACAAACAAGGTCCACCGAGAGGTGTGCCATCCTCCCCCCCCCGGATCCCCCTCTCCGGCCCACAGATCACAAATAAGCATCATGGAGCCCCCCTCAGGCAAGAAGTAGCAGAAGAATACTATCAGTCTCCATTTTCCTGCCCCCGAGCATAGTTCTGGAAGTACCTGTACGCGTGGCCCACCTCACATCAGGCCGTCTGCTGATCAGGGAGTTACGTGCGGTAGGGTCTGGCTAGCATCCCCCACCGAGCTCGAGCTGGTCTCTGAGTCCGAGTCCCTGGTCTACCCCAGAGTGGGGTGTCGACTACCGGGTGTCCGTTGCACTAAAGGAGGCCACCGCTGCGATCGCACTGGCCCTAGCTCGAATCACCTCCTCCACCGTCGAGTGGTTCTTTGACGCAACCTCCCTGTCAGGGGAGTTCGACAAGCCTTTATCCGCCGAACCATTCCCTCCCCGCTGTTGGCCTCAGGGATCTTGCTCCTCAATCCAACCCCATACGTCCTGGGGGGTGGTAAAGAAGGTGGTTCTTCCGTTGTGCACGATGCCTAGCTTGGCCGGAAAACCCATGGAGTAGGACACCCCCAGCTGGCGCAGCTTCCGTTTGACGACCGTGAAGGACGCTCTTTGCTGCTGTACCTCTCGGGAGAAGTCGGGGAAGATCCATACCACGCTGTTCTCTATTTTAAGCTGCTCTTTAAGTCGCGCCTGTCCAAGGACATGGGGCCCGATTCACAGAATGAACTTAAGACTCAATCCTAAACTTACTACTATTTTGGTATTCACAGAATGCACTTACTACTTTTGGCATTCACAGAATGAACTTACTACTTTTGGTATTCACAGAAGTTAGGATTTTGTCTTAAGACAAACTTAAGACAGACTTAAGACAGACTTAAGACAAAATCCTAACTTCTGTGAATACCAAAAGTAGTAAGTTCATTCTGTGAATGCCAAAAGTAATAAGTGCATTCTGTGAATAGCAAAATAGTAGTAAGTTTAGGATTGAGTCTTAAGTTCATTCTGTGAATCGGGCCCATGGGCCCTATCCTTATAGAACAAGAGGCGGGCCAACACTGGTCTCGGCGGTCTGCGGGGCCCGGGCCGGCACCCTGTGCGCCCGTTCCAGGGCAAAGAATGTGGACAACCCTTCCTCTGCCACTTTCGTGCGCAGCCAGCGCTCGAGTTACTCCACCATATTGGGCCCGATTCACAGGCCCACCGTCGCGTACACAGCTCTCTCTCCAGGTACCGCTGCTGCCACATCAGTCCACCCGCAGGTCTCTTCTTTTCACCTCTCACCCTAGGTCCTCATCATTGCCTCCTGGGCCTCACTCTTCACGCCCTCTTCACACTTCCTGCAGGGCCCCCTGTCTGCCACGCTGTCTCTGCCCTCCGTGGGCTGCACCCCTGTCCGCTCTCCCCTATAAGAGGCGGGGGCAGCAGCTGATTCACCCCCCGCTTGTCTTCAGGGGCCGAGCCCCGCAGCAGCCACACTGCATCGTGGGGGCACTCGCCAGGTCTCGGGGCCCTCCGCAGCTCCTCCCCACACTGCCTCCTTACCAGCACTAGGGAGGCTCGTGCTGTCACCGCCGGCGCCTGTCTCACCCCCAGGGCAGGAACATCGGGTTAGTGCCCGCCAGGTCCTTCACTTTTGGGGCCGTTAGAATGACGCAGCCGCTATTTTAGGCAGTTCGCGGCTGCCGGGCGCCCGACTCACCGAGGCTCCGTTTGTTGCCGCCTCCACTCCAGCAGCAGTCCCGGTCCCCTCATCTACACCGGGTACCGCCCCAGCCGCCGCGACCGTAAAGTCAGACCGCCTCCAGGCAGGCACCAGGACCCCTGCAAACCAGGCTCCGTTTCTACCGCGAGTCCACCATTTTGTGCGGCTCGCGGCGCCGCCAGCCAAGTCGTACAGCGCCCACGGAGGAAAACTGTCTATCCCGCACAGCGAGCTCCCAGAACTCTCCGAGGGCTCGGACACCCTCAGGGCCGGTCTCCTTTCCCGGGGCTCCCCTGTAGCGTTCAGGATGGGGCCAGAAGGGGGTTCACCGACGGGAGCCTAGATTCAGGCACCCGTCTCCATCAGCGTCAGGCCACGTCCAAGGTATCTGAATTTGAAGATACAACTCATTCCTTTCGAAAATATCTGGCATAGGTGAGGGCGATTACTAAGGAACTGGTTTGGAAGGTGGATGACCCTGAAAACCGAGCACTGCACAATAATTGGAGACTGGAGGGGTTCCCAGAGATTGTAGAATGGACCAATATGATTGACTTTTTGGGTCAATGGATCCATGCCATCTTCATAGCCTCTGGCCCGGTTTTATCATTGAAAGGGCACACAGAGCGCTCTATGGTCAGCGGTGGCCTGGTGCGCCCCCATGTCCAATATTTGTATGCTTCCTGAACTTCCAGAATTAGGATGCGATCCTTGGGAAGCAAGGCAGAAAGGAGTACTCAAGTGCAATGCCTCCTGGTCCCAGTTTGTTCTAGGGAGGTGCAGAAGCAGAGTAAAACATTTCACTCAGTGAAGGCCAAGCTGTGGTCCATGCAGCTACAATAAATGCTGCTTTTCCCCGCCAAATTGAAAGTCTTGTTCCAATACAAGGCCCTTTTATTCCTTACACCTGGGGATGTCTGGAACTGGATCGAGGAGAGTCCTCGGCCATCACAGGGACAGACAATTGAGACTGCTGGCCGCAGAGGAATGGGAGCCAGGCCAAAACTCTGGGCCTCGATATGAAAAAGAAGCATCAGGTCTGAGAGAGGTGGGGATAGACCCATTCAGGAGGATGCTGGTTGCCGAGTTGGGGGTGAGAGGTTGACAGACTCAGAGGAAGAGGTTCTTCTTCAGGGGACACTGATTTCTTTACAGGGGGATGGTGATCCATCGGCCCAGCAGACAATGAAGGACAATCTGGGACGTGGCTCTGATGGTGCAGCATCCAAACCTGAACTGATGCACAGAGAAACGGGTGATCCTGTGGACTCTTGATTCTGTGGGGGTCCATTCAGGGCCCCAGTGGGCGTTATATTTCTGTGCTAATGGGTGCGTATTGTTTGGTTTGTTATTACTGCTTGCTGAGTATATTTTGATATGGGACCCTTCCCTCCCCACCCCCCTTTTTGGTGTGTTTGGCGTGTCTGGTGTGTGTCTGGAGTGCTAAGAATGGGATTGTGTTTTTTTGCTTATTATGGTATTTTAATTGTTTATATTCCTTCTCTCAAACTAATAAAGATATTAGAACAAAAAAAAAGTCTGTGAGTTATGGGAGGGTGGCTTATTGATAGACCTCTCAGTATTCGTCTGAGACTAGTTATGTTTGATTTGCAAGGGGTAGATGCTTACGATGACTGGTGGGAGGTGGGGAAGAGGAGTGGGGGTTATGTGTTTGGATCTGTTATTGTTTAGTTGCTTTGTTTGTTGCGAACAATAGTACTAGCAGTGTAGTGTGCAGTTCTACAATGTAACAGCCATCGGGTTACGGACACATGATGCAGGATAGGCCTTTGAGTGATGCACATTTTTCTTTATTGTCCTCGAATTTTAATGGCCTTGGCGAAAGGTAAAGAGGTGATTAGTGACACAGGGCCCGATTCACAGAATGAACTTAAGACTCAATCCTAAATGTACTACTATTTTGGTATTCACAGAATGCACTTACTACTTTTGGCATTCACAGAATGAACTTACTACTTTTGGTATTCACAGAAGTTAGGATTTTGTCTTAAGTTTGTCTTAAGACAAACTCAAGACAGACTTAAGACAGACTTAAGATAAACTTAAGACAGACTTAAGACAGATTTAAGACAAAATCCTAACTTCTGTGAATACCAAAAGTAGTAAGTTCATTCTGTGAATACCAAAAGTAGTAAGTGCATTCTGTGAATACCAAAATAGTAGTACGTTTAGGATTGAGTCTTAAGTTCATTCTGTGAATCGGGCCCACAATGCCTAATTAGACAATGCAGTGCTGTTAACTGTAGACGATGCAGTGCTGTGGGCTGCAGACGATGCAGTGCTGTTAGCTGCAGGCGATGCAGTGCTGTAAGCTAGGACCCCTTTTGCACTGCAGAGTCTCATAGAGGAGTACACAAACTAGCTTGGACCTTCATGTTAACCAGACAAAATCATTTGTGTTGGTAAAAGGGACACAACCAAAGAAATGTCCAAACTTTTACATAGGTAACAATAAGGTAGAAGTGGTGAAAACATTTACTTATTTGGGCGTCCTTTTTTTATTAAAAATTGACTTGGAAGGATATGGTGCAAACAAGGGTCTCCCTTTTAGAAAAGAGCATTGCCGCAATTTTCCATTTTTCAAAAAAGTTATGGTTTAAACCTTTCCCCAAGATGCTGAAGATTTATTCAAGCTTGAGCTAAGGCCATCGCTATATACGGAGCAGCGATTTAGGTTACGGTGGATGTAGATTTGCTACAGCGTGTGGTGGGCGATTTCTGTAAAAGATAATTATCAGTGCCTCATAGCCGAGTGAACTATATCTGCCATATTGAATTAGGGCTACCATATCATAGAGATTTGATTAAATTGCCCACCTTAATATTATGCAAAACAAATGCAAAATAACAGTTGATGGACAGAATGCAGAACAATGTCATACAATCACCCCAGTACAGAGATCTGGGCCTAAATCCATCGTTTTTTTTTGTTGTTTTTTTTGCACTCCACACTAAGCATGGGCGTAAAATCCGCTCCGCTCGCGGATTTTTCGGATTTTCGGCAAATTCGCAATCCGCGAACGCTCGCGAATTTGTCGAAAATCCGTGAATCCGCTCGCGGATTTTTTGCTTGGTTGCGGCGCGCGGCGTGGTGCACGGCGTTCACTTTCCGTCATTTTAGCGTTTGCCGAGTTGTTTTTCTTTGCGAGTGACGCGCCATTTTAGATCTTGCTGCGTGTTCCCACGGGAGTTTGTCGCCCGCGAATACGTACTCGCGGCTTGCCACCTTGCACAGCACACCTCGCGAGAGTTCGCAATTGCGAACACGTAGTTGCGGCGGAAAGGAACAATCTCGCACTTGCGAAATAGAGATTTTGCAATTTCGCACAAGAAAATCACCAGCAAACAGGATAAACCTTCAGAAAATTATGATTTTTATCAGAATCACTCCTCAGGTTGACATTTGCATGGCCTTTTTTTTTGCAAGGAGTCCATTTTGGGGGGGGGGGGAGTAAGGAAGTGCCCCACAGTCTCCAACTTCCTGTTCCTGTCCAGCAGGCTCCTCCCAGTGCTTTGTCCATCTCCTGGTCACTTTCATTTGGATCTGGAGCTGGAAGGATTACTTTTTGTGGGTGCTGCTGGATATTTGGATTTGAGGCCTTTTTGACTGTCTTTGGATCACTTTTGGATTAGAAATCAACTTTCACAAGTAAGTTTGTTTGGGGCATTACAGTTGCTGCAAGTACAATTTTTGAACTTTTTCAGAAAATTAAATAAATTATATTGTGGGTAGCCACAGTATCCAGTAGGACCAGGGTTGGTTATGGGTGCATGATACAACTGTTTTGTTGAATTTAAACACCATTGAGGCCATGGATGGGCTGGGATTGTGCAGATTTTATTGTTTTTTGTCGTTTTTTTGGGCCTGCTGGTGTGGCCCTTTGCCCAGGGGTGGTGAGTGTTGCATGGGCCTAGTCTTTCTGTGGGGTGTCTTCTTGAATTTAAACATAATTGAGGCCATGGATGGGCTGGGATTGTGCTTATTTTATTGTTTTTTGTCGTTTTTGGGGGGCTGCTGGTGTGGCCTTTTGCTTGCCCAGGGCTGTTTTTCTGTTTTTTGGGGGTGTACTGTTGATGTGGACTGGCCATGTGGGTGGTGGTGGTGGCCATCTTGAGTGCTGGCTGGTACAGGCAACATGTGCTTGGGGTGTAAGGGGGCCATTTTGAGGAGAGGCAGTGTCTGAGGCCTGCACTTATTTTGCCTACTTTTCATCCCTTATGCCCAGGGGTAGTGAGTGTTGCATGGGCCTAGTGTTTCTGAGGGGTGTCTTCTTGAATTTAAACACCATTGAGGCCATGGATGGGCTGGGATTGTGCAGATTTTATTGTTTTTTGTCGTTTGTTTGGGCCTGCTGGTGTGGCCCTTTGCCCAGGGGTGGTGAGTGTTGCATGGGCCTAGTCTTTCTGTGGGGTGTCTTCTTGAATTTAAACATAATTGAGGCCATGGATGGGCTGGGATTGTGCTTATTTTATTGTTTTTTGTCGTTTTTGGGGGGCTGCTGGTGTGGCCTTTTGCTTGCCCAGGGGTGGTGGTGGTGCATGGACTGAGTGTGCCTGTGGTGTGGTCTCACTCTCTTTGATGTAAACATCATGGATGGCATTGGATTGTGGTGATTTCTGGCTGTTTTTCTGTTTTTTGGGGGTGTACTGTTGATGTGGACTGGCCATGTGGGTGGTGGTGGTGGCCATCTTGAGTGCTGGCTGGTACAGGCAACATGTGCTTGGGGTGTAAGGGGGCCATTTTGAGGAGAGGCAGTGTCTGAGGCCTGCACTTATTTTGCCTACTTTTCATCCCTTATGCCCAGGGGTAGTGAGTGTTGCATGGGCCTAGTGTTTCTGAGGGGTGTCTTCTTGAATTTAAACACCATTGAGGCCATGGATGGGCTGGGATTGTGCAGATTTTATTGTTTTTTGTCGTTTGTTTGGGCCTGCTGGTGTGGCCCTTTGCCCAGGGGTGGTGAGTGTTGCATGGGCCTAGTCTTTCTGTGGGGTGTCTTCTTGAATTTAAACATAATTGAGGCCATGGATGGGCTGGGATTGTGCTTATTTTATTGTTTTTTGTCGTTTTTGGGGGGCTGCTGGTGTGGCCTTTTGCTTGCCCAGGGGTGGTGGTGGTGCATGGACTGAGTGTGCCTGTGGTGTGGTCTCACTCTCTTTGATGTAAACATCATGGATGGCATTGGATTGTGGTGATTTCTGGCTGTTTTTCTGTTTTTTGGGGGTGTACTGTTGATGTGGACTGGTCATGTGGGTGGTGGTGGTGGCCATCTTGAGTGTTGGCTGGTACAGGCAACATGTGCTTGGGGTGTAAGGGGGCCATTTTGAGGAGAGGCAGTGTCTGAGGCCTGCACTTATTTTGCCTACTTTTCATCCCTTATGCCCAGGGGTAGTGAGTGTTGCATGGGCCTAGTGTTTCTGAGGGGTGTCTTCTTGAATTTAAACACCATTGAGGCCATGGATGGGCTGGGATTGTGCAGATTTTATTGTTTTTTGTCGTTTTTTTGGGCCTGCTGGTGTGGCCCTTTGCCCAGGGGTGGTGAGTGTTGCATGGGCCTAGTCTTTCTGTGGGGTGTCTTCTTGAATTTAAACATAATTGAGGCCATGGATGGGCTGGGATTGTGCTTATTTTATTGTTTTTTGTCGTTTTTGGGGGGCTGCTGGTGTGGCCTTTTGCTTGCCCAGGGGTGGTGGTGGTGCATGGACTGAGTGTGCCTGTGGTGTGGTCTCACTCTCTTTGATGTAAACATCATGGATGGCATTGGATTGTGGTGATTTCTGGCTGTTTTTCTGTTTTTTGGGGGTGTACTGTTGATGTGGACTGGCCATGTGGGTGGTGGTGGTGGCCATCTTGAGTGCTGGCTGGTACAGGCAACATGTGCTTGGGGTGTAAGGGGGCCATTTTGAGGAGAGGCAGTGTCTGAGGCCTGCACTTATTTTGCCTACTTTTCATCCCTTATGCCCAGGGGTAGTGAGTGTTGCATGGGCCTAGTGTTTCTGAGGGGTGTCTTCTTGAATTTAAACACCATTGAGGCCATGGATGGGCTGGGATTGTGCAGATTTTATTGTTTTTTGTCGTTTGTTTGGGCCTGCTGGTGTGGCCCTTTGCCCAGGGGTGGTGAGTGTTGCATGGGCCTAGTCTTTCTGTGGGGTGTCTTCTTGAATTTAAACATAATTGAGGCCATGGATGGGCTGGGATTGTGCTTATTTTATTGTTTTTTGTCGTTTTTGGGGGGCTGCTGGTGTGGCCTTTTGCTTGCCCAGGGGTGGTGGTGGTGCATGGACTGAGTGTGCCTGTGGTGTGGTCTCACTCTCTTTGATGTAAACATCATGGATGGCATTGGATTGTGGTGATTTCTGGCTGTTTTTCTGTTTTTTGGGGGTGTACTGTTGATGTGGACTGGTCATGTGGGTGGTGGTGGTGGCCATCTTGAGTGCTGGCTGGTACAGGCAACATGTGCTTGGGGTGTAAGGGGGCCATTTTGAGGAGAGGCAGTGTCTGAGGCCTGCACTTATTTTGCCTACTTTTCATCCCTTATGCCCAGGGGTAGTGAGTGTTGCATGGGCCTAGTGTTTCTGAGGGGTGTCTTCTTGAATTTAAACACCATTGAGGCCATGGATGGGCTGGGATTGTGCAGATTTTATTGTTTTTTGTCGTTTTTTTGGGCCTGCTGGTGTGGCCCTTTGCCCAGGGGTGGTGAGTGTTGCATGGGCCTAGTCTTTCTGTGGGGTGTCTTCTTGAATTTAAACATAATTGAGGCCATGGATGGGCTGGGATTGTGCTTATTTTATTGTTTTTGTCGTTTTTGGGGGGCTGCTGGTGTGGCCTTTTGCTTGCCCAGGGGTGGTGGTGGTGCATGGACTGAGTGTGCCTGTGGTGTGGTCTCACTCTCTTTGATGTAAACATCATGGATGGCATTGGATTGTGGTGATTTCTGGCTGTTTTTCTGTTTTTTGGGGGTGTACTGTTGATGTGGACTGGCCATGTGGGTGGTGGTGGTGGCCATCTTGAGTGCTGGCTGGTACAGGCAACATGTGCTTGGGGTGTAAGGGGGCCATTTTGAGGAGAGGCAGTGTCTGAGGCCTGCACTTATTTTGCCTACTTTTCATCCCTTATGCCCAGGGGTAGTGAGTGTTGCATGGGCCTAGTGTTTCTGAGGGGTGTCTTCTTGAATTTAAACACCATTGAGGCCATGGATGGGCTGGGATTGTGCAGATTTTATTGTTTTTTGTCGTTTTTTTGGGCCTGCTGGTGTGGCCCTTTGCCCAGGGGTGGTGGTGAGTGTTGCATGGGCCTAGTCTTTCTGTGTGGTGTCTTCTTGAATTTAAACATAATTGAGGCCATGGATGGGCTGGGATTGTGCTTATTTTATTGTTTTTTGTCGTTTTTGGGGGGCTGCTGGTGTGGCCTTTTGCTTGCCCAGGGGTGGTGGTGGTGCATGGACTGAGTGTGCCTGTGGTGTGGTCTCACTCTCTTTGATGTAAACATCATGGATGGCATTGGATTGTGGTGATTTCTGGCTGTTTTTCTGTTTTTTGGGGGTGTACTGTTGATGTGGACTGGCCATGTGGGTGGTGGTGGTGGCCATCTTGAGTGCTGGCTGGTACAGGCAACATGTGCTTGGGGTGTAAGGGGGCCATTTTGAGGAGAGGCAGTGTCTGAGGCCTGCACTTATTTTGCCTACTTTTCATCCATTATGCCCAGGGGTAGTGAGTGTTGCATACTTGCATGTCCGTAGTCTTTCTGTGGGGTGTCTTCAATGTAAACATCAAGGATGGCATGGGATTGTGCTCATTTTTCTGTGTTTTGTCGATTTTTTGGGGTTTATAACTGAGCTGATGTTCCTCTGTCTTCCATTGCTTTTAGGTGCACAAGAAGACTCAAGAGAACCACCAGTGCCAGGAAGAAGTCCTGCAGCGGTGTGTGCAGCATAACGTCACGCGACGTCACGTCTGGACACAGAACCCTCTGCAACTCGTGCAACTGCTGCCTGCTGACCTGCTCTGAAGAGGATGGCCCCAAAAAAAGTAACCCGTAGCTCCTCTAGCAAGAAAGGTGCCAGTAAGGAGCAGAAGAAGCAAGTTACCAAGGAGACTGGTGTGCCGCCCGCCCCTTTTTTTGGGAGTAAAAAAAAAAGTATTCCTGCAGCAGCAGCAGCGGGATCTGCTGGGGACCAAGCTGGCAGCAGCACCCCCGCTCCATTGGGCTCAGTGCCACCACCACCACCACGCCAACTTAAGTCCAAGCCCTTGAGTGCTGCAGAGGCAGCCAGTATAGTTCTTCAATTACCATCGACCAGTGATGTTGGCTCATCGCAAGAAAGCAGCAGCAATGTCCCTCAATCAACACAGGTTGTTGTAGCTCATCTGACGAGTGTTGAACAACCACAGCCGCAACAACAATCACATGTGCAAGTACAAGCCCAAGTACATGTGGAAGGAGAGGCAGCGCAAGGAGATGCGCAAGCAGAGGTGCATGGAGGGTCACAAGTGCCCACAATAGTTGTTCCTCCCGAAGTAGGGGCACATCAGGAAATCGACAATCAAGGCGAGGTATCATTTGAGGAAGCCACTCCTCCTGATGATCCTTCATTGTCTTCCACACCCCTAGCAAGGAAGAGATCAAGGGTGGTGTCTACATCCTCTTCAAGCACACCTCCTTCTGATGATACGGATCAAACTTGGGAACCAGCACCACAGCCGTCTGAGAGTGAGGCACACCATGATCCAACAAAGGTAGTTAAGCGTAAAAGGAAGCTCGTCCAAAGTCTCAGAGTTATGGAGTGTGATGAGGCTCAACAAGAAGTGGCGGATACTGCTGCTGATGAAGACTCTGCCAACGACGACCCAGTCATCATAAAGGTCACTGCAGCCCCAGCGGGCATGCAGCAAACAGACATTTTGACCCTAGCCCGAAGAGCTGCTGCGCGTGATGATGATGATGATGATGTTGTCGATGAGGAGGCAGTGGAAACACCACAATCATTGGAGTTAAGTAGTACACCAACTCGTCCCGCTTCCATATTTCTTTCTGGCAAGAAGAGACCTCCGTCAACCTCGACCTTAATTAGTGGCGGTGAAAGTGCAAAACGTACAAATGTTGGGCAATCCAGATCCTCCACTTCATCTGGCATTAGCTTCATGACCACCACCACCAGTATCGCCGCCTCCTCCAGGTCCCACAGACACTTCAAGTCCCCAGTTTGGGACTTCTTTACTGTTTGTCCCAAAAATCCAAAGTTTGCCATTTGTACCCTTTGTAAGCTTGCAGTTAGTCGTGGTAAGTCAGGTACCAACTATGGTACCGGCGGCCAGAGTGGTCATCTTGAGAGAAAGCACGCTGTCAAATGGTTTGCGCACCTAGATGCGATCAAGAAAGGCCAAAATCAAGGAAACGTTGATGTTTCATCTGATGATGACGAGCAGGAAGAAGACGTGTCAAACACGTCCCTTACACCCAGTACCCCTGTCAGCAGCACACCCAATGTGAGGCACACTAAGAGTGTTGGAGCGAGTGAGACACCAACGCACAAAAGTTCACCAGCGAGCAAAATTGGGTCAACGAAGTCATTATCAGCCCGTAAATGCTTGGTCCAGGCCAACATTAGAACAATGCTTACTTCAGACGTGCCATATGAACGCAACCACCCACTGACGCGTCTGTATAACACTAAGCTGGATAAAATGCTAGCTGTGGACCTTCTACCTTTTTCTTTTGTAGAAGCGGTAGGTTTTCTTGAATTAGTGGCAACGCTCTGCCCTAAATGGAAAGTTCCGAGCCGGTTCTATTTTGCCAGAGTTGCGGTTCCAGCACTACATGAAGATGTGCTGCAGGCGATTGGGGCAGCTTTGCAGAAGAGTGCTGTTCACACAATACATCTGACAACAGACATGTGGACCAGTGGCCCAGGCCATGATTACATGTGCATCACTGCACACTGGGTCTCTTTTTCAGGTGTTAAAGCAAAGCTAAACGCAGGTGTTGACCCGGACAAAGTTTTCAAAGCTGCTCGGAAACATGCAACACTAGCCATGTTTGGCTTGGAGAAAAGTCACACAGCAGAAAACCTTTTGCAAGAGTTTAACAAAAAGGTCTTGACAATGCTATCCCCCCTAAAACGCAAGATTGGTTATGTTTCCACGGATAATGGCTCCAATGTAGTTAAGGCCATGTCGGAGGGTGGCTATTTCAGAGTGCCATGTTTGGCGCACTGTATCAACCTGGTAGTTCAAAAATTCTTGAGTGATAGAGACAGTGCAGCGTTCGCGGTAATGGCCACCTGCCGCAAAATGTGCAACCATTTCAGCCATTCTTTTAAGGCCCGGAAGCATCTGCGGAGACTGCTACTTCAGCGTAGAATGCCAGTGAAAGCACTCATCCAGGAGGTGGCAACACGTTGGAACTCAACCTTCTACATGCTTGAGCGTCTGTATGAGCAGTATACGGTACTCGATCACTATTTCTTCACAGAGGGTACATCTCAGAAGGAGGACCTGCGGATGAGTGCGGCGCAATGGGACATAGTTAAAAGCCTGACAGACATGCTTCGTCCTTTTGAGTTCTTCACGCGTGCAGTCAGCCAGGAGGACTGTAATTTGGGAAAAGCTATCCCATTGTTGTGCATGCTGGAGCACCAACTGATGGCGGTGTCTTCTGAGTTTGAAAAAGAAGATGAAGAAAAAAAAAACATTTCATTTTGTCAGAGAAATTATTAGAGCGCCTACGTGGTGATGAACGTCTTCAAAAGATCAAGTCAGATCAGCATTACATTTGTGCTACTATTCTGGATCCACGCTACAAAAAGGCGCTGGCAGGCGAAGCATTCTTTCCTTTTGATGATGCAGATGTTCAAAAGTACAAACATTGGTTAGCCTTGTCAGCCAAGAGGTTTGAAAAAGAACGGCAGGTTATTGAAGGAGAAGCCAGTACATCAGCATCAGCATCAGCAGGCCATCCCCAGTCACAAGAATCCACTTCTGCACCTGTGGCTGGGGCACAAGTGACCTCTCAGCCGTTAAAGACACCGGCAACTGGATCATCTGCACCACACACAACAAAAACAGTGGCTGTTGTAGAGGATTGGCTAAGTTTGCTTGGGTATGGTTCTCGAAAAAATGTCACAGCCACAGCAAAAAGTAAGCAAAGTGGAGGAACCGTTGATGACCTTGAGTCGATGGTGCAGGACTATATGAATGACTCAACAGTGGTCTTTCTTAATGAGGAGCCATTGCAGTATTGGCATGGCAAAAAACAATTGTGGCCACAGCTCTACAACCTGGCTATAAACTATTTGTCTTGCCCACTCGCAAGTGTGTCTTCTGAACGTGTTTTCAGTGCTGCTGGTGGCATTGTAACTCCCAAACGGAGCCGCCTCTCGCCCAAAAATGTGGAGCGGCTGACAATGATCAAGATGAATCAGCACCTCATACCACCAGATTACAAAGTACGAGAAAGCACGCCGCATGAAGACGAGGAGGACGGCAACGTAGATGAGGGGATTTTTTCTCTGTTCGGTGGCACTGACCTCATCGAGCCTGAATTCGCAGAGTATGATGACGAAATCTTGTTCTTATTCCCTGACACCGAGCCCTGAAAATGAGACAATCAATCAAGAACTTTCTTTTTCGTCCTTATTCACTTTTATTCCTGTGTGCTTTGTGTCTCTCTTTCTTTGTTTTGCACAGTTAATTAAATTCAAACTTTAATCACCTAAACCCGAAAAACAAGACCATCATCAGAACTGTCTTCACTTGTTTGCTTATTGCTTTGAAGGAGCCGCAGTCTACATTCCTCAGGTTCACTAGTTCCGAAGAACATGCTCCTCTATCCTCCTCCTCCAGACTGCGATTTCCCTCCAAGCAGAGTGCTGGATTACGCCCAATGAAGAAAGACTCAGCACTTGTGGGGGTGTTGTACTTCTTTGCGGGTGTCACGATTCCCCCGACCGCTGGTAAATCACTGCCTGCTCCTTGGAACTGAACAGGTTGGGGAACTACATATCCCATGATCCTTTGCGGCGGCGCGTTCCTATGACGCTGTGCGACTGAAGTGGTTAATACTGCGTCCCATTGGAGGCGCGCTGCCGATTATTCCTGTTTGGCGAGGAGAGTCTCTGGTTGTTGTTTCCTGTCTCCTTTGGAAGGTTCTTTGGTTTGCAGCGGCGGAAAGCGTTTGTTCACGCTATCCGGTATTCGAATTCCCGAGGTGGGGGCTGGTAGCGCTCACTTCTAGCGCGGTGTATCAACTTGCTTTACTTGTGTGCTTGGAATACCCTGGTGGGGCTTAGGAAGCGCCTACTACGGAGAAGTCCTCTGACGTCTGTACATTTGATTCCTGGGATTACTCTGGTGGGGCTTAGGAAGCGCCCGTTTGGACACCGGACTACAGAGAATCAGGTTTTTCTAACAAACAAGTGTGGGGCTAGTTTCTCGCTGGTGGAGCCAAGGTTTGGTGTACTTCTCTTATATATATTCACCAGTTAGCTTTTGATCTGGGTTTTGCAGGACACCTGGGCTTGGGTGCCGCGATACCAGTCATCGCCCTATATCATTCCTCAGCGCTTACAGAGAAGGATCTGTAGAGACGCTTTGTTTATACTTTATGCTGGGCATATTTGTGTTCCTTTCATTTCTATCAACACCTAACAAAAAGGGATTGTATGCATCATAACTGGGGTTGACTTGTCCTGAACTGCCCAGTGAACAATATTATCATACAATTCCTAGGAGGAGGAGCCTTTTGTTTTGTACGGACCGTGAATGGATGTGATCACATTTCGTTTATAGTTTGGGCATTTGTGTTTGGGTATCCTTTATCCCAAAACTGGGTAGGTGTCCTGATATCATAGCTGCTTTTTCAAGATTCCGGTCACCTGATGGGAGGGAACATGGGGGTTGTTTAATGTTCTCTGTCTTATGTTTTCTAGTAGCGCATGCCAGGGGATTTAGAAGCAGCCCTGTAGATTCTCCATTCGTTCACGCATGCCTGTAGGGTATACAAGTGAGGTACCAAGTGTTAGATACCTTAACATTTATTCATTGGTAGGGTTGTCATTATACTTACCCCTTGCTTCTGTACTTACAGGTCGAGGTCCCAGTTGCCCAGCTGTTCCCCTCCGGACATTTCTATTTTCCCCCGCTTGATCTCCTTAACAGTCTGTGACAGTTGTCAGGCGGACTTGGGACGATCGAGAGGTGGGCCCCTTTTATAGCATCGACCCGATCCTGAGGAGCAACCACGGCAGACCTGACAGAATAATCGGCCCAAGAGTATTCGCTCCTCCCGGTTGGGTTGACATAAAGGATGGCCTCCTTAGATGAGGTACTAACCGCATTAGGCTTAGTACAGGCGGAACTAGCCGCCTCCCGCCAGGATACTGCAGCGTTACAGGCACGAATGGATGCCATGCAGCGGAATCCGTTTGATGCAGGAAACCCTGTCCCTCAGCCTGCATCAGTGGTGGTGGAAATGCCCTCCCCTGTACCCTTAGCCCCCCCGGAAAGGTTTATGGGAGATAGAAAGAAGGTGCAGGTGTTCATGACCCAGGTGATGTTGCATTTCACCTGTAAGCCCAAATGTTTTCTTACTAACCAATCACGGGTTTCCTTTTTGATTTCCTATTTGGGTGGTGAGGCAGCTCAGTGGGCGGTCCCTATCGTTCGGAATAACGATGGGATCCTGTACGATTGGGACTTGTTTCGGGCAGAATTTGAAAAAACCTTCGACAGGAGAGCAGAAACCTTTTCCGCAGATAAGGAGTTGCTTGTCCTTAAGCAAGGTAATTCCGATATAGTGACATATCTAAACCATTTCAGGAGGTTAATTGCTGAAACCGATTGGCCTGAATCCAAACAGTTGGTTCTGTTCTACCAAGGGCTCACAGATAACCTAAAAGACGTCATTGCACAAGTTGAGCCCCAGCCTACCACATGTGCGGCCCTAATAGATTTGGCCTTACGTCTGGACCACCGGCTGAGAGAGAGAAAAGGAGAGACGGGAAGAAAGGACAGGCCTTTGTTGGTCGGGGAGAAACCAAACGGTGGGGAGAAAGCCGAGGCGAAACCTGAACCCATGGATATAGGAGTGGTGAGAGCATCCCTCACCACAAGTGAAAGAGAACATCGTCGCAAATTCGGGCTGTGTCTGTACTGCGGTAAAAAAGGACACTTCCTGCGCGAATGTCCTGTGAAACCAAAGGGAGGACGCTATCGTGCAGGACAAGGAGTAGTATCCACAGTGGACAAAGGGTCGGAAAACTCAAACGCTTGAGTCCAAAGGAAGGGAGGGACTCGAGTGTACATTTCATCCCTTCAATAACAGAGGAGGATTTCGAGGGAAAACATCTGTTCTTCGTGGACATAGAATTATGGATCGATCAACACCCTAAGCAGGTCCGGGCCATGGTAGATTCGGGAGCCACAGGTTGCTTTATGGACTTGACTGAAGCAAGGAAGTTGGGAGTAACTCCGGTGGATAAATCCGTCTCCGAAGACGTATTTGCAGTAGACGGTCATGTGTTGGAATCCGGTCCTATTACCCAACACACCCCGGAGTACGAGATGTGGTATGGGGGTTATCATGTGGAGCGGCTTTCGTTCAACCTCATCCAGGCCCCTACCTATGGAATAATATTGGGACTCCCTTGGCTGAAGAAGCATGAACCCACCATACAATGGAATGAACAGACTATGGTGTTCTCCTCCTCTTATTGCCTTGACCACTGCCTCCAGGAGTCTCATCGACCTTCCAGGATACTTGCAGTCACTCATCTGATCTCTACAGCCGCTGAAAAAGAGGTAGAACTTCCTCGATGTTACCAGGAGTATGAGGAGGTATTCAGTAAGGTGAAAGCGGAAGTCCTTCCTCCGCATAGAGAATATGACTGCCGCATTGACCTAACACCAGGGTCAGTGGTTCCTTGTGGTCGAATCTATGCGTTGTCACAACCTGAAACCAAACATCTTCGGGAATATCTGGATAATCTCCTTGCCTTGGGATTCATCCGACCATCAAGATCTCCAGCAGCTTTCCCGCTTTTTTTTATACCAAAGGCCAACGGGGAATTACGATGTTGTATTGACTACAGGGCGTTAAACGCCATAACAACAAAGAATCAATATCCTCTCCCATTAATACCGGTATTGTTAGAGCAAGTACGATCTGCCAGGATCTATACGAAATTGGACCTGAGGGGAGCCTATCATTTGGTACGCATACGTGCAGGAGATGAATGGAAAACCGCGTTTAAAACCAGGTACGGGCTGTTTGAGTACCTGGTTATGCCCTTTGGGCTATGCAACGCCCCTGCCTCCTTCCAGTTTTTCCTTAACGAGGTACTGAGAGACTACTTGGATATCTTTGTAGTAGTCTATATAGACGATATTTTAATATACTCGAATGATGAACCTGAACATATCAAACATGTGAGTCAGGTGCTGGAGGCCTTACGACGAAACCAACTGTACTGTAAACTAACAAAATGTGAGTTTCACGTCACCACGGTGGAATTTCTGGGAGTCATGCTCACTCCATCGGGGCAGATAATGGCCGAAAGAAAAGTACGGGCCATTGTGGAGTGGCCAAGACCTACCTCTGTGAAAGACATCCAAAAACTCCTTGGATTCGCGAACTTCTATCGGAGGTTTATCTCGCACTTTTCCGATATGGTAACACCGCTCACAAAACTGACTCGGAAGAACACCCCCTTTGTATGGGGGAAGGAAGAACAGAATGCTTTTGATCGGTTGAAAACCGCGTTCACGTCAGCACCGATACTGGTCCATGCCGAACCGGACCTCCCCTTCGTGGTTGAGGCTGACGCGTCCGAACTAGCGGTGGGAGCAGTCCTCTCGCAAAGGAATGAGAGTACCGGCCATCTCCACCCCATCGCCTTCATGTCGCGTAAGTTAAATCCAGCAGAACGCAATTATACCATCGCGGAGAAGGAACTGCTCGCGATTAAAGACGCCTTCATGGAATGGAGGCATTGGCTAATGGGCGCTTCGCATCAAATCACTGTATACACCGACCACCGTAATTTACAGTTTATGCGAGCAGCCAGACACCTTACCCCCAGACAACTAAGATGGATGCTTTTCTTTTCAGAGTTTCGTTTCGTGGTAACCTTCCGTCCGGGTTGTGACAATCGGAAAGCCGATGCTCTTACGCGGCAAGAAAGTCATCCAGAACTGACGGCGTCCCCAGAGACCAGCATCATAGAACCTCGACAAGTGGTAGGGGTGATCCACACGGCTGAGTTTCTCCACAAGGTCAAGAGAGGTATCCAGACCTTTGCTTGGAAAACATGGATCCGTCTACACCCGGAATGGAGAATACGGCAAGGATTGCCGAGAAAGGGGTCCCAGCTCCTTCTCCCCACGCTCGCCTTAAGACAACAAGTGTTTCAATGGTGCCACACTCTGCCATGTGCCGGACACACTGGAGGGATGAAAACCTTGGAAAAACTGCTACGATCCTATTGGTGGCCAACAATCAGACCGGATGTGTATGCTTGGGTTCAACGATGTGACGTCTGTTCGCAATCTAAGAGCGATCATCGACCAACACAAGGGCTGTTACAAACCATGCCCACTCCTGTGAGCCCTTGGGAGAGCTTCTCTGTGGATTTCGTGGTGGGTCTCCCTAAAGACCAAGGGATGACGGCTATCATAGTCGTTGTGGATTACTTGACGAAAATGGGCCACTTCATCGCCTATAAAGGGGTTCCCTCAGCTAGTCAATTAGCCCATATCCTGCTAATACATGTGATTCGGTTGCATGGCCTTCCCAAGGTTATCGTTTCCGATAGGGGAGCACAATTCACCGCAAAGTTCTGGAGGGTCTGGTGCGACCGATTAGGTATTGCCTCTTCTTTGTCCACCAGTTTCCATCCACAAACGGATGGGCAGACCGAAAGGTTGAATCAGACCCTCAAGCAATACCTGCGGTGTTTTGTTGACACCACTACCGAGGCATGGGTGGAATGGTTGTGGTCTGCTGAGGTGGCCTATAATGACGCAGTTCATTCCTCTACTAGGCATACCCCGTTTTTCTGTACATATGGGTTCCACCCCAGGTTTGCACCCTTGAGTGTACCAGTCACCGATGCTCCTATTCCACAGTTGCAGTCCAGATTAGTGCGGTTGAGGAGGACGGTGTTGCATGCTAGGCGGAATCTTGAAAAAGCAAAACTGAGATACAAATCCCAGGCTGATAAACACCGAAGGCATTGTCCTGAGTACAAACAGGGGGATTGGGTGTGGCTGTCCACTCGGAACATTCGTTTCAGGAAGTACAGCGTGTTCAACCCAAGGTTCATCGGTCCATACCAGGTGATGCGCCATGTTAACCCGGTGGCGGTGAAATTGAAACTCCCCTCACACTTCCGAATACACCCGGTATTCCATGTCTCGCTGCTCAAACCTGCTCGGGGTCCAGGCCCTGTGGCACCTGCGCCTGTGAGGGTTGAGCGGGAGGTGGAGTACGAGGTGCGGCGTATTCTGGACGCTCGTAGGGTGAGGGGGAAACTCCAGTACCTGGTGTCTTGGAAGGGTTACGGGCCGGAGGAGGACTCTTGGGAGCCGGTTGGTGCTGTTCATGCTCCTCGGCTGGTTCAGAGGTTCCACTTGTCTCATCCTGGGAAGCCTGGTGGCAGTCAGTGAATGTCGGAGGGGGGGTGTACTGTCACGATTCCCCCGACCGCTGGTAAATCACTGCCTGCTCCTTGGAACTGAACAGGTTGGGGAACTACATATCCCATGATCCTTTGCGGCGGCGCGTTCCTATGACGCTGTGCGACTGAAGTGGTTAATACTGCGTCCCATTGGAGGCGCGCTGCCGATTATTCCTGTTTGGCGAGGAGAGTCTCTGGTTGTTGTTTCCTGTCTCCTTTGGAAGGTTCTTTGGTTTGCAGCGGCGGAAAGCGTTTGTTCACGCTATCCGGTATTCGAATTCCCGAGGTGGGGGCTGGTAGCGCTCACTTCTAGCGCGGTGTATCAACTTGCTTTACTTGTGTGCTTGGAATACCCTGGTGGGGCTTAGGAAGCGCCTACTACGGAGAAGTCCTCTGACGTCTGTACATTTGATTCCTGGGATTACTCTGGTGGGGCTTAGGAAGCGCCCGTTTGGACACCGGACTACAGAGAATCAGGTTTTTCTAACAAACAAGTGTGGGGCTAGTTTCTCGCTGGTGGAGCCAAGGTTTGGTGTACTTCTCTTATATATATTCACCAGTTAGCTTTTGATCTGGGTTTTGCAGGACACCTGGGCTTGGGTGCCGCGATACCAGTCATCGCCCTATATCATTCCTCAGCGCTTACAGAGAAGGATCTGTAGAGACGCTTTGTTTATACTTTATGCTGGGCATATTTGTGTTCCTTTCATTTCTATCAACACCTAACAAAAAGGGATTGTATGCATCATAACTGGGGTTGACTTGTCCTGAACTGCCCAGTGAACAATATTATCATACAATTCCTAGGAGGAGGAGCCTTTTGTTTTGTACGGACCGTGAATGGATGTGATCACATTTCGTTTATAGTTTGGGCATTTGTGTTTGGGTATCCTTTATCCCAAAACTGGGTAGGTGTCCTGATATCATAGCTGCTTTTTCAAGATTCCGGTCACCTGATGGGAGGGAACATGGGGGTTGTTTAATGTTCTCTGTCTTATGTTTTCTAGTAGCGCATGCCAGGGGATTTAGAAGCAGCCCTGTAGATTCTCCATTCGTTCACGCATGCCTGTAGGGTATACAGGTGAGGTACCAAGTGTTAGATACCTTAACATTTATTCATTGGTAGGGTTGTCATTATACTTACCCCTTGCTTCTGTACTTACAGGTCGAGGTCCCAGTTGCCCAGCTGTTCCCCTCCGGACATTTCTATTTTCCCCCGCTTGATCTCCTTAACAGTCTGTGACAGTTGTCAGGCGGACTTGGGACGATCGAGAGGTGGGCCCCTTTTATAGCATCGACCCGATCCTGAGGAGCAACCACGGCAGACCTGACAGCGGGTGAGTTGACGGATTTGGGCCCATTGCTGTGAAGCTCTAATAATGGACAAAAGTGTTTTGGACCAAATATGAGGTGGAAATTTCTTGCCGTTTTTGCTGACTTGCTTGCCTTTGAGGTGCTCTTTGGCGGGGTTCCGGGGGTTTGTGGGTAATTTTTGGTGTCTGTCGAAGCACTGCTGCGACAGTCTAATCTTGATTGCATTTGCTTTTCAGGAAATCCGTGGTGGAAAACAGGAGTTATGATGATTGATGATGATGACCTAGCTGAACAGCGCCGCATTTGGACCGAAGGCCGAGAGATATTGTAAGTATGAGATTTAGCTTTTTCGCTGTTTGGGGGTGTTGTCGGGTGGTTTTTTGCGGGTGGGTTGGCGCCGGCGGGTCTTGCCTGGGGCATTCCTGGGAAGGTCTAATACCGGATAGAAGTGTTTTGGACAAAATCCATAAGGAACAGCCTTTTTTTTGCTATTTCTTCTGACATCTTGCTCAATGTAGCGTTTTGGGGGGCTTCCTGCTGTTCGTGGGTGGGTTGCGGCCGGGGTCTCTGTCGAAGCACTGCTGCGACAGTCTAATCTTGATTGCATTTGCTTTTCAGGAAATCCGTGGTGGAAAACAGGAGTTATGATGATTGATGATGATGACCTAGCTGAACAGCGCCGCATTTGGACCGAAGGCCGAGAGATATTGTAAGTATGAGATTTAGCTTTTTCGCTGTTTGGGGGTGTTGTCGGGTGGTTTTTTGCGGGTGGGTTGGCGCCGGCGGGTCTTGCCTGGGGCATTCCTGGGAAGGTCTAATACCGGATAGAAGTGTTTTGGACAAAATCCATAAGGAACAGCCTTTTTTTTGCTATTTCTTCTGACATCTTGCTCAATGTAGCGTTTTGGGGGGCTTCCTGCTGTTCGTGGGTGGGTTGCGGCCGGGGTCTCTGTCGAAGCACTGCTGCGACAGTCTAATCTTGATTGCATTTGCTTTTCAGGAAATCCGTGGTGGAAAACAGGAGTTATGATGATTGATGATGATGACCTAGCTGAACAGCGCCGCATTTGGACCGAAGGCCGAGAGATATTGTAAGTATGAGATTTAGCTTTTTCGCTGTTTGGGGGTGTTGTCGGGTGGTTTTTTGCGGGTGGGTTGGCGCCGGCGGGTCTTGCCTGGGGCATTCCTGGGAAGTTCTAATACCGGATAGAAGTGTTTTGGACAAAATCCATAAGGAACAGCCTTTTTTTTGCTATTTCTTCTGACATCTTGCTCAATGTAGCGTTTTGGGGGGCTTCCTGCTGTTCGTGGGTGGGTTGCGGCCGGGGTCTCTGTCGAAGCACTGCTGCGACAGTCTAATCTTGATTGCATTTGCTTTTCAGGAAATCTGTGGTGGAAAACAGGAGTTATGATGATTGATGATGATGACCTAGCTGAACAGCGCCGCATTTGGACAGAAGGCCGAGAGATATAAGTATGAGATTTAGCTTTTTCGCTGTTTGGGGGTGTTGTCGGGTGGTTTTTTGCGGGTGGGTTGGCGGGTCTTGCCTGGGGCATTCCTGGGAAGGTCTAATACCGGATAGAAGTGTTTTGGACAAAATCCATAAGGAACAGCCTTTTTTTCAAGGTCATATTTTGTTCTAAAACACAGTAGTACACCTACCTTGAGGGGAAAGATCCGCTATAATATTTTGGCCATACTTATTGATCCTTAAAAAGGTGACTCAGACAGAGCACGCAATTTCAAAAATATTGTACTGTCTATTAGGGAAATCAAAGTGTGACTTTTTGCACCACACAGCGTACATACCTTTTATTTATTTATCAGTGGTATTGTAATAGCACTTCCTGTTTTCCGTTCAATAATTACAGGCCGGGTTTCAGTCAACATCCGCCAGGCAGGCAGTGGACAGGGTGTCTTCTGTCAGTGGTCACCACATTGATGGACGAAGCGTCAGCTGGAATGGAGGAGTGCCGCCAATAAGAGGAATTGTTTGCTGCATGCTTATTACTTACCAAATTCAACAGGACAACTCCAACAACATACGCAATACAGATACAGTATCCATTGTTGTCTTTTATTCTATGAGTGTGACTGCATGTGCTTACCTTTAGTTTGTAACCAAAGATTGTCTGTATCTTGAATTATTGTTTGTCCATGCTCTGCTTTTTTTTTCTTCTCTCAACAAAACCTACCCAAAAAGAAACCCCCATTCCCATCCATTTTACAAACCCTAACCCTCTTCCCCCGGGCTGTGTTGTTTTGCTTGATGTCTGACTAAAATGACATCAATAATTCCACACACTTGCTGGGGAGGATAAGGTCATAGCAGCAACAGGCTGGTGAAGGAATACGAGGATATCTTCTAGACTTACTCAGCTTCAGTACTATATCTTCTAGTAGTAGTAGCCAATGTCAAATAAATTCAACGCAAGTACTAGTTATACTTGCAAGCAAATACTTTACCATTTGTTAGGCTACATTATGGCACTGTTCTAGTGTACTGTCACCTGCTATTTTCTCGATCGTACCGTAACCGTTGTAATGCTACAGTAAGGAGGACAAACAAGGTTTCGTTTTCTTTTTTTCCATAGGCATGCAACTGCCACTGTGTCACACCACTAGTACCACCGCAATGAGGAAATGTCACCCGCCCAGGATTGACAATGTTAATCCCCATTTCACCTGGAGCCAGCCCTGGGCCTAGCCCTAATTTCTAACACAAATTACAGGTAAGATAAGCGTTTGGTGGGAGGTAGTATAATGGAGTATTATTTCGGAGTAGACAAGAGATTGACGGTTGTACTACTAAAGTCCTACGACTGTTCAGGAAAACAAAGTTACTGTTACACCCCCGCCCCCCACCCACCAGACTGAAAAGCAGTAAAAAACAGGTATGGTCAGATAAAGTTGAAAAATATATTTATTTAGCCCTAACAAAATAATCTCCCTCACCCACCCTAACCCCAACGATTGTCTCTGAAACGTCCCAAAACGATCCCAACTCCCAAATCCCACCCCCCAAAAGTCTATAAAAAAAGGGCAAGGGACACTCCACTACTGGAGGGTGCTGGTGCATGATGCGGCATGGGCATCATACTCCTTGCGGAGGGTGGCAAGCTCGGAGCGGAGGCCCTTAACCAAGTTCTTATACCTCAGGACCTCCTGCTCCAGGTTGGACATGCGGACTCGTAGGCGGCGTTGGCGGTCCTTGCAGCTCCTGTGGGGGGCAGCTGGTATTTCGGTTGCTTGGCGGTGGCGGTCGTCTTTCTTAGCCCGGCTCGGTCCCGCTGGCTTAGTCACGGAGGAGGATGCAGTGGTCACAGTCGAGGATGTCGTTGTTGCCCCGCTCGACTGCGTTTCCTCCTCCTCCTCCAGGGCCACCAGCCGCCGATATTCGGCGACTGTGGCCTCCAGCCTCCGTTGCCGGGCCAATCTAGCCTGCTCCCTCCTTGTTGTTGATTTGGAAGGAGCAACTATATGAAGAAAGAAAGACATAGTCTGTAACCAATGCTCCTTATTAATAACACAAAGTGATTGAGCCGAAAGTTGGGTCACAGAGTACAAGTAGCAAATTGAAAGCACAGTACATAACTATTGAGGACAGTATCTCTGTAACCTCCCACTTCTGCATCCTTGCTCTAACAGTAGTGGTAGTTTAATGAACTAATTCTACGACCACTATGGACTTCCATTACAGTCGACTATGACAGTACACCAGTCTTATTCTTCTTCTTCTCTCTTGTTTAGGGAAATGGGTACGTTATCTTATGCAAGCCGGCAGAATGACATGGACAGCACAGTGAACTTGCACCCGAGAAAAAAAGTTGCACACCATGATGAGTGAGACAGACTTGCGTTACTGTACCAGTCCAGTACATGCAGGTGGTGAAGCTATTACTTTTCTATTACGGGTGGCACTGAGAATACTCTGTTACAAGGGCTACTGCTTCATTAATTTACCTTTCACCCTACAGTGCAAATGAGTACTAGAAAAGGAAAATGAAGAAGCTAACTAATTTGATTATCTATCACTTCACATGGGACGTATTTAATGACAGATGAGATGACTTTAGGTGCTTTGCTTAATATTGAGTGAACAGTGATACACCCACACATGAATGACGTACTACAAGTAAACTAAAGTTATTAAGAGAGGTACGGAGTGTCCACCGTAATAACCAGATATATGCTGTGAATGCAAACGCAATACAAAGTACTGCTACTATTCATGGTAGTATTGGACACATTTACAATTTCTTTTCCTTGCCTTCCCTGCACTGGAACGGACGTGCGGGTGCGGTGGTACATGCTCTTCAAGGTAACACTTACTTCACCTGGCGACCATCTACTCTCTCTAGATACACATGTGCTATCTAAGAGTCAGAGAATACCATGCTCCAGGCATCCATTCAGTCAAAGTATACGCACACATACAGTTTCTGTTTCACCCACCCAGGCTGCTGTCCTTCCACCCATCCTTGCTTCATCATTGACCCAGCCATGCACCATACCATATTCTTTCCTTCCCAGCCACCTCGGGGGCCAAGCAAACACATATCGTTCTTCTTTGCCAGCCATCATACAAGTTCGCGTCCCACTTACTTACACCCTTCTTTCGCTTTTCGTTCATCCCATCCATCACGTTCGTCTAAGAACTTATTGGGATTCTTCTCACCAAAAACTTCACAGCTAAGTCGAAGTACATTTCGAGGAGGCTACTACCTGGTTGATTTGTAATTGTAATACACCCGTGCAGAAAGCACACTATGCAGTCTTCAATCTCAATAAGTAAGGAATATATAGCTTACCTGTTTCCGCCACCACCGTTTGATCCCCCACAGGAACCTCCGCCGGCTCTTGTACCGCCTCCTCCCCAGAGGCCTCCGAGTCCTGGTCCAACACAGCCACCTCCGCGCTGGCCCCGTCACCAGATGTTACACCTACAAAGTACATTTAAGAATGTTAGAATACACCACTCACTACTATATAATATTTGGTCTAGGAGAAATGTTAAAAAAACAGAATACAATGTAATAATTTGTGACTGTCTACTCCATAGTAAAAATGTCCCATTTTCCAGGGAAGGCTGTTGTCTTGCTGCACTTTTATGCACAACTGATGAATGCTTGCTTTTGATTTTTAACACGCACCACTTTTTCTCCTAACAGACAGAAGCTTGACTCCTGAGTCCTAAGAACACGACCAGGATCAAGTTCAAACCAGGTGAGAGCTCGGCTCGACCACAAGAAATGTGTCCAATTAATCGTCAGCACTAACCACTTTTCCGTTTTCAGTTAAATAGTTTTATGACAAAGTAGATTTTAATAAATGTGTTTACTTTTAATAAAGCTTTTAAACTTAAATAGACTCTGTGGTTTTTGTTCCTCTAGACTAGAGTGGATGAGCTAAAGGTTTTGGAATTTTTGCAAGCATGAGTGCCTCTGACACTTCTTGACTGTGCTGTGACTCCGTACTACTCTCTTGTCCTGCGTACGATAATCTAGAGATCATTGGGGATCTATAATCGGTGACTTCGGGAGCTGAATGACTCTGCCACACTATCTAGTCAGTAAGGAGACAGTGCATAGAGGTATTGCTGAATATAATGGGAGTCCAATGGAATTGCCAAATGTCCAATCTTAGTTAGCTACACAGACAGACTAATAAGAATAGTCTAGTAATACCACAGGGAGTCATATTCGAGGCAGGATAAGAATTTATATCCAGTCTACAAGAAGATCAAAGACGATTTAGAAAAAATCGAATGAGGAACGCTAGGAAAAAATAGGTACTGTTTATTAAAATGTAAACTTACTGGGGCCAGCAAAGGAGCCCTCGCCTGCCCGATCCTGGCCTGCATCCTCAGCACCCTCCTCCTGTGTCCTCTTGCCCTTGGGGGGAGCTGATGTACAACATGAAAGAAAGAAAAACCAGAAAACATGGATGAGATTTTTCAACCAAATCAAACATTTCAAAAGAACAATAAGAACATATTTTGGAAAAATAGCAAATAGATAGACAACTATTCCACGGGATCTATCTCATGTGGTATACTACGTTATTCGTATTGCCTGATTTGCGGAACGTTGACTTAGAAAGTTCCTATGTAACTCAATAAACAGACTACTAAAGAGGTTTGCCTAGGCCTGGCACTGCAGGCAGCAGTGCGCAACACGTGACAGACAAAGTCCATCCTGCTTGCAGATTAGTGAATACTCAAACTATCAATCCACCCGCCACCACCGCCACTATTTCTTCTTATAGCCATGTGTCTAAAGGAAGGACTGGACTTCAGTCTGTTGGGGCTGATAGAAGTCCCTTGCGGAAGTTGCTGCTCATTTTCCTCCATTGTTGCGTGCCTTTTCTGACGCAGCGGCAGAACAAAAGACTCGCCATGGTGTTGGTGCGGCGTATATATTAAAAAAAAACACATATGGGCATATGGGCGATGCATCACGTTGTAAAGCCCTGCGCCATCAGGGGGCGTTCCGGCGCAAGGGAGGGCGTACCTGCGCAGGAACGAATCCTAAAAGTGGCTGAGGGAAATCTACAAGATGTCAATCAGTCACTTTTAGGACAATGATGCATGACTCAAACCCTGCGCGCTTGAAGCCGACGTACGGCTTGATGCAGCATTGGGGAGATAGGGTACCCCAGAGCATTGCTGGAGCTGCGCCATCGTTGGCACGCAACTCCAGCAATGCGCTGCCTTTACGGCACAGATGCGTAAGGCTTCTGTGACGTTTTGGGCCAATGGGTGGTGGTGGCATGGCACACAATTACTGCCGCATCCCTGCTACTTTGCAGGGATGCGCCGGTAATTGAAAATATGACCCTTACTGTCTAGCATTACGCAGTTCTTTTCTTTACACTACACTCATACATAATTTCTCAGGCCAATGAAATGCTTCTGAACACAACATACAAAACAAAGAAGCATAGTAGCAAGCAAGGCTACTGAGAAGGAGAGCAGTGCACCTGAAATGCATAGAAGATTTTGAAATATAATTTACCTCAATGTAATCGGCAGCATTATTGCTCTTGGTAAAGAACAAAGATTTGCAAATAACAGAGCAGGATAAAACAGAGTAGTAAATGTACTACTACTACTACTCACCAAGCCCGGGGACCTCTACGCCGAGCGCGTCCAGCAAGTCCCGCTCCCGGTCCATGACATCGGTCCAGCGGTGGGTGGCCTGGTTATATGTGCGCCGGACCCCAGAGATCTTGTACATGGCCCGGCACACCTTCTCCCACCGCTTGCGACGCTCCCGGATGCCATAGCCGGTCGCGATCTTGCCGCCTCCCAGGATCGTCTTGGGGAGGCGGCGCTGGACATGGAAGATCAGTGCCGCCACTTCCTCCGCGCTGAAGATCTCCCTCGGGACCACTTGCTCCCCCCTTAAACGCCCGCACGGGAGCCGGGCACGGGGTGCGGGACCCTTCCCCTTCTCAGGGTGCTTCCCGGCTCCCTTTACCATGGTCTGGGCAGAAATAGAGTTAAATGATAAACAAGAAATAGAATAGTGAAGAAGAAAAGAAAAGAGTTTAAAAAAGTAGTTTAAAAGTAACTAAAAGCTGCAGAAAACACAAAAATATAGAGCTAGAAAAATAGAGGGATAGATAATAAGTAAAATTAGATCAAAAAAACTTCAAACAAGCAAAGGATGGCAGAGATTGAGAGAGGATAGAGAAAGCATGCCCAGAACCATAGCAATGAATGAGAAACAAGATGGCCGCGCCCGTTCACGACCGCGTGGGAAAGTTCGCGCGAGATTTTCCTTGCGAGTACGCGCGAAATTGTACTAGCGAGCAGCACACTTTGCGAGATTACACATAGCGGGCGGAAACGGAATTACGTCACGCCAACAAGATGGCCGCGCCCGTGTACGACCGATAGGGTAACTTGGCAAACGTATAGCTAGAAGCGCCTCGAGAACACGCGCAAGATCACGCGAACATACACGTCGCAAAAAAAACAATTTTGTATTCGCACGTATTCGCGGCTTCCGAAATCGATCTCGCACGGATTCGCGCCCCAAAAAACGCACGAAATTGCAGAAAAAAACGATTTTAGCTAAACTGAAAGCAATGAGCAGGTGCAAAAGTTCAAACTTAACATTAGTAACATTCAAGGTAGTGCTTCCTGATGGGCCCCTCCAAAGTTTGCAACTATTCTATGACCCTGCTATGACCCAAACAGCAGGCTCATAGAATAGCTACAAGTAGACCATAAAGGTCCTGTGAAAAAAAAATTTCACTGCAACAAAAAGCAAATTACAGATAAGGAAGGAAGCAGGTGCCAGCCAGACTGGAACTTTCAAAATTACTGACACATTAATGAAACACAAATTAATTGATGGCAGTTGAAGAAGGGCAGGTGTGCTTGCTTTTTTCAACCACCATAATCTACAGTGATAAATAAACCTAATGGGTGGCAGTGAGGATGTACCAGAGGGTGGCATGGGTGTCCCAGAGGGTGGCAGTGGTGAAACAGAGGGTGCTGTGAACCTGTGATGATAAACCAGACATTGAAACAACATAGTCGCGGCCGTTGCGAGCCGAAAAGTAAGTTCGCAATTGCGAACTTGTCCCAAAATCGGCGCGAACGCGCGCCAACACAAAAAACGGGAAAATCCGCAAATCCGCTAGAGTTCGCGGATTGCGAATCCGTAAATCCGCAAGTTCGCGTACGCGAGATCCGCTAGATCCGCCCATGATTACTCCACACCACCCCAGTTCAGACATGGCCATATGCAAATCAGCCTTGACCCTGTCCCTTATTATTATGGCACTCTTTATGGAAATGGAATAGTGTGAAGACGAACCAAGCTATTCTAAAGGATGGTTGGCGTCACTAGGGTCGGTGTCACCCAGTGCGGGTATCATGGTGTCACCCCCTCATGACTTACCCCATGAATCCATGATGGAACTCCTACGAGTCCCCTTGCTTGGTCACTCTAGGAGCATTCACCTCAGTAGTAGCCCCGCCTAAAAAGCCACACAGTTTCATAGTATTGTCCACATTTGCATCTTTGCTCACCCGAATCATGGCCCCGCTGTCCCACTGCCTCCGGGTGTGTGGGTGGTACTCCAGGCTCGCGGTTTAGCCCATCAGGAACCCGGCCAGGCTCGCGGTTTAGCCCATCAGGAACTCCCATCCCAGCCCCTTCATCTGCCTGGGAGAATTAGCTCTGATCATCCTCGTCAGCCCTGGAATCTTTCCCAGCTCAAACTGGCCATCAATAAATGCAGGCTCGGTCCCGACCTTCTGTCAGGTGCGCACAGACAGAGGAAGACCTCTCACGCTTGTAGTGGTGGGCACGGGCGCAGAGGGCTGATGAAAACGGCACGTCCGAGAGCGGCCACGTCACGTGTGACGTTTTGAACATCGTCGACGTCCGGACGCCGAGTGCGGCACTGTGTTGTTATTACCCACTACTCTTTGTGAATTGGCCCCTGTCGACAAGGACTGTGCCCCCATTCCACTTTTTCTTACAAGGAGTTGGATTTTTCGAGCAGATTGGCAAAAACATGTAAGAGAACATGAAATACAGGAAGCAAAACTCACTGAAATATTACACAGCCATTTAGTGACTTTCACTCACTGTCACACATGGGCTGCTGTATTTAGATTTCTTTTCATAAATGTGGTACCGTAAAAGCTTTTAACCACTGGAGTCCCTGCCTTTTAACATTCTGTGTGGCCTTCAAGGCGTACCTATTTACGCACTCACTTAGTAAGCAGGGTTAACCTAAAACAAGCATTTACAATGCAATGGTTTCGCCTTTGGAAAAGTTAGAGCTATTGGCATTGTAAATGACACATTTTGTATTTATGTGTTGGGTTTGAAAACAGATAAATAAATGGCATTGTCATTTACATTGCCATTAGCTTAATCTCTCGCAAATGTGAGACCTATTGTACCCTACGGACGAGCTCAGCAGACAGCAATTACTACCACACACACACACCCAGAGCCTCACACACACACCCAGAGCCACACACACACACCCAGAGCCACACACACATACCCAGAGCCACACACACACACCCAGAGCCACACACACACCCAGAGCCAAACACACACCTACACACCCAGAGCCACACACACCCACACACCCAGAGGCACACACACACACTAAGAGCCACACACACACCCACACACCCAGAGCTACACACACACCCACACACCCAGAGCCACACACACACCCGCACACCCAGAGCCACACACACACTCAGAGCCACACACCCACACACCCAGAGCCACACACACCCACACACCCAGAGCCACACACACACACCCACACACCCAGAGCCACACACACACCCACACACCCAGAGCCACACACACACCCACACACCCAGAGCCACACACACACACACACAAACCCAGAGCCACACACACCCACACACAAACCCAGAGCCACACACACCCAGAGCCACACACACACACACACACCCAGAGCCACACACACAAAAACGTCCCTGGTTACAGTTTAACCGGCTTGTATATGGCTTTGTACTAATGGAATATGTTAATGTAACAACTCACGGTATGATGTTTCATTGGGTTCTCTGCTCGTGATGTATAATTCTGTCCTCAGTAAAGTTACCGGAGCGTTCAAAATACCGCAATCAAAATCTCGCGATATCGTAAAGAACTACAGGATGACGTCATCATTATTCCTCCTGTAGTTCATTCTGCATGCCCTGAATATATTTCATAAACTAGCAGTAATATCGTAGAAATAATGCTTAGAAAACCTCTCCTTCAGCCCTGTCCTCTAGGATGCCTTCAAAGCGCACAGGAGTCTAGCCTCTGGGAGTTCGCCGTCCAAACTCTCAGTGAAAATGGCCAATAACAAATGCATCGCTGCAGGAGCGGGGGTCCGTGAAAGCCAAGGCTGAGGGTCGTTACCATAGGTGCAGTTGCAGCACAGCCTTTGACAGGTGAAACCTAAATCAGAGAGAAAAGGGAGGGGAAAAAAAAGTGAGGGAGAGAGGAGGGGGCGAAAACCGGGGGCGGGAACAAGAGAAGGGAAAGGAAAAATTAAAGGTGATGAAAAGGGACAGAGGGGGCGGGAAGGGGAGCAGAGGGGGGGAAGGGTGGAAAGGGGGGGTTTGGTGTATTTATATTTTGTTTAAGTAGTGAGGGGGCAAGGATATGAGGCACGACTAAAGGGGGGAAAAGACTCACCATGTGCCTGTAATCTGAAGTCCTCAAGGCTTGGAGTCTCAACGATTTAAAAATGCTGCCGCTCGATTAGTATTTCTGAAAATATCAATGATGGACAAAGCTAAAAGGGTGCCACTCAATAATAACCCTGATAATCTCTGTTGGTTGAAAAGATGCTAGTAACTAGTCACAAGGTTCAAGATTTCAATGGATAATTACCTAATGATATTTCAAAGGTATTCCAAATAAAGAAACGCTGCGACATAAGTGGTCTTGAGATGTTGAAAGACGACGTAATGGTGAAAGGATGATTCACTACCTGCGAGCTGAAATGCCAGATCTAAACAGTGAAAGAAAGCAGGTAACAGGAGACTATAAAAGTGGATTCGTATTTGCGTCCACAATGGTATAGAATGCAGGCAACAAACTAATTACCTGTAAGGCAATGCTCCTTTCTCGAATCCGAGAAGTGTCCAATTAAAAAGCCGTAGTGGGCAGGTTGATGGAGTCGTTGAAGGTAACGATGATTCCCGAATATATTAAATGCTTCAATTAATGATATGTGGAAACTACGCTTAGTACTTTCAATCTATTATATAAAGTTCTGATGCCTACTAATGTTTAAAGCAGTCAGATATAGGGAAGCAACATAATGGAAGTGTCGATCTGTCAGACAATGGGAAAAGTTACCTTTTTAAAGAAAATAACATGCTCGCTGTATGTATCCAACTCGAAAGAAAAGCAAAGCAGAGACCTCTATATGTGGAGTAGTGGGGTCTCATACAATTGCAAGGGGCGACTTAATGCACAGCCACAATAAGGGCTCAGAACTTCGCCATTATGCTGTTATCAAGACTATGATGGTATGTCAGGACTCAGTAGAATTGCAAAAACACACTTACCGATAACGGAACTCTAAAAGAACCCGGAGATGCCACTTGATGGGGTGAACTCTCACACCTCCAGCCACCAGCGAACTGCTGAGCTAGGTAATTAGATCCAACAGTCCCGGGCCCGCCATCAGTTTAAAGTAGTAAAGAAGCAACCATGTGACCGATGACGACGCAGGGAAGCAGGGGCGGAGCTAAGCTCGGCCGAAAATAAGGGCTCAGAACTTCGCCATTATGCTGTTATCAAGACTATGATGGTATGTCAGGACTCAGTAGAATTTCAAAAACACACTTACTGATAGCGGAACTCTAAAAGAACCCATAGATGCTACTTGATGGGGTGAACTCTCACACCTCCAGCCGCGAGCGAACTGATGAGCTAGGTAATTAGATCTAACCGTCCCGGGCCCGCCATCAGTTTAAAGTAGTAAAGAAGCAACCATGTGACCGATGACGACGCAGGGGAGGAGCTAAGCCCGGCCGAAAGTTTAAAAAAAAGCGCATGGACATGGAGAAAATACATCGATATATACACAGATGATGTCATGAAGACCGTCTGTAAATGAGATACGGCTAGAGGTGCTCCGTGTGACAGCGGGGACGGGCACACGGACAGCGGGAGTCACGAGGGGGGGGGGGCGAACGGACAGTGGGATACAACCATGCGGGACCAGGACGATCGAACAAATGATGAAAAACAGCCATGTAAAAAAAAAAAATAGTACATGCCCACAGTGGACACGTCTTCATGACGTTGCCAAAAGCCTAAAAATCGCCGGAACGCCCACGAATCTGCTCCGGCTATGACGGACAGATCTCTGTTCCAATGGCTAGCCTCCATTTATGGAGCTAGCCAATGGAACAGAGAGGCGGTGACCAAGTCACAAACTGTTCTCATTAGATTTCGCCTGCGCCGAAAAGCTGCGCTGTGCGCAGCTTTCGACAGGCGAAACCTAAGAAGGGGGTCGAGCATTTTTTTCTTCTTTCCGCCAACCAGTCTCGAACTTTGGTTCCCCCCTGCCCTCAACTATGTATGAGCTGTATACTGTGTTTTAGTCATCGTACTAAAACAGCTCGAGCTCAGCCTTTCATCCTTTTGGGATGGCTAAAGTGAACAGTATTGTGATAGATAATTTTTGCACTCATAATTTAATCGCCAAGATGAAGTTCCATTTGTGAGGTGTGATGCGTAAATGGTGGGTGTTTATATCATGTCAATGTTTCCTTTAATTTGTGCTTTGTACGCATATTCTAACATAACATCCACGATTTTCGTCTAAAGGGTGATTATGCGTAATGTATATTATGTTTGTTACTATGGAACAAATGGAAAAAGAAACAACATGGTATATAAATGGTATATGAAATGTTACACACTTGCAACACGAGTTGGAGAGAAATGATGTAAAAATATGCAGAGAAAAACGTTAAATCATGCAGAAAGAGCCCTGACAAATTGATTTTCCATTAGAATGTGTTCAAGGAACAAATGAACAAATGAACAAAATAAGTGAGGGCAAAAATGCAGGCGCACTCGTGTTACAAAGTCACAGACATAATGGACAAAGGCGAGAATGAGAGACATTCCAGGCCATCTTTCTCTCGAGTGCTAAAAATATGGGTGGTGTTGTTGTTGGAGTAAGAGCCGAGATATGAGACGTCATGTCAAAGCTGCATTAAATGCCACCCTGAGAAATGCCTGGAATGCCTGCGGGCTGTCCTGGGGGATGAGAGTGGGGCTTTGAAGGATTCAGGAAGTGTCACTTGATATGTTAAGAGATGGGGGCAAGCGAGGCCCTCGCGCCTGTAGTTCTCTTCCTGTCACTGGCTGGCTGGAAAGTTGCGAGAGACATTGAAGCAGTGTCCGCAAGGAAAGGGTTAAAGATAATCCAGGGCAAAAATATACGGGGCTGGGGCCTGGGGGCAAGCGAGGCATAGTCGCGCCAGGAGTTCTGCTGCTGTCACTGGCTGCAAAGCTGTGAGTGCCACTGAAGCGACGGCGGCCAGGAAATGGGTTAAAGATAATCAAGGGCGAATGGGAGGATCAGTGGAGGACGTGCGTGGGCACACCTCATTCTCCCCGACAACGAATTCCTGGTTGTGGAATTAATGAATTTGCATTATTTGTGTGACTGTGTCCTATGTGCCAGCCACACTGATACTTGTCTCATTCTTACTAGGACGTTGTATATTATTGCTAAAATGTAATTGGAGTCGGACAATAATCTCATAGCAGAGTAGCAGACTAAGCAGAGAGACATCGGGTGTCACCCCATGTGATGGTGTCACCCGGTGCGGTCCGCACCCCCCGCGTGACGCCCCACCTTGTCTGTACAGGGTCTTCGCTCGGGCCCTCCATGACCCCCTTCCCGAAGTCAAACTTGAAAGAGATCCCAGCCCAGAGTTGGTACAACCACTTTGAGGCCCTATATTCCTTACCTGGCGGGGCAAATAGTAATACTTTGTCCACGATGGTTGAGGCAATGGTTGACCCCCCCGATGCCTTCACCGCTAGGGAGGTCGAAAATGTAATCAAGACCTTGGTCCCATTAAAAGCTGCAGGACCAGACGGGATTCCTGGTGACCTGATACAAGCCTTCCCCAAGGATTGGGGCAAGTTGGTCGCCTCCCTGCTGAACGCAATTCTGGGGGGAGGTCCTGTACCCGATTCCTGGAAAGGGGCGGAGGTTGTCCTGATTTTCAAAAAGGGGTGTCGGGACAGCCCTGCCAACTATAGGCCTATAAGCCTTATAGACTCCTCCCAGAAGGTGGCAGGGAAGGCGATTCTGGGGAGGCTTCTCCAATGGGTAGATGATAATAAGATCCTGTCAGACCTCCAGACGGGCTTCCGGTCGGGAACTGGAACTATCGAACAGTCCTTCAGACTAATGCTCCTTTACTGGAAGGTGGTGGTCCTAGGCAAGGGCAGTCTTTATCTGGCCTTTATAGACTTGAAGACTGCCTTTGACCTGGTACCTAGGGAGGAATTGTGGAGGGTCTTGCAGACCATGGGTTTGCCCCCCTATCTCTTGCTGCTCCTAACCAAACTACATTCAGGGAACTACGCACAGGTGCGGTGGGGCATAGGGGGGGAAAAACTGATAGGATCCCGGTGTGCAGAGGAGTCCGCCAGGGATGTGTGCTAGCCCCCACCCTATTCTCCCTGTATGTGAATGGGGTGGTGGAGTTTTTACAACAAGAACCGGCTGATGCACCCTCCCTGGCGGGCACCCGGATCCCTACTCTGCTTTTTGCGGATGATACTCTCCTTATCTCTAAGACCCCCCCAAGGTCTCCAAAAGCTTCTTGACCGTTTCCAGGAGTTCTGCTCCCTGAGGGGACTAATGATCAATATCGATAAAACCAAATATTTGGTCATGAATCCCCCCAGGAAATTAGGGCGTCCACCGGTGCTGAATAACTGTCCACTAGAGAAGGTAGCAGAGTGTGACTACCTGGGAATTCGGCTTAGTGACTCCATGAGCTGGTCCCCGCATATTAACAAAATGTTACTTAGCCATAAAAGGGTGGGTGGTGCGTTACTTAGGGAACATTGTTCTTCCCCCAAACATTGTATGGCCCCTGTTATTGATATATATAAAGCTAGAGGGGTCACCGCTGCCCTATACGGGGCTGAGCTGTGGGGTACTTGTAATTTGGAGGTACTAGCCAAAGCGGAGAGCACATTTTTGAAAGATCTAATGGCTCTCCCTTTGAGCACACCCACAGTCCCTGTATTACTAGATTTAGGATGCAGATCAATTGCAGATCAGGCATGATTACGGCCCTTGTTGTTATGGGCTCGATTGTGGAGGGTCCCAGAACTTGCCTCATATGCTGAAGGCCTGTCCGAGGTGATGGCCTTGGGGGGTTGGCATAAGATAAAGTGGTTGAGGGATGTCAAAAGCCTTTTGGGGGAGTTGGGATTGGGTGAAGCTTGGGTTACTCGCTCCGCCCCGCCTAAAGCCACCTTGAAGAAACTGTACTGGGACTGAGTTTCTTCTAAACTTATTAGCAACCCACTACACTGTAATTCCACTGCAGTTTTCTTAAAATTCAAAGATGTGGTGGCTGGGGGGGAGGAGCCAAGATGGCGATCGGAACAGTCGCATGAACGCTTCGCTCTGAGGTCCCTTCCTCCCCGCTTACCTATCCTGTCGATAATCCTGTTCGAGGCTGTCTGATTTCTACTGCTAGAGAAAATCGCTCACTTACCGTCTGATTTTGGGGCTCCAACGTGCAGTGGCTCCTGCGATCTGCCCTTGTCTGCTTGCTGGCCTTCCCGGCCCTGACGCCGGGGCCTCAAGTGCAGCGCCTGCCCGGCGGTGTTCGGAGTGTTGGTGGCCCTGGTCCGGATGAGAAGCCTGTTGGTGGGAGCCTGAGAGCCGCGAGCCGGGAGAGATGGAGCGGAGCCACTCCCAATAGTGGGTCGCCCCGTATGCCCGAGCAGTTGGTGAACCGGAGAGAGGCCGTGTTGTCCGGTTCCCCTTGGGTGGGACGCCCACTCCTGTTAATAGTCCCGTCCGGGAACCGGTGCCTGGCTCCCGGAGAGCTGCTGGGAGCACACCCGGCCTTCTGGTGACTCTCCTTTCTTCGCCCAGCGCCGACCGCCGCTGATCGACTGTGAGTCCTGTTGCCTCTGACGGTCATGATGGACTTGAAGGTGGAGGGGATAATGGCGGCTAACGATGTGCTCAAGATGGCGGATGGCCCCTTGGAGTGTATCCCTCCCGGAGACGGTCAAACTGTTGCATTTGAGGCCCCCAGACCTCGGTTACTTGGGGCGGCGCTTACACGAAGTCATGTGCTGCTTGCGCTGGTTACTCTGCGGACCGATCTGTTCTGGAAGTCCCGGGACTTGAAGTTACGGATCGCTGCCATTGTTGATCCGCCATTTTGTGCCGTAGTGCCTTCTCCCCGAGTTGGTCCCGTTGATTCTCCTCCGGTTGCTGAGCCGGGGTCCCTGGATGAGTCTACGATTTTGAGGGGACAAATGGACCTGGCGCCGGTGCAGCAATGTTTCCCACATCTTGTGTTCTCCACTCCGTGCTGGGCAGACCTGATTTTGGACTTGGCCGCGTTGGTGACTGGCGTACTGTTGCATTCTGGCTGCCGCCATGTATCGTTGGCTACCTCTTCGTGGCTGGGACAGTGTTGTGCGAAGGTGCCGCCTGCCTTACCTGACTGGTATGGACTTTTTGTATCGTACTGTCTCCTGACTGCACGGATGTTTGGCAGTTCTACTATTCACAGAAGTGGCCAGGGGTGACCATGCCTAGATCCTGGCGGGACTTTCTCTTAGTTAATGGCATATCCGGGACTCATCTTGTGGACTGTTTTTGATTGCACCCTGTTAGTTGGCTTTGCTCTGTATTCTTTCTGGCCTCGATCTGTAAGCTTTCTGTTGCGGGGATGGGGGGAACCGAGTGTTTCCATCGCCGGCTCCTCTCCTCATTCTTTCTCTTTCTTTTTCTCCCTTTCGTTATTTTTCTCTTCTTCTTCCTTTATTCCTTTCTTTCGGGTGAATCTGGGGCGACAGACACGCTGTTAGTGGGGTAGGCCATAGCCATTACGGTGATGTAGGGTGGCGGGTGATGGGGGGGGTTTGTTATTTTAATTTGTTTAGTTCTATGGTCCCTTTTTCTCCCCTTTCAAGGGGGTTGGCTATGTCTCCTTTTTTTTTTTTTTTTCTCTCCTTTATTTATCCGGTGTCTGCACTTGTCTTTCTTACTGTCTGGGGCGGGTGGGCTTTCTACACGACGTCTTGCTAAATTGCTTGCTATGGTTTGTCCTTTACTTCTGGCCCACCTTTGGTTGGCGTAGGGTGTATTTGGCCCCGTTCCTTATTATTGCTTTCTGATTGCATGGGGGGATATACCCCTCCCGTCTCCTTTTCTCTGATTGTGTTGCATGGCGCCTTGGTTGACATAGCCGCTGCCTCCTCTTAATATCATAAAAACGAAACCTCTTTTATCCTTGCGCTTCCTGTGTTACGACCACATCTTACGGCTATACTGTACTTACTTTTTACCGTACCCGTCTAAACTGCTTTGTTTTTGATCTCCTGATTTTGCGGCCGGCCCCAGTGGTTGTAGGCCTGCGCTTGTATTGCTCTGCTTATATGAATAAAGGTTTTGGAAAAAAAAAAAAAAAAGATGTGGTGGCTTACGAACCCTATCTTGATTTGATTTCTATCGCATTTGATAGGGCTCTGTACTTTAAGTTTAGGGTGGGCACCCTACCAGTGGGCTGTTTGACATCGAGATGGAAATCTACCTCCCAGCGCTCCCCCTATTGTGCCCTATGCTCCTCGAGGGTGGAGACGGTTGCCCACATATTTTTTGAATGTCCAGACTATTGTAACCCAAGAAGGCGCTGGCTCAAACCTGTATGCAGATCACTTGGCACTCGCCAATACTCAGTGGCCCTACGCATTTTACTAACAGATACCACCCCCCCTTGTAGTTTGTGGCGTCTCAAAGTTTTTAAAATGGTCTTGGTTGATCCGATCAAATAGGCTTTCTGTATCCATTTAACTCCTTTTTAACTGTACATACTATCTAATTCTTTTTAAATTGCACATATTTTAATGTCTTACTGTCTTTTTATCTTATGGATGTATTCCTATGTATATTTGTTGTATATCTTTTTAATCGTTAATGTATGTACTGCTTTTAAGATATTTTCAAGTATCGAAATAAAGCATATCAACCAACCGAAAGAGATCCTTTTGGCAATCACCTTGGTGGAAAGATGGTAAAAAAATAAAGATAAATCATAACATAACATGTGTATTTGTAAAGCGCACGTCCACCCCAATGGGGTCTCTTGGCGCTGAATAACAGATGTTTATTGTTACCCAACTCAATGGTACTCATTATATCGACCTCAGATAGATAAAATGCTGAACCTGTGACCATGAGCTCGAACACAGGCCCCTGCAGTGGATGCATTAGTCCACTGAGCCACCAGTAAAAGTACTCTAGACCTGTACCACATGCTCCCTCCTGTGAAGCATGGTGCGCAGTCGTACCTGTTTTTTGTACAAAACCCTCAGCACAGTATATTTTTATATGGTTACGATTAAACTACATCCATCTTATGCTGGGTTTACCTGACAATACATATTCGATGAAACAGTTGCCCCCCCCTGTCCTTGTGATGGGATCTCTCCGCAGTCTAATTTGGACATTTGATCTTTCTGTAACTTACACAGTCAACAAAGGAGAAGGTTTTTAGTACTCCTTTTATGTAAATACAATTTTAAACAATGTCACCCAGCATAATTTGTTTTCCAACAGTTGGAAGATCCTATGGTTTGCTATGTCCTTGCGTCGTATCTTTGGGCCCTTTTTAAGTGTCGGCGATTGCAATAGGTACTGTGATTTGTGTTCTATCTTAGATAGTAGCACTATTGATTTTTAGGATTGTATTTTAAAAGACGCCTATGGTTGGGGTTTTATGGTTTATATACTTTATGATTAGTAAAAGAGACCAAAGGGGCCCAAAGTTGAAAGTATTGTTATTGTATGTCTTGCACATTTGACTTAGGTGTGATTTTTTTTTTACACCCTAATTATGATTCTAATAAAAATAATGAATTATATGTTAATTGTTTTTATAATGCATGTGCGTTTAAGATATCCATACTAATATAATAAAGAGAGAGCCCAAACCTTTGAGGCGGGTAATCTCAGGAACCACAGCACCAATCACAACACCCAATACAGCGTTGGAAAGGGCAGTTGCAGCAGAAGGACATAGGCTATGCAGACGCCCACCATATATATTTAAAAGGTAAAAGTACCGTACCAGCAAAGTAGTCCCTTGTGGGCGTGTCTGCGTTGTGCTGTGGGCGTGTGCTGGGGGCGTGACAAATGCTGGAGGCGTGTGACAGTTCCACCCTTCGGGCTGGACTGTTCCCATGAGGCACAGGGTCAAGGCTTATTTGCATATGGCCATGTCTGAACTGGGGTGGTGTGGAGTGCAAAAAAAACGATGGATTTAGACCCATATCTCTGTACTGGGGTGAATGTATGACATTGTTCTGCATTTTGTCCATCAACTGTTGTTTTTGCTATTGTCACCCCAAGTGTGATGGGTATACTTAGACGTGAGCCCCATCCTCTCCAGACCACTGGAGTCAAGTTATTCTGGTTGAAGAGGGCTGATAGCTAGAAACTGATGGCCATGTCTGAACTGGGGTGGTGTGGAAGTGCAAATAAATAATTGATTTAGGCCCAGATCTCTGTACTGGGGTGAATGTATAGTATTGTTCTGTTTTCTGTCCATCAACTGTTGTTTTTGTGTTGTGTCTTTCATGCTATATCTCATATTGTGGGCGTGTGCGGTACGGAAAAAAAAGCGAGTGTTGTGCTAAATATTTCATTGTTTTTTCTTCCCAGGTTCTGTACATTCCAGATGGGTGTCCACCCTGCTCCCTTTAAATACACCTGCACCCCATAATCCTAACCCACCTTAACTCATTAAAATACCCCAACACCCTTAAACTCTGACCCATTTTAACCCTATAAATATACCCTGTACCCCAAAACCCAAACCTATCCCTAAACCCTAAAAATACCCCTGTACCCCAAAACCCAAACCTATCCCTAAACCCTAAAAATACCCCTGTACCCCAAAACCCAAACCTAGCCCTGCACCCTATAAATACCCCTGTTCCACAAAACCCAAACCTACCCCTGAGCCCTAAATATACCCCTGTACCCCAAAACCTAAACCTATCCCTAAACCCTAAAAATACCCCTCTACCACAAAACCCAAACCTACCCCTGAACCCTAAAATACCCCTGTTCCCCAAAACCCAAACCTACCCCATAACCCTTAAAATACCCCTGTACCCCAAAACCCAAACCTATCCCTGAACCCTAAAAATACCCAAGTATCCCAAAACCCCAACTTAGCCCTGAACCATAAAAATAAACTTGTACCCCAAAACCAAAACCTACCCCTGAACCCTAAAATATCCCTGTACCCCAAACCCAAACCTACCCCTGAACCCTAAAAATACCCCTATACCCCAAAACCCAAACCTAGCCCTGAACCCTAAAAATACCCCTGTACCCCAAAACCCATACCTATCCCTAAACCCTAAAACTACCCCTGTACCCCATAACCCAAAACTATATCTGAACCCTTAAAATACCCAAACACCCCAAAACATATACCTCAGTACCCCAAAACATATACCCCTATACCCATACTTACCTTATCCAAACATTAAAAAGAACATGCTTTTACCATTCATGCATTTACAACTAAGCATGGGCGGATTTTGCGGATCCACGATTCACGAATTTGCGGATTCACGGATCGTGGATCCGCAAAATCCGCGGATTTTGCGGATCTGAGGATTTGGGGGCGGGGCTTCCTCGAGTGTGTGGGCGGGGCCAAACGGACGGGGCTTCCATGCGAGCGCACATGCCTCTTGTGTGTATAAAAGGTCAGAGACCGATCAGAGCAGCAGATTAAGAGACAGAAGCCCCTGGTCACAGGAACAGCACGGGGATTGCGCTCGTAAAAGTCAAAGATGCAAATGCCTCTGGCCAGCATCACAGCGGATTTTCGATGGTATATTTGGGAAGAAGGCACATCTGCCCAGCCTCCCAACGCTCACGATTTTTTTTGGGCTGATGAATGAGTCACCGCATTTGCGCTTCAACTAGTTCCAGCGACCAAGTGTGTGTTAATGCAATCGCGCCGAAGTGCGCAGGGGTCCCTTGAGTGAAATGTCCATCATAGTGGGTAAATGGCGGGAAGACGGTGCACACCTCGAGTGTGTGGGCGGGGCCAAACGGACGGGGCTTCCATGCGAGCACATGCCTCTTGTGTGTATAAAAGGTCAGAGACCAGCATCACAGCGGATTTTCGATGGTATATTTGGGAACAAGGCACACCTGCAAGTGTTTCCTGTTGAGGTTTATTTTTTGTGCCAGGACCGTCGTGCCAGAATGAACCCTGCCCTTCAAATTTATTCAAGAAGACACCATGTAAATAATTTACGATGGCGCCGGCAAGCTGCCAGCGCCATCCTGCAAAAGTTACTTAATTAGCTTCAACAGGAAGCTCCAACTGATAAAATAAAGCAGGCGCTCGAGCCCTTGCTTTATCTTATCTGTTAGAGCTTCCTGTCGAAGCTAATTAAGTAACCATTTGAGGATGGCGCTGGCAGCTTGCCGGCGCCATCGTAAATTATGCATTAGGCTTGAACTTTTGACCGCAAAATCCGCTCCGATCGCGGATTGCGGATTCTCGGTAAATTCGGGAGAGTTCGCGGATCGCGGATTTACCGAAAATCCGCAAAATCCACGATCGGAGCGGATTTTGCGCTCATGCTTATTTACAACGAATTTCGTTGTAAATGTATGCGTGGTAAAAGCATATAAAATGTAATGCCATGCGTTATAATGGCATTGCGGAGTCATGGTACTTTCGTAATGAAAGTATGCGGAGTGATGGTATGCGGAAAGAAAGTTGCGGAATAATTGGTGTTTACCCTCCCCGGTAAGTACATTGGTGGCACGGCAGCCCACATCTCCAGCAACATACTCATATTTTTTCACCACCGATTTGAAAAATGCACAGGTCTCTCTCATTGATGGCCAGCACCGACATACACTTTTAGACACACCTCCCGCCACAAGTTCTAGAATTGCGAACTTTAGAGCTGGGGAGCTACGTTCGAATCTCGGCATCAGCTCAACATCCTGTGATTCCAGGCACATCGCTTTGTCTCCCCGTGCCTACCACAAATGAATGTGTTCTTCTGTAATGTAAATTGTGCTCATGCCATGTTGTCGAGTACGCGCTATATAATATTGCAAGGAAAAATAAAGTAGGGAAAGTCGAGTTCACACACTACTGAATGTGCACTCTTAAGTGCATCAGCAGTGCACTGTGAATCGGAGCGTTTCACAGGCCTGTCACAGATAAGAAATGCTATCAAAACGAAATCCTACAAAACAATATACTACTAGCCAGCAGCAATTCATACCCGGACAACGTCGGGACGGGCTGCTAGTTTTATATATGTGGTTTTATGCTTTTATGTTTGTAGTTTTATGCATTTTACATGAAGCGAAATAAAGTTGATTGACTGGCTTACTGACTGACTAACTTAAACGTTATGTGGTTTTGCTCCAAGAAATGCATTGTAGAGGGACTCTTTGCCCCTTTCTTAGTAGGGGAGCATACACCACACTGGTGCATGCAGAATTTAATATACAAAAGATGGTCCCTGTAAAGCAAATGACTAAGGGGGAAACTAGGGGAAAAAACAACAAAATATACAACAATCAACACCTTACCAATAAATTACCATCATATATTCATTAATAATAAAAAGTGTCCCACAGAGGAGCAGTTAATTTCGTTTATTATCAAATGCTAAAAATATATTTTTGTCTTTTTTTAACCGCATCGCCGCTAGCGGTTTTCCCTCTGTGCGCGACTTTTTTACAAAAAGCCGCGTTACATGACGAGCTCAGCTCGTCATGAGCGTGCGAGCGTCACAACTCATGACGAGCTGAGCTCGTCATGAGTGGGGAAGGGGTTAAATAACTATACATATAATTTATCACATGCAAGAAAGGAAAAAAACATATGCTGGAAACTAAACAAAATAACAAATATACAAATACATAGAACGCAACTAACACAAATGCGCATTTGTGTTAGTTGCGTGCTGTATATTTGAAATATGTTGTGTCATTTGTAACAGTGTTCTGTGTTTGAGTTAATTGTAACATTGTGAGTCTTTGTTATTTTGTTTAGTTTCCATCATATGATTTTTCCTTTCTTGTTTGCTTTTTGTAGAGACGTACCAAAATGATGGTTGCCTCCTGATTAGATAGTGGCTCTTTTGTTTGATATGAATCACAAATAATATTGTACATGTTGAATTGATTGCATGTGATAAATTATATGTATATATATTTTTTTAAAGTTCAAAAATATTTCTATCATTTGATAATAATAGAAATGAACTGCTCCTCTGTGGGACACTTTTTGTTATTAATGAATATATGATGTTAATTAATTGGTACGGGGTTGTTTGTTGTTTATTTTGCATGCAGGATTTACTTCTCGTTCCTGGAGGTGGCTGTACTGATACAGAAGTTCCCACCATTCAAGGTTACCCAAAAATGGATTGATCCCAATGGCAGATATTGCAGAGTTCCAAGACTTGGGGGAAGGATGGCCATCACCCTAGTAAGTGTTTATGCACCCCCACTAGATTGCAAGCACCCACACTTAACAAGGTTGGCAATATCCTTATGAAAGCCTCCTCCTCTGTGCACATAGTAGGAGAGCCTCCCTACACCACCCCTGGGAAGGCACAGCATTCAGACGCATTTCCAGATTTGCGATTTCTTGTAAATCTGGAAATGTGTCTGGTTCCATAGGTATTGCATGGGAACACCCACAGCAACACCAATGGAACGCCCCTTTCATGCAAAGTGCTGCGTGCAAAGGGGCCATATTACATAGACAGGAAAAGTCACGCAGTGTGGCTTTTCCTGTCTTTGTAAATATGTGGCAGTAAAATGTGCCGACGGTGCGTTACAAAAAGTGACGCACCAGTGGCACAAGGGGCTTGTAAATCTGCTGCTAAGTCCCCAGCCAAACTCATTGAGCGGGTCAACTCACTGAGGGGCTTATTTACAAGCTCCTATCACCACCACAACTTCACTTTTTCAGACATTGTGGTAGTGATAGAGGCTTCACCTTAATTATAAGGCAGCGTTAAGCCACTTAACGTGGCTTAACGCTGCCTTGTAAATAGGGCACCCTTTCATGCTACACTTAGCGTGAAAGGGGTGCTGCGGTGGGCGTTCCGCCACAACACCAATTGACTTTGACACTGCCCCCTATTTACAAGAGTGGCGTAAATAGGACGCAGCTCTATAATTAAGACCAGGGAAAACCTGGTCTTAAACAGGCGAAACGAGGAGAAATGCTTTATTTCTCCTCGTTTATGCTATTTCCATGTGTGCTGGGTTGGGCAGCACTCGTAGAAACAGCAAAACACCATTGATTATTTACGTGCAGGAAGGTGTCCTTTCCTCACACATAAACATTAATTGGAGAAAAATTATGTTTTGCTGCTTCTATGTGTGCTGCATTAAGCAATACACACAGAAGTTACAAAGCGTCATTTTTGATTGTTTATGTGCAGGAAGGGACACCTTCCTGCACATAAACAATCCTTCCCCTGTAATGCGGACATCCTTGCACCATAGTGCAAGGGTGCCTGCATTGGTGCTCTGCAGCTAAATTAGCACCAGTGGAGGGGGGAAAAGCAGGACTGCACTGTAGTCTTGTAAATACGGTACAGCCCTCCGATTCAGAAGTGGCGGAGCATGGAGTTAAGCCAAGGAGGCTAACACCACGCTCCGTCACTTATCTCTTAAATATGCTCCTAAGTGTAGCCAGCCTCCAGTGCATGGTGGTCGGTTTCAACGTGTGTATCCACACACATAGATGGTGTTTCATGCCACTTTTTTACTTAAAAAAATTAAAAGATTACTGGGCCCGATTCACAGAATAAACTTAAGACTCAATCCTAAACTTACTACTATTTTGGTATTCACAGAATGCACTTACTACTTTTAGCATTCACAGAATGCACTTAATACTTTTGGTATTCACAGAATGAAGGGCCCGATTCACAGAACTAACTTAAGACAAAGTCCTAAACTTACTACCATTTTGGTATTCACAGAAGGCACCTACTCATTTTGGTATTCACAGAAAGCACTTACTCATTTCGGTATTCACAGAAGTTAGGAGTCCTAACTTTAGGACTCCTAAATGCCTTCTGTGAATACCGAAAGTCTTAAAATTAGGATTTTTCTCAGTTTAGTAGTAGTAAAGTTAGGACTCCTAACTTTAGGACTCCAAAATGCCTTCTGTGAATACCGAAAGTCTTAAAATTGGGATTTGTCTCAATTTAGTAGTAGTAAAGTTAGGACTACTAACTTTAGGACTCCTAAATGCCATCTGTGAATACCGAAAGTCTTAAAATTGGGATTTGTCTCAATTTAGTAGTAGTAAAGTTAGGACTACTAACTTTAGGAGTCTTAAATGCCTTCTGTGAATACCGAAAGTCTTCAAATTAGGATTTTTCTCAATTTAGTAGTAGTAAAGTTAGGAGTCCTAACTGCAGGACTCTTGAATTGAGAAAAATCGTAATTTTAAAACTTTCGATATTCACAGAAGGCATTTAGGAGTCCTAAAATTAGGAGTCTTAACTGTACTACTACTAAATTGAGAAAAATCCTAACTTTAAGACTTTCGGTATTCACAGAACACATTTAGGAGTCCTAAAGTTAGGACTATTAATTTCTGTGAATACCGAAATGAGTAAGTGCCTTCTGTGAATACCAAAGTGAGTAAGTGCCTTCTGTGAATAGCAAAATGGTAGTAAGTTTAGGATTTTGTCTTAAGTTAGTTCTGTGAATCAGGCCCATAGAGAGTTCCACCAACCTTGTATAGAGATATTCACAAGGGATTTCCAATTAGAAGAGATGTGGTGAAATGCAAGCGCGAGCATTAGATCAAAAAGACCTTGTGAGTGTGGAGGTAAAACTAAAGAGTCAGAGACAGAGCCCAAAAAGAGAAGATATAATGAAAATGGAATGGAAAGAGTGAACATGTGATAAATGCAAGACCAAACTTTATTCCAGAAAACAGATACAGTAGGACAGAGAAAGAACATATGCAAAAGATCAGCATTAGTGGCACCACAAGTCCAACAATTAGAGTCAGAGGAGGATGTAAAGCGAGAAAGAGAAGAAGGAGTAAAGTAAAGTCTATGATATAGAAAAAATAAAGATTGAGTAAGAGATGCAGATCGAGAAATTTTCAAAGTTTTGGACCAAAGCTGATCCCAGAGAGCAATGGAGTAGGTACATTCCAGATCATTTTCCCAAGAAAGTTCCAATTTGGTTTTGACACAATCTGGGTTAGGAGAGGCATAGAATTTGTAAATCAGAGAAGCTTTAGGAAGGGTAGAAAGAATCACAAGAAGGTGAGATGGAGGAGTTAATGGGGTGGAAAAAGGAAGAGAATAGTATTGATCAAGGATTAATCCCATAAGCACAGTAAATTTCTGTAGGAAAGAGTGAGGGCATCAGAATCGGAGTTGAAACTGGGGAAAAGAGCAAGGCGACACACCATCAAAAAGATGATTAACACATATGATACCTTTCGACCTCCAAGACGTCCAACAAATAGGTCTGTTATTTAAGAGAAGAAGAGAATTATACCAGATGGGGTGCGTAGAAATGAGTCGCGTGACATGTCTACCGGAAAGACCAATGGCTTCAAAAGAGAAGAGGTGTGTTTAAACAAAGGAAGGGAGGTATAGGGAGATTTGGTGGAAAATCGTAAAACGTCCTCAAAGGAGAAGGGTTGCAATAAGGTCCGTTCAATGCAAAGCCAAAGAGGAGAAAAGGGGGAAGAGTCTGACGAAAGCCTGCGAGCTGCTTGACGTAAAGAAAAGGATTTGTGGTAAAGACGGAAATACGGAAAGTTAACCCCACCATTCGATTTAGGTTGACGAAGAGCTGCAAGAGAAATTCTAGATTTTTTATTTTTCCAAAGGATCTTTGAAAGAGAGGAATCAATACGTTTGAAGTAAAGGGCTGGAATATGCACAGGTCACATGGAGAGGATATAGATAAAAATAGGAGCAATCATCATCTTGATAGAATCAAGACAACCCCACCAGGAGAGAAAAAGGGGATTCCAGGAGGAAAACAGCTGGTCGAATCGAGATAGAACAGCGGACATTTCATTTAATGGAGAAGGCAATAGAATTAGCGAACCAAAACCAAGATATTTGATCTCCGTACTGTTCCAGGCAAAGCCAGTTGAGGGAAAAAGATGAGGAAGACAGGAGTTGGTCAAGGGGTGAATTTTAGTTTTATCAGAATTGATCTTGTAGCCTGAGACACGGGCGAATGCCATAAATTCAGACAGTAAAGGGGGGGGTAGATAATTCCGGGTTTGAGATAAATAGAAGTATATCGTCTGCATATGCAGAAAATTTTAATTGATGGTCACCGTAGGGAAAACCAGTAATAGAAGTATTGTTGCGGAGGGAGGAGAGAAACGGTTCAAGAGCTAAAACAAAAAGAAGAGGGGAAAGAGGGCAGCCTTGACGAACACCTCTTTGGAGAGAGAAGGAAGAGATAAGTTGGCCGTTTACAAGAACTGAGGCTTTGGGTGAAGAATATAACAAGGATATGAGAGAAATAAAGTTAGGGCCAAAGCCATGCCATTTTAGAGAAGCAAACAAAAAAGACCAGTCTACTCTATCAAAGGCCTTTTCGGCATCTACAGAAATAGCGGCCAAAGGGGTTGAGAGGGACAAGGCCTTATTCAAGACATTGAGAAAGAGTCGAGAATTGTCAGAGGTAAGCCTCCCTATAATAAAACCATGTTGCTCTTTACCAACAAGATGAGGCATAAATGGATCAAGACGTAGAGCAAGTAATTTAGCAAAGAGTTTGTAATCAAGGTTAACCAATGAAATTGGACGGTAATTTTTACAGAATTTGGGAGCACGGCCATCTTTTGGAATAAGGCAAATGGTGGTATCTTGAAAGGAACCCTCCAACTTACCAGAAGAGTAAAATGATTGAAAAAGTGATAAAAGCTTAGGCAATGAGCGGTCAGAGAAATGTAAATAAAATTCAACTGGAAATCCATCAGGGCCAGGTGTTTTACCTTTAGTAAGAGAAGATAAGGCTGAAGAGAGTTCATGCAATGAAAGATGAAGTTCAAGGTCTGGATTATTGAGATGAGAGGTAGAGGGAGTGGGTATTTTCTCAAGATAAGATTAGATAAGAGTAGGAGTCGGAGGAGATTCTGGAGTATATAACTGTCGATAGAACAATTGGAACTGGTCAAGTATATCTTTGTCAGTATGAAGAAGGGTGCTGTCAGGGAAATAGACAGATTCTATGAGGGTACGTTCTTTACAGGATTTAAGATAGTTGGCTAAGAGTTTTCCGGACTTGTTACGACCACCATAATAACGCGCACTACTACGAAGGAGTATTGAAGATGCATTATCAGTGGTAAGTTTATTGAAGGCAATTTTCGCTCGCAAAAGATCAGGTGACATACATTTATCAGAAGAGGTATAGAATTGACATTCCAATTTTTTCATATGGGATATAGAAAGTTTACGTTTTTGAAGAAATTGCTTCTTTTTCCTAGAGACAAAGTCAATGATAAATCCCCTTGCTGTAGCCTTAAAGGAATCCCAGAGAATATGAGAAAAAGTATTAGGATCCGAATTAAAGTGAAAGAAATCATTAGTAAAAGAGCGAAAAGAGGAAGAGAAGTTAGGGTCAGTGAGAAGAGTACAATTAAAATGCCAGCGAGAAGATTTAGGGTGAGGAGGAAGTAAATCAAGATCTGTTACAATAGGAACATGATTCGAGATAACTATGGGTTCGATAGAAGAAGACAGTAAGTTTTGAGATAAGGCCTGAGAGAGAAAAATAAAGTCAAGTCGAGAGAAAGAGGAATGGGGAGGAGAGAAAAAAGAATAATCTAAAGTGTCAGGGTGTGTGAGTCTCCAAGAGTCAGTAAGGCATAATTGGGAAATAGTGTCTAAAAATAGTTTGTGAGGTTTGTGTGGGATAAAGCGGACTGTAGATTTGCGGTCAAGGAATGGATCCATAGTCTGATTACAATCCCCTCCCAAAAGGAAAAAATTGTCTTTGTGTTGAATACCTTTGCTCGTGATTAAGGGCCAGAAAGAATAGTCAGGTTGAGTAGGACCATAGGGCCCGATTCACAGAACTAACTTAAGACGAAATCGTAAACTTACTACCTTTGGTATTCACAGAAATTAGGATTTTGTCTTAAGACAGACTTAAGTTAGGATTCTGTCTTAAGTCTGTCTTAAGTCTGTCTTAAGACTGTCTTAAGAGAGAATCCTAACTTCTGTGAATACCAAAAGTAGTAAGTTTACGATTTCGTCTTAAGTTAGTTCTGTGAATCGGGCCCATAGATATTAAAAACAGTTAAAGGGATTGAATCAATTGAAAGTTTAGCCAAAATCCATCTACCGTTAGCATCTTTTTCTTCTAATAGAACTTTACATTTCAGTTTTTTATGGATTAAAATAGCAACACCATTTTTTTTGTTATCAGAGGGGGAGAACAAAACTGTACCAACCCAGGAGCTTTTTAGTTTAAGAGATTCACGTTCAGTAAGGTGAGTCTCTTGTAGAAGGACAATATCGGGGGAGTAGGAAGATAAATGAGAAAGTACTCTCTGCCGTTTAATGGGATTAATAAAACCTTTTACATTCCAAGAAACAACTCTGAATGTATAGATGAAACACATTTAGTAACATCAAAAAGTGCAAAACAGTATGCAAACATCATAAAGCCGAAGGAAGAAAAAAGCAAGAAAAAAAAGAAGTAGCAAATAACTTCAAGTAGAGGGAAGTGGTGAAAGAGGGAGAAAAGAGAGGGAGAGAATTGCAAGGATGCAAAAGAGGAGAAAAAAGAAGAGACAGTACATATCCAAAAGGACGACTGCAAAAAACATACCTGAGGGGGAGATACAAGAGGAATTTAAGGTAATGGCGACACTCAACAAGACGAACCGCATGAAGAGCAGCAATCCAGCCGCACCTGGACATCAGGAATTACAGAAAGGGAGCCACAAGATGGAGGGAACTAACATCATGAAGCTATGAAAGGGAAGGAAATCGGATGAGAACAAAGAAGTAACAATAAGGGTAAAATATAAGGTATATCACAAACTATTACATATATCCTCATATCCATACTAATATAATAAAGAGAGAGCCCAAACCTTTGAGGCGGGTAATCTCATGAACCACAGCACCAATCACAACACCCAATACAGCGTTGGAAAGGGCAGTTGCAGCAAAAGGACATAGGCTATGCTGACGCCCACCATATACATTTAAAAGGTAAAAGAACCGTACCAGCAAAGTAGTCCCTTGTGGGCGTGTCTGCGTTGTGCTGTGGGCGTGTGCTGGGGGCGTGACAAACGCTGGAGGCGTGTGATAGTTCCACCCTTTGGGCTGGACTGTTCCCCATGAGGCACAGGGTCAAGGCTGATTTGCATATGGCCATGTCTGAACTGGGGTGGTGTGGAGTGCAAAAAAACGATGGATTTAGGCCCAGATCTCTGTACTGGGGTAAATGTATGACATTGTTCTGCATTATGTCCATCAACTGTTGTTTTTGCATTTGTCACCCCGTGTGGGATGGGTATGCTCAGACATGAGTCCCATGCTCTCCAAACCACTTAAGTCAAGCTAACCTGGCTGAAGATGACTGATAGCCAGAAACCAATCCTAGGATGCTTGTTTCCGGTCCAGGAAAGACATGGCTTGGCAGTTAGGGCTGGACTGTTCCCATGAGGCACAGGATCAAGACTGAATTGCATATGGCCATGTCTGAACTGGGGTGGTGTGGAGTGCAAAAAAATGATGGCATTAGGCCCAGATCTCTGTACTGGGGTGAATGTATGACATTGTTCTGCATTCTGTCCATCAACTGTTGTTTTTATGTTCGGGTGTCCACCCTGCTTCCTTTAAATACCCCTTTGCCCCATAATCATAACCCACCCTTACTCTTTAAAATACCCCAACACTCTTAAACACTAACCCATCTTTATCCTATAAATATACCCTGTACCCCAAAACCCAAACTTATTCCTAAACCCTAAAAATACCCCTGTACCCAAAAACCCAAACCTAGCCCTGAACCCTATAAATAACCCTGTACCTCAAAACCCAAACTTACCTCGAACCCTAAAAATACCCCTGTACCCCAAAACCGAAACGTAGCACTGAACCCTAAAAAATACCCCTTTACCCCAAAACCCAAAACTACCCCTGAACGCTAAAATACCCCTGTACCCCAAAACCCAAACCTAGCCCTGAACCCTTAAAATACCCTGTACCCCAACACCCAAACCTTCCCATGAACCCTAAAAATACCCCTGTACCCCAAAACCCAAATCTATCCCTGAACCATAAAAATAACCCTGTACCCCAAAACCCCAAACTACCACTGAACCCTAAAATACCCCTGTACCCCAAAACCCAAACCTAGCCCTGAACCCTAAAATACCCCTGTACACCAAAACCCAAACCTAGCCCTGAACCCTTAAAATACCCATGTACCCCAAAACCCAATCCTACCCCAGAACCCTAAAAATACCCCTACACCCCAAAACCCAAACCTAGCCCTGAACCCTAAAAATACCCCTGTACCCCAAAACCCATACCTATCTCTAAACCCTAACACTACCCCTGTACACCATAACCCAAAACTATATCTGAACCCTTAAAATTCCCAAACACCCAAAAACATATACCTCAGTAACTCAAATCATATACCCCTATACCCATACTTATCTTATCCAAACATTAAAAAAACATGCTTTTACCATTCATGCATTTACAACAAATTTTGTTGTAAATGTATGCATGGTAAAATCATATAAAATGTAATGCCATGCGTTATAATGGCATTGCGAGTCATGGTACTTTCCTAATGAAAGTATGCGGAGTGATGGTATGCAGAAAGAAAGTTACGGAATAATGGGTGTTTACCCTCTCCAGGTAAGTACATTGGTGGCACCGCGGCCCACGGGCCCGATTCACAGAAATAACTTAAGACAAAATCCTAAACTTACTACCATTATGGTATTCACAGAAGGCACTTTCTCATTTTGGTATTCACAAAAGGCACTTACTCATTTTGGTATTCACAGAAGAAACCTACTCATTTTGGTATTCACAGAAGTTAGGAGTCCTAAATGCGTTCTGTGAATACCGAAAGTCTTAAAGTTAGGATTTTTCTTAATTTAGTAGTAGTAAAGGTAGGAGTCCTAACTTTAGGACTCCTAAATGTGTTCTGTGAATACCGAAAGTCTTAAAGTTAGGATTTTTCTTAATTTAGTAGTAGTAAAGTTAGAAGTCCTAACTTTACTACTACTAAATTGAGTAAAATCCTAATTTTAAGACTTTCGGTATTCACAGAAGGCATTTAAGAGTCCTAAAGTTAGGACTACTAACTTCTGTGAATACCGAAATGAGTAAGTGCCTTCTGTGAATACGAAAATGGTAGTAAGTTTAGGATTTTGTCTTAACTTAGTTTTGTGAATCGGGCCCCACATCTCCAGCAACATACTCATATTTTTTCACCACCGATTTGAAAAATGCACAGGTCTCTCTCATTGATGGCCAGCACTTGTCGTGTATTTCTATAGGTTCTGAATCAGTCCCCCTATTCCTGACCCTATTCTGGTTAAACTAACTATCAAGTTAACTAACAGTCAGCCCATGAGGCAAGAAAACCCCCATGATGCAGATACCGTTATCTGACGCAGTCACACTACGGCACAGGAACGTGTTATCTGATTAGGTCATAACGCTTGAGATCTAATTAGACAAGCGACATTCCTCCAGCCCCTGATAAGGCATACAACGTTCTCATAACAAATCAAACCTATGACAACCTGGAAAATCCGTGCGGCCATTGTTTTGATTTCACAGAGAACTTTTGCAAAAGAATGTGCTAACGAGCAAGTCGTATGACATCTTTATTGACGTACCTATGTCCATCCTTACGTCAATCTCGGCACCTTTAAGGTATAAATATTGCCGACCTTGCCCTATGCAAACACACGCGTGGTGACAAGACGGAGCAGCCATACTTGCCGAAGCCGAGAGCAGAAGCAGACCCCGCTGGCAGCAGCCCCGCCTTCCTGACGCGCTGAGAGACGCGCTGCTATCTCAAGCCGAGAGACCCAGCACCGGCGCTTCTGGGCAGCCCTCGCAGGCAGCCTGGAATATCGAGAGCAGAGAAAGAGATACCATTCCTCATTCATCCTAACTTCCAGGTACAGAACTGAATAACCCCTCACAGAGAATTCTTTAGTTATTCACTTGGCAAAATCAAACTTAACTTAAACTGTAACTTTCTATTCCCGCCCACGCATTAGACTTAGGTCAGGTACACGGGGTAGGCGTATTTAGAAACACCAGTTGAGTACGTTTAGTCAAATGTATATGTGTATGTAAATATATTTTAATCATTTTAAACATCATATGGCTCAGAAACCATATCAATGTTTTTACAGTATTATTTTATACTATTGCTTCTAATGTATGCACTTTACTTAACTATAAGTATTGCAATAATATCGATCCATTTCTCTTGTACGAGAAAAGAGACTGATCAATAAATAACACCTTTTTATTGAACACGCCCGTCTCTTCCTTTTCTCTACATTCTGATGAGACTAAGAATGCACGTACTGACTGAGTAAAATAATTGCCTTGTGCTCACACGACTCTCGAGATTGACTCTTGATTAGGGGAGAGCAAAGTTGTCATGTTCTATGGTTGTCAGAAACTAAATCCCTTCTTGTCTAATCAGGGAAGTTAATCCTTCCTTGAACATTCGAGAAAGTTTCTAGCGAACTCTGAGCTTAGCTGGCAAACCCAAAAATTAAGTCTAGTATCGACAGTAGTAGACCTAGTTAACGTCTGGCCTAGGCCTTTACTGCTGTAGGTACTATTCCAATGCGCAGAGCCTATTGGGAAAATAGGAACTACACTACATGGCGCCCAACGCGTTTGGAAAGGGCGATAAAACTAACGTAAGACATTTAGAGTAACTCAGTCGTGCTTTCTCACTCAGACCCCTTTTCCCGAATACTCCAAAGACGTCTGGAGTGGGTGAAAGGTTATATCCTCCAAAACCTCGCAGGAGGGAACTCCTATGTATGGTTCTTGGTATAGTCAACGTTGAAGGATAAACAGTTCCAAAATATTGTGCATCTAATCTTTGTTCCATAAAGAAACCTGATCTGCAAATAGACATAATATCATCCTGTCTGTAAAATGGGAGACAGTGATGAAGAAAGAGAGGCAGTTAGATTAGCAACTGAACTCGCAGATGCTGATGCTACCATGCAAGCAGCAGACCCGGATATAATACTCATCCAGGTCGCCAAAAGGAGATCTATAACCTTAAAACTTATAGAAAATGGACTGACACTAGAGGTGGCACAGTCATATTCGTAATCGAGGCACACGAATATCGGCAGACAGAGGTATACTATTCATGGATACATTTTCCAGCAGCAAATGCTGTAACAAAGTACTTCCACTATTACAAAGTAGAGGAACCTCCTGAAACGTACACTCCTTTCGAGGAGGTGGAAGTACCACTCAAATTCCAAGAGCATTTGCTCTTATTTGATGGCGCCCTAAAACATAACAATCACATTACAAGGCTCGGTCCTTTAGGAAGACCAGGAGCAACGTGGCCGGTCTTAGCCGGATACACACCACATCCAGACATCGATAGAATGCCTGCAGCAGAACTGTTAATACAGCTAAAACAACTACTAAAAATTCATAGACAATTAGTTCAGTATGTAATGCGGACTTCAACAATTCAGCCAGCGATTAAACTTCCACAGCTGACCCCTCACCAGGGGAACACAAATAAAATTACACCACAGAACATCCAATCCTGCCTAGGTAAAGTTCCAGCTAAACGGGAACAGATACCATTCTGGTTGGCACAGAAAATCACCCAAATAGAGGCGGTGTTTCCTGACACCACCCCGCTGGAAAAACACAGGATTCTGACTATATGTCTCCCAATGGGAATCGCACCACACATTGAGGACTGTGACACTTGGGGTACAGTCTTTGCTTCCATCTACACAAAAACGCACGGTGTTCCATCCATTTCGGTAATACCAGATGTGCTAAAACAAATTCAAGATGAATACGGTCCAGAACCTGCTTTAACTCTTGGTATGAAATTACTAAAAGACTTCAAACAGGTTTCGGCTATATTACTAGCCAACATAAAAGGTGAAGCAGCAAACGTGGCGATCCGCCAGAGGTTAAAAGAGACAGATATAGCAGACCAACCAGCTGAAATTGCCAGAATCATAGAAAAATCCTATGAAGAACTAGGCAGAGATAGTCTAGGTGGAATACCAGTAAAACCGCAACTGACTACAAGTCCAGAAAAAATATTTTTTAATAATAATAATTCACCAAAAAAGAACTGGGATGGAAATAAACAATCCAATCCTAAAGAAAAGAAATTCCAGTCCAGAGGAAGGTCTCCTAGGCGAAGAGAGAAATCTCCAAACCAAAGACAGAGGTCACCACAGAGTGACCCCTCTGGGAATAGATATAACCTTAGAAATAGGGATAATATTAAAAAACCTGATAGATATCAAGACATTGATACACGTCCCTCTCAATCTTTTCAGACTTCCTCGCAGAAATCGGAAAGAAGAGGACGATCAGAAGAGCACGCCAAGTCCAAAGACAAGGAACCTGCTCAACTAAAAAAGAAATTACAATTTCCAAAAAAGAAGGTAGCCAGTATCAAGGTAGTTAAAAATGCCGAGAATACTGAGGACACAACTGAAAAACGGAGAGTGGGCTCAGACAATGCTAGACAGCGCAGCAGAGGTGAGCATAGCTCGCAAAGTCCTTATGAATCATCTGGAGACAGTGGACACGAATGAATACCTTCAAGTGGAAACTGCAGACACCAGAGTTAGCAAGCCCCACAAGATATACGAGATAACATTACGTATAGAGGGAGATAAGACTAGGAAAATAAGGGGACTATTTTGGGATAACCTCTCAAAGGGTTATGACATCCTTCTAGCTGAAAAAGACTGGCCACCAGAGTTTGTCAGGGAGTGCCCTCATGGCGAAGAAGTAATTATGCCTGCCTTCTCGAATCAAATACCGATTCATAAAAAATACACACTTGCTAGAAAGTGGGCAGGGGCCTTAGCACCTGCTTTATATAAAAATCATGTAGGATGGGATGAGGATTCTCCTCCTCACAAAATCCAGTTAAAATCACAACCAACTGCACAAAGGCAGTACCCAATTAAGCAAGAAGCTAAAAAACAGGTAAATGAAATACTAGATCAGCTAGAATACCAGGGGGTGATTGAAACTTGCACCTCACAAATGAACAATCCTTTGTTTCCGGTCTCCAAACCAGACAATTCATATCGTCTAGTTTTGGATTACCGACACCTTAACACATGTTGCAAAACCTTTGCAGTGCAAAACTCACACAGTGCTGCACTAATGAATAACATAGTGCGCAAAAAATACAAAACAACCTTGGACATCTCCAATGGATTCTTTTGTCAAAACATAGCACCAGAGAGCAGATATTTAACTGCATTCTCAGTAAATGGCACTCAAAAACAATTCTGTCGGTTAGCCCAGGGGTACAAGAACAGCCCGGGGGTATTCTCAGCGAGAGTAACAGAATTACTACAACTATATGATGATGAAGCATTATCTTATGTCGATGACATTTACTTAACAGATGATGACTTGGAGACTCACTTGAAAAGAGTGAACACCATAATACTTGGGTTCGCTGCAGATGGTTACAAATTCAACTTCAAAAAGTCCAGAATTGCCCATCTGACGGTCCTATTCTTAGGATATGAGTTATCAAGTGAAGGCAAAAGCCTGGCAGACAATTTCCTAGAGAAATGTGCCGTAATCCAAGCTCCTAAAACACTAAAAAACCTACAGTCAATTCTAGGCTTCCTAAATTTCGGAAGAACATACATTGCAAATTACGCAGAAAGGGTCGAACCCCTTTATGATCTAATTAAACCAGACTTTAAAAGATCCAGTTGGACTCAAACACACACAGAAATTTTGAGATCCTTACAAACAGACATGCTAATTAAAACAAAATTAGAAACACGTGATAACACACGCAACCTTGTGATCCGAGTCATCCCAGGGAGATGCGGATTCACATACCTGACCTCTAATGAGGGAGAAAAGGTACCAATTGCATTCAAATCACACTTGTACACTAAAGCTGAAATGAAATTTAGCCCAACGGAAAAAATTCTTACAGCGACACAGACAGCTATAGCAAAAGAACGAGCCCTGGCACAAGGTAAACGAATAATAATCGTGACACCGATACCAGCCCTAGAGGCGGTAACAAAGGCAAGCATTCCAAATGCTAAAGCACTCCATCCGAGATGGATACAATGGGCTAACTCTCTTGCTGCAACAGACGTGGTGTACGAATTTGATCCTTACTTAAAAACACAAGAATTTCTCCAATATGAATTTGAATGTCCTCCGCCGACCGAAATTCTGCCTCTAGACCAATACGGCTGTATAATATATACAGACGGATCAGCACAACCCGCAGTAGGGGGTAAACAAGCTTACAGTGCTGCGTGCGCGATTGTTAAAGGTCGTTGGCACGAAGGGAAATTTAAACCAACCCTCACTAAAACACAATCTCTAGGAGATTGCACAGCTCAGCGAGCTGAACTACTAGCATTCAAGATGGCGCTTGAAAATACTGATCGAGAATTCCCCACACTTATAGTGTGCGATTCGTATTATTGCGTTCAGTCTTATAATGAATACTTGCAGATCTGGCTTCAGAACGGTTTCAAGGATGCAAAGGGTGGCACAATCAAGCATAAAATGCTCTGGGAACAAGTAGCTCTTTTACAAAAAGAACTACCAAAGACTCACGTGATACATACACTGAGTCATCAACGTGATGGCGTTCACGTTGCAGGGAATTCATTGGCTGATGAGGCCGCGAAAGCAGCTGTGCAAACGGCTTCCGTAGCTGCCGTCACCCGGTCAAAAACAAAAATAGACAGCGAAATATTACAAGCTGTCAGCGCTTCAGAAAAGGATTCGATAGAACCACTCCCTAAAGGCTTTCCAGTAAAATACTCATACATAACTGATGCAAACAATGTTCCTTTTGCTCAAATCCCTGGAGTGGGGGATAGGGCAATTCCAAACATGGAACATAGGTTAGGACTAATAATAGCGGCACACGAAGGGCTTGCTTCTATCCATGCTGGCGTCTCAGCCACAGTATCATTATTAAAACAGAGATACTGGTGGCCACAAATGAGAAGACAAACGAGGAACTATGTTCTAGCATGTGAAATATGTCAAAAAATGAAAGTATCAACTGTGAGACGTCCAGCGCAGACGCCCCTTCTAATCTCGGATAAACCATTAGCCTGTGTTTACCTAGACCACTGCGGTCCCTTACAAAGGGATGGTAACTATAAATATATCTTGGTCGCAGTGGACTCATGCACGAGATTCATATGGATGTGGCCCCAGCGAACGGCTGACGCCAGAACTGTTATAAAAGATTTGCGAGTCTTTATCGGCACATACGCAATTGGCATGCTGCATTCGGACAATGGTCCTGCTTTTAGCTCTCGGGCTTATAAGGAGGCCATGGTCAGCATGGGCGTGCAATTGCGGTACTCTTGTCCATTTCACCCTGAGGGGAACGGAATTGTTGAAAGAAAAAACCGTGACATAAAGCAATCTATAACGGCAAAGGTATTAGGTTCAGGAGCTGGGTGGGTCAAACATCTAATAAGTGTCCAACGTAGTCTAAATAACTTGCCAAGAAATTCTCTGAAGGGATTCAGTCCGTACGAATTATTATTCGGAACTAGGATGTTGATCTCTGACCTTGATAGTCAGACTTCAGTGGTAATAGAAAAAACCTTTGATGTCAAAGACCGTTTGGCTATTTTACAGGACTTAAACAAAACAAGAAAAGACCTGAGCAACATACAGTTGAAACAACAGCCAACGACCACTGAAGAATCACCACCTGTCCCAGCAAGACCTGTCTGGATTCCAAAAGTCGGGGATCTAGTCAGGGAGAAGATCGCGGTAAAGAAGGAATTTGGGCCTTCTTACAGAAAAGCAGTTCCTGTCTTGTCTGTCAACGGGACAAGATCAGTTGTACTACCGCCACTTGCTGGTAAAAAGGAGAACCGAGTTGTATCCATCGACCTGGTAAAACCACAACATGTGGCCAATAACAAACAGTAGGCCAAGTGGACTCCCAATAAGTAGCAGAACACCAAGGTTTGCTACCAGCACAGAGGTCCTAACAAAAAGGCTCATCACATTCGAAACGCCTACAGAAGAACAAGAAGGACTATGCAACAATGCAATAGAACTCAGACCTCTGAAAACCCAAATAAAGACATTTAGCAGAGACACACCAATCTATACTGAAGTACCAAGTGAAAATGCAAAAAACAGAAATCCTGAACCAATTGGAACAATTGACAGAACTGCATCCGGTTACTTCATCAACTTCGATGATTCCTCTGACGGCTTCAGTGAATCAAAGACACAGCCATCATCAAAATCCTTTAAAGACAAAGCTAAGGAACTTTTGAAACAACTGAAAGAAACATATCTGGTTTCTCCATGGATTGAATTTTGGGTGGGTTTTGGTGCATTTATCCTCATACTTTGGCTCATCATGGTATTTACTTTGGGACGCTTCATTGAGGGAAAATATGCTAAAATGGACACAGCAAGTCAGAACATCAACTTGGTCCTCAAACCACACACATCTTCACACGTCGAGAAAAGAGAACTTTCTCCAGAACTTTCTTCAGCCAACTTCACAGCCAACCCGATACCTGGTGGGGTAGCCTGGGACAACACTGACTATGAAATTTATGGTCCGGTCGAGATCCTGAAATATCCACACCAAATCAAGATCTCTTTGAGTGACTTTGCAAAACCAAACTCATATGCTGATGATTGGGACTTCGAAAGTATTAACAATATGATGTCTGATTTAGTAATGTCTGCTAAATTTACAAAACATGATTATTTGCAAGGTTCTACAAATTATGATAGTATGTATTGCTATAACCATTATGGTAACCATTTTTTGCATAAATCTGCACAACCTAGAAATGTTTTAAATTATAATCAATGGGAACATTGTGCTACGCCTCCAAAAGGAAGCTCTAGAACCGTTTACGACAAATATTCATATTTTTCAGGTTTTAACACAAGTAATGCTGAAACATTTTATTTTAAATTGTCAAACAAGACAGGGATGAAAACCATGATAACCAACACAAAATTGATATATTCAGATTCATTCTTTGAAAAAATGAATACTTTTGGATTTGATTATTGGGACAAAAATGTTGATTTGAAAAGTGTTTGGGGTACAAAAGAATGGCAAGTACAGGGTTTAGAAGCTTTGTTTAGAGCCTGCATGATCCCAGAACAAATGATATTTTTAAATGACACTGTTCAACAAACCACCTGTCTTGGCTTAGCCAAAATCAAAGATTTAAATAACCCGTCTATTCCAAAGCCAACAATGTTTAGCAATAGCTCTGATACAGATGAAGAGATAGACGTAAACCATATACTTAACCAAAACAGAACACATCCTGATTGGAAACAATGGTTGATCTGGCCCACAGATACAAATAACTGTCAAGATAGATTCCTGAATAAAACACAGGGTTTCAAAATGACCAGGCCAGACCCTAGATATCCCCAAAGACATCACCCAGGGATAATAACAACCTACAGTGTGGGCAAATTATGCCTTCAATGGCTACAGACTTCCACACTGCCTGAAATTAAGCAACACCTAACTTTACTTACTGATGGTGCTGACTTGCGTGATTTCATACTGGGACCACGCAAACAGCGTCAAAAGCGTTTCATAGCAGCCTCTGTATATGCAGCATACAATGAGGCCTGGAAGGTTACTCAAATTGAGACAGCAGAAAGAATACGGGAAATTGACCGTATCAATTTGGAAAAATCACTTTCTGTAGTGGACAATGGGTTAATGACTCTGTCCTCCAGAATTTTTTCATTGGACAGCATTGTGTCTTCAGCAATCGATATATTATCGCAAGACTTACTGTTATTACAACATGGTCAGTCACAATTGCGTTCCATTGTACAGCTTGGCTGGACGTTACAAAATCTGCATTCAGGCTACGTGCCTTGGCGTTTAATCAACACAACGTCACTATTCCAAATCTTTAACCTTACTAATAGACAAATCGGTATGGCGCAAAAGGGTGCTGATTATACAATCTTGAGCATTGAAAAACTAGAAAGATTACCAATGACAATGTCAGAACGACCTGTCAGTGAATGGATAATCCACGGAATCATAAATATTCCAATCTCAACCTTCAGGTTTCAATACTGCCAAAAATATATACAGGCTGGCATGTACGAGAAATTGGGAAAGGGGTACCTTAAAACAACTTGGAACCTGCCCTATTCACATGCATGTGTCAGTAATAAAGGACAGAAAGTGTTTCTTAGTGGCAACAATTGTGCTATGTCACTAAGCGGCACGCTTCTGTGTAACGGAATTAGTTTGCATGGAGCCTGTGAAGGGAATTCATACAACCTTTCATGTCACCAGCAAGGCGCACCTGCAACAGAAATAGAACCATTCTTTCAAAGACTCTATAATGGGAGTTACATTCTTATTGTAGACCGCAGATGTTGCAGTCTTATGCCCGGGACTCCTTATCTAGTAACTACAACAGCGAAGGTCAAGTGCTGTGGACGTTCTTTATTCCCCAGCTCCTTTCCAGACAGGGAGGCGAGGGCATGGCCCAGTTTGAAAATTACTTCTATTCGAATAGACACTTTAAGCAGAATGAAAACAGTGCTTCTTCAGACGCCTACAAGGCTCACGTCATCAAAAGAAACGTATGATCTACAAGTCGCAAGGACGACTGCAGAGATACATACATTATTATCAACTAATTCCCCCGTACATTTCGCGGAAATCCTGAGCGAAATCTTAAATATTTCTGATACCACTGGGGTCTCAAAGGTATTTAAGACAGTATTTTCGATGGCATTAACACCATTCAAAGCCATACTGGGTATTTTTCCAGATTTCGTCCATTCGATTTTTGGCGGACTTCCCCTGATCCTGGGACTAATTGCAGGAATCCTATTCCTAGTCCTTATTTTTCGTTATGGCAACCCATGTCACAGATCAAACTCTCGCGACAATGGAAGATACGATCCTAGCCATTGGATACCGGGACCGGATATCAAAAATCCTGGGACTCTCCCGGCTTAGAGACCTAAACATGACCTGGTTTCTATCATTTCGACCAATGTGGCAAAGGTGTGTTTTACCTGTACTAAGGTGTCTGCTATGCGGAGAAGAATGCGTGTTAGACACCTGTCTGACGCTACAATCGGATGCGCCAGTGGATGCAGATACACTGTTGGTTCCTACCAAGGTTCACGCTTTGTGCTGCCCTCAAAGGCTGCCAATCCTGATGACGGCATTCCTGGAATCTTCACCGCTACGATTGAAGAGTAGTGAAGTTCAAGATGAAAGCAACATCGAACAGGTACGACCTTCTGTCAGCAATGCAAATCAGAATGTCAATGGAGACAATCATGCGCACGAATGCATGGTTACCCCTATTTCCGACTTAGTGGAACTTTCCCATGAAGCTGTTGACAGTTTTTTCGAAAGCCTGAATGATATGATGTTCTCTCCAGAACAGAAATAGAGACTTTTGAGTAAACTCGCACACGGCGTTCCCTGAATTCGGCCTTCAACTTTAAAAATAAAGTCACATGAACAATTACAATCCAGTTCACGGACAGCGATTTTTTCAGCAAGCCCCTAAAATATTTTTCTACATATTTTTTCCCCGGGACACTGATCTTCTGCTTAAAGTAAGAAACTATTCCTAGAGAACTAAGATTTCTATTTTTAGATACTTTATATAGACTTTAGCTGCCCGCTGGTAGGTTCACAAATATTTTATTATGTGATGAAATGGTCTCGGACTTCCTTTCTGTATAGCCATATTAAGAGCCATTTCATGTGTATTTCTCATATACCAAAAAGCAATAATGCATAACAATGCGTGTTTACTTTTGCATTTAATTCATAGCTTAAGTGCATACAATATATATGACTGCAATTTTTCAGTATATTTGAAAATTTCGAAATGCATTTATGTATTTTGGGGTGGTAAGGTATACACTATACTCTATAGTATGTTGTACTATGTTATACTATGCATAGATTAGTAGATATGACCATAGTTAGCGTGGAGTGGGTGTCGTGTATTTCTATAGGTTCTGAATCAGTCCCCCTATTCCTGACCCTATTCTGGTTAAACTAACTATCAAGTTAACTAACAGTCAGCCCATGAGGCAAGAAAACCCCCATGATGCAGATACCGTTATCTGACGCAGTCACACTACGGCACAGGAACGTGTTATCTGATTAGGTCATAACGCTTGAGATCTAATTAGACAAGCGACATTCCTCCAGCCCCTGATAAGGCATACGACGTTCTCATAACAAATCAAACCTATGACAACCTGGAAAATCCGTGCGGCCATTGTTTTGATTTCACAGAGAACTTTTGCAAAAGAATGTGCTAACGAGCAAGTCGTATGACATCTTTATTGACGTACCTATGTCCATCCTTACGTCAATCTCGGCACCTTTAAGGTATAAATATTGCCGACCTTGCCCTATGCAAACACACGCGTGGTGACAAGACGGAGCAGCCATACTTGCCGAAGCCGAGAGCAGAAGCAGACCCCGCTGGCAGCAGCCCCGCCTTCCTGACACGCTGAGAGACGCGCTGCTATCTCAAGCCGAGAGACCCAGCACCGGCGCTTCTGGGCAGCCCTCGCAGGCAGCCTGGAATATCGAGAGCAGAGAAAGAGATACCATTCCTCATTCATCCTAACTTCCAGGTACAGAACTGAATAACCCCTCACAGAGAATTCTTTAGTTATTCACTTGGCAAAAACAAACTTAACTTAAACTGTAACTTTCTATTCCCGCCCACGCATTAGACTTAGGTCAGGTACACGGGGTAGGCGTATTTAGAAACACCAGTTGAGTACGTTTAGTCAAATGTATATGTGTATGTAAATATATTTTAATCATTTTAAACATCATATGGCTCAGAAACCATATCAATGTTTTTACAGTATTATTTTATACTATTGCTTCTAATGTATGCACTTTACTTAACTATAAGTATTGCAATAATATCGATCCATTTCTCTTGTACGAGAAAAGAGACTGATCAATAAATAACACCTTTTTATTGAACACGCCCGTCTCTTCCTTTTCTCTACATTCTGATGAGACTAAGAATGCACGTACTGACTGAGTAAAATAATTGCCTTGTGCTCACACGACTCTCGAGATTGACTCTTGATTAGGGGAGAGCAAAGTTGTCATGTTCTATGGTTGTCAGAAACTAAATCCCTTCTTGTCTAATCAGGGAAGTTAATCCTTCCTTGAACATTCGAGAAAGTTTCTAGCGAACTCTGAGCTTAGCTGGCAAACCCAAAAATTAAGTCTAGTATCGACAGTAGTAGACCTAGTTAACGTCTGGCCTAGGCCTTTACTGCTGTAGGTACTATTCCAATGCGCAGAGCCTATTGGGAAAATAGGAACTACACTACACACTGACATACACTTTTAGACACACCTCCCGCCACAAGTTCTAGAATTGCAAACTTTAGAGCTGGGGAGCTACGTTCGAATATCGGCATCAGCTGAACATCCTGTGATTCCAGGGAAATCGCTTTGTCTCCCTGTGCTTACCACAAATGAATGTGTTCTTCTGTAATGTAAATTGTGCTCATGCCATGTTGTCGAGTTCGCTCTATATAATATTGCAAGGAAAAATAAACTAGGGAAACTCGAGTTCACACACTACTGAACGCACACTCTTAAGTGCATCAGCAGTGCACTGTGAATCGGAGCGTTTCACAAGCCTGCCACAGATAAGAAATGCTATCAAAACGAAATCCTACAGGTTATACATAGTACCCTCACAACTTAACCACTGAGTTGAACCCTGTTGTGTTGTAGTACTAACTGGCAAAAACTGTAAATTAACACTGATGTAAAAGTGGCCAGTATTGCTCTTATTTTGCCTGTGTAAATCTGTTTCCACATGTTGTTTGTCCTTCTTGAGAACGGTATAGGACTGTGCCTTCAACCATTCACACAATTGTTTCCAAAAATTGTTTGAAATAAATACCCTGTCCGGCTGGACAGAGGATGAATATAGTTCCCTATTATGGCCTATATTTTATTGACCTTGTATATTCTGATAAGCTCAGGACCCTTGTCTTCTAAAGCTTAATTCCCCACGGTCCTCAGCCAACTGTTTGGGTTCCCTTGTTTAACTAAATAAAGCATCTATCCTGGGCCCAGTGCCCTCATTGGCGGCAGAGCTGTGGGCGAGTCCTCGGACCTGTCCGTTGCAGAGGCTGTGACGACCCGTGCTACGAGGACGTCCGGAGGGAGCTGTGGTCTACATCGGGGACGTGAGACCGGGACCTCGAGTTTGGAGGTTCCCGGCTGTGAGTGCTGGTGTCCTGTGGCGGCCTGGGTACGAACTGGAGAGACCAGCGTTGCTGTGACCCCCGGGGTGAGACCCCGCCCAACAAGACTGGCATAGCGCCGTTGTGCTTCGTTGGCCCACGGGCTGGTGGATGGCCTGAGACTCCGGTGAGTGTCGCAGCCGAGCCTGGGGGGGCCCTGCAACGGCGCCAGAGGTGACGGTGTGAGGGACGTGGGTGACTCCATGTGGCCCCATCTGCGTGTGTGAACGAGGGGCGACAAGGGGCCGTGGCCAGCAACTGCAGTGCCTGTGGGTGCCCAGCGCGATTGGACTATGTGGCGAGGGAGCTTCCTTCGGTCTGGGGCCGGCAGCTGGACGCTGAGTGGCCTGGAGCGGAGCCACGAGGCCGGACCAGGTGCCTCACAGTAAAGGGGCAGGGCCCAGCCAAGACCGCGCTGTGCACCATTGTTAGCAGGACGGTCTTGTGAACCCCGGTGTCCCCCCAGGCGACAGAGGACGACAGTGTGGGGGAACTGTGTACCCGGGGATAAGAAGGACAATCGCGTGGTGTACCCTTGGTCGTGATTGGTGGTGTGGGGTGTCGGCACTGCGGCAACCTACAAACGATCTGAGGACAGCAGCCCCCGGGTGAGCCGCAGACATGACCAGAGGCGGAGGGGGCAGCGGGCCCGCCAAGCAGGGGCCCATCGATAAATTCACGGGGCCGAGTGGGGGGCCCGGAGCATCTGGAGGTGGCCAAGGGATGGGGCCGGACAATGCAGCACTCATGGCAGCGATTACCCAATCCAGGGACATGCTGGACGCCAAGATAGGGGCAGTTGGAGCAGACGTGACCCTGCTGCGTCAGGACCTGCGAAATGCGGTGACACGAATCACGGAGGCAGAATCCAGAATATCGGTGGTGGAGGACGACATTGGGGCTCTGAAGTGGAAAATGGCGGCAATGGAAAACATGCAGAAGGGCCTTGCGCTCCGTGTGGAGGATGCCAAAGGACTGGCACGCAGGAACAACCCTCGCTTTGTGGGTTTTCCGGAAGGATGTGAGAAAGGGAATATGGAACACTTCTTGTTCCAGTGGTTGGAGAGCTGGCTTCCTCCAGATGTTCTGTCGTGCTGTTTTGTGATGGAACGCGCACATAGAGCCCTGACGCAGAAGCCGCCTGTGGGGGAGCGGCCCAGGCCGGTGATAACTAAGATCCTGAATTTCCATGATAGGGACACTATATTACGGGAGGCGAGGGCCAAGGACTCTCTTCTATTTGAGAATCAGAAGATCATGATCTTTCCAGACTATACCAGAATCGTGCAACAACAACGTCACTCATTTATTGCAGCCAAGGCGAAACTACGAGGTCTGAAGATCCAATACTCCTTACTTTATCCGGCCCGCCTGTGGTCTTCCAGTCGCAAACTCACTTCTTTGATACCCCAGAGGATGTCTTTAAATGGACAGATGAGACGGTGAGGGTCCGGCCACATGCCCAACCGGGTTTGAACCCGGGCCACTCGAGAGGCCCGTCGCAGGAACGTGAGGACCAAAGTGCCCGGGGCAAGAGGAATAGGAGATCTAGATCGCTGAAACGCTCCTCTTCTCGCAGTGGAAAACAGGATAGCGCGCCTACTGACTCTGACCACTCCGGAAAGGATCATTGAGGGACCTCAGGGGGCTGAATTTGTCTGCGGATATCACAGGCTCCCATTGGAAGGAGGTGCATTGCTGTGTCTTCTTGAACTGACACTTGCTAACTGAGTATATAGTCACTGCTCGTTTTTATTTTCTTGGGATTGTGTGGGGCTGCGGGGTGGGGTTCAGGGAGCTCTTCTGCAGGGGCTATTTGCCTCCTACGCGAGTGGGAGTTGACGGGGGGGTTCTTTTGGTTGAGTGGGTTGTTGGGATCCATTGGTATGGTTGACCTTGGGCGCTCTGTTTTGGGCCCGAGGTTGCCCATGCCGCGACAGATACTTCAGAGTTCTATGAGGTATAGGGGTGGGTGGCAGGGGACAGGGGGCTGGGAGTTGAGGGGGAGTGTTAGAGGGACATGTGGGTGGGGGAGTCATGGGTGGTTGGTGGGGGGTGCACGTGATTTCTACTGCCTTGTTACAGACTGTGCTGTGCGCCTGGGCCTGGTGCTGGGGGCTTTTGTGTTGGGTCCCATTGGATTATGGCTGATACGTCAATTCCGGGGCTCCCCAGGGAGTCCATGCGCATACTGAGTTGGAATGTTAGGGGGATGCTAGATAAAATCAAGAGGGGGGCGATTTTGCGGTGGGGAAAGAGGGAAGCGGTGGATGTCTTAATGCTACAAGAGACGCACATGATGGGGACGAAAGTGCTTAGCCTGCCGAGATTTGGTTACCAACAGTTCTTCCATGCTGGGTTCTCCAGACGGAAATCCCAGAGTCCTTAGCAGTGCTGGGTGGGGATTGGAACGACGTGATGGATGTGCATGTGGACCGTGGGAGATTGCGGGGGACGCTGACTGCTGCCGCCCCTACCCAACTGAGTGCGATGGTGGAAGGATTAGGCTGGGTGGATGCTTGGCGACACATGCATGCTAGGGCCCGAGAGTATACCTATGTCTCTGCTGTACATGGTTCCTTCTCGCGGCTGGATTATGTTTTTGTGCCCTCTGTGTTTCTGAGTAGAGTGCGGGAGGCTAGTATCTTGCCTAGGGGGCTGTCTGACCATTCCCCCGTGGCCGTGGTGGTTGACTTGCATAGGAAGAGACAACCGTTCCGATGGAGGATGTCTTCGTGGCACCTTCAGCAAGCTGACTATGTACAACACTTGCGGGGTGCGATTGCTCACTACTGGAAGGAAAATTTGGTAGCAGATACGGATGTGACGGTGGTCTGGGAAGCTATGAAGCCTACTTTGAGGGGGATTGACATTGCGTGGTGTGCGGCGGCCCGTCGTCGGCGTTGGGAGGCCATAGTTGCGGCAGCGGCTCATGTGGAGGCTTTAGAGCGGCGGTGTCAGGGAAAGGGAGATGATGTGGCGGTGCGGCTGCTCCTGCAGGCGCAACAATCCTATGCATCCGTTTTACTTGATGAGGCCCGACAGGCGTGGCTGGCCACGCGGAGCAGGGTATATCAGTGGGGAGACAAGTCCTGTACTATGCTCCACAGGCTGTGTCAGCGCACCCTGCAGCCACTTGCCCTGCATGGACTCACGGACGGGGATGGTGTTACCATAACGGACCCGGCTGAACTGGCAGCTAGTTTTGCTCGTTATTACGTGGGGCAATATGCGCTGCAGGATTGCCTTCCGGCCGCTGCGGTGGATAAATTTATTGCCGACCTGCCCCCGAGGGCTGTCTCCGTTGAGACGCGAGTAGCGTTGGACCTCCCCCTCACGGCGGAGGAGCTGGGGGATGTGCTGGGACAGCTCAACACAGGGAAGGCGCCCGGGCCGAGCGACTTCCCGTGTGAGTTCTATAAGAAGTTCCATCTCCAATTGGGGTCCCATTACAGGACTGCGCTGGAGGCGGTGCGGGAGCTGGGTCGGCTGCCAGCTGACTGGCGCCACGCTGATGTGGTGGTTTTTCAGAAGCCGGGTAGGCCCCCTGATCGCCATGACTCATATCGCCCTATATCATTGCTCAATATTGAAGCTAAGCTGCTGGCTAAGGCGCTGGCGAACCGTCTCCTCCCCTACGTGGCTGATCTGGTCCACCCAGATCAGGCAGGCTTTATGCCGCGTAGGGCGACGCGGCACAATATACGACGGGCGCAGACAGCTGTGGATGCAATGGGGGCTACTGGAGAACGGGCTGCCCTGTTGTTGGCAGATACAGATAGGGCTTTTGATTCGGTGAGTTGGACCTATCTGTTCGCGCTCCTGCCTCATCTTAATCTAGGCCCGGTTTTTATTTCATATGTCGGCTGCTGTATACCGACATTACGGCGTCCGTGCGTGTCTCCGGAGCGGTCTCGGAGAGATTTCCCATCGGCCGGGGGACCCTGCAGGGATGCCCGCTGTCTCCGTATTTATTTGCACTGGCCATGGAGCCCCTGGCCTCTTGGGTGCGCATCGACGCGCAGCTGCGGGGCTTCGTGTGGAATGGGGGACTCACTGATAGGATCGCACTCTATGCGGACGACGTCCTCTTCTTTCTCACGAATTTAAATAGATCAGGCCCCCGAGTGTTGGAAATCATGCGTGTATTTGGCGAGGTATCGGGCCTCTATCTTAACCCGCGTAAGTCCACCCTATGGGTGCTGGGGGACGGGGCGAGTGTGGGCTCGTGGGCGTCGGCCTTGCAGGTGGCGCCCGGGGGCATAATGTATCTTGGAGTATTCTTGTCCGAGTCCGCGTGGACCTCGTGGGAGCGCAACATGATACCGGTGTGGGAGAAGGTCCAAACGGATATTAAAACATGGTCCCGGATGCCTCTTACCATCTATGGACGGTCTGCGATCTTTAAAATGGTCGCACTTCCGCGCCTTCTATATCAGTTGCAGAACCATCCGCACCTGATCGTATGCTCTGGAGCGCTCGCTGATGGGGGACAACACGTTGCACACAATCTTATACTCGCCCAGACTCCGGAGGCAGCTGCCGTGTGCCACACGGGTGGTCTTTGCGGTTTGGCGACAAGTGCTGCGTCGCATGGGCTGGTGGGGTAGGTTGACGGCGGAGACCCCATTGTGGCATAACGGGCGACTCCCCGCGCTGGCCTCGCTGCCGGGGTTTGGCGGATGGGATTCTATCGGGATCTCATCGCTTGGAGACGTTATGTCTGGCGTAACTCTCAAGTCATTCCAGGAGTTACGGGACGAATTCCACATGCCCAAGACCCAATTTTTCAGGTATCTACAGTTCCGCCACGCGCTCGTGCCTAGTCTAGTTGGTTTGGAGACGCTGCCGGAATTCAGCCCCGTGGAAGCGAAGGTTTTCATGGGAGACCTTGGGGATAAAAAGGTGTCCCGTATCTATCAAACGCTAGTTACCCACTGTTCCTCCTCCCTACTTCCGTTAAAAGCCACCTGGGAAGGGGATGTCGGACCCCTAGATGAGGATGATTGGAGGGAGGCATTGGAGTCCCCGCGTGGGACCGCTATTGCGGTACGACTCCGACTAATCAAATTCAAATATTTGCATAGGGCTTACTATACACGGGAGCAGCTGTGGAATGCGGGCCTGATTATGTCCCCGGAGTGCCTGCGATGTGGAACCGAGATGGGTACCCTGCTGCATACTGAATGGCCTTGTGCTGGTTTGACTAGGTTCTGGAATGGTGTATGGGGCTGTCTGTCGGAGGTGCTGGGATGGGATCTCCCCCGTTCCCCTCGCTTAGGTCTTCTCCATGTGCTGGAGGGTGTGGGAGGGAATGTTTACAAACGGCACCTTTTGTTATTGGGCCTAGTGGTGGTCAAGCGGGACTTGGCAGGGGCATGGAAGAATGAACGAGCCCCCCCCCCTGAATGCGTGGAAGACTGGACTGGACTATTTTATGGGGCTAGAGCGCCCAGTGTTCGAGGCCAGAGGATGCCCTCGGAAACATTACAAAATCTGGAAAAGGTGGGCTGAGTTTAGGGGGTTGACTCTGGAGCCTCCAGCAGACCCTGACGACGGTCCAGATCTAGACGATGGACTCCAGGCCTAGAGAGACGCATGGCGCCTGGCTTAGTATCAGCACTTACAGGAGGCTTACTGTGATCACGTGCACTGGGTTAGGGAGGGATAAGGGTTGGATAGTGGGGTTGTTTGGGTGGCTGTGAGTGGTGGGAGGAGGTGGGGGGAGTTGTTCTTTTTATTGATTGGGCTTCCAAGATATTGAGACATGTGTTGCTATTTGGCAGTGATCTCCTGACTGTGGATAACTGCATATATGCCTTTACCTGATCAATTAATAAAATGTGTTGTGAAAAAAAAATCTATATGTGCATAGGCGCACAAGCCAGACCCCTGTCTTTATAAATGGCTGTCAAGGTACCAACATTCGAATGCATCACTTTCTGGAATTTATAGTGCATTCTTTTGACATCCTCACCTTCAAATATATTATTCAGAGTGCTACCCTGGTTTGACCAGTGCAATGCTCTCAGTGTCCTTGACACAGATGGTGATACCTTGGCCAGGAACCAAGAAGATGCACCTTGGTTACTCACTCCTTAACCCTTTCCATGCTGATGACGGCCCCCAGCCGTCATGCATCACGGTGCTTGTGTGCTGATGACGGATGGGGGCCGTCATGAACCCGCCCACTCTTTAAAACGGCCGCACAGGCACAGAATCGCGGACGTGCCCAAGGGGTTAACCCACAAGAAACTACTCACTCAAGAAAAAAAAATATGACAAAGCAGACTCTCAAGCTCTACAACTAATTTGAATCCAAATAATCCATACTAATATAATAAAGAGAGAGCCCAAACCTTTGAGGCGGGTAATCTCAGGAACCAAAGCACCAATCACAACACCCAATACAGCGTTGGAAAGGGCAGTTGCAGCAGAAGGACATAGGCTACGCAGACGCCCACCATATACATTTAAAAGGTAAAAGAACCATGCCCGCAAAGTAGTCCCTTGTGGGCGTGTCTGCATTGTGCTCTGGTCGTGTGCTGGGGGGGGTGACAAATGCTGGGGGTGTGTGGTACGTTCTGCCTTTCGGGCTGGACTTTTCCCATGAGGCACAGGGTCAAGGCTGATATGCATGCGGCCATGTCTGAACTGGAGTGGTGTGCAATACTAAAAAATGATGGATTTAAGCCCAGATCTCTGTACAGAGGTGAATGTATGACATTGTTCTGCATTCTGTCCATCAACTGTTGTTTTTGCATTCATCTCCCCGAGTGGGACGGGTATGCTCAGATGTGAATCCCATGCTCTCCACACCACTGGAGTCGAGCTATCCTGGCTGAAGAAACCGGTCCTAGGATGCTTGATTCCTAGGTCCTAGGATGCTTGATTCCGGTCCAGGAAAGGCATGGCTTGGCAGTTCGGGCTGGACTGTTCCCATGAGGCACAGGGTCAAGGCTGATTTGCATATGGCTGAACTGGGGTGGTGTGGAGTGCAAAAAAACGATGGATTTAGGCTCAGATCTCTGTACTGGGGTGAATGTATGACATTGTTCTGCATTCTGTCCATCAACTGTTGTTTTTACATTCCGCCCTTCATGCGATGTCTCATATCGTGTGCTGGGGGCCTGGGCGTGTGCGGGGCGCGGGATTACGGGAAAAAAACTAAGCAAGTGTTGTGCCAAATATTTCAATGTTTTTTCTTCCCAGGTTCTGTACATTCCAGCTCCGGTTGTCCACCCTGCTCCATTTAAATACCCCTGCACCCCCTAATGATAACACATCCTTACTCCTTAAAATACCCCAACCCCCTTAAACACTAACCCATCTTAACCCTATAAATATACCCTGTACCCCAAAACCCAAACCTATCCCTAAACCCTAAAAATACCCCTGTACCCCAAAACCCAAACCTAGCCCTGACCCCTATAAATACCCCTGTACCTCAAAACCCAAACCTATCCCTGAACCCTAAAAATACCCCTGTACCCCAAAACCCAAACCTAGCCCTGAACCATAAAAATAACCCTGTACCCCAAAACCCAAACCTACCGCTGAACCCTAAAATACCCCTGTACCCCAAAACCCTAACCTAGCCCTGAACCCTAAAAATACCCCAGTACCCCAAAACCCAAACCTAGCCCTGAACCCTTAAAATACCCCTGTACCCAAAATCCAAACCTAGCCCTGAACCCTAAAAATACCCCTGTACCCCAAAACCCAAACCTAGCCATGAACCCTAAAAATAACCCTGTACCCCAAAACCCAAACCTAGCCCTGAACCCTTAAAATACCCCTATAGACTGATTGACTAGTAGTGTGTGATTGCACGGTCCTGAGGCGAAAAGCCGGGATCAGATGTTTGAATTGTGATATTGCTGCTCATTTGTATTTTTGTAATTATTTCATTTTACTGCTGATTTTAAAAACCATTTTAAAAGCGAATTTGCACAGGATGTTTTAATGAGTGAATAACTACTCACGTTGGTCTCGAACCGGAGCCAACTTTCCCCCCTGGGTCCCACCATCTTGAGTGAGGAGCTGGGCGAGCAGACTAGTGCTCTGCCCCTCCCGCTCCTACAGGCATAAATATCCCGGCTCCACTCGCACCCCACTGATTGACTAGTGGTGTGTGATTGCACGGTCCTGAGGCGAAAAGCCGGGATCAGATGTTTGAATTGTGATATTGCTGCTCATTTGTATTTTTGTAATTATTTCATTTTACTGCTGATTTTAAAAACCATTTTAAAAGCGAATTTGCACAGGATGTTTTAATGAGTGAATAACTACTCACGTTGGTCTCGAACCGGAGCCAACTTTCCCCCCTGGGTCCCACCATCTTGAGTGAGGAGCTGGGCGAGCAGACTAGTGCTCTGCCCCTCCCGCTCCTACAGGCATAAATATCCCGGCTCCACTCGCACCCCACTGATTGACTAGTGGTGTGTGATTGCACGGTCCTGAGGCGAAAAGCCGGGATCAGATGTTTGAATTGTGATATTGCTGCTCATTTGTATTTTTGTAATTACTTCATTTTACTGCTGATTTAAAAAGCCATTTTAAAAGCGAATTTGCACAGGATGTTTTAATGAGTGAATAACGACTCACGTTGGTCTCGAACCGGAGCCAACTTTCCCCCCTGGGTCCCGCCATCTTGAGTGAGGAGCTGGGCGAGCAGACTAGTGCTCTGCCCCTCCCGCTCCTACAGGCATAAATATCCCGGCTCTACTCGCACCCCACTGATTGACTAGTGGTGTGTGATTGCACGGTCCTGAGGCGAAAAGCCGGGATCAGATGTTTGAATTGTGATATTGCTGCTCATTTGTATTTTTGTAATTATTTCATTTTACTGCTGATTTTAAAAACCATTTTAAAAGCGAATTTGCACAGGATGTTTTAATGAGTGAATAACTACTCACGTTGGTCTCGAACCGGAGCCAACTTTCCCCCCTGGGTCCCACCATCTTGAGTGAGGAGCTGGGCGAGCAGACTAGTGCTCTGCCCCTCCCGCTCCTACAGGCATAAATATCCCGGCTCCACTCGCACCCCACTGATTGACTAGTGGTGTGTGATTGCACGGTCCTGAGGCGAAAAGCCGGGATCAGATGTTTGAATTGTGATATTGCTGCTCATTTGTATTTTTGTAATTATTTCATTTTACTGCTGATTTTAAAAACCATTTTAAAAGCGAATTTGCACAGGATGTTTTAATGAGTGAATAACTACTCACGTTGGTCTCGAACCGGAGCCAACTTTCCCCCCTGGGTCCCACCATCTTGAGTGAGGAGCTGGGCGAGCAGACTAGTGCTCTGCCCCTCCCGCTCCTACAGGCATAAATATCCCGGCTCCACTCGCACCCCACTGATTGACTAGTGGTGTGTGATTGCACGGTCCTGAGGCGAAAAGCCGGGATCAGATGTTTGAATTGTGATATTGCTGCTCATTTGTATTTTTGTAATTACTTCATTTTACTGCTGATTTAAAAAGCCATTTTAAAAGCGAATTTGCACAGGATGTTTTAATGAGTGAATAACGACTCACGTTGGTCTCGAACCGGAGCCAACTTTCCCCCCTGGGTCCCGCCATCTTGAGTGAGGAGCTGGGCGAGCAGACTAGTGCTCTGCCCCTCCCGCTCCTACAGGCATAAATATCCCGGCTCTACTCGCACCCCACTGATTGGCTAGTGGTGTGTGATTGCACGGTCCTGAGGCGAAAAGCCGGGATCAGATGTTTGAATTGTGATATTGCTGCTCATTTGTATTTTTGTAATTACTTCATTTTACTGCTGATTTTAAAAGCCATTTTAAAAGCGAATTTGCACAGGATGTTTTAATGAGTGAATAACTACTCACGTTGGTCTCGAACCGGAGCCAACTTTCCCCCCTGGGTCCCGCCATCTTGAGTGAGGAGCTGGGCAAGCAGACTAGTGCTCTGCCCCTCCCGCTCCTACAGGCATAAATATCCCGGCTCCACTCGCACCCCACTGATTGACTAGTGGTGTGTGATTGCACGGTCCTGAGGCGAAAAGCCGGGATCAGGTGTTTGAATTGTGATATTGCTGCTCATTTGTATTTTTGTAATTACTTCATTTTACTGCTGATTTTAAAAGCCATTTTAAAAGCGAATTTGCACAGGATGTTTTAATGAGTGAATAACGACTCACGTTGGTCTCGAACCGGAGCCAACTTTCCCCCCTGGGTCCCGCCATCTTGAGTGAGGAGCTGGGCGAGCAGACTAGTGCTCTGTCCCTCCCGCTCCTACAGGCATAAATATCCCGGCTCCACTCGCACCCCACTGATTGACTAGTGGTGTGTGATTGCACAGTCCTGAGGCGAAAAGCCGGGATCAGATGTTTGAATTGTGATATTGCTGCTCATTTGTATTTTTGTAATTACTTCATTTTACTGCTGATTTTAAAAGCCATTTTAAAAGCGAATTTGCACAGGATGTTTTAATGAGTGAATAACTACTCATGTTGGTCTCCAACCGGAGCCAACTTTCCCCCCTGGGTCCCGCCATCTTGAGTGAGGAGCTGGGCGAGCAGACTAGTGCTCTGCCCCTCCCGCTCCTACTGGCATAAATATCCCGGCTCCACTCGCACCCCACTGATTGACTAGTGGTGTGTGATTGCACGGTCCTGAGGCGAAAAGCCGGGATCAGATGTTTGAATTGTGATATTGCTGCTCATTTGTATTTTTGTAATTACTTCATTTTACTGCTGATTTTAAAAGCCATTTTAAAAGCGAATTTGCACAGGATGTTTTAATGAGTGAATAACTACTCACGTTGGTCTCGAACCGGAGCCAACTTTCCCCCCTGGGTCCCGCCATCTTGAGTGAGGAGCTGGGCGAGCAGACTAGTGCTCTGCCCCTCCCGCTCCTACAGGCATAAAATGGCATCTTTTCCTAGGAAGCGCAGCGGACGAGCGCAGCGGGCGCGCCGTCGGCGCGCTGAAGGCTCGCCAAAGGCGAGCCCGTCTGCGCTCGTCCGCACCGAGCCCGCGCCTAGCACCATGACCCTTGGCCCACAACCTCTGAAACCCATGCCGCCCCTATCCTATAACCGTGATACCCTACTCGCCCTACGTAGTGTTGACAATCCGGCCAACTGTTTTCACTTGGACCTACGGGAAGACCCACAATCCATTCCCTACCTCTGTCACAATTGCAGGCAAGTTCTCCCCAAACCCCTATGGCAGGCCAGCACTTATATCTCGGCTCCCACTAGATTCCTAGGAAACAAAACATTAATTACGGTGAAATGTATTCTACTCAATGCCAGATCTCTGGTGAAACACAGCACTGAGTTGGCGGAACTAATTCAGGAATCCGAGGTAAAAATAGCCTTTATTATGGAATCATGGACGGATGCGGCCTCTGGCCCTGACATCGTCACAGCCACCCCTCCGGATTATGAATGTTTCATCCTAAATAGAGTTAAGAAGAGAGGTGGGGGACTTGCCATAATCTACCACAAGTCATTTAGAGGATCCTTTCAGGGTGGCTCCACAGACCTATTTGAAGCACTGGATTTCAACCTTACACTCTCCAATCATCAAACCCTCAAGGGATGTCTTATGTATAGGCCCCCTGGACCCAAAGCCCCTTTTCTTTTAGATCTTACCAACATGTTAGAAAAAGCAGCTGATGTTAACACCTTTACTCTGCTGGGTGACTTTAACTTCTATTTAGAGAAGGAGTCAGATCCTGATACTCGAGATCTGCTGGACCTTTTGGTTGGGCTGGAATTAACCCAACGGGTCAGCGGGTAGACCCACAGGGCGGGTCATACTTTAGACGCCATTTTTACCAACCACCCGCTCCTGGACATGACTGCTATTCACCAGATCTCCTGGTCGGACCATGCAGCTATATACTTTGAAATCAAGTTAGCTTCTCCTGACAGTTTAGCTAAGGCTAAAAACCCACCCAGAGTAATTAGAAAATGGAAGAATGTAGATGGGAAGGTTTTGGAAGAGGTGCTAAGCTCCACAATGGCGCCTCTCCCAGTCGAGGTAGAAGAAGCCGCCACAAGCTTTACGAACTGGCTTGAGGCAGCCTGCCTCCGTGTAGCCCCTCCTAAAACTTACCACTCTACACGTCTAAGTCCTTCAGCCCCCTGGTTTTCTGAGCTGATTAGGGACCATAAAATTCGCTGCAAAAAACTTGAAAGAACATGGCGGAAGAACTATAAAGAGGAGGATAGAAAGCTACTCAATGCTGAGTTGAGAGAGTACAAATGGACGATCCAAAAAGCGAAACACGACTACTTCTCTACACGCATTGAGAAAGCCAACAACTCCCCTAAGGAGCTCTTCCAGACAGTTTTGTCCCTGATGGCCCCCAAGTCAGTAGAGATTCCCCCAAGCAAGGAACTCTGCGAAGACCTTGCCAAGTTCTTCCAGCACAAGGTAAGAGAGATATTCCTTCCGTTAGACAAGCAAGTGATAACAGGATCCCCTGTCGCTAATAAGGAAAGTAACGGTATCAATATGACGTTTCCCAATTTTGCCCCGACCAATGAGGAGGAGATCACGAATAGACTTTTAAGGATAAAATCTGGATCTCCTTCAGACCCCTGCCCTGCTACGGTGGCTAAACTACCCCCCACGGCCATGGCCGCTGGTCTCACTCCCCTTTTCAACGCCATGTTGGACAAAGGAGAATTTCTATCACGATGGAAACAGGCCTCCATTCTCCCGTTACTCAAAAATCCGAACCTGGACATAACTGATTTGAATAACTTTTGACCTAATGCCAGACTTCCTCTTCCAGCAAAAATTATGGAGGGTATCCTAAACTCTCAGTTGAGCACCTTCCTGAGAGCTGGTCAGTGTCTTGACCCCTCACAGCACGGTTTTAGGGCAGGTCATAGCACCGAATCGGCACTAACCAAATCGGTAGAGAACATAAGATCTATAATGGATACAGGAGGCAGAGCGGCTTTGATCTTACTAGACTTGTCGGCGGCCTTCGACACGGTCCACCATAAACTCTTGGTGGACCGGTTGAGGGCCTGTGGGATACAAGGAAAGGCCCTTAAAATCCTCCATGCCTTCCTATCCGGAAGGACTCAGAAGGTAGCATTAGGCACCTTTGAATCCGACCCCTTTGTACTTCCATGTGGCGTCCCTCAGGGGTCCTCCCTGAGCCCCACCCTTTTTAATGTTTATATTTCCACCCTGGTGCCAGTGATCAGATCCTTTGGCTTCCAATTAACATCGTATGCTGATGACACCCAGATAGTGGTATCTCTACTTCCGGGGGAAACAGAACACACAGCAGACAGATTCAGAGGATGTATGCGGGAAGTCAGTTCCTGGATGGCAGGAAACTGCCTAAAACTAAATTCAGCTAAAACTGAAGTCTTGCTTTTTGGAGCCAGAGATAATTTCTGGTCCCCCCGCTGGTGGCCAGAGGAAATGGGGACTCCTCCGACACCGGTCACGAAAGTTAAAAATTTGGGAGTCATGATGGATGACTCTTTATCCTTCAGGCCCCATATAAATACCCTTTCCTCATCCATCCATTTTATGCTCAAAACAATACGGAAAGTTCTACCGTTTCTTGCAGAAGAGCATAAAAAAACAGTGGTCACCAGTCTAGTGCTATCACGCCTAGACTACTGCAACAGTCTGCTCCTAGACGCACAACAGGGTATTCTTAATAAACTCCAAATTTTGCAAAACGCAGCGGCCCGTTTGATCACAGGAACGCCTAAACGTGTTTCGGTGGCTAGGGACCTGGTGATGCTCCACTGGCTCCCAGTCCGGAAAAGAATAATATTCAAATCGCTGTGCACTGTCTTCAAGGCACTTAACGGCCTGGGCCCTCAATGCATGACTGCGATTTTTCACTGGTACAAACCAGTAAGAGCTCTTAGATCGGCTGAGCAATGGCTGGTGGTAGTCCCCAGAGTTAGGAAAGCTCGTTGGGGGGGGTAGGAGCTTTTCCGTGGGAGCAGCCAAGGCATGGAACGCTCTACCGCCCAGCCTAAGACAGACACAAGACCTTCTATCGTTCAGAAGAGCTCTAAAGACCTGGCTTTTTACAAACTGACCTCTCTAATGCAACACATGCACCCTTAGTCATACAGTGCCAGGACACCTCCGGGTAACAGAGCGCTTTAAAAATGTGAAAAATAAATAAATAAATAAATACCCCAAAACCCAAACCAAGTCCTGAACCCTAAAAATACTCCTGTACCCCAAATCCCATACCTAACCCTAAACCCTAAAACTACCCCTGTACCCCATAACCCAAAACTATATCTGAACCCTTAAAATATCCAAACACCCCAAAACATATACCTCAGTACCCCAAAACATATACCCCTATACCCATACTTACCTTATCCAAACATTAAAAAAACATGCTTTTACCATTCATGCATTTACAATGAATTTTGTTGTAAATGTAAGTGTGGTAAAAGCATATAAAATTTAACGCAAAGGAGGACGCACCATCACGGACATGTTAACGAAGGGAGCGGCTAAGGGGACGAAAAGCCCTTCGGGCCCGGCGGCGGCCAAAGACTCTGAGGGGCGAGAAGAAGATGGGGCCCCGATCACCAAAGCGTTCCTGGAGTCCCTGTTCAATTCATTGTGGGAGGACTTCCAGACCCTAAAGCAGGATATGGCAGGAAAGTACCGGGAGCTCCGCCGCGACGTCGACGGTCTGGGGGACAGGGTGGCCGCTGTCGAAGATGCTGATCGAACGCGGAGTGAAGAAGTGGAGCAACTACAGCAGGAGGTGCTGCGTCTGCAGGAACAACAATTGGACTTACAGGCCCATGCAGAAGATTTAGAAAATTGTTCCCGGAGGAACAATATACGCATCCGAGGTGTACCATCCAAGGCGGAGGGGGGTGATGTCACCCTGTTCCTGCAAGGCCTTTTTCGGGACATCCTGGGGGAAGGGGAAGACTTTGTGATACGCATTGACAGGGCGCACAGAGTGGGCTTGGCTCGCAGAGCGCCCTCCCCTCCGCCGGACATTTTGGCATTTTTGCCGGATTTTCCATTGAAGGAGAGGATAATGCAGGTGGTGCGCCGAAAGCAGCCTCTACGCTATCAAGGTCAGCAGGTCGCACTCTATCAGGACCTTTCTGCTATTACCTTACAGGAAAGGAGGGCCTTCAAGGTTGTCACCACGTTCCTCCACGAGGAGGGGGTCCCTTACTCTTTGGGTCACCCCTTTCGCCTGGTTTTCAAGTGGAACGGTGCAGTGCACCAGCTCCGATCTCTGAAGGACGCGTGCGCCCTGTTCGGTATAGAAATGGAGGAGGCCTCGACGGCCAGAGATGACGCAGGCGACCTCTCGCAAGGGAGGCTTCCCCGCTCCACGGGGGAGGGCTGGCAGAGCATGCGGCGTCAGCGAGCACCCAGGACGGCCCGTAGGCCAGACCCGGAGACGGTGGCGCAGGAGCAGGCGGCAGCTATCGAGGAGGTGTCCAAGGATACAGCAACACAGGACTGAGCCTCTTCCTCATGTGCAGTGGGGGGGGTTCTCCTCTTAGCGCTGATATCATGTGGGCTTGATTGGGGCTGGGCGGGGGGCCGCTGGGGTTGCCAGTGCCACGTTTCCCACTACAGCTTCATTCCGGGGGCCTGAACAAGGACATGACATGACTGGCCCAGGACTCTTTTGACTGTTGGGGGGGTTGTGGTTGGGGTTAGGGAGGGCTCCGGGGGGGAGTGGGGTGTTGTGGATCGGGGGTGCTCGGTACTAGTGAGGGGTTCAAGGTAGGATGGGGGGGTCCAGGTTCAGGTAAGAATGGATGTGTGTGAGGACGCTGGTCCGCAGGAGAGTGACAGGGGAGCGGAGGAAGGGGTGATAGAGGTGACGGGGAGAGGAATGGAAGAGGGTCTGGCTTCGGTTAGGGTTTCGCTTCAGGGGATGCAGCTTGAAGGATTGAAGGTTGCTTATGTCGGCGACTGATATGTGCCTCCTCACTTTAAATGTCCGAGGCTTGAATAACCCGGTAAAGAGCAGTTTTTCTCTTCGGCCCACCGCTTTAGAGGCAAGGTTCTGCAGAAAAGAGCTGAAATAAAGGGGCGGCTGTTAACCTACAGATTTTGTATGGGTGAGGTCACTTTCACGGCCAGTTCAGTATATGCACCTAACAAGGGACAAGAAAAGTTTTTTCACCAGATTCTTAGTGAGACAGCCAAGTCCCCGGATAGACATATTGTGATAGGGGGACTTTAATTTGGTCTTTGACAACCTCCAGGACAGATCAGGGCAGCGCTATTCACAAACAGGTACTCTGTTGGAGGGGGGACATTGCAGGTTGAGAGAGTTGGGGTTGACTGATCTTTGGCGGAGCTTTCACCCGGGTACCAGGGATTAAACATACTACTCCAATGCTCACAAGACCTATGCTCGTTTAGACTACTTATTGACATCCACCTCACTTACAGCGCTGGCGTCCCAGACGGGCATTGGGGCGATGGCGCTGTCAGATCATGCGCCGCTCACGGCAATGTTCTCTTTCCCGCCCCTTGCCCACGCTCCGCGTTGCTGGAGACTGCGCAACACGTTACTTCATCGGAAAGAGGTTATAGCCAAAATCAAGGGGGCCATAATGGAGTACATGACACATAATCAGCCTTCTGACACCTCACACACCACACACTGGGCGGCGCTTAAGGCGGTGCTAAGAGGTGGGTTCATAGCGATATCGGCGGCGGAAAATACGGAGCGGACGCGTAAAAGGGAGGAGCTGTCGGCGACTACGCGCGAGCTAGAGAGGATCCACCAGCGGACAGGGGCGCCGAGAATCTGGATGCAGCTCCGTCTGGCCCATCAACAGCTGGCGGCTCTTGACCAAGATCGCGCCGAATACACGGCTTTGAGGGTCCGTCATATGTATTACACAGGCGGGGACCGATGTGGGCGGCTGCTGGGAAGGGCACTCAGTTTCAGGGCCACGCGGTACAAGAGCTAACCACACAGGCGGGAAATAGAGTTATAGGGGATAGGGAAATAGCGAATACCTTCAGCGATTTCTATTCCGCGTTGTATACTGGAGCCGATCTTGACCCCGCAGACAGTGAAGCGTTCTTACGGGATGGCGCGCTGCCCACTATTTCACCTGAGCATTCAGAGGCAGTGGAGAGGGTGATACGACCGGAGGAGGCGATTTCAGCGATCTCACGACTCAAATTAGCTAAGGCTCCGGGCCCGGATGGCTACACCGCCATCTTTTACAAGACCTTCTGCCTCCAACTAGCTCGCTGCTCACCACTCTTTTTAACTCATTTTCAGAATCAGGTTCTATTCTGAGGGATCTGATGGAGGCCACCATCTCGGTCATTCCCAAGCCTGGGAAGGACCGCACGCAATGTGGAGCCTATAGACTGATCTCCCTCCTCAACGTTGATCTCAAGCTCTATACTAGCATCCTCGCTTCCCATCTAGCGCCCCTGATGCAGGGGTTGGTTGACCCGGATCAGACAGGATTTATCCCCGAACGACAGACGGCCGACAACACTAAGAGGGCACTCCACCTGATCAAACGGGCCACAAGATTGCCCGGCGAGTTCATGATGCTGGCGATTGACGCCGAAAAGGCGTTCGATCGGGTCCATTGGCCGTATCTGGAACAGGTGTTGATAAGGGCGGGATTGGGTGCCAAATTCTGCACTTGGGTGCTGAATTGTTATACCTTCCCCACAGCGACTGTTCGCGTCAATGGTTGCTCATCAGCCCGTTTCCCTATTGAACGCGGGACCCGGCAGGGGTGCGCACTCTCCCCCCTACTTTTTGCACTGTACATGGAACCGCTGGCGCAGTCCCTGAGGACAGATCCCAGCGTTAAAGGGATGAAATTTAGAGCCTACATCCACACAATCAGTTTATATGCTGATGACGTTCTCCTTTCTTTGGCCACCCCGAGGGAATCCCTGCCGGCCAGTGTCGAGATTCTAGATGCATTTGCAAGGGCCTCTGGCTTTAAGGTAAATATGGCAAAATCACTGGCTCTGGATCTCTCCCTAGAACACCAGACTCGTGCCTTGCTGGAGGAGCGCTTTCCCTTCCACTGGTCCTCGGAGGCGGTACCCTACCTGGGGATTCACCTGGCGATAACTATGCAGGACACGGTGCGTATTAACTATGCCACCCTCCGCCGTACTATCCGTGCGGAGCTGGGACGTTGGCGGCATTTGCCTCATGGCTAGGACGGGTGGCGGCGGTAAAGATGACCATCTTGCCACAGGTTTTGTATATATTTCGGGCTATCCCGCTCCGACTGCCTGAGGGTTGGATTCGTCAAACTCAATCGGAACTTGCGCAGTTTATCTGGAATGTAAGGCGTCCGAGGATGAAACTGCGGTTGGCGATGCTCCCTCCGGAGAAGGGAGGTCTGGGACTGCCTGATCTGACGCTATACTAGCAGGTGACGCAACTCCGCACCCTGGTGGAGTGGAGTAGGTGGGAGTCGGAGCGGCATTGGCTCTTTCAGGATCAGGATGTGGCCGGCCGCCCCCTGCAGGAGGTCCCCTTCCTCCGTAGACAACACAGACCACCTAATCTATACGCCTTTTTCATCACCGGAGTGCCTCTGGAGGTGTGGGACCAGACTAATGCCCGACATGGTCTGACGACGTTCCCATCGCCCTTGACGCCGCTGTTGGAAAATCCGGACTTTGGGCCCGGTAGGGACGTGTGGGCGTTCGCTCGTTGGCGCCCGGCGGGCTGTCGGGTTTTATTTCACATGTACTCCGACGGAGGGGTGACACCTTTTGAACGCCTACGTCAAGAGTATGGCCTAGCGGAATCGGAGCGCATCCGTTATCTACAGGTGCGTCATTGGGCGCTTGACCTCCGAGTGCGAGAGGGACCTGACCGGAAGCTCAGCCAATACGAGTACTGGCTGCTTTCCCGGACGACGGACAAACAACTTATATCGGACCTCTACCGATTGCTCCTGGAGCGATACTCCCGAGTTTATAATGCAGGCAGGGCACGCTGGGAGAGGGAGCTGGGAAGGGACCTGAGCAATAAGGAATGGGAGGACATTTGCTATCGGGCCCGACACTCTGCTTACCACATGGGCCTGACGGACACTTTTACCAAGCTGGTGTCATACTGGTACTACACGCCTGAAAGGTTGCACAAGATGGATTCTTCCCGGGACGTGACCTGCTAGAGGGGCTGCGCAGAGACAGGCACATTAACACACCTCTTGTGGGATTGCACACACATTCAGGGATACTGGAAGGTGGTTCTAGATGAAATTGATGCCCATTTCGACACGGAGATTCCGAGATTCCTGGCCTATGTTCTCTTGGGGCTTCCCAACGCCATTACTTTTCACCTGAGAGCTAGATGAGGGCGGTTAATCGCAATAGCGGTGGGCTACGCCGTTCAGACTATTCTGGCCTTATGGCGCATGGCACATGTGCCCAACCATGCAGGGCTGGCTAGGCAGACTTTGGTCAGTCTTAGGAATGGAGAAGCTGTCCCTGGTGAAAGCGGGAGAAGGGGCTAAATATGCGGAGTTATGGCAACCCTTTTTGTTCCTGATGGCCACAGAATTCAGGGAGGTGACCTGCCCCCGTTACTTACGGCTGCTGCGGCTATCTGAGCTCGATGCTGGAACTAAGGTTGAGTGACTGGATGCGTGTGTGGGGTGAGGAACTGGACTTGGAACGAGGGTGGTGGGTAGGTAGGTTGAGAGGGGGTCGTGGTATGAGGGTGTTGGTGGGGTTTGCTCTCTCTTCTGGCATTTACACTTAAGCATCTTATTCAGTCGCATTTCGGTATAGCACAGGGGCTTTTTTTGCCACGTATGCTTTCTGATACGCTTTACCCTGATGATCCTGTTTCATATCTAGCACTTGTCGCATGTACACTGTTTGCTGTATGTTTGCTGCATTGCATGAGAGTCTTTTGTTCAATAAAAAGATTTAATACTAAATGTATATGGTGGGCGTCTGCATAGCCTATGTTCTTCTGCTGCAACTGCCCTTTCCAACGTTGTATTGGCTGTTGTGATTGGTGCTGTGGTTCCTAAGATTACCCGCCTCAAAGGTTTGGGCTCTCTCTTTATATATTAGTACTAGCAGCCCGTCCCGACGTTGTCCGGGTATGAATTGCTGCCGGCCAGTAGTATATTGCTTTGTAGGATTTCGTTGTGATAGCATTTCTTATCTGTGAAAGGCCTGTGAAATGCTTCGATTCACAGTGCACTGCTGATGCACTTAAGAGTGCGTGTTCAATAGTGTGTGTACTCGAGCTGCCCTAGTTTATTTTTCCTTGAAATATTATATAGCGCGAACTCGACAGCATGGCATGAGCACAATTTACATTACAGAAGAACACATTCATTTGTGGTAGGCACGAGGAGACAAAGCGATTTGCCTGGAAGCACAGGATGTTGAGCTGAAGCCAAGATTCGAACGTAGCTCCCCAGCTCTAAAGTTCGCAATTCTAGAACTTGTGGCGGGAGGTGTGCCTAAAAGTGTATGTCGGTGCTGGCCATCAATGAGAAAGACCTGTGCATTTTTCAAATCGGTGGTGAAAAAATATGAGTATGTTGCTGGAGATGTGGGCCGCCGTGCCACCAATGTACCTACCGGGGGAGGGTAAACACCCATTATTCGGCAACTTTCTTTCCGCATACCATCACGCCGCATACTTTCATTACGAAAGTACCATGACTCCGCATTGCCATTATAGCGCATGGCATTACATTTCATATGCTTTTACCACGCATACGTTTACAACGAAATTCGTGGTAAATGTATGAATGGTAAAAGCATTTTTTTTAATGTTTGGATAAGGTAAGTATGGGTATAGGGGTATATGTTTTGGGGTACTGAGGTATATGTTTTGGGGTGTTTGGGTATTTTAAGGGTTCAGATATAGTTTTGGTTATGGGGTACAGGGGTAGTTTTAGGGTTTAGGGATAGGTATGGCTTTTGGGGTACAGGGGTATTTTTAGGGTTCAGGGGTAAGTTTGGGTTTTGGGGTATAGGGGTATTTTTAGGGTTCAGGGGTAGGTTTGGGTTTTGGGGTACAGTGGTATTTTAAGGGTTCAGGGCTAGGTTTGGGTTTTGGGGTACAGGGGTATTTTTAGGAATCCGGGCTAGGTTTGGGTTTTGGGGTACAGGGGTATTTTAGGGTTCAGGGGTAGGTTTGGGGTACAGGGTTATTTTTATGGTTCAGGGCTAGGTTTGGGGTTTGGGGTACAGGGGTATTTTTAGGGTTAGGTTTGGGTTTTAAGGTACAGGGGTATTTATAGGGTTCAGGGCTAGGTTTGGGTTTTGGGGTGCAGGGGTATTTTTAGGGTTTAGGGATAGGTTTGGGTTTTGGGGTACAGGGTATATTTATAGGGTTAAGATTGGTTAGTGTTTAAAGGGTGTAGGGGTATTTTTAGGAGTAAGGGTGGGTTATGATTATGGGGTACAGGGGTATTTAAAGGGAGCAGGGTGGACACCCAGAGCTGGAATGTACAGAACCTGGGAAGAAAAAACAATGAAATATTTGGCACACGCTTGCCTTTTTTCGCGTAATCCCGCGCCCCACACACGCCCAGGCCCTCAGCACACAATATGAAACATAACATGAAAGGCAGAATGTAAAAACAGCAGTTGATGGACAGAATGCAATACATTCACCCCAGTGCAAAGATCTGGGCCTAAATCCATCATTTGTTGTTGCATTGCACACCACCCCAGTTCAAACATGGCCACATATAAATCAGCCTCGACCCTGTGCCTCATGAGAACAGTGCAGCCCTAACTGCCAAACCATGTTTTTCCTGGACCACAATCAACAATCCTAGGATCAGTTTCTGGCTATCAGCCATCTTCAGCCAGAATAGCTTGACTCCAGAGGTGTGGAGAGCATGGGACTCACGTCTGAGCATACCCATCCCACTCGGGGTGACAAATGCAAAAACAACAGTTGAGAATGCAGAACAATGTCATACATTCACCCCAGTACAGAGATCTGGGCCTAAATCCATTGTTTTTTTGCACTCCACACCACCCCAGTTCAGACATGGCCATATGCAAATCAGCCTTGACCCTGTGCCTCATGGGAACAGTCCAGCCCAAAGGGCGGAACGTACCACATGCCCCCAGCGTTTGTCACGCACCAGCACACGCCCATAGCACAATGCAGACATGCCCACAAGGGACTACTTTGCTGGCACGTTCTTTTACCTTTCAAATGTATATGGTGGGCGTCTGCATAGCCTATGTCCTTCTGGTGCAACTGCCCTTTCCAACGCTATATTGGGTGTTGTGATTGGTGCTGTGGTTCCTGAGATTACCCGCCTCAAAGGTTTAGGCTCTCTCTTTATTATATTAGTATGGATGGATATTACGGCTCACAGATGAACACTAGGCAGGTTAACTTTGGCAAATTGTTTAGAATTGTGGTATTATATAACAGACAGTCTGCAGCCTTTTTAAAAAATGTTGATCCTTTTGAGCTGGAAACACTATCTTTATTAAAATCTGCAAATCCTACAGCCCATTATATGGCAAATGGGGTAAGCCAATCTTTAAATTGGAAAAGCACAGACTACAACATTACACAACGGCAGAGGCATATGTATCAACTAGCAAAAGGCATCAAACAGCCTACAAAAACAAAAGCAAGAAACAAAAGCAAACTACATGACATTAGTGAATGAACTCTCATTTGACCACTTTCTTCCGAACCTATTCCCTTCTGTAAAATCTCTAGGTTCCACAATTAGCAACTCTTTAGATCTAACTGGACCTTCATTACCTAACACCAATTAGATATTTCCTGAGTCTTGACTAAGTGAAAACTGTGGCCCATACACAAATCCTCTCTCACCTGGAATACATCAATGCAATTCTGGCTGAGATCCCACAGTGGTTCCTGTCCTCAATGTGTTCTCCTGTGTCACAGTATGGCTGATTTCTTCAAAGAAGTAAGTCAATGACTCAGCTGAACCATCAGGTACCAACATAGAGCCTTAAATCAACAATGAAACACTCAAGGTTTTCACCAGCAAAAATCACCCCAGGGCCGACCAAACCAGTCATACACATTCTGCATTTTTTCCAAGGAGAAATTGGCCTCCCCATAGACGCCTGTGTGGTCGGCGTCCCAGCCAATCACACCGCTGCCATTGCAGCATCGTGATTGGCGGAGGGGAGGGAGGCTGCCTGCTTCCTGTCAAGAGCAGAAAAGCAGTGACGACGTGGGACGACGCAAAACCTGACCTGGTCCGCGAATGTAAGTACATTTTTAAAAGATTTTAAATTAAAACTACCCCCGCGTGCCCCCTAACCTGCATGCACTTTTACCCCCCACCCGCGAGGTATGCCGGGCGCGACTGCATCAGAATAACATCAGTGCATCGGGAAGTATTTTCTTTTTAAGTGATAGTTTTCAAACATAAATTCAGAAACATTTATTCTTCCTCCCCACCCTGAAAACAATGCTAATAGTGATGGGTAAAGTGGGGAAGGCGGGATTAATCATAGGTTTTCTGGTTTCACATTATGCAATTCAGCCACTAGATATATATGCTTTGCTTCACCTACATCGGCCATATTCTACAACCCCACCAAAAAACAACCCCTTCATAACACGCACCGTGCAAGCATCAATGCGGCACTCAGTCACATCACAAACCAAACTTTGTGACCCCTGGGAAACATTTGTGAGTACCCATGAACTATAGCAACAGCCTTCTAAGCAACATCCATCAAGATATGACAGCCTCTACCAGACCAGTCCTACATGCAGCGGTATTTTTATATATTCCTATTGGGTCAGTAGAATTTCACAGAACGGTATTTTATGTGCTTATCTTAGTGTGTTACTGCTTTTGTCACAGAGACCCTTTTGTTACTGTGCACAGTCAGTTATGAAGTGTCATCAAGCAGCTGCATGCAAACTACATGGTTCAGGTTAGAAAGTTGGGGGCAGATTTAAAAGCCCCTTGTGTGAATTTTGCGTTGCCATTGCATCACTTTTGTGACGCAGCCACGGCGTAAATGTCGCAGCCTATTTACAACGTGGCGCATCTAGGGAGATGCGTCATGTTGTAAAGCCCTGTGTCACATTATACCTGTGCCAGGTATAATGTATGCAGGGTAGGCGTTCCCACGTAAAAAGCCATGTAGAACTGACGCAGTGAAATCTTCAAGATTTCACTGCATCACTCTACACCTTCACTGCGTCAAAATCCCTACGCCTGCTCAGACCAGGCGTGAATAATGACGTAGTGCTTTTTGAATGGGACTCAGCCATCTATTGTGGCGCATTGTTGCAGTTGCGTTACTTTCATGAGCAACTCCATCAATGCGTCACTTTTGCGCCAATAGATGCATCAGAATTTCTGACGCATCTGATAATCCTTGCACCATGGAGCACTGTATTGTAAATACAGTGCATGCATAGTGGCGCAAAGACATTTAGCTCTAACGCAAGGAAACTGACTCATCTATGCAGATGCGTCAGTTCCTTGCAAATCTGCCCCTTGTTTTTTTCAGAGTGCTTGATTATCCTAATGTTGCTTAAAAGGGTTTGTTTAGGTAGAAATAAATTCTTATTAGTAAAGCCAACCCGAACCAGGGTGTTACATTCTAAATCCTGAGTTTGTGCTTCTCTTAAAAATGCCTATCTGTGTGGATGACACCTTGTAGTCCCCCTTGTCTTATGTAACATTTTCTATACACTGATTTACACATTATTATTATTATTATTATTATAATTGCATTTATTGAGCGCACAACTACCCGGAGGTTTCCCGGCGCTAAATGTATGATTCATTGTCTCTGTATTTGTGTGTGATGAAAGTGCTCTGCCACCTTACACTGCTATGAGAGGCGCTGTGAAACAAATAAAATACATGTGAGAGAGAGGCTATAGAGAGATGAGAGGCACTGTCGGAGGGTGCTATTGAGGAATTCACTGAAACTCCTAAACAAAGATTGCTGTATCCTGGTCTACTGTAAGGTCAACATTTACTATGCTTTAAAAGCTAATGCAATTGGATATATAATGAAATATCTGTTGTAGAATGCGCAATTTTTTCCCACATGGAGAACACCCTCCAAACGCTCCTTGTAGTGGTCAGACTCGCTCACTGCACTCACAATGCACCGTACGGGGCTGATCTGACATTTGCCAAGGCTGCTTTTGGTTCCCAGAATAAATAGTTTATCCATAGTTTATTAAAAGCTTGGCAACTTGGTAACAATATGCAGCACACATAGAAGTGACAAAACAGCATTTAAAGATTGTTTATGTGCAGGAAGGCACACCTTCCTACACATAAACAATCTTCACCTGCATGCAGACACCCATGCACTGTGGTGCAAGGGTGCCTGCTTTGGCGCTACACTGCTAAGTGTAGCACCAGCGCAGGAGAAACGCAAGGCTTCACCATATCCTTGAAAATATGGTGCAGCCTTGTGTTTCTGAAGTGGCGGAGTGAGGTGTTAAGCCATGACGGCTGACACCTCACTCCACCACTCCTTTATAAATATCCCCCAGGAGGATATTTTGATTATTGTGGCTTTGTCCAGTCACAGGGGGACCTTGCACACTCAGTCAAATACACTTTATTCAATTTGATTAAAATCATAAAAGCCAATAAAAACACAATAGTATATACAAGTTAGAAAGAGATGCATACAAATCATCAGATTATGCGACACAAACAATCATGAAAAGCAGGGCATATATATCAACATTCATGGTACAGTATTGCCGTTGTTAAGCCTTGACTTCGTTCTAAATGCTGCAACTAAAAAGCTAGCCACAGAATATGTAATGAAAATATGTCCTAGAGACTGTAAATATAACAGGGCAGGCCTGACTTGAATATGTTATGTTATAAAATGTATAGAGCGCTCAGCTGCCGCAGCAAAGTGGCGTCCCGGCGCTATCTTGGATAGAACAACACAACCAGAAGAAAAAATCAGACAGAGCAAAGATTAGAGTAATGGGAACAGGAAAGTTTTGATAGCTCTTCGGAAAGACAGTAGGTCCGGTATGGCACGGATGTCAACGGGTAATGTGTTCCAGAGGCTCGCTGCCAGAACGCCAAAGGAGCGACCGTCCACTCTGGCCTTCCTGAAGCGAGGAATACAGGCCAGGAATTGACCCGTCGAACGTAGTGCTCTAGCAGGGGTGTAGTAGGTAATTGCCTGTGCAAGAATGGGAGGTGAAAAGGACTTTAGAATTTTAAAGGCCAGGCACAGAGCTTTGAACTTAATCCTCTGTCCGACGGGCAGCCAATGAAGATCATATATGGTACGTCTGACAGAGCAGAATTTGGGCAGGCCTACCAGCATTCTGGCGGCCGCATTTTGCACACGCTGGAGGCGTGTTAGTTCAGCTTGATTAGCGCCCAGAAGAAGCGAGCTGGCGTAATCCAACCTAGAGAGTACTGTAGCTTGGACAATGAGTTGTCTTGTAGGAGCATCGAAAAATTTAAAAATGGGTCTAAGGCTCTGCAGAACCCCAAAACAGGTGCCGGCAACTCTTTTGGTGTGGAGGATGAAAGTCAAGTTGGAATCGAGCCAGACCCCGAGGTTCTTAGCCTCTGTCACAGGAATGGGGGCTTGGGCTAGCTCCGGTGGCCACCAATGGTCTCCCCAAAGATGAGCCTGTTTGCCCAGAACTAAGACCTCTGTTTTTGATGCGTTAAGTTGAAGGCAGTTCTTCGTCATCCAACTGCCTTTAGGGCCTTCTGAAATTTCGGGGCTTCAACCGCAGGGTTCCCGTTTAGTGCAACCGCTAGCTGGGTGTCGTCGGCGTACGACACCATGGTTAAACCACATCTTTTTGCAATAGTGGCTAGCTTCTACCTTGCACACTCATTGTGATGTTTGTTATCTGCGATTTATGAGTAAATGATAATTTACTGTCTTTGAACCAAACACAAATTCCAGGCAACAAAAATCAACATGGACATCTGGAAATAGCTGCAGAGTATGACAGTATGAGACACCCAAAAGCAAAGAGGCGTGCAGGAACACTTAATATTGCCAACACCAACCTCTACACTGCATACAGACCAAGCACATTATGTACCCCTTCTTCTTTGTTGTAGACTCTATAAAGTATACTTTAATAATGTACAAAAAACATGTGTAAACCAAGATTCCATACTCACGTTTTAGACAAGCCATTAAAGGGTGTTTGCCGAGTCCACAAGGACATCTAGTAACGACCTGTGGTATAGCACCCTGTGCTGCTGACTCCACAGGGACATCTAGGTACAACCTGTGATATTGCATCTTGTTTTGCTGCCTCCACAGGGACATCTAGTTACAACCTGTGGTACTGCATCTTGTTTTGCTGCTTCTACCCGGACTTCTCGTAGCAACCACTCCCGTTACGGTGGACTGTACAGCACACAAAGTGGAAAAAAGAAATATTAAAGCCTAGTTTGTGCATTGGAAGTGCTGCCTGCGTGCATCCCTCCAGTCACTCCAGCACTTGTGTACCGGGCCCTTCCGTAGAGAGGCAGTGAAGGCAAAGGCGCTTGCACGCGCATGATGCTCTGTCATCTCTCCATACCCAAGAGCCTTTGCAGTTATTTCTATTTGCATAGCCAACATCCGCTCAAAAAAATAATTTAAAAACTTTTATATTATTCTCAGCGAGATACACAAGTTTAAACATTTATAGCAGAACATTTTTAACTCATTTCGTTGCTTAGGAATAGTTCACAAATATTAATACCCCTAACACTCCGGAGCTCTTAGTTTTATTTTTTAGTTTTTCTGACGGCTTCGCGTCTTCAGAATAAGTATCATTTGTCAGGATACTCTCGCACTTTATGTGGTGGTGTTGATAGCCAACAGCATAAAAATGTCAATTTTTTGAGGATCTCTTATAGAACAGAGATCTGGTATGAAAGTTAAAGGTAGGAGTTCTTGATGGAAACCAATCCATACTACTATAATAAAGAGAGAGCCCAAACTATTGAGGCCGTTAACCAACCCCCAATACAGCGTGCCCACCATATGCATTTAAAAGGTAAAAGAACTGTGCCAGCAAAGTAGTCCTTTGTGGGCGTGTCTGCATTGTGCTGTGGGCGTGTGCTGGGGGCGTGACAAAAGCTGGGGGCGTGTGGTACGTTCCGCCCTTCATGCCGTGTGCTGGGGGCGTGACAAAAGCTGGGGGCGTGTGGTACGTTCCGCCCTTCATGCCATGTCTCATATCTTGTGTTAATCCCACCCTGCTCCCTTTAAATACCCCTGCACCCCATAATCATAACCTACCCTTACTCCTTAAAATACCCCAACACCCTTAAACACTAACCCATCTTAACCCTATAAATATACCCTGTACCCCAAAACCCAAACCTATCCCTAAACCCTAAAAATAACACTGTACCCCAAAACCCAAACCAAGCCCTAAACCCTATAAATACCCCTCTACCTCAAAACCCAAACCTACCCCATAACCCTAAAAATACCCATGTACCCCAAAACCCAAACCTAGCCCTGAACCCTAAAAATACCACTGTACCCCAAAACCCAAACCTACCCCTGAACCCTAAAATACCCCTGTACCCCAAAACCCAAACCTAGCCCTGAACCCTAAAAATACCCCTGTACTCCAAAACCCAAACCTAGCCCTGAACCCTAAAAAATAACCCTGTACCCCAAAACCCAAACCTACCCCTGAACCCTAAAATACCCCTATACCCCAAAACCCAAACCTAGCCCTGAACCCTAAAAATACCCCTGTATCCCAAAACCCATACCTATCCCTAAACCCTAAAACTACCCCAGTACCCCATAACCCAAAACTATATCTGAACCCTTAAAATACCCACACACCCCAAAACATATACCTCAGTACCCATACTTACCTTATCCAAACATTTTTAAAAAACATGCTTTTACCATTCATGCATTTACAACGAATTTCGTTGTAAATGTATGCGTGGTAAAAGCATATAAAATTAATGCCATGCGTTATAACGGCATTGCGGAGTCATGGTACTTTCGTAATGAAAGTATGTGGAGTGATGGTATGCGGAAAGAAAGTTGCGGAATAATGGGTGTTTACCCTCCCCCGGTAAGTACATTGGTGGCACGGCGGCCCACATCTCCAGCAACATACTCATATTTTTTCACCACCCATTTGAAAAATGCACAGGTCTCTCTCATTGATGGCCAGCACCGACATACACTTTTAGACACACCTCCCGCCACAAGTTCTAGAATTGCGAACTTTAGAGCTGGGGAGCTACGTTCGAATCTCGGCATCAGCTCAACATCCTGTGATTCCAGGCAAATCGCTTTGTCTCCCCGTGCCTACCACAAATGAATGTGTTCTTCTGTAATGTAAATTGTGCTCATGCCATGTTGTCGAGTTCGCGCTATATAATATTGCAAGGAAAAATAAAGTAGGGAAACTCGAGTTCACACACTACTGAACGCGCACTCTTAAGTGCATCAGCAGTGCACTTTGAATTTGAATTTAAAAAGCTTATATAGCGCATCGTACACCATTGCGGTTTCTTGGCGCTTTAACGGCTTGCAATAACCTAGTAATGGGCCATTTAGAGTGGGAAGACCTGAGCAAACAAAAAGGTTTTCAGGCCCTTGCGAAAGGCCGAATATTGTTTAGAACTTCGAAGGTGGTCCGGCAGGGAGTTCCAGAATACCGGAGCTAAGAAGGAAAAATTAGAGCCTCCCCATTTTTTCCTAGTGAAACGAGGGACTTGAAGTAGGGACCGATCCGACGAACGAAGTTGTCTGACGGGAACGTAGTTGGTTAGAAGTGATGAAATGAAGGCCGGAGCCGTTCCCTGTCTTGCCTGAAAGACCATGCACCCCATCTTAAAAAGTGAGCGTTGCCGGACAGGCAGCCAGTGTAGTTCCTTCAAAAGAGGTGTAGAATGATGGAACCGGGGAAGGCCATACACCAGCCGGGCTGCTTGGCTCTGCACCAGCTGGAGTTTGCGGAGGCTGTATGCCGGAATGCCGTTGTAAAGGGCATTGGCATAGTCTAGCCGGGAGATGACCAGGGCAGACATAATGAGTTTAAGTGCCAACGGGGAAAAGAAACGGGAAACAATACGGATAGTTCGGAGCATAAGGAAACAAGAAGAGACAACGGCAGCAACCTGTGAGTGAAGGGTGAGCTGGTGATTAATTTTTATACCCAAAGTTTTTACCGTAGAAGAAGGAAGGGGAGGGGTACCAAGAGTGAGGGGCCAAAAGGAAGAGTTCCAGGGACTGGAGGAGCCACCAGTGAGCACCAACTCGGTTTTGTCCGGATTGAGCTTCAGATGGTTGTGGCTCATCCAGTCCCTGATAAAAATCATAATAGACTGAAAATTGGAAATAGCGTGAGGAGAGGAAGACAGATCGAAGACCAGCTGGAGGTCATCCGCATAGTTATACACCGCGACCTCCAGCTGTTGAAGTGCTAAGATCAGAGGGTAGATGTAAAGATTGAACAATAGGGGAGAAAGAGAGGAACCTTGGGGAACACCACAAGTGATCTTCAAAGGGTCTGCCATGAACTCTCCCAGCCGGACCGCCTGTGTGAGATCCCGCAGGAAGGACGAGAGCCACACTAGTGCTGACCCCCCGATTCCCGCCGCTCCGATACGTGAAAGCAAGATGGAATGATCCACCGGATCGAAAGCGGCGGAGAGGTCGAGGAGCACCAGGGCTTGATGTTTATTTTGGTCCCGACCCTCCCTGAGGGTATTTAGGACCGACACCACCACAGACTCAGTCGAGTGTTTGGGGCGGAAGCCAGCCAGGCAGGACGCCAAGCCTCCCGTGGCCTCAACATGGGTGAATCGGAGCGTTTCACAGGCCTGTCACAGATAAGAAATGCTATCTAAACGAAATCCTACAAAACAATATACTACTGGCCGGCAGCAATTCATACCCGGACAACGTCGGGACAGGCTGCTAGTGTTTAAATAACACAACGACAAGTCGTGGCATGAAACCTATCTACATACGCGGATTATAACCGCTTATGCTCAGTTGGCGATCGCTTGGGGGTCTTCTTACTCCACTAGGAGCAAGTAAATTTGACTCTTTATGGAAACTCAGGAACAAGAAGATACAGGGGTGAGTCAGGCGATGTTCACATCCTGACGTGTATCTTTCACAACTCATCGCGATTCCCGGTATACTGGAAACCATAGCATGTTTAGCCCTGGGCTTCAATAATTAGGTCTCGCATAGGCAGCGTAAGAGGCATCAAACACAGGGGCGGCTGGTGACATTTGAAAGTGGTAGGGCTTAAAAGTTTGCAAAGATTGCCCAGCAGGGAGCGAAACATAAAATATGACAGGCCCCCACACTCTCAAAATGGATGAGCCATGCTGAGCCAATGCCCCTAATGATGAAAAAGCGGCCCTTCCTTGTGTTTATAATGAAAGCAATTATTACATTTGCCGCACAGTAACACAGAAAAATACTAGCTTCTGCTGATAGTCAAGCATTCCCCAAGATAGACATAACATGCCCATTTTTTTATTACAGGATTAAATAGTGGGCTTTGTCTCTCACATTGGGAGAATTATTGCCGGTGCATAAATGCGAGAATAAGTTCCTCTGACAACAATTAAAGTACTGTTCCACACGTGCATACCATACCCCCTTCACTCTCACCACCCACATACATGTGTTGTTTTCACTAAATTAATGGAGATTCCTTACCTTAAGGAAAAAATTGGGCACAACTTGACCTCCAGGTCATACCGCTCCACTCATTATTTTTAGATGAATACAGAGATCTTGTAATAACCACAGCCAAATCCCCGGGAAACAGAAATGAGCAGGCTCACAACGAACTTTTAACGAACGGCCTCCCGCCTCTATTTATGACTCAATTATCATTAAACAAAAGCCAAATTGCAACCACGTTGCAATCCTCTAAACATTAAGCATGCCAATGACAATCAATGTGGGCACTCGGAACTAAGCAAGGAGAATATCTGAATACATAGCGCCAGGACATGGCTGCTAAGGTTCACACTTGCATGATTGCATTTCACTGACTTTAAATATGTGCGTGTCAGAGTGCAATGCAAGCATGCAAGTGTGAATCTTAGCAGTCGTGCTCAGGCCTTTCTGATAAGATTCGCACTTGCATGCTTGCATTTGCACTCTGACACACACGTATATAAAGACAATGGGGCCCATTATGATGAAATGCAATGAAATGAAATGAAAATAAGATTTGTAAAGCGCTGCAGCTGCCCTGAGGCGTCCAGGCGCTAAGACTAAAAAAGGTGCCATCAGACAGAAACAAGGGGTTCTAATTACTGGAACTGAAAAGTTGTAAGCTGTGTACGGAAGCTAGATAGATTAGAATTGATTCTCATGTACAAAGGGAGAGTGTTCCACAACTTTGATACATTATAAGAAAAGGAGCGGCCTCCTGCTCTGGCTCTATGAATTCTGGGAATCTTGGCCAGAGATGCAGATGAAGAACGAAGCACTTTATTGGGCAGATAAGGGGAGATCAAAGAGTGATTGATTTCTGGGCCCAGTTTCCAGAACGCTTGGTGAGCAATACACAGAGATTTAAACTTTACTCTATCCCTGATGGGCAACCAGTGCAACGTTCTTAGCCCAGCTTTTATTGACGTTCTTCGTGGGACTCCAAGTAGTGCGCGAGCTGCGGAATTTTGAGTCCGCTGAAGTATTTGTAGGCTATAGTCTGGTGCCCCAAGATACAGGGCGTTGCTAAAATCCAGGCGGGATTGAACAAGGCCCTGTATAATTATCTGCTTGGCCTCAAACGGAAGAAGGGGAAGGATTTTTTTTATCACCCTGAGGAGGCCAAAGCCAAATGGCGGGGGGGAAAACGAGTGTGGATGTCGGGCGGATTGCCCCCACCAGGCAATCCGCCCGACATCCACACTCATTTTCCCCCTTGCCATATTAGTATGGCGGGGGGGGACCTCGGCGGATGGAAAGACCATCTGCCGCTTTTCCGCCCCGGTCGCCTTGCGGCCGGGGCGGAAAAGGAATAATATGGTGGCAGTGTCTATCAGACTGTGCCAGCCATATTATGATGGACATTTTCCAATGCATTTCATTGCCGCCACGGAAAGGAATGCGGAGACTCCCTGCAGGGGCCCGTTGCAGGCCCCCTGGGAGTCCGGGGGTGGGGGGTCACATGGGGGGTACCTTTGGTACATCCCTGCATTTCAAAGTGCAACTTGGCAGGCACCGCGCGGTGCAAGTCATGTTGTGCTCTGAAATGCACAACGAGCATTTTTACTATTGCGGCGGGCGGCGCTTTCTGCACCGCACGCCGCTATGGTAAAAATACAGGATGCGCACGCCACTGTGGTGGGCGCATCCTAATTGTCAAGGCGGGACCGCCACACCTATGGCGGGCGGTCGCGTTTAGCACTGGGATGGCGGGCGGACTGAGTCCGCCCGCCATCCTAATGGACCCCATTGTGTCTTTAAATACGTGAATGTCAGAGTGCAATGCAAGGTGAATCCTAATCGTGCTCAGGCCTTTCTGATGAGGTTCACGCTTGCATGTTTTCATTGCACTCTAGACACGCAGTGTTCCAACTTCCAAGGGAAGATGTTAGAGGCCAGAAGGGGGAATATGGAGCGATCGAAATCCATAAATACAAATGACGCAGCAGCTTGACAAACAGAGGAGGAAAAGGATAGTACTCACGCTTTCGGCTACTGGACAGTAATGGCGTTCCTCCGATAGGCGTCTCTCAGCTGCAGGTGGTGAAGGATGGAGGGAAATACAGGCCCCTGCACTGGCACATGTTACCGAATTCTACCAGCTTCAATTCCGGTGAGTCAAGTCAGAAGTCGATGGGCCGGCCCCAGTGAGAAGACAGAGGGCTTCAAAGACTGAAGGGTGACCAGGAGGCAAAAGGCTTCCCCAACGGTTGTTAAGAATGCCAGGACACGTGAAATACTTTGTCCCAACTATAATCCCGCCTCCTATTCTCATAGGCTGACAGCATCAAGGGTCAGCCATTTAGAAAAGGAGGCGGGATCCTGGAACGATAACAAACTACGTAGCAGACACGGGTGAGCTGATTACTCGACCGAAGCCTGGGAAATACTGCTGCTTTAGGCAGCGCCTGACTGCCCTCACCTCTGCCTTACAAACACACACTGCGCATGCGGGAGTCGGGCGATATTGAAATCGTCCATGTCACATGCGCACTGTGTGTTTGTATGCTGCTGTGGTGCACTGCTACTAGTCTGGGCAGTATGAGGGCCTGAGATCAATCTTTGAGTCTCCTTCTCTTTCCTCCAAGACTAGCAGGGTTCCGCCCCCAACGCCCTCAAAGATGAACCGCTCCTGATCAAATAATCTATATGTTGGGTGTGAAACTCCGCCTATTGCCAGTAATTTCTTGCACAGCTTGCCTTTCGTTAACTCGGGCATTTATTTTGTTAGCGTGCTTATCGTTGGCTTGCGATCCGATGCAGAACTTCCGTTTTTGCTCCCGTTTGGCAGGAAGCAGCTCCCACCAACTACAGTTTCGATCCACTGCTCGGCGTTATGTATTCATGTAGGGACTACTTCCATGGTTCCTACTGCAGGCAGGACGACGCGTGCTGCTAGGACAATGGCGGTTGCTTGTTTTAATTGTGAACAGACTACACTCGAGTAGCACTCACGCTCAGCTGCCATGTGCTTCTTTTCTCGGCTGCCTCCTCCTTCCCCACTGCTTACATTTCACGTGCTTTACTTAGGGGCATATTATCAAGACAGGTGATAAAATTATCGCTGCTTTTGCGGCAGAAAACTGCTGCTAAAATGGGGATAATGCGCTTGACAATATGCTCTATGGAATTCCAATTGAAGCCCATGTTAGATGTGAAGGACATCTAACATGGGTTTCAATTGGAATTCCATAGAGCATATTTTATTAACAAGCCAATTATCGCCGTTTTAGCGGCAGTTTTCTGCCGCTAAAGCGGCGATAATTTTATAGCCTGTCTTGATAATATGCCCCTCAATCTTTTAACACAGCAGTCTGCACGGCCACTGAGGACTTCAGACACGCTACAATTCTTAGCTCATTATCGCCCAACCTCCTACCCTGTCCTTGCATGAATATGGCAGCTGCCCACTTTTGTTTGGTTCTGCATATCAGCGCGGCGTGGCACGCCACGTTTATGTTTACATGTATCAGGATCGGATTCTTGCACTGCTGGCCCGCTCGGAGAGTGTTAAGGTAGCCATGTTGTTCCTGCTTACATTTCACATGCTTTACTTAAGCAGTCCACGCGGCTCCGGAGGGCTCCGGACACACTACAATGCTAGCCTCATTATTGCCCCACCTCCACCCGGTCCTTGCAAGAATATGGTGACTGCCCACTTTTGTTTGGTTCTGCATATTAACTCGGCATACCGCGTTTTGTCTTTGCATGTACCAGTGTCTTATTCTTGCTCTGCTGGCCCAGTGGAGTGCGTTAAAGTAACGATTTTATTGATGCTTACATTTCATGTGCTTTACTTTCGTTCTGTTATATAATTAATCCACTACAAATGCACACATATGTATGCGTACAACCCACAGTAGTGCCGAAGTCTGCCTGGGTGCATGTCTTTAGGGTGAGGAGTAAGTACACCAAGGCAGTCGGTGAGGAACGCACGTTTTAACAACACTCAAGCAGCACTCGTGCTCAGCTGCGATTTGCTCCTTTTCTCTGCTGCCTCTTCCTTCTCCACTGCTTGTTATTTGAAGGCTGCATGCCCATCCTCCCCTGCCCATGGCCTTTAAACCCAACAAGCTGAGCATTCCTAATTCCTAGCCCTCCCCCCACAAAAGAATTCCATGGAGGCGGAGCCCCAGGCTGGGAGAGTCCAGTAGTGGGGCCGGAACATGGGGGCTGGGAGGAGGACGTTTGTGCCAGAAGCGAACATCAGACACGTATTTTGTTAGAAAGGGTATCTTAAGAAAATATTTTTTTTCTCCTACCTGTTGAACGGGTTTTGGCACTTTACAGACCGCTCTAAGGGGCATATTACCAAGCAGGAAGATAGGCAATTATTGCCGCTTTAGCGGCCGTTTTCGACCGCTAAGCGGCGCTAATTCTTTCGCTCTATTAGCAAGCTGTCGCAAACTGCAGTTTTAGGCGATAGCGAGCGGTTTGGGTCCTGCTTTGCATGTCAGTGATATTTATCGCTAATGACAAGCAAAGTGGGCGTACCCAACCTGTTAGCGACTGAAAGCAGTCGCTAACGTCGCTATCGCCTATTAGCAAGCCAGGCGTACCGATGGAAATATTCCCGCTATCGACAAAAACTAACGCCTGCTCTGACCAGTTCTTAGCCATGTTATCCAATGGGAGGTGGATAACATGGCTGAGAGCATTTTGTCGCTAATGCATGAATATCGCTGTATTCTCAGCGATATTCACGCTATCGCCGGAAAATGTATCGCTTTGGAGATAAACGTTGCTAATAGCATGTTATCTCAGCGATAATTTCCGGCGATGCTTAGCAATAAAAAATGTATTGCTAAGCCTAGTTAGCTATAAATATCGCTAATCGTTGGTAATATGCCCCTAAATTTGGCAGATCGGGACTGTAAATTGCGCTTAAAAGAATGGCATTACAACCTCCGCCCAACCTTTCCATCTTCTAGTGTAGTAACAACCCATCTAATAAAAGGTCTATGGTCCCTCATTTGACCACTTTGGATTTAAAGGAAAGCTGTTAAAAACCTGCATTTAGTATATCTTATTCGTCAGCATGTTTCATGTGATTTTTGCAGCACCCAGACGCCCACCGGAGGTGCTTGTTCATAGATATTGTAATAGGTGCGTTGTGGTCGCATGAGGGCGTTCAGAGTCGGAGCTACACATTTTCCTTTAACACACCCTCTTGTGTGGGGGCATATTATCAAGGAGGGCGATAAGTGATTATCGCCACTTCAGCTGCCGTTTTCGGCCGTTAAGCTTGGCGATAAAAAAAAGTCGCTAAGCCCATTTAGCGATAAATATCGCTAGTTGTTGGTAATATGCCCCGTGGTTTGTTCATGTGCTGATCCTTTTATATAGAAAATGCTCCTTAAGTGTGAATGTTAACAGCTGGAGGCTGCTTGTCAAAGTCATAGGCGCTATAGATGTTGGGTCCAAGCAGTATTAGAAACAGAAGGAAGGGATCTTTGGGTGGGATATAAAATCCACCTTAGCCTCTACAGCCCCTAGTGGGCAGGCCAGCTCCGGGGCTCCAGTGTTCGGCCTGACTTCCAGGCGCTGCCCCAATGATGATAGGGAACGCTCCCCCGAAAGCAGGACATATGTATTCAGCTAATCAGACCTTCAGAGTTTATAAAAGGTGATGCACGTCAGTCCTCGGGGTCTCATTCGAACATCCTGGCCTCTCCCTGCTAGCTTCAGCTACTCCAGCTCTTCACTCCTACTCCTGTCCACAGTTCCCCGACGTCTGCTGAACACGTTTCAGCCTCTGTCCTCTGTTGCCTTCCCCTCAGCACCAAAGTCTGATCCAATCTCTGAACAAAATTGAATATTGGTGTACACATACGCAAATATATGCAAATGCTCTATAGGCAAACTTATCCGAGGCTATTCATAATTTACACTTGCCATTTGCTGCTTCATATTGTTAAATATAATTACACAGCTTTAGTTGTCGCCAGTGCTTCTTTACACTTGAAAAGGAGCCGTTTATAAAAGTGCCCTTACTTTTATTTTTAGTTATAGCCTAACCAAACAAGCATTTGCTATGCAAAAGGTCTCGCATTTTAGAAACTTTATCTTATTGGCATTGTAAGACACAATACATTTTATTTATGTGCACTTTGTACTTATAGTCATTCCTTGCAGGTTTTCAAAACACATAAATAAAAAGCATTGCCATTTACAATACTAATAGCTCAAATTTCGCAAATGCAAGACCTCTGCATTGCAAATGCTTGTTTGTCAATTACTGCTGCCTGTCCCTGGGCTTCCCGCCTTCCAGAGCACCAATATCTTGTCATGACGTACTTACCTTGAAAGGTGGCAAGTGTGTACATTTGGAGGGCATCATTAATAATAAACCGATGTTCAGCAAGGGTCTCCGAGTTCAGACAGAACAAGAAGCATCTAAGTGGCAGGAGTGATTTTAACATGTGGGAGACTCACGAAAATAAACCCTCCGGGCCCGATTCACAGAACTAACTTAAGACAAAATCTTAAACTTACTACCATTTTCGTATTCATAGAAGGCACTTACTCATTTTGGCATTCACAGAAGACACTTACTCTTTTCGGTATTCACAGAAGTTAGGACTCCTAACTTTAGGACTCCTAAATGCATTTTGTGAATACCAAAAGTCTTAAAATTATGATTTTTCTCAATTTAGTAGTAGTAAAGTTAGGATTCCTAACTTTAGGACTCCTAAATGCCTTCTGTGAATACCAAAAGTCTTAAAATTAGGATTTTTCTCAGTTTAGGAGTCCTAAAGTTAGGAGTCCTAACTTTAATAATACTAAATTGAGAAAAATCCTGATTTTAAGACTTTCAGTATTCACAGAAGGCATTTAGGAGTCCTAAAGTTAGGGGGCCTGATTCACAGAGCTAACTTAAGACAAAATCCTAAACTTACTACCATTTCGATATTCACAGAAGGCACTTACTCATTTTGGTATTCACAGAAGTCACTTACTCATTTCGGTATTCACAGAAGTTAGGAGTCCTAACTTTAGGACTCCTAAATGCCTTCTGTCAATACCGAAAGTCTTAAAATTGGGATTTTTCTCAATTTAGTAGTAGTAAAGTTAGGACCCCTAACTTTAGGAGTCCTAAATGCCTTCTGTGAATACTGAAAGTCTTAAAATTGGGATTTTTCTCAATTTAGTAGTAGTAAAGTTAGGACTCCTAACTTTAGGACTCCTAAACTGAGAAAAATCCTAATTTTAAGACTCTCGGTATTCACAGAAGGCATTTAGGAGTACTAAAGTTAGGACTCCTAACTTCTGTGAATACCGAAATGAGTAAGTGCCTTCTGTAAATATGAAAATGGTAGTAAGTTTAACAACAAAACTCATTCCCGTCATTACCGGCGCGAACCACGGCCACGCCCCTTTTCCGAGGCCACGCCCACCGCCCGCTGCTACTTAAGCGCCGCTGAATACGAGCGACATTTAAGATACTGTGTCTCCTGAGGCGGAAGCCGGGAGCTTGTTTGCCGCATTTTAATATTCGAGTGTCACTATTATTGTGTGTTATTTTAAAACCAAAGACTTCTCTTACCCGCATTTCACGCTCCTCTCATCACCCGCGCAGCGGATCTAGCGCTGCCGCGGGAACACAAACAACAAAACTCATTCCCGCCGTTACCGCCGCGAACCACGGCCACGCCCCTTTTCCGAGGCCACGCCCACCGCCCGCTGCTACTTAAGCGCCACTGAATACGAGTGACATTTAAGATACTGTGTCTCCTGAGGCGGAAGCCGGGAGCTTGTTTGCCGCATTTTAAGATTTGAGTGTCACTATTTTTGTGTGTAACTTTAAAACCAAAGACTTCTCTTACCCGCATTTCACGCTCCTCTCATCACCCGCGCAGCAGATCTAGCGCTGCCGCGGGAACAAAAACAACAAAACTCATTCCCGCCATTACCGGCGTGAACCACGGCCACGCCCCTTTTCCGAGGCCACGCCCACCGCCCGCTGCTACTTAAGCGCCGCTGAATACGAGCGACATTTAAGATACTGTTTCTCCTGAGGCGGAAGCCGGGAGCTTGTTTGCCGCATTTTAGGATTTGAGTGTCACTATTATTGTGTGTAACTTTAAAACCAAAGACTTCTCTTACCCGCATTTCACGCTCCTCTCATCACCCGCGCAGCGGATCTATCGCTGCCGCGGGAACGAAAACAACAAAACTCATTCCCGCCATTACCGGCACGAACCACGGCCATGCCCCTTTTCTGAGGCCACGCCCACCGCCCGCTGCTACTTAAGCGCCGCTGAATACGAGCGACATTTAAGATACTGTGTCTCCTGAGGCGGAAGCCGGGAGCTTGTTTGCCGCATTTTAAGATTTGAGTGTCACTATTATTGTGTGTAATTTTAAAACCAAAGACTTTTCTTACCCGCATTTCACGCTCCTCTCATCACCCGCGCAGCGGATCTAGCGCTGCTGTGGGAACGAAAACAACAAAACTCATTCCCGCCATTACCGGCGCGAACCACGGCCACGCCCCTTTTCCGAAGCCACGCCCTCTCTAGGCGTTATCCTATCCCCATAAATATGTGCCTTTTCCGGACGCGCAGCGGGCGCGCCGATTGCGCGCCGATTGCGCCTATGGCAAGCCCGTCTGTGCCCGTCCGTGCCGCGGCCGGGACTAGGGCTAGCCACGTTGCTCAACCCTCGTCCTCCATAGGGAACATTTCGATTCTTACCAGGGAAGAGATCCTCTCCTTAAACTTCCAGTCTGAATACTGCCACAAATCCATTAACGTTGAAAACTGGCTAGGACCAATCTGTTGTTGCAAGTGTAGAACTTATCTTACCCCAGAACCATTACCACCCAAAATGGGACAAAAAACCCTCCTTCAAGGAGGACTGATCAATGCCAGATCTATGTGTAAACATGGGGCGCATATTTATGATTTAATTACGGAGACTGATCTCGACATGCTTTTCGTGACAGAAACATGGCTCAAAGCTTGGTGTAACCCGGTAATAGCCCTAACAGTTCCTCAAGGCTATCTTATTCAAAGGGTGGACAGACGGGAACAGAGAGGGGTGGTCTTGCCATCATTTACCGTAATTCCATTAATTGCACCATGTTTGAACTCTCGGATATCAAGGGGGCAGAAAGCATGGGCTTCTGCATCCAGATAAACGAGGAGACTACCTTCTCAGGAGCTTTAATTTATCGTCCACCGGGATCACAGAATGACTTCTTGGAAAGTCTTGGAGAAGCACTCAGCAACCTCAATCTCAAATTTGCTAACTTTACCTTACTAGGTGATTTAAATCTCCATCTTGATGAGGCTGAGGACCCCAACGCAGCATGGCTGAGAGATCTAACTAGTGTCCTGGGACTCACAATACTGACTAAAGAACCCACACACAAAGCGGGGCGCATCCTAGACTGCATCTGCACCAATACTAAATCCATGAAAGTTGACTCCCCCCGTATCCAGACCTGGACTGACCATCTGCTGGTCCCCTTTAAACTGACTGTATAATGGAAAGGGTTCAAAACGGACCATATCAAAATCGAAGTCCACACAAAGAAAGACTGGAAAAAGATTAGGGACACTCCCAACCTGTACCTAATTGCCGAGGATAGTAAACCCCCTCTGACTGGAAATATGGAGACAGATTATAATAGCTTCTGTAAATGGGTCACAGATTTCTGCGGGCCTAAGGATTCCGGTAAAGTGAGCAAAAAGCGGAATAAAAGGTCCGCCCCTGGTTCTCCCTCCCCTTAAAGGAAAAACAAAAAGAGGTCAGAACCCTGGAAAGGAAATGGCGTCGTGCATATGAAAAGGATGAACTCATAATTTATAAAACATCTAGAAGACAGTACCATGCAATGATTAAAAGTGCTAAAAAAAAATACTTTTTTGAAGCCATTAACTCCTCCAATAACAAACAAAAAGAAATCTTTAAAATAGTCGATGACTTCATGAATGCTAGGATTCTTAGACAAGAGATCCCCCCTTCGCTTCCATTATGTAACTCAATCGCTAACTACTTCGAACAGAAAATATCTGATCTCACCAAAGACTTCCCAGACCCACCAGCACTCCCCATCGTAGAAGCCACAAGACCTAACAATGAGAAGATCCAGCTTAACAAATTCACCCATGTTAGTCTGGAAGAAACCCGTCAGGCTATTCTATCCAGTAAATCCGGTTCCCCATTTGACCCCTGCCCTCCCTTGTTGCTACTCGCTCTTGTGGACACAGTAAACCCGAGCATAAATGCCATCATTAATTCATCCCTAGCTACTGCCGCCATTCCACCCGAATGGAAATTAGCCGCTGACAAACCTCTGCAAAAGAAACCCCTAGTAGACCCCACTATACTTTCCAACCTCCGTCCTATTTCGCTGCTCCCAATTCTTTTTAAACTTGCGGAAGCAGCAGTGAATAAGCAACTAACTAGGTACTTGGAGGAAAACGACATCTTGCATCCCAACCAAGCAGGGTTCAGGGCTAAACACTCCACGGAGTAAGCACTACTACACACGGTGGAGACCCTGAAGACTTCTATGGACCAAGGAAAAAAGGGTGTCCTATCGGCGGCCTTTGATACGGTCTCACACTCCGTATTAATTGGCCGCCTAGCTGAATCAGGAATAGCAGGAGTTGCTCTTGAATGGCTAAAAAACTTCCTCAGCCACAGGAAGCAAGTCACGGTCCTAGGGAAATACTGCTCAGAGGAGAAAGCATTAAAAACAGGGGTGCCACAGGGCTCTAGTTTAAGCCCAGTACTATTTAATCTGTACATGACCCCCCTGATAGAGCTTATTACTTCCTTCAACATCAGCACTATATCTTATGCTGATGATACTCAGCTCATCCTCGTATTAGACAGCAATACAACAATGGCAGAGGAAAATCTGAGAGATTATCTTACCGCCACATTCGACTGGATGAGAAAACACCATCTCAAATGTAATTTGAGCAAGACCGAAATTCTACCATTCGGAAAACAAAACCTTTTTTCCCCCAAATCATGGTGGCTACAAGATGCAGAAGTTCCCCCTAACACCATTACTACGGCCCGCAACCTTGGGATTAGGTTTGACGAGGCCCTGTCATTTAAGCAACAAGCAGGTGCTGTGGCAGGGTCCTGCTTTAGCATTATCAAAAGCCTTAGAAGATTCTTCGACCTTCTCCCACTGACAGCCAGAAAGACGGTGGCGGTGGCCCTCATTACATCTCGTCTTGACTACTGCAACAGTCTATATGCAGGCTCCAGTAAAGCAGTACTGCATAGACTGCAGATGGTCCAGAATGCCACCGCCCGCCTCGTGCTGAGATGGCCTAGGAAGTCGTCTGCATCAGCAGCACTTAAGATCCTGCACTGGTTGCCCATCCACAAAAGGGTACTATTTAAAATCTTAGTAATCACCTTTAGGTCCTACCACCAGCTGGGTCCCACCTACCTGTCAAAAAGGTTTGGAAGATATATGCCTTCTCGCTCACTCAGATCCTCCAACCTGAACCTGCTGGTGACTCCCAAATTTAGACTAGCTACGAAAGGAGGAAAATCCCTTGGAGTATTGGGTGCCAGGGCCTGGAATAAACTACCACTCCAACTACGCCAGATCCCGTCAGAGAACCTTTTCCGAAAGGCTCTAAAGACATGGATTTTTAAACTCACAGACACAGCCTGTTTAGCTCTAGTCTAAACCCAATCCCCAGAGACACCAGATACTGTCTTATCGGTGCCTCACTAGCTCCCTGCCCAAACACCTCTTAGACATGAGTGGTCAGCGCCAAGATGCTCCGTGGAGTGTAAGTCGCGCTTTACAAAAATAAAATTACATTACATTACATTACATTTTGTCTTCAGTTAGTTCTGTGAATCGGGTCCAGGAGTCCTAACTTTACTACTACTAAATTGAGAAAAATCCTGATTTTAATTCTTTCGGTATTCACAGAAGGCATTTAGGAGTCCTAAAGTTAGGACTCCTAACTTCTGTGAATACCGAAATGAGTAAGTGCCTTCTGTGAATACCAAAATGAGTAAGTGCCTTCTGTGAATATCAAAATGGTAGTAAGTTTAGGATTTTGTCTTAAGTTAGTTCTGTGAATCGGGCCCCGGACAGTCTAAGGAAAGATGAAACCACGTCACTACCAAATGCTCTTATTAGTCAAGTATCAGTCCATGTGGTGTGTGGTGGGAAGCCCAGAGGTGCCTCAGAGTGCGGCGCCTGGAACAGTGATGGATAGAAAGGGTCAAGGGAAGGAGTGATGAGGGAGAAGCTATACACATAAAGTGATCTTCCACCCTGCTGAGAACTAAACAGAATGGAACTTAACCTGCAGAGAATGTGCAGGAAGAGGCTGTCACAGTAACTTGTTGAGAGACGGAAGGTTGCCGTTTGGAAAGAAGAGGGGTGTGGTGATTGTAGTATTGTCCCAAGAGAACACTGTACATAACTACAAATAATTCAATACAACAGGTGTGTGAAAAGAGGAATGGGAAACTGGAGAAGCTGGTATAAATTGTTGTGTGAGTGTGTTTCGGTGTGTACATTAACTGTAAAACGTTTTTTTTGTTACTAACTTGGCTTGCCAAACTCTATCAGCGGAGGGCTGGGGTAGATGCATGTAAGTTAATGCATGCATCACTGGCGGTCTCGTTGAGTGGAGACCCTGACATGGAGGCACCCAGGTTCCGTGACGGACTTTTAGCAGTGCCCAACTGGATGACGACCAACTGTCTCCAGTTAAACGCCAAGAAGACCGAGGTTATGGTGGTCGGCAAGCAGGCGGAGTTATGGGGGGACAGGTGGTGGCCTCCTGAACTGGGGGTGACCCCTGTTCCGGCAACGGAGATAAAAAATCCTGGGTTTTGGTTGGAGCCGACTCTCAGTTTCAGTTGCCATACTAGGAAGGTGGCGGCTACTTGTTACGGTATCATCAGAGGTTTAAGACCAATTATGAAATTCTTCGACGCCCCCACGAGGCAGCTAGTGGTCCAAGCGTCAGTGCTGTCCCGGCAGGATTATGCTAGCTCGCTCTTGGTGGGGATTAATCAGTCGGAACTCATCCGGCTGCAGCGAGTTCAAAACGCTGCAGCCAGAGTTGTGATTGGATTGCCAAGGTACTGTTCGGTCGCTAGAAAGTTACGCTCTCTTCATTGGCTTCCGATGAACCAGAGGATTAAATTCAAGGTGCTGTGCCTTGCGTTTAAAATCCTCAAGGGCTCATCCCCCAAATACTGGAGAATCTGGTGAGGCCATATGTGCCGTCGCGAACCCTTAGATACCTGGGCCAAAACCTGGCAGTGGTTCCGCGCTTCAGATTGAGCAGAGCCGGCGGTCGTTCCTTCCGGGTGTTAGCGGCGAAGTTTTGGAATGCTCTCCCCCCTCACATTAGGGCCCTTGAAGACCTTTTTTTATTTAGACGGGCCATTAAAACTATTCTATTTGTCTAGTTTTTTATTTGATGATTTCTTTGATCTATTTCTTCAGCTTTTTAACAGTGTTGTGTTTTGAGTACCTTGCATGGCGCCGGGACGCCCCTTTGCTGGGGCAGCTGAGCGCGGTTTAAGTTAAGATAACATAACATAACATATTAACATGAGCTATATCAGGGCCAATGCGTGCTATGGCTCTAGCGGCCCTGTTAATGTGGCCGCCTCACTGCACCACGTGGTGCTCAATTTGTTGAAGTCACACAAAAAAAAAAACTATTTTCGGGAAGGCGACAGGGGTTGTAGGAGTTTTAGAAAGTCAACTATATTTAAACTCTGCTAAATATACAGCACCCTCATTAGTCTGAGAGCTTTGTATTCAGATTTAATGATAAGTAGTGCAAGCACAAAATGAATCCCTCAGATCTTGATTCTGAGTATGTGGAGAACCCCACTGCCTGGCAGGGGGTTGCTCGCACAGAAGTTGTGGTTGGAATAGTCTCATATACGGGTGTAGACTGCACACACAGCACCTAAAAGTAACATTGAGGCGGGGTTGTATTATGAAAGGGCTTACTCCCACCCCATGTCACTGATCTGCCTGGAGCAATATTTAACGTGCTTACATTAGCTGTGGAAATGCATTTCCACCCATTATGATCCTGCCATCTAGGGCACCTGAGGAAGAGATAACATGCATCACGGGTCCAGGAGGCAGCGGTGCCTGTTGTTTTAATGCTTGAAATAACTACACGGACACTTGTTCTGTAATATTACTCTTACTATGAGGTCTGGGCTCCGGGGGCCTCATTTATGAGGCTGTGCGTCACTTTTACGCTGCCGGTGCGTCACTTTTTGTGACGCACCAGTGGTGTAAAAAATGCGCCTTGTTGCGCCATGCTTACAAAGTGACGCATCTAGGTAGATGCGTCACTTTGTAAACCCCTGCGCCACATTATACCTGCGCCAGGTATAATGTATGCAAGGGGGGCGTATTGATGCAAGGAAGGGTCATAGAAGTGACGCAGTGAAATCTATGAGATTTCACTGCGTCACTTTTAGGACACCGTTGCGTAAAAATCTTGAGCCTGCCTCACAGCAGGCGTAGGATCTGTGCTTCTGTAGAGCTGCAGACACTATAACATGCCAAAGTAGAATACTCTGCTAAAACAGTTTCCATCTATTTAAGGCTGAAAATGAATGGTTACAGTAGATTAAAGGAGCTGCAACAATGCGCAAAATGTCCATTTTTGTGCCTACAACATCCTGGTGGGGGAGTCGAGGGTCTGACCAGCGAGTCCACATGTACAATACATTCTTTGCACAACTTTCCTCTCTAGATCCAGAAAAAAGTACTTTGGAACAGAAATCGATGCTGCCTAACTGGGTCATATATTTTTCCTCATGTCTTTCACGCAGACAAGACGTTAAAAAAGTATGCAATCGACAAACTTATCTGTGACACTCAGTAAAGGGTCGTAACCATAGTAGGAAGTGTTGGGCCACGCTGTAGAGAGAAAGAGCAGGGGTGAAAGCCATGACATTGACATCTGCATACCAATGACCCTCTGTGACGTATCTGGGACTCAAGAGCATCTGTCCCATATCTGCATACCCATAATCCTCTGTGCTTTAGCTTCCTTCCCAGGATTCTTTGCTGAATCACTTTTGCTTCGGTCTGGCAGAAAATATCTTCGTTAGTAATATGAAGTAGATGGTTTTCTGCTCATACTTCTTTTTGAAGGAAGAGTTTAGAGATAAAAGTCCGCCCAACACTGCAAGGACTTGAGTTAGATATCTAAGCCTCCTGTCCAGTATTATGCATTTGTTACCCTAAGTCCTGTGTATATTGCCTGGATTCACTTGCGCCACGTCTAGCAGTGATGAAGGCGCTAAAAATACAGGACGAATAAACATTTTTGCTCACGGCAGCCTCTGTAGGTCAAAATACGCGTTGCTGCTTTTCATGTGTATCAACGAGATCTCAAAAAGATAATAGAGAAGATTCTTGAATATTGATGGGCTCGAGGTAAGATGGCTCGATGCGAAGCATCAAATAAATGACTTAAGTTTTTCAGCGGGTGAGAGGCGAGCCTCTGGGCGCTTTCTGACGGTGCGCGGAAGAGGCTCATCCATAGGGAGCTCAGCCGGGTCCCCCGCCGAGCCTCAAGCCGCGCGCACTCAGGCTCTCGGGGGAGCCGCAGCGCGTGCAGATGACGGAGGAACGAAGGACCTGGCGCTCGTTCATTATGTGCGCGTGGAGGCCGTGCCAGACATGACGGGGCAGATTTATGTTAACTGGCGCATCCCCAGGGATGCGCCAGTTAACATGCGCCACAGTGCGCCACTGCTCCGCCACCCATGGTGATGCGGCGCACCATGGTGCAAGGCAGTGAGGATGCGTGACGCATCTCTCGGCGTACGGGCGGCGCATTGCAGGAGTCATGTCACAAGTGCGACATGACTCCTGCAATGCACAATAGCCACCTATTCAATTCATTGTGCGTTACCCTTATGCCTGCTTCAAGCAGGCGTAAGGAATTGACGTAGAAAGTGACTGAGTGAAATCTCAGAGGGGCAGATTTATGATGACTGGCACATCCCCAGGGATGTGCCAGTCATCCTGCGCCGCTGCTCCGCCACCCATGGTGCGCCGCATTTACAATGCGGCGACCATGGGGCAAAAACGGCACAGATGCGTGACGCATCTGTGCCGTAAAGGTGGCGCATTGCTGGAGTTGCGTCGCAAGCGTGACGCAGCTCCAGCAAGGCTCGGGGGTGCCCCATCTCCACAATGCTGCGTCAAGACCTACGCCTGCTTCAAGCAGGCGCAGGATTTTGACGCAGCTTTGTCCTGAAAGTGACTGAGTGAAATCTTATAGATTTCACTCAGCCACTTTTAGGAGGCGTTCCTGCGCAGGAACGCCCCCCCCCTGCGCAGGAACGCCTCCTTATGGCGCAGGGCTTTACAACGTGACGCATCTCCTAGATGCGTCACGTTGTAAATAGGGCGCATTGTTTGCGCCGCCGTTGCGTCAAATAAAGTGACGCACCGGCGGCGCAAGGCCTTCATAAATCTGCCCCATAGATTTCACTCAGCCACTTTTAGGAGGCGTTCCTGCGCAGGAACGCCCCCCCCTGCGCAGGAACGACTCCTTATGGCGCAGGGGTTTCCAACGTGACGCATCTCCTAGATGCGTCACATTGTAAATAGGGCGCATTGTTTGCGCCGCCGTTGCGTCACATTACGTGACGCAATTGCGGCGCAAGGAGGCGCAAGGGCATCATAAATCTGCCCCTTCGTCTCCAGGCTCAGAACCCGCTGTACAGTATCTGCATACCCACAAACCATTGCGACACCACGAGGTTCTGTTTCATTCTCACTGGGAGGAATATAGGGGCAGATTTATGATGCTCTTGCGCCTCCTTGCGCCGCAATTGCGTCACGTAATGTGACGCAACGGCGGCGCAAAGAATGCGCCCTATTTACAACGTGACGCATCTAGGAGATGCGTCACGTTGGAAACCCCTGCGCCATAAGGAGGCGTACCTGCGCAGGGGGGGCGTTCCTGCGCAGGAACGCCTCCTAAAAGTGGCTGGGCTCTTCACCCTCCGCCTGGGACGACTCCTGGTGGCCTCCCGCCCTGGGCACCGCACCCAAACCGACAGACCATGCACGCAACCTGGGCTTCATCCTGGACTCCTCCCTCTCCATGACCAGGCAAGTCAACAACGTCTCCTCGGCGTGCTTCAACATCCTACGCATGCTACGGAAGATCTTCTGGTGGATCCCCACCGAGACCAGGAAGACCGTCACCCAGGCCCTCGTCACCAGCCGACTGGACTACGGCAACGCCCTCTACGCCGGTACCACCGCCAAGCTCCAGAAGAGACTCCAGCGGATCCAGAACGCCTCAGCCAGACTCATCCTCGACATCCCACGAACCAGCCACATCTCCGGACATCTGAGAGACCTTCACTGGCTCCCCGTCAACAAAAGAATCACCTTCCGCCTCCTCAGCCACGCACACAAAGCCCTACACGACCAAGGCCCGAGCTACCTCAACAGCCGCATCAACTTCTACGCTCCCAAACGCCACCTCAGATCAGCCAACCACGCCCTCGCCGCCGTCCCCCGCATCCGAAGAGCGACTACAGGAGGAAGGTCCTTCTCCTACCTGGCCGCCAAGACCTGGAACTCCCTCCCGGCCGACCTGCGCCTGACCCGAGACCACCTCTCCTTCAGGAAGAAGCTGAAGACCTGGCTGTTCGAGCAGTAGCGGCACCCCCCCTCCCCCAGCGCCTTGAGACCCTACGGGTATGTAGTGCGCTCTATAAATGTCATTGATTGATTGATTGAGTGAAATCTATGAGATTTCACTGAGTCACTTTCTACGTCAATTCCTTACGCCTGCTTGAAGCAGGCGTAAGGGTGACGCACAATGAATTGAATAGGTGGCTATTGTGCATTGCAGGAGTCATGTCGCACTTGCGACATGACTCCTGCAATGCGCCGCCCGTACGCCGAGAGATGCGTCACGCATCCTCACTGCCTTGCACCATAGTGCGCCGCATCATAAATGCGGCGCACCATAGGTGGCGGAGCAGTGGCGCACTGTGGCACATGTTAACTGGCGCCTCCCTGGGGACGCGCCAGTTAACATAAATCTGCCCCATAATATTTAAGAACATACCTTCAATTTTAAGGTTTTCAGCTCCTTACCATTATCCATCCATACTAATATAATAAAGAGAGAGCCCAAACCTTTGAGGCGGGTAATCTCAAGAACCACAGCACCAATCACAGCACCCAATACAGCTTGTGAAAGGGCAGTTGCAGCAGAAGGACATAGGCTATGCAGACGCCCACCATATACATTTAAAAGGTAAAAGAACGTGCCAGCAAAGTAGTCCCTTGTGGGCGTGTCTGTTTTGTGCTGTGGGCGTGTGCTGGGGAACGTGACAAACGAGGGGGGGTCATATGCAAATCAGCCTTGACCCTGTGCCTTATGGGAACAGTCCAGCCCGAAGGGCGGAACGTACCATCCACCCCCTCCCCGCGTTTGTCACGCCCCCAGCACACGCCCACAGCACAACACAGACACGCCCACAAGGGACTACTTTGCTGGCACGTTCTTTTACTTTTTAAATGTATATGGTGTGCGTCTGCATAGCCTATGTCCTTCTGCTGCAACTGCCCTTTCCAAAGCTGTATTGGGTGTTGTGATTGGTGCTGTGGTTCCTGAGATTACCCGCCACAAATGTTTGGGCTCTCTCTTTATTATATTAGTATGGATTCCCATAGCAACTGTCTCGGAATGAGGTCAAATGCGGCTCTTAAGTCAACAAATGCCACATATAAGATGTCCTTTCTTAAGTTGACATATTTCCAGCACATTCAAGAGAATCTGAACACCTGGTGCTGGTTTTGGTTCTAAAACCTGCCTGATATTTTGTTAATATCTCCTCTTCATCAACCCAATAAATGATGCGATTTAAAATGTGCCTTGCATAATTTTTTGTAATATATCAATTAAACTTATCGGGCAGTAGTTCGCAGGATTGCTCCTTTCGCCCTTTTAAAAAATACAAATGATTTCTGCACCCCTCCGTGTTTCTGGTATTTCTGCTCAGGCAGCTACAGAGTTACATAGGTAGTTGATGTAGGGGCCCCAAACACTAGTTTTGTGTTTATATATATCTCCCTGGATCATGTCTAGTCCAGGGGCTTTTCTAGCTTTAACTGAGTTAATAACCATAGTAGTTTCTTGCAAGCTAAATTCTAAATTACCTTCACTCAAACCTGATGGTAAACTATCATTTTCAGAACTACCTAAATCCAGGGCTGAGTACAATCTAGTAAAATTATCTATCCAAGTTGTTTCATCTAAATAAACTTCCCTGGAACCCTTTTCTTTTCTGTTTCCATTGGCAACAATATTCCAGAAAGTCCTATGGTCCCTGTTTTTCACTGCTTCTAGCATTCCTGTCCATGCTTCTTCATCCCACACGTTGATTTGGCGACCTCTAATGCTTTCTTGTATTTGGGCCTGGCTTCCCTAACTATCAATCCATCATTGTGCTTGATTGCGTGTACTAATTAGGTTTTGGCACTACGACAATCTTTATTATACCAGGGTCTTCCCAACGATTTAAGGCTTCCATCTTCTTTCCCTTTTTTAACTTTCCGTGATCTCATTGGGACAATTGCCTCGAAATAGCTTTTGTGTAGTTCTGGAAATGTATCCTTATCATCGTGGTCAGAAATGTATGGACCAAATATATCCACCAGAGTATCATAGATGTGTGCCAACTTCTCGCCATGCTCCAACATGTGGTCCCATTTAACTGAGCGGCGATTGTTGCTCACTATGACATTATCGATTTGGTTACTTGACGTGCTTCTATTGACCGTTGGACTGAGCATCCACCCGCCGTCCAGAACAAGTCCAAGCGGGCGATGGTCACTCTCCACCCTAGGATTGATTGAGAAGTCAACGGCATATTGCCATAGGTCGACGGATAGCATTATATAATCTATTTTGCTTTGAGTGGAGCTTCTACAAAAAGTGGGATGCTTTCCCACATCTGAGGGTAGGCGGCCATGACATGCCCCTAGGCTGTGGGTCACTGTTAATCTCAGTATTGAAGAAAATTACATATTTATATGTATCTGTGCCCCCACGCGCTACCCTCTCATCATCTGCCATGTTGAATAAAAACCCCTGCATTACTCCACATTCAGAGGCCTTATTTCTCTGTCACCAGGCCCCTCCATGCCAGACCCTGAAAAAGGCGCACGTTACATTTCTCTGCAGCACATTAGATATTTTTTTGCTGAGCAGTCACGGAGAAAAGGCCCAGCCCGGGGTGTCTTAACAGTGTCAAACAAGGGCCGACCTGATAAAGCTGCATACCGGCCCAGAGCAGGAGCCGAGCACAAGCCCATCTGCAGAGATAAGGCCCAGTTTTGCATTCCGGCCTCAAGCAGGGGGCGAGTAGAAGCCCCTTTGCAGAGACAAGGCCCAGTTTTGCTGTTGGCTCTCAGAGATAAGTGGGGCCCATGTCAAGAGAAAGCTCCAAGACCGTTACACAAGGGGTGGACAGGAAGGGCCAAACCAACTTGCTAGTATGAATCAGCAACACTTCTACAGATGAGAGCAATCTGCATGCTGCCCCGAGCTAGAGATAAGACCAGACATGCTAGTCACTCTGACACCCAGGGCCCTCCCTGACCAACAGAAAGGAAACAGCCCTCGTGTAAAGGTCTGATAAAGTTACGCAAACAGGCAGTGCAAGTTTTAGCTGACCTTGCTGCCCCCTCTATGCACCCACCCACCTATGACTCATTACAGTGAACGCCTACATGCTCATATCTTTTTCTTTCCTTCTGCTTGGAGGGCTCCTCCCTATGTATGCAAAGAATATATATATATTGTACTCTGTGAATAAAGCTCAGAACTCTCCTGAACCTGCTTGGTGAAAGGAGCTCTCCCTTAACTCGAGTTAATGCAATAAAGCCCATTGACTCTAATACCACGGACTCTGCTCCTCATTTATGCTTGACCCTTTTCATATTTATTTATTTATAGAAATTATGATAGCGTAAATAATTTATTTACGACATAATCTGGCTCCCCGAACAGGGACGCATCCCCTTCCCCACGCGCCGGCGATGTAGGTCCGGCCCCTGCCCCCTTCTACAGCCTAGACGGACTTCAAGTGTACACGCCAGCGGGACTTCCCGCCAACTCCCTCAGGCCCACGGAGGAGGCGGACTGCGACCAGACATCCACACGAGGCGGTGAGAAGATTGCGGAGCGTCCTGACCCAGAGCCCAACCCGTGAGAGAGCCGAGTCCGAGGTCTTCAGAGGTCCGCCATTCCTGCGCAAGCGTCAAGCGTCCGATGACCAGGTCTTCAAGTCCTGCTTCCCGGTGAGTACCACTGAGAACGCATAAAGACGGGTTCATTTAATGAACACGGTAAAGACGTGTCTCCTTCACGAGACCGGTATGGTTGTACTGTATTCCAGTACATAAGTATATGTTGTATATGTTTTGAGTTTGAAATTGTTTTAGTTAGGTTCCAGCATGCCATTGTTTTCAAAATTGCGTAAAATAGGCACTAAAAAGGGAATATTAGAAGAGGCAGTTAATGTCCCGCCAAGAGATACTCCCGGCCATTTTATGTATAACAAACATGGCATCAGCGCTATTCTCTATTTAGACCTCTGGGTAGATTACACAAAGGATCTAGAGACGGTGCATAGATGGCCTGCGACCGGCACATGGGATTCAGAATGTATTATGAGAGTAGAGGAACAACTATGGAAAAGGAAGTCGAGGCCCTCGCAGAAAGAGGCCATTGAATTATGGCGCAAAGAGGCTAATAGGAGGGCCCTGAAAGAACTTAACAAAGCCGAGAAAAGCAGGCAAATGTCAGAACAGGCAAAAGAAAAAGAGTTACTAGAAGAGGGTGAACAGGTTCGAGTGGAACAAATGGATAGGGAAAGAAATGCTCTTGTTGCAGGTATCTACCCTGTACTCTCAGAGGAGATTACGGAGGAAGTTCCCCAAAATGTACCCCTTAAAATTAAACCAACGGCACCAGAGGCGTTCCTTTCCGCCTACCTAGCAGAGCCACCCCCAGCCTACATAGACACACCATTTCCCCCGCTCCCATCAGAGGCCGTGCCCCAGCCAGTCCAGGACCAACAACAGGCTTCCGGGGGTGCGGAAGGGGGAGGGGATAAGGAAATAAAGGATGACGTCGAACTCCCTAGATGTATATATGATTTACAGCCAGGTATTACTGGTCTAATGCGCGCTATATCAATACGAGTGAGGCAAGCCATCGCAGAGCTAGATGGACTGCCTGATATGAATACACATTTAGATGCCTTGTATGAGTTCATCAGAACAGGACGGAACCATGAATGCGTAGCTCAAGCTATGGAAAATAGAAAAGTAAAAGCTAAGAACAACATCCTCCGTTTTATTATCAACTGTCTGATCAGGGAACTTGATGGGGGTGATGGGGACGTGGAGGCTAGTTTAATGGAGTGGAGCGACAGCACCAATGACGGTAAACATGATAAGGCAGCGCAGACAAAAGCAATGACGAACAGGATTAAAAAGAAAATACTAGCAATACGCAACGCAGAGAAGGAAGGCAGGGATAGTGTGTCAGAGGAAGGGGATAACAACGAGGCGGCAGACAAAATGAATTTTCTGGGCGTAGCACGGCACTGTAATGGCACCAAACACCATCGACCTCAGAAAACAAGGGTTAACAAGGAAACAAACATCTCTCCTGAGGATTTGTTCCAAACAACTGAAAAAGCCCTAGACCATTGGATGGACGACGAGCCACCCCTCACGACACATGAGAGGGAGTTGGCTCGGTCGGCCACCCAGTGGGTGTCCCAACATCATGTATATAATCCCGACATAGTGGCCCAGATGTTCCTGAGCCTCCCACCACTCGAACAACGCCTGGCCAGCATCTATATGGTCCAACACTTGATCACATTGTATGAGAGCCAATATCACCACCCTGGCAAATTATATAAAATACTGGAAAAGGTAATACTAGATAGAAGGATGAAACAGGGCCCAGAACTGATTAACCCCTTCGACGCTCATGACGAGCTCAGCTCGTCATGGAGTTTCCATTGACTTCAATGGAAATTACATTGAACATCTGGTACCACCCTTAGCATCCAAGTGGTTAACACCATTTTAGACTTGCGTCTCCAATATGAGCAATTCCTGTCCGCCTCAATGACACCAGACCCTCGCCCCAGAGGACAGTACCCTCTGCGAGAGGTCCACCCCATAAGAAAAATAGATGGCACTGTCCAGCGGGTATATGTCCATACCCCTCTCACCAAGCTAGAAATACTGGAAATGAAGAGGTTGTTACCTTCCCATGATAAAGACCCGGGGGGGGGTTTCACAGAGAAATAAAAGATATACTCCGCATAGGAGACTATACTTACCCTGATATCCTAAGGTTACTAAAGGTCTTGTTACCAGCAGGCATTTACGAGAAACTTAAAGAGAAAGACTGGGATGTGGGAGATAAAATGTTGAAGTGGGCAGAGTTGCAAGCTGAAGATGCAGGTAGGGCCCCGGGGGATGGCCTTGGTGAAAAAATTAAGGGGCTCCCCGAACTCCTTATACAAATTTTACCAAAACTATTGACGACTAAAAAGGAACACTGGGATGCAATTTCAGCCTGTAAACAGAAACCAGAGGAAGACACGAGCGATTACTACACTAGGTTGGAAAAATGCTTCGCTGTAAACAGTGGTTTAAAACACAGTAGTGAGGCCTACCCCCACCTTTTTGTGACCAAACTTGTAGATAACGCCCTTCCTCAGATTAGGAATAGAGTGCTGAAGGTTGAGAGTACTTGGCAAGCAAATAACCCCTCACAAATGTTACAGATGTTGCAATACCACCAAAATAGAATAAGGGAAGAGCAAGAACAAGAAAAGAAGCGCATGAAAGATACAAAAATGAAGGTGCTAGTTGCCCAAACAGTACCTGCAAACACGAACAAGAATGGTACCGCACACACTAAAGGGACCTGCAATTATTGTAAACAACAGGGTCACTTTGTAAGGGAATGCCCCGTCCTTAAGCACAATATAGCCACAGGTAAAACAAAGGAACGGCCCTATGCACCCAGACAGTACAACACTCAACAGACACAAGCCCCCACCCCGCAGCAGGTCCAGATGCCCGCTGCCGCTGCACCTCAAATGTATCAGTACACGCAGTCAGACTACCCAGAATACCAATCTTTTTCATGAAACAGCCTCGAGAGGGAAGATTGCTTGCCCCTTATCCCAGTTCCTGTGGACCAAGAGGGTCCTTATGTACATGCTCGTTTTCTGGGGCAAGATAGAAAGTTTCTGATTGACACAGGGGCAAGCAGGACTACCATCAGTCATGACGAGGTCCCAGGGGCACCTCTCTCGGGCTCACAGAATATATCCCTGGGATTTTCTGGAAAGCCAATTGTCAACAAAGTATCAGAACCAGTCTCTTTAGGGGTGGGTCCACTGACACGCACCACAGACCTACTACTCACGAAGACATGTCCAGAAAATTTACTAGGTATAAAGACCCTAAAAGAACTGGGAGCAGTTATCTGTTGCTCACCAGAAGGAGTAAGACTGTTTTTGCGTGATTTCAAAGGGCATTTAACGGTTAGAGATTTTGATCCCAGTCTTCAGGATGTCCCACAGTATCTATGGGCACAAGGTTCGACTGACGTAGGTTACATGGATATAACACCACACGAGGTCACTCTTAAGGAAGGAGTAGTCCTACCCCGAATACGACAGTACAGGATTCCACCTGAGGCTGAAACAGCCTTATTAAAAATAATTCAAGAACTCATTGAACAGGGGGTGGTGGTGGAGACAGACTCGAATGTGTGTAACTCCCCCGTCCTCCCTGTTCCTAAACGCACAGACCCTCAAGCACCCCCAGTTTACAGACTAGTAGTTGACCTTCGAGAACTGAACAAATGTGTGGTCCCACAATACCCAGTGGTCCCAGACATTTCCTCATTATTTACTGCCATTGATTCTGAGGCAACATTTTTCACGGTCATTGACCTGAAGAATGCATTCTTCAGCATTCCAATACATCCTGACAGCCAATATCTTTTTGGATTCAGTTTAAAAGGACGCAGCTTTAAATTTACAAGAGCTCCCCAAGGCTTTACAGAAAGCCCAAGTGTTTACAGTCAGGCATTAAAGAGACAACTTGACAGTATTAGTATGCCTACTAACACAGCATTAATACAGTACGTGGATGACATTCTCATCACAGCAAGATCAGAAACTGACTGTGAAGAGGCTTCCCTCACGGTCCTTCATTTTCTGGCGGACAAGGGGCACAAGGTGTCCCCTTCGAAGTTACAGTTCTGTGAACAGCAAGTGGCTTACTTAGGGCACTTGCTGTCCAAGGAGGGTAGGCAGCTGACACAAGAACGAATTAAATTGATTTCCAACATTTCACAACCCAAAACACAGAAAGAAGTACGTGCATTCATTGGCCTTACTTCCTATTGCAGACAATGGATTCCCCAGTATGCCCACATAGTCAAGCCACTCATACAATTGACTACATTGGAGGCAGCCACCTCTAACGTCCTCCCTTGGACATCAGAGCACACCTTAGCATTTGAGGAACTAAAACGGGCATTATGTCAAGCGCCAGTTTTAGCCACTCCTGATTACAAGAAACACTTCACCCTGTTCGTGACAGAGCGGGATGGAACATCGCTATCTGTTCTCACACAAGAGCAAGCAGGGAAACACAAGCCATGTGCTTATTTTTCTAGTACACTGGACCCTGTAGCACAGGCTCTGCCAGCATGTTTGAAATCTGTTGCGGCCACAGCTTTGGCCATAAGACAAAGTGACTCAATAGTGCTGGGACACCCCCTGACAGTACAAGTACCACACGCAGTGGAAGTTCTCCTGAATAGGACACAGACACAACACCTGACTGTAGCAAGATTGACAGGATACGAGCTGACACTATTTCAACCCCACATAGAGATTAGAAGATGTAACATACTCAACCCTGCCACTCTTTTACCCTCAAGCACAGATGACACCACACCCCATGACTGTGTGGAAGTAATAAATGTAGTGACGAAGCCAAGACAAGACTTGACAGATGTTGCACTCCCAGACCCTGACATAACGTTTTATGTAGATGGATCATGCATGAGAACAGGGGCAGGAGAATTAGTGGCAGCATAGGCCGTAACTACTGACCATGAGATCATAGAGACACAAAGGATAGATATCCTGTCAGCACAAGCAGCAGAGCTCATTGCTTTGACACAAGCCTGTAAACGAACAAAACAGTTAAGGGTTAACATCTACACTGATTCACAATATGCGTTTGGGGTAGTTCATGACTTTGGGGTACTATGGAGGGAGAGAGGTTTTCTGACCTCACACGGGGCCAAGATACAGCATGGCCCTCTCATACAGGCCCTGTTAGAAGCAATACACCTACCTACAGCCATAGCGATCCTGAAATGCAAAGCACACACCAAGGCCACAGATGTCATTTCCCAAGGTAATGACCTGGCAGACCGAACTGCTAAACAGACAGCTCAGACTCCAATTGACATTACAAACTCACAGGTATTACCACTGACAAGGACTATGACAGTCAGGGATCCCTCCAAAGATGTACAAGATATACAGACCCATGCCACTCCAGATGAAATAAAGAAATGGACTGAACAAGGAGGGGTCCAGACTGACCAGGGTTGGATAACTAAAAACAAAAAGACATGGTTCCTCCCAGATTCTATGGTACAGGTGATAATAGAGACAGCACATAGCCCGGCACACTTGGGAGAGAAGGGAATGTTGAATTGCCTGCAGAATATCTGGTTTAACAAACACTTGCGAGCGGCAGCAAAACAGAAAGTGAAGACTTGCATGATTTGTTGCCAATTTAACCCTGGAAAAGGCATCTCAGTGGAACAGGGTGGATTTCATCCCCCTGATCACCCTTTTGAGGTTCTCCAAATGGATTATATCCAAATGGACAGATGTAGAGGTTACAAGTATGTCCTGGTAGTAGTGTGTACCCTAACCAGATGGACAGAAGCTTACCCAGTCCCTGATTACACTGCAGTAACAACAGCCAAACAGTTGGTAAGAGAATTCTTCCCTAGATACGGGTTGCCACGTGTCATTTACTCAGACAATGGCCAGCCCTTCTCTTCTGAGCTCATGAAACAGGTGTCCCTTCTGTTGGGATATACCTGGAAGTTCCATTGTGTAAGGCATCCCCAAGCAGCAGGTCTAGTAGAGAGACATAACCAGACCCTCAAAACAAAATTAGCTAAAGTCTGTGCAGAAAAGGGCGTGGATTGGATGGTAGCCTTACCGGTTGCCCTCTTTTACATGCGCATGGTAGCTCATTCTAGAACCGGCCTATCCCCATATGAGGTGGTCTTTGGAAGACCGCCGAATATGTGGGGTACACCAATACCTAAAAGAATAACTGATGTTGACAGTACTATGCTCACAGATTACCTGGCTTCCTTGATGTCTGCACTACTCTCTTGCCGTTCACAGGTTGCCGCTGCCTTCCCTGACAACACCCAGGTCGAGGACCATGCCATAGCCCCAGGGGACTGGGTGCTGATAAGGAATTTTGACCGGACGAGCCCTCTGGACCCCAGGTGGAAGGCACCAAAATTAGTCCTGCTGACGACGAGGACGGCCATCAAAGTCGAGGGAAGAAGGGGGTGGCTGCATGCCAGTCACTGTAAAAAATACTTTGGGACTACCGGAACATTTGCTAAAAACAAAGACAGTACAGACTCTGAGCCCCCCTTTTTGGAAAAGACTCCCCAGCAAGAGTACACTTCCAAACGGAGATCTAGAAGGTCAGTCGACGTTTGATTGTCTAAGTCCACCCGGTGGTGAAGCGGTTGAACATGATGTCTGACTTGAATAAACTAGTGAACAGTAAAGAAAAAGGACTAATATGAGAAAGAAATACTGCAAGCTATTACACAGCAGATGTATAGTGTCTCTGATTATTGTACTTTTTATGAGCATTGTGGTAATAAGTATTGGCTGGTTCTTACATGTTCTCTATCCACCTGCTGTCTCACAGAACGCCACCATAGTACACTCACATGTTGAGCTCCCAGTACACTTAGAGAACAGAAGAAATGAATTTAAGAACAATACTTTCATCACCCTTTTACAACAACATCAACTGGCCATAAACACCTCCAACTGCTGGGTGTGCGGTCTTCTTCCCCATACAGTTGCCAAAGGCATGCCTTTCATCACTCTCCCTTTTTCTTATGAAGGCTCTTGTACCGGTTGGTGGGAAACAAACAAAGCTTCCTATATGGCCAATACGGATACAAAAGAGCAGTCTCAGCTCAGATATCACCTATACATTTTATGTTGGCGAGGTGAAAAGAACAGGGCATGTGGTACCCCACTAGAGCAGGAAGCCTATGCTGACCACGGTAACAGATCTAATAAGTTATATTATCAGTATATGGACAGGAGAAAAAGATCCGTTTCACCTGTTTTTGTGGCATCAACGAAAGCCCCTTTTTGTGTCCAAAGTAAAGGAAAGATACGTATGGGTGATAGCATCTGCAATCACACAGTCAATTTGAATGGAACAAACAATACACGGCTTATAGCCGCACAGGGCACCTACTTCATATGTGGGGATAAAGGTTATACATGGCTCCCACAGGGATGGTCCGGCACTTGTTACATTGCTTTTCTCCTTCCCCCCACCTACACTGCCCCTGCGGACTATCATGAAATTGAGCCTCTGACTGTCTATAACAGACGGCGAAGGGGGGTCATAGATACAGAAGATACAGCAGGGCAGGAGGCGGGAGACTTCTTTGCCGGAGTCATTCCATTTTGGGGTCCCATGGTAAACAGCAGGAACATCCGCCACCTCACGCGAGTGGTGCAAAACACGATAGATGCAACGGCAGGTGCCCTCTCTATTCTCACAGCCGAGGTGGTCGCGGATAGACCCATGACCCTACAAAATCGCATTGTTTTAGACATCATTCTGGCTGACCGTGGTGGTGTATGCAGATTGATCTCCACGAGTTGTTGTGTGTTTATTCCAAATAACGCACCTACGGTATACCAAGCCATTGCCAAGCTACACAAGATGTCAAGTCAGCTAGACATGGATAAAGGAGAATGGTCCTTAAGCAGCTGGATGTGGGGATTAGTATCAACATGGGGATGGAAAGTGTTGACTGTAGTAGGATCAATACTGTTTATCATCTTCAGTTGTTGCCTTTGCATCCAATGCGGCCCGGCCATCTGCGGTCTGTGCGCCACTGCCTGCATTTCCCGTCCACATGTGCAGAGCAGAAAAAATGAAAAGATCATGTTGCAAAAACACATTAACGGTCTGATGAAAATAGAGGTGTATTAGAAGGGTGCGCTTGGGGACAAGGAGGGAATGAAGAAAATTACATATTTATATGTATCTGTGTCCCCACGCGCTACCCTCTCATCATCTGCCATGTTGAATAAAAAACCCTGCATTACTCCACATTCAGAGGCCTTATTTCTCTGTCACCAGGCCCCTCCATGCCAGACCCTGAAAAAGGCGCACGTTACATTTCTCTGCAGCACATTAGATATTTTTTTGCTGAGCAGTCACGGAGAAAAGGCCCAGCCCGGGGTGTCTTAACAGTGTCAAACAAGGGCCGACCTGATAAAGCTGCATTCCGGCCCAGAGCAGGAGCCGAGCACAAGCCCATCTGCAGAGATAAGGCCCAGTTTTGCATTCCGGCCTCAAGCAGGGGGCGAGTAGAAGCCCCTTTGCAGAGACAAGGCCCAGTTTTGCTGTTGGCTCTCAGAGATAAGTGGGGCCCATGTCAAGAGAAAGCTCCAAGACTGTTACACAAGGGGTGGACAGGAAGGGCCAAACCAACTTGCTAGTATGAATCAGCAACACTTCTACAGATGAGAGCAATCTGCATGCTGCCCCGAGCTAGAGATAAGACCAGACATGCTAGTCACTCTGACACCCAGGGCCCTCCCTGACCAACAGAAAGGAAACAGCCCTCGTGTAAAGGTCTGATAAAGTTACGCAAACAGGCAGTGCAAGTTTTAGCTGACCTTGCTGCCCCCTCTATGCACCCACCCACCTATGACTCATTACAGTGAACGCCTACATGCTCATATCTTTTTCTTTCCTTCTGCTTGGAGGGCTCCTCCCTATGTATGCAAAGAATATATATATATTGTACTCTGTGAATAAAGCTCAGAACTCTCCTGAACCTGCTTGGTGAAAGGAGCTCTCCCTTAACTCGAGTTAATGCAATAAAGCCCATTGACTCTAATACCACGGACTTTGCTCCTCATGTATGCTTGACCCTTTTGATATTTATTTATTTATAGAAATTATGATAGCGTAAATAATTTATTTACGACAGTATTTGCAAGGCTAGGGCGGCTCATGGAACCCATTTAGTACTAGATAGAGCAGGAATTTCGTTAGCCTGATCTTCCACTTCTAAAATCTTTCCGAGTCCATTAATGGGTTAAAAATTACAGTTGAGATCTCGACAGATTACTATGTCTGTACCTGGATCTAATAAGTTTAAAATGGAGTTCAGCTGCTCAATTATTTTTGACTCCTTTGACCCTGGCCCCGGTCGATTATACACATTATAAATGTGCATAACCCTATTTTCCTTTGTCACTATTTTGATGCCTAGGATATCAGGGGAGTCCATGGCTAATTGTGTTGTACTAATATTGAGGTTGACCCTTACCCAGATTACTAGGCCACCAGAGGGTCTTCCTCTTATTGACGGTACAGCTGATGTATAAAAACTTTTATAGCCCACTCTATGTAAGGTCTTAGTTGACCAGGTTTCCTGCAGTGTACATATGTCGTTTGTTTCAATGAAACTATTCCACTCTGGGTACCTGGTATTCCTTTTTAATCCCGCTATATTCCACAAGATGATGTTCAAATCTGCTCGTTCTCTGATACTTGGGACTCTAATAGGGTCTTCGATATTATTTTGATCAGTACCATTCAATAATAAGGATTCATGTCCATTTACACAACTAATTACATCCCCTCCCTCCACCTCAACTAAGGCCCCAGGTAGTTCTTTGCCTATCATCACCACATCCCTAGCATTGATTGTGGGTGCACCTAACCCTTGTAGTCAATCTACTTCTTCAAGCAGGGATAATTCCTGGAATCTGTTAGGAGTTTCTGGGACTGTAAGTTTATTTAGTAATTTTTTCACTCCCTGTTGTAAAGGTTTATGAAAGTATCCTAGTGGTAAAGCGTATATGTTTGTTTTCCAAGTTAGAGTAGATTCATGAGCCCGCAAAAGGGATCGGACTACGTGGGGGTGTCGGAAGTTTACGACAATACAATCTCCCTGTATATCTTTCTGGGAGCACCCCACCCAACCTACCCTGCGTACCATCAAAATTTCATTAGCTTTGTTTAGATTACATTTTTTATGTTTGGATAGCCAGTCTATTGCTTTGTTCCTTAGGTTTTGCCAGGATTCTTTTTGGTCTCTCCTTAATACCGGGACCCCAGCTAAAACTACAACATATGGGCAGGTAGCAGGGGGCAAATTCAAAATGTCTGGTTTGGGGATCAGATCTGTCCCATTCGGGCTATATATCACTTCCCTATTGGTGTGGGGTTCTAGATTGGGTATAGTGCTAGCATAATTGGGGCCCTCTTTCTACCTTCACATACTCCTGCAAGTTCTTCTCCATCCCTTGCTTGAGCTCTGTCTAAGCATCCTGCATCATTTTGGAGTGGGATTCTTTCCGCCCGTTCACTAGCCGTATTAACCCTTGTAAGGGCTTTCAAATCGACAATCAGTTTTTCCCCTTCTGCAATTATTCCTTTGCCTTCTAGTATATTCTTGTTTATGAGGTGAACTGAGTCATTTAATCGGGCAATCTCAGTGTCCATGGCCCTAAGCTTAATGTCCATGCAATCGTTTATATGTGTCTGGATTGAGGCCAGGGTAGTTTGAAAGATATCAGCCACTGTTTGTTCCATGGCACATATTACCTCGTTGTCCCTTCTTCTACAGATTTGGTCAGTATTATCAGTTTGTACTCCTATTGTTCTTGTACTACTATCTTTTGTCCCCAATTCAATTGAGTGCCCATTGCAAGAGTTCCCTTTCTCTCCTGCGTTTCCTTTTTTAACTGATTTTTCTTCCCCCTTTGTGGTTTTTCACTTTTATCCTCACTTAGTGAACCCACTGTTCCCGCCATTTTTTGTACTCTCTGGGCCCGAGTCACAGAATGAACTTAAGACTCAACCTAAACTTACTAATATTTTGGTATTCACAAAATGCACTTACTACTTTTGGCATTCACAGAATGAACTTACTACTTTTGGTATTCACAGAAGTTAGGATTTTGTCTTAAGTCTGTCTTAAGTCTGTCTTAAGTCTGTCTTAAGACAAACTTAAGACAAAATCCTAACTTCTGTGAATACCAAAAGTAGTAAGTTCATTCTGTTAATGCCAAAAGTAGTAAGTGCATTCTGTGAATACCAAAATAGTAGTAAGTTTAGGATTGAGTCTTAAGTTCATTTTGTGAATCGGGCCCTTAGTCTGGTTGCTATCCCTGGGCTTGGCTGTACATTTTCCCCAGGCTGTCCAATTGTATCTATTACTGAATTATTCACAAGTGAATTCAAGTTACCATCTTCTTGTTGCCTTTCTATGCCTATGATTGGGCCCTGAGTCTTTGCTAGGGAATGACCTCCCTTTACTATGTATGTAGGTAAGTTGGAAGGGTCTAGCGAGAGTCTTCTTTGTGCAATTTTTATTTTGTGTTCTAAAACAAGCTCTGCACGCGTAATAAAATCATCTAAGGTCCCAGCAGTACCCTTCCTTTTACTCGTCATTATGTTGAACATGGCTGGAGTAAATATACAGACCAGCAAAGGGGAGATACACGACTACTAGTGCTATAGACGTCAAACAATTATGCTCCAACCCAAGCTATATATTGTATTGCTTATGTTATAGTAAAACCTTATAGATTTATCAAGAAGTCTGAGGCTATGTTAAGCATTGTCCAAGAATTTCAAATGTCCTGGATATAAGTCGAGACTACCTTGTCCTGGGCAATGGAACCAAAAGGGGGGGCCCAGGCCGGCCTCCTCCTGCCTCGGACGGCCACAGACAGTCCCGCCCTTGTCCCGAGCTTCTCCCGGCGCGATCCCGCGCGCGTCCCTCGACGCGGGGGCTTTCCTGGGTTTTTAAGCGCCACCGGGCGCGCAATGCTTGACGCCGGCGTCCAGCTGCAAAGGCTCGTGGGGGATGTGGTCCCCCCTCCCGGCGGCCGCGCTGCGATGTCCGGTGGCTGCGGCAGCGGGGGGAGACCAGCGCCAGTGGCAGGGGCTTGTGGCGGCAGGCGATGGCAGCATTACCAGTAAGTTATTGCCCAGCAAGGTTTTCCAAGAAGATCTGTTTCACTTACAGCTGGTTTAGAGAAACTTTTAATCCTCTGTACAAATTGCAGAATTATTTTTCGAAATGAATAGAACGTCATGGAGGGCCTAGTGAACAAAGCCATGGGACATGTGGTAGATTTCATCATATATCCCAATCAAAACTGATTGTGAGTCAGCTTTCGTCAGATTTGACCATATGGAGATCCAAAATAAATCGGTAGGTGCCAAGTCCCTCTTAGTGAAAACCTGTATGTACATAGAGAACAGTTTCCTTTCTGTTTTGCCTATGCTGTTACCATTCATTAATCACAATGATTAATTCTGGATGTAGCAATGATAAATATAGGCCAAAGGATTTTCCAAGAAGGCATGGCTTATCTTCCACTATCACAGGTGAGGTCTCTTTCACAGCTGTGCCTTCTGGATTTTGATGAAATTTAAGTAAAGGCAAAAAGTTCTATATTGGAGAGTACAATCAATTGATAAAGCTGTAATCTCCTCATCTGGGTCAATACCCAATCAATCAAAAACTTGCAATCTGTAACAAAAGTAAGTTTGCTAAACCCTAATAATACAGGAAACGTTCACAAGCTAGCACGATGTAGGAACAGCCTTTTGGGGCATATTATCAAGGAATTATCGCCGCTGTAGCATCCGTTTACGCGCGAAAAACGGCGATAATTGTATCGCACTATCAGCAATGCCTCTGCGCCCGTTCCCTCAACGCCCAGCTTTGCAATGTTAATGACATGCAAAGTGGCCGTAACTGACTAAAATAATGTGGGAAATGTCGCTAACAGACATTTCTCCAATTATCAAGCTACACGCTAATCTGCATAGCGATGATAAAAGTAGTGCTAACCACACTTATCGCAGGTTTTATTATGCCTACTTTTGAAATGACTAAACCATTATAGCCTATGGGTGGTGGATCATAAGGATGAGACCACCCTGCCCTATCTACAAGGATTTGCCTATCGCTGTGGGATTATCGCTGGATTTCCAGCGATAATCGCACATTTTACAGCTATCGCTAGATTTTTTATCGCATTGGATATAAGCGTTGCTGATAGGTCGCTATCTCTGCGATAAAATCCAGCGATAGCCGGCGATAATTATCCTCGCGCTAAGCGCGCTTAGCGATAATCATCGCTGGCTGTTGCTGATATGCCTCTATAAAAAGTTAAAGTAGAAGAGTTAAAATATATTGTAGTGTCTCAATTTTAAAATGTATCTGAAGTAAACTGTTACTACAACATAGGGCTCTATTACTTTGTCAGGCAGACCATCGGTCAGCGGTTCCGCACACCGTAGTATAATGCAACTGCACATGGTGCGGTCTCAAACTCCTATTTCTCTATGGAGCTTCCACCCGCAGCACAAGCTTCAATAGAGAAATGGGATTTTGTGTGAATCCCTGCACAGTGCTAGGATTTACAAGGGGCCTGGCCCACAACCGGAGGCTGTGTAGGAAAGGGGGCCCTGATAGGGTCCCACCAAAGTTGATTTCTGACAGGCTTTCCATGTCAGAAAGCACGAAATGGAAAGCCTGTCGGATACCGACATCATTATCCCGATGGTGGAAACAGGTACGTAAGGAATTATGTGGCGGTTCCCAACTGGCCGATGGGCTCCTTGAGCCCGTCGGAAGCCCGCCGGAATGACCAGCCGGGTTACACTTCAAACGCCTTCTTTATAATAAGGCTGTCAGACTTCAAATCATGGATGTCTGTAGGAAAGCTTCCGACCGAAATCCTAATCAGACCCATAGTTGTGAATGTTCTATTTCAGTTACGTAGACTTATTGAGAAAATTGAGGAAATCAGAGAAAAACCGTATAAAAACCACTGTTAACTCTACCATGTACAGTTCAAGAAGACAAAGGGCTCGATTCACAGAATGAACTTAAGACTCAATCCTAAACTTACTACTATTTTGGAATTCACAGAATGCACTTTCTACTTTTGGCATTCACAGAATGAACTTACTACTTTTGGTATTCACAGAAGTTAGGATTTTGTCTTAAGTTTGTCTTAAGACAAACTTAAGACAGACTTAAGACAGACTTAAGACAAACTTAAGACAGGCTTAAGACTGACTTAAGACAAATTTAAGACAAAACCCTAACTTCTGTGAATATCAAAAGTAGTAAGTTCATTCTGTGAATACCAAAAGTAGTAAAGTGCATTCTGTGAATACCAAAATAGTAGTTTAGGATTGAGTCTTAAATTCATTCTGTGAATCGGGCCCAAACATGCTATGCTCTCTATGTGTATGTACTGCAGAACATAGAACATAGAACATGAGCAAAGAGGAAAAACAAAGAGAAATAACAATGGGCCCGATTCACAGAACTAACTTAAGACAAAATCCTAAACTTACTACTTTTGGTATTCACAGAAGTTAGGATTTTGTCTTAAGACAGACTTAAGACAGACTCAAGACAGACTTAAGACAGAATCCTAACTTAAGTCTGTCTTAAGACTGTTTTAAGACAAAATCCTAACTTCTGTGAATACCAAAAGTAGTAAGTTTAGGATTTTGTCTTAAGTTAGCTCTGTGAATCGGGCCCAATATTTCTCCTTGGTATGCCATCTTCAGGGATGTGGAAGATTTTGGCACAAATCCATGTCTGCAAATAATTGTACAGATAGATTTGCATCAAAGTCATAGGCAGAATTGTTAGGAATCCTCATACAACACTTCTTTTATGCAAAGTAATTCACAGTAGTGCAAACATGTAACACAAACCTAAGGAAAGATGTTTCTAGATATAAGATGAATCTATTGCTATAAGTGTTTGAGTTTTAAATGTACTTATATCAATAGACTTACCTTTTATTATTAAGAATGGAATGCTGTGGTAGACTATAATGATATGATACACATACATAATGACTTATGTGACAAACAACATGAATGTAGTTTTATTTTTAAGCCAGAATAGGTGTTTCTATTTTTTTACATTTCAATTTTTTTGTGTTATTTTATGTTATTTTTTTTACAGGGAATTGGACAAAAAAGCAGACAAGTGGCATTGGAACTTGGAAATTTAAAACAAAAATGAATTACTGGCACCCTGGTGCTCCATAACTAACTTGTTACGGGCAGATGTAGACTGCTTTCCTACTACTCCTGTATAACGGGTAGTGCAGTAGGTGGCCGTATTTTTATAAACAGAAGTAGTCTTTAGTACCTGGTGCAAGATGAGTGATGGGGCAGTGTCCCCAGGAGAAACAGTGGAATAGTCGATGCCTGGGCAGCATCTTGTTGCCACTCCCCTCTAAACAAGTACTTTGGAAGGAAGGTGCTTATGTGCTTCCACATACCAGTAGTTCTGTGAGAAAATCTTTTCCTGGTTCCTCCTGATAAAATTTTTTTGCAAATTAGGCACTGTACAATTTTAGTGGTATAGTCTCAAGGACTGATCTTTAAATTAGTGGCACTTTATCGCTGCCAAAGTGGTGATAAATTAATCGCACCATTCACAAGCTGGTGCTAACAGCTGATATCACTAATTTACCTGTGATAGTAGCCGCAAAAAACAATCCCACGGATGACACTCTAATGAGATACATGATTTCCTGGGCAAAAAGCAGCAAAAACACCACTTCACAACATTCTCAATGACCAGCCAGATCTGCGATAAGAACCCAAAACATGAGATAAGGCGCTTTAGCAGCAGGGATTTAACACCTGCTCTTACCTGGTGCTAAGTCGGACGACAACCTGCACCATGAAAAGAAGGCCAGCACACAGCCACACCTAAAGAATAACAGATGTCGTGAAGCCACTGATCAGGCTGCTCGGACACCCAAGAGGGCCACAACACCCACCGCCACCACCCCCAGGAACGCCCCACCCCCTGGGCCCTACCCCGCCCCCTCGGACGAAGATAGTGCACATCAACTTTACAAATACATGAACCAAACAATTTGCCTGAAGCCGCACAATAACAACAATTAACATTCATGTGTGGACAGGCAAAAGTAAATTATACATTCACCTTTGAAATTCCCTAAAAGAATAACTCATTCAAATGTAACTTAATACTACTATTTGGAAGAGTCATTGCGTGTCACCCATGGACATTCTGTAAGTCACAGCCTACAAGACAAAATTCAAGATAAGAAGGTGTGTCATGCGCTCATCAAAGGATAGAGAGAGAGAAAGGGGGAGAGAGGGAGAAGGTGAGAGAGAGAAACAGAGGAAGAGAGAGACAGTGAAAGGAAGAGAGGGCCAGAGAGAAAGAGAGAGAATCATCCCTGGACCCTCTGCGTGGTTCATATCTGGGCTGGACAGGAAACCAACTGATGCGTGTGTCTCTGTTGCTGTGTCGGCCCCACACAGACCTCAATCAACAATGTCGCCCTGTTGCATGCACACGGAGGCCAGGAGCGCAGAAGGGTTGTACATGGAGCGCAAGGCCGTTCGGGGTCTTGGCTGATATATGCCAACTGTTGTGTGTGTATCGCTCTTGGTGCACCATAAGCCTAAGGCCGAGCCACATTTGCAAAGCGAAAGCCACATCAGATTTCAAGAATGCAAGCAGAAGTCAGACTGACATTGTGGATGAAAGCTCCTTTGTACCAATACAGAAGGCGGAAGGACATCTGCACCTACGACCTTGGCAGTGTATGCGGTGGGCACCCCCTGAAAGATACACCAACAGATGACGACTCCAACACTCCACCCAGCGCTAATGACAGAACAACGTATCCACACCCCACACACAGAAGACCTTGCCCAATATACTCCTGCATGGAATGCCCTTCACACTTAAGCACAGAAAAACCCATACGTCCAAACTTTGCACACCCATACGACTCATTGCTCCGAGCTGTGGCATATCATCCACACAACAGCCCCAGGTCAGAAGAGTGCCGGTTCTGCGAGACCCAACAACACAATAGCAGGACATCTGGGGCACATGCGCAACCCGTGTCACGTGGAACTCTACCGTGGCCGAATGCTTCATCTGTTGGGGGCACTGCCATTAACAGTGCTGCGGATCATTTACTGTCTGAGCTTCCAACTTGCGTACGTCACCTGCATCCATCTCTGGTTCCACTGTCAATCATGTATATTCGAGTGGCCCATGGATGTCTGCCTATCCAACACAACGGTAGCTGAACTGGATTATGACATGTGTTTGCGGCCCCTATTGGCCCATGATCAGGAGTGTAGCCGTGATACCGGTTCATGGGATGCCTTGATATTTGGTATATGTGCTGGCAGTTGGGCATGGGAGATTGCACAATTCCTCGTGTGCAGTGACTACATCTAGGCGCTCCCCTATTGGGCTGTGTTGCGGATTGGTGAGACTGTGTGGATGGAGCCCATCTGTCCGGAACAGTTAATGGATTGTCTCGCCCTCGTGTTCGTTGAAGTCGCCAACAACGTACTCTTGGAACTGATTGCATATGAAGCTGCACAAGCTCTCATGGACGAGTAACTACGTTCCTGAAGCCAAAAGTGATTGTAACCCATAGCACACGTCCCAATACCCTTTTGCATCTTGGAGAAATGGTCACATATCCCACCATTACAGTGGACATGGCTGCATTCGCCTGGACTCAGAATGCATGTGCATGCAACACTGCGGGTTGACACACACCTGTTCAAGGTGAGTAGACAGCGGAGCATGGCAACGTTCCTCAATCTGACACCCTGCTGGAGGGAGTGTACACACATGGCAATGTAGTTCTACATGTGACCCTTTTGGACTCTGTCACTTGCTCACTGTCAACCGAGCGGACAGTCAGCGCAGTCCGGTGCTACAGGACCATGCAGATCCCATGGGCTGTGAGTGGTGTCCCCTGACACGGTGCAATAAGCGTATGCAAAACATCACATGACTCGTCCAGCAAGGCAAGGTGGGCTGAGACTGTTGCCATCCGTGATGATTCCTGTCCATGTTTGCATCCCCATGTCTTGCACCTCTACATGTTCCAATGCTGCCTGTTAGTATATCTGCATTGGTCTGCATGTTGTGGCTGGACTGACATGCACGTGCTAATAAAGTGTACGCAACTTCACTAGTGTTCAACTGTGATGATTGTTGATTATAATGCCAAATCGTGTGCCTCAATGAGCATTGTCTGTACACAGTGAGGGACTGACTGATGAATTTCACTTAGGGGTGAGTCCCTATTGCCAACTCCACCTCTGTGAGCCAGACATTGTGGTTGGGATAGTTGCTGGTAGACCTGTGCTCACGGCGGAACACTGTAACTATTGTACTCCTGCATTTGTCCTACTATCAGTGGGGGGAGGGCTTACATGTTTTAAAAATCGTCTTTGTTTTTAATCTTTTGGCCTTGAACACCTACCTGATTGCGCTGCCTGCTCTTTTGCCCCAGTCCACCGCAGCCTTGTGGCTCATTGCTGTGGAGGGCAGAAACGAGAGCGAGGACCGAAAATTCTCACTTCCGGTAGCGCGCACTGAACCGCCATTTTGGTCGGCGGTCTAGTTGTTCGCGCTGCTCCGGTACTTATTCAGTGAGGACTCGTGATTACAATGTTTTAAACAGCAGCTCTCTGATTGCTGCTACGGGAGAACACTGTAACTATTGTGCTCCTGCATTTGTCCTACTATCAGTGGGTGGAGGGCTTACTTGTTTTAAAAATCGTCTTTGTTTTTAATCTTTTGGCCTTGAACACCTACCTGATTGCGCTGCCTGCTCTTTTGCCACGGTCCACCGCAGCCTTGTGGCTATGGATGTATGATGGTACAACGCGGTATAAAACACGGCAGACCATCACAACGCAGGTTTTACAACACAAGTCGTTACAACGACTTGCGTTGGAGGCCGCTGGACTTAGGAGCAGTGTAATTTACTATTCCAACTCCAGTCTACATACAGTAGGGAAGGTGTTGGATAGTAAATTACACTATTCCTTGTCCTAGTGCGCCCTCCAGCGCAAGTCGTGGTAACGACTTGTGTTGTGAAACCCGCGTTGTAATGGCACTGCGGTGTTATTACTGCGTCGTAAAGGATGTTTCCCGTGGCTGATTGCTGTGGAGGGCAGAAACGAGAGCGAGGACCGGAAATCCTCACTTCCGGTAGAGCGAACTGAACCGCCATTTTGGTCGGCGGTCTAGTTGCTCTACGCCCCCCGCCACCTATTTCAGTCTGACATGGCGCTCGAGCCAGTCTGCGCCCGTCCGCAATGTAAAATGAAATGTAAAATGTAAATGTAAATGTAGTTGAGCTTATATAGCGCACAGCTACCCGCAGTGGGTTTCCCGGCGCTTGCTTAGGGAACCCTTCCTGATATTCCCCTGTGAGATAGCAGGGTATCCACAAGGTGAAAGTCAGGCATCCCGCCGCGAGGGGCCGTTGTGGAGATTAAGCAAGCTGTTGCCCAGAGTAGCAGAGTGTGAACCCGTGAGTCGAGGAGGCACCGGGGCGAGAATTATCGAGTCCGTGGAATTTTTAGCCCAAGACCCGCCGGGGCGGGGAATTGAACCCTAGTCCAGGACCGATCTCAGATTCCGGGTCTGCCGCCTCTAACCCCTGAGCCACACTTCTCCACAGAAATGCATCAGGATGAGGGTCTTACTCTCGAGAGGCCTTATTAACTTTGCACTCTTTAGCTCATCGGTGCAATAGCCCCCCATTTCACCCTCTGAGTGGCCCCACTAGCTGCTTGTGCGGCATGTTTGTACTTCCTAAACCCCTGCCCCTTCCTATCCCCCTTGCCACACCTCCCCAATGTCGGCTAAAATACTGCAGCTGAATGTGAGATCTTTAGTCAAACACCACACCGAAATATACAGCCTCATCACCGATGAAACCCCAGACATATTCTTTCTGACTGAGACATGGCTTAATGATGATTTGGTAGTTGAGCCTAATTTGGCTCTACCCCCTGACTACTCTATCTGTATGATAAATCGAGAGACCAGGGAAGGTGGCATTGCTGTAATCACCAAATCCTGTTATTCCTGTCTCTTCCATAAGATTACAATGGAGAGATTCGAATGCGCACGCTTCAGCATCTCCGTGAGTACCCATCTTACTCTTTGTGGGCTATTGATTTATAGGCCACCTGGACAGGCTACCGGTTTTAAAAATGCTCTTCTAGAGACAGTCGGATCACTTGCTGTGGGAACTGCTAATTTTAGCATTTTTGGTGATCTAAATCTCCATTTTGATCTTACTCAGGACCAGACTATCAGCAGCTTGCTTGCAGATTTAGCTGCATTCCAGCTCCATCAAATGGTTGCAAGCCCCACACACACAGGGGGATATCTGCTAGATCCCATATTCACGAACATCGAGACTGCTACGGTGATGACCCCTACCCTGGTGGCCTGGTCCGACCATTTGCTGGTCGAAATTACTCTTCCTATATCAGAACCATTACATAAGAACACTCAACGGTCTGTGTTTAACCCCTTCGACGCTCATGACGAGCTCAGCTCGTCATGGAGTTCCCATTGATTTCAATGGAAAGTCAATGGAGCTCCTAGAACAGCCTTAGCATCCAAGTGGATAAACAACCTTGGCGAGACCTTAGAGTCGAGGACTTACATTCCGTCTTAATAGATGACCCTCTGGGTCCTTTTAACAATGTTGAGGCAGGCTACGAAATGTTCTGCACCTGGATTACTCGGGAGCTTGACTCCCTCATCCCGGCGACCTGGTTCAAGGGCCACTCCCAGGAGACTAGCCCCTGGTATAATAACACCCTGACTCTACCGAGAAAAGCATGTAAAAGAAATGAGCGCGAATGGAGAAAAGATTATGAGTCGGGGAAAAAAGCATATTATTTGGCTGAACTTAAGTCCTATCATAGAGCCTTTTGCAAGACGCGGGCGGCCTACTATGCCAACGAGATTAGATTTAGCCCTAACCCTGCCAAATTCATCTTCAAAGTCCTTAAAGATCTCAGTGCCAAGAAAGCCTCGGTGCCTATAACCACTTACGAATTCCATTGTGAAGAACTAGCTTCTTTCTTCGTGGAGAAAGTAGGTGTGATCCACCGGTCCTTTCCTTCTATGACCACTTCTTGCACCTATACTCCCTCCAGACCAGGGCCGGCCTCTAGCCTTAAGGTTATCCCAGAGATTTCCTCTGAAGAACTCAGGGCCCGATTCACAGAATGAACTTAAGACTCAATCCTAAACTTACTACTATTTTGGTATTCACAGAATGCACTTACTACTTTTGGCATTCACAGAATGCACTTACTACTTTTGGTATTCACAGAATGAACTTACTACTTTTGGTATTCACAGAAGTTAGGATTTTGTCTTAAGTTTGTCTTAATACAAACTTAAGACAGACTTAAGACAGACTTAAGACAAACTTAAGACAGACTTAAGACAGACTTAAGACAAAATCCTAACTTCTGTGAATACCAAAAGTAGTAAGTTTATTCTGTGAATACCCAAAGTAGTAAGTGCATTCTGTGAATGCCAAAAGTAGTAAGTGCATTCTGTGAATACCAAAATAGTAGTAAGTTTAGGATTGAGACTTAAATTCATTCTGTGAATCGGGCCCTCAGTAATCTGTTTGTTAGAATTAAATCTGGCTCCCCTGCTGACCCACTTACGCCTGTTCAGCTCAGAGAATCCTCCTCGCTCTGTCTGACGCCTCTACGCCAGATAATTAATGCCTCTTTCTCATCCGCCACTGTGCTGGCAAAATGGAAACAGGCCTGGGTCTCTCCCATCCTTAAAAAACCCACCTTGGACTCTACGAAACCCGAGAATTTTAGACCTATTTCTCTCCTCCCCTGGGTGGCGAAGGCTGCTGAAGCTCATGCTAATAGCATACTTACCTACTTCTTGCTCTCCAATAACATTCTAGATACAACGCAACAAGGTTTCCGTGCTGGTCATAGCACGGAGATTGCTCTGCTGGCTATGGCGGAACACCTGCGGACCATTCTTGACTCAGGTCAAACGGCGGCACTGATTATGCTGGATCTCATTGCCGCCTTTGAACGGTCTGGCATTAGGTTCTTCTTCGCCGCCTGGAGGAGGCAGGGATTTCTGACCTGGCCCTTGAATGGTTTAGATCTTTCCTGACTGGAAGATCTTTCCGTGTTTCCACTCCTCCATTTTATATCCCAGGCGCATCCTATTGAGCAGGGTGTCCCCCAGGGCTCGGCATTGAACCCCACATTGTTCAATCTTTATGTTCAGCCACTAGCTGCTGTCGCCAGGCAGTGGGACCTTACTATGGTCTCATATGAAGACGACACGCAGCTGGTGGTTGCTCTAACGGATGGCTCACGCCTGAATATCTCAAAGTTTAAAAGTCGCCTTATGGCCGTGGCAGATTGGATGACGTCTAATTGCTTGCAATTAAATGCAAATAAAACAGAAGTGTTTCTAGTCGGTAAGAACACTGACTTATGGGTGACCATTGGTGGCCTAATGCCTTGGGCAAGGCCCCCGAACCTAGGGATGAAGTCAAGAACTTGGGGGTATGGATGGACACCTCTCTTAGTTTATGCTTCCACACAAAAAAAGTTGCTGCGACTTGCTTCGGCATTTTACGAGGTATTAAACCTATTCTAAAATTTGTTGATGCATTTACCAGACCGTTGATAATCCAGTCTACTATTTTCACCTGGACTACGCTAGCTCCCTGCTTCTGGGGACTAATCAAGCTGAGATCACCCGAATGCAGCGTATCCAGAACGCAGCAGCCAGAGCCTTAGTTGGCCTTCCCCGGTTCTGCTCCACTGCCGATACCATCTGGAGGCTTCATTGGCTCCCTATGGCACAGCGGATCCAGTTTAAGACGCTTTGTCTGTCTTTTAAAATTCTGAAATTGGCTACTCCTAAAATGCTCGGTAACCTATAGATCCCGTATGTCCCTTCCCGTGCATTACGTTCTTCGGGTCAGCATTTGGTTACGGTGCCTCGGGTAAAACGCTGCTGAGTGAGAGGCTGCTCCTTCCGCTATCTGGCAGCAAAACTGTGGAACTCATTACCGGCCCACATACGAGAACTGGACGACCTGTTGGCTTTCAGGAAGGCAGTTCAAAATGACCTTTTTCCCTTAAAAAAATACGTTCTTTCTGGAATCTGTCTTACTGGTCTCCACCGTAGTAGGCTATTCTTCTAGCTGCTGAAAGCACCGGGACGCCCCTTTGGTGGGGCAGCTGAGCGCTATATAAGTAGTTATAACATAACATAACATAACGTAACATAACATGTGTCTTCAGCAATGTGAGTATGGTGTCCAACTTCTTGCCATGGGGATTAATGTAGTCCATCAAAGCAGGCTGTGTCCACACAGTTGAGTGTGTGTAGGTATGCAAAGAGATGTACGGTTGTCACATGTGATGGGGGACACTTCTTTGGTCCTGCTACCGACTTTGACATTTTCACACACAGCCATATTTCATACATGGGCGTGTGGCTACCTTGGGGATTGCGCGATTGTTGTTAATGAGCAATGAGGCCACATCTAGTTCACACCTTCACAGACATATGTTTGGCCATGTGTGTCACAGACAAACATGCTCATTGATGTCATTTCCCAGGATGTACCTTTTTGTGAATCGATGTCCCTACATTCATCCATACTTTTTCTCTTGACTGAATATAGACATGACACGTCTGTGTGATTTGGAAATTTTTATTCACATTCTGTGGAGTGTCGGAGCTGGAGCAGTACATGGACATGCACACCCCACATTACATGCTTGCACAGTGGAGTGCCAACCAGAGTCCTCTGGGGAATGACAATTTAGTCGGAAGAGGAAGAGTCCAGTCCGCAGCCTGATTGCTGTGTCATTGGTAACCAGTGCAGATATGGCAGTCCATGTCGGAGTCCAAGTGAATGTCGCAGAGTGTTTGGGGGGACAGTGGAAGGTGTTGTTCCAGGGCATGATGCAGAGGGCTGGACCAAGCTAGACAGGCCATATGGTGGGGAAGAATGATACTACTATTTTTTCGACAGAGTCATTACCATCCACATCTTCGTCCTCTGATATGTCTTCTGTGTCAGGTGTTCCAGGTGTGTGTGGTGGTGTTATGGCTGCATCGCTGTGTGCCAAAGACAGATCAGGGGATGGAGGGGGTATGGCATAATCACTGTGTGCCACAGACACATCAGGGGGCGGAGATGTGTGTGTTGATGTTCCTGCAACAGTCATCTGGGACAGGCTCTGTGGCAGCAATAGTAAGATGAGGACCTGCAGAGCATGGTAGATCCCAGCTACATCTTGCTGGTGTTCAGCCGTGGCAGCCATCCTTCCTGCCTGCATCCGCTGCATGTTTGCCATTGTCCTCCGCATCTGTGCCAACTCTTTGCTGTCGTTGCTGGAGCCTGTCTGACTAGACAGTTCTTGTATCTAAGTAATGGCTTCAGCGAGGCCAGCCAAGGGCATGGAACGGACTGTGGGTATCCGTTAGGGACTGTAAGTGGTCCCTGAAGGGACTTATACACCCTTGTATGGCATCAAGTTTGGCTGCCATGAGGTTGAAACCCACCCATACCTGTGCAGCCACCCGCTTCTGCCAGTCTAACACACGGCGTTGGAATGTCATGTGTTCTTCGGTGAGGTTCTGGGAGCCAGCGGTGGTGGTTGGCGCTTCCTGCAGTGTGGTGTGTGCAGGGGATGGGATCACCTCGATGCAGCTGGGCTGCCCTGCTCCTGGAGGTGGATTGCGGAGGGTGTCCATGAGCCGTTGGAGGGTGTCGGAACAGATGTCCAGGAGGTCCTCTTCATCGTCACTGGAGAGATGTCCGGTCTGCTCTGCAGTAGGTGTTGTTTGTCCCTCTGCAATGTAAAGGGGAGATGCAGCTCAACAGTGTGTTTCATGTATGTGCACACATTGTACATGTTTACATACAGACTGCATGACAATGTACATTGTGACTGTTCTGGAGGAGCTGGGTATTTGATGGGAGACAGTGGACATTTCGACTACATGACGGATGTGAGGTTGTATACGTATATTATCATTTCACAGTTTCATGCTATGCCAGATGTGATTGGACAGTTTCTATGCGCAAGCGGCACAAGTTGTGTCCTCTATTCTGTAGTGTGAGTGTAGCACTTTGTACCCCATTTTTGTCAATGTTGAGGTGCTGCATTGTGGGAGACTCACCCTGCTGCTCTGATTTGGTGGCCCTTTATCCCTTTGAGGCGCTGTGCCTTTGTCGTGTGTGCTTTTACGGTGCTGAGATGTTGGCGACTTGGGTCATTTGCGCTCTTGTACGGAATTTGGAGTCTTGTGCATTGTTTGTCTGCAGATGTTTTGTTGACATCAGGGGTTGTATGTGCATGTGGATGTGTCAGAGTGTGACCTGCTCCTTTGAGGATGTGATCCACACTAGGCCACCTCAGTGTCGTGGCGTGCGCCTTGTCATGTTCTTTTGACTGCAGCCATGATATGGCATTGTCAATGTGGCTCACAGGGCCGCAGCTTTGCTGGGTTCAGCACATGTGCATGGGTATGTTGTGAGTTTGGTGATAGGGGGGCCTTTGGGCACATAGTGTACGTGGTCCTACTTGGTGTTTCTATATGTGCTGCAGTGTGCCAAAGATATCGGCGACATGTTCCACAGTCATTGTGGGTATGCAGTGTGCTACACATGATTGTGCATGTGTGCCATTGTGCCCATCTCCCCCTGTCTCCCCAGTACCTGGTAGTTGCTCACCCTGTTGCTGTTGGCTCAGGTCATACCATGCGACTCCTTGCACTGTCTAATCACTGACTGTAGCCACCATTTCCTCCAGCTCATCCAGCTCCACCTGGGGCGCAGGACTCCCACCTCCAGTCGCCGTTGCTGCCTTCCGGTTAGCAGCGAGTTTCTGCTTGGTTTGGCTTGTCACATCATGCCAGCACCTCTTGAACTCCTCCATTGATCTCCTCAACACTCTGACTGCATTGACGTTGTTCATGATGGACTGCCATATTTCTGTTTGTGTTGCCAATGACACAGTAGAGGTGACGAACAGTTCAATCAATCAATCAATACATTTATAGAGCGCGCTACTCACCCGCGGGGGTCTCAAGGCGCTGAAGGGAAGGGGGGTGCTACTGCTTGAATATCCAGGTCTTGAGGTGTTTCCTGAAGGTGAGATGGTCCTGGGTCACTCGTAGGTGTGCGGGGAGGGAGTTCCATGTCTTGGCGGCAAGGTAGGAGAACGACCTTCCTCCGGTGGTGACTCTGCGGATCCGTGGGACGGTTGCGAGGGCGAGGCAGGCGGAGCGGAGCTGGCGGGTAGGAGAGTAGAATGAGAGGTGGTTGTTGAGGTATTCGGGGCCCATTTCTTGGAGTGCTTTGTGTGCGTGGGTGAGGAGCCTGAAAGTGATCCTCTTGCTGATGGGGAGCCAGTGCAGGTTTCTCAGGTGGGCCGATATGTGACTGTGGCGAGGGATGTTTAAGATGAGTAGTGCAGAGGTATTCTGTATGCGCTGAAGTCGTTTCTGAAGTTTGGCTGTGGTTCCTGCGTGAAGGGTATTCCCGTAGTCTAGTCGGCTGGTAACAACGGCCTGCGTGACCATCTTTCTGGTTTCTGTGGGGATCCACCGCAAGATCTTTCGGAGCATGCGCAGGATGTTGAAGCAGGAGGATGAGATGGCGTTGACTTGCTTGGTCATCGTGAGCAAGGATTCCAGGATGAATCCCAGGTTGCGTGCGTGGTCCGTGGGCGACGGTGCGGTGCCCAGCGCTGTGGGCCACCAGGAGTCGTCCCAGGTGGATGGGGATTGTCCGAGGATGAGGACCTCCGTTTTGTCTGAGTTCAGTTTCAGCCGACTGAGCTTCATCCATTCCGCGACGTCCTTCATTTCTTCCTTGAGGTTGGTTTTGGCGGTTGTTGGGTCTTTAGTGAGGGAGAGTATCAGCTGGGTGTCGTCGGCGTAGGAGATGATGTTGAGGTTGTGATTGCGTGCGATGGTGGCGAGGGGGCTCATGTAGATATTGAAGAGGGTTGGGCTGAGCGAGGAGCCTTGGGTACGCCGCAGATGATCTTGGTGGCCGTGGAGCGGAACGGCGGGAGGCGGACTCTCTGGGTTCTGTTGGAGAGGAACGAGGTGATCCAGTTCAGCGATTTTCGTTGGATCCCAGTGTTGTAGAGGCGGGTTATTAGGGTGCGGTGGCAGACGGTATCAAAGGCTGCTGAGAGGTCTAGGAGGATGAGGGCGGTTGTCTCCCCGTTGTCCATCAGGGTCCTGATGTCGTCGGTGGCTGCGATGAAAGCTGTCTCGGTGCTGGGGTTGGGTCGAAATCCGGATTGGGATGGGTCGAGCGAGTTGTTTGCCTCGAGGAATACAGTCAGCTGTTTATTGACGGTCTTCTCTTTGACTTTAGCCAGGAATGGAAGAAGAGAGATGAGGCGGAAGTTCTTGTGGTCTTTAGGGTCAGCTGTGAGTTTTTTCAGAAGGGCGTTGATCTCTGCGTGCTTCCAGCTCTCTGGGAAGGTGGCTGAAGCGAAGGAGTTGTTTATGACATTCTGGAGGTGGGGTGCGATGATGGCCTCTGCTTTGTTGTAGATGTGGTGGTGGCATGGGTCAGAGGGAGAGCCGGAGTGGATGGTGTTCATGACGTGGGTGGTGTCTTCTGTGCTGATGGGGGTCCAGTTGCTTAGGGTGGCGGTGGGGGTCGTTGGTTTGGTGACTGGAGGCGGCGTATGGGCGTCAAAGCTGCTGTGTATATCTGTGATCTTGCGGTAGAAGAACGTGGTGAGGGAGTTGTAGAGGTCTTGTGATGGTGTGATGTCGTTGTTGCTGGCGTTGGGGTTGGAGAGCTCTTTTACGATGCTGAAGAGTTCCTTGCTGTTGTGGGTGTTGTTGTCCAGCTGCTCTTTGAACAATGTCCTTTTGGTGGTGCGGATCAGCTGGTGGTGTTCGTGAGTGGCGTTCTTGAGGGCTGTCATGTTTTCTGTCGTCCGTTCGTGGCGCCAGGTTTTCTCGAGCATGCGGCATGATTTCTTTGAGTCTTTTAGGGCATCAGTGAACCATGTGGTTTTTCTGTTGCTGGTCTTGCCTGAGGGGTTCTTCAGCGGAGCGAGGTTGTCGGCGCAGTTGGTGATCCACTGTGTGAGATTGTGAGCTGCGTCGTTGGTGTAGGAGGTGTCGGCTGGTGGGTTCTGGCTCAGAGATGAGGTAAGTTGGTCAGTGTTGACTTTGCTCCAGCATCTGCGGGGGATCTGTAGCGTGTTGTAGTCTTCTTGTAGGTGAAATGGATGCAGCTGTGGTCAGTCCAGTATAGTCTGGTGGAGTGGCTGAAGAAGACGTGGTTGCTGGCGGAGAAGATGGGGTTCAGCGTGTGGCTGGCATAGTGGGTGGTGGTGTTCACCAGTTGCTTGAGTCTGAGATTGGCGAGGCTGTTGAGCAGGGTGGTAGTGTTGCTGTCGTTGTTGTTCTCCAGGTGGAAGTTCAGGTCCCCTAGGAGGATGTATTCTGGTGAGGTTAGTGCGTGCGGGCTGACGAAGTCGGCGATGGTTTCGCTGAATTGTGTGCGCGGGCCCGGGGGTCTGTAGACTTGGGTTCCTCTGAGTGTGGTTTTGGGGTCGGTGCAGATCTGGAAGTGTAGGTGTTCAGCGGTGGAGAGTGTGTCTTCGGCGTTGGTAGTGACGCTGATGGTGTTCCTGTAGACAATGGCGATTCCTTCTCCGGTTTGGTTGACGCGGTCCTTCTGGGTGATCTTGTAGCCGTCCGGGATGGCTATGGCGATGTCGGAGACCGAGGAGGTGTTCATCCAGGTTTCCATGAGGAAGGCGATGTCCGGTGCTGTTGTGTCAAGGAGATCCCAGATTTCGATGGCGTGTTTGTGGACGGAGCGGATGTTGAGGAGGATGCATTTGAGGTTGTTGTTGCTGGATTCGACGGGCGGGGTGTAGGTTGGGAGGCAGGTAAATTTGCATGCTTGGCTGGTGAAGGGTCCGTGGGTTCGCTTTGGGGTGGCTCGGTAGCAGGCGGGTGGTCGTCCGGTGTTGAGTGCGTTGAGGGTGGTGGTGTCGTATCTCAGTCGGGTGCCCTGGCTCCGGCGAGGGCCAGGGGTTCTGGCGCTGGGCGCGGTCCAGGCGCGGACGGGCACAGACGGGCTTGCATTTGGCGTGCCTTTGGCTCGCCAGGGTTGCGCCCGCTGCGTGCGTCGGCTGCGCGGCCTCCATATGAGGGGCTGTAGGAGGGAGGAGCAGCTGGGAGGCGGGAGCGGGGCAGGCGAATAGGACAGCGGGGGGCGGGGCCGCAGGGACGCAGTGGCGGGAAGGGACACAGAAAGCAAAACAGGGGCAGGGGGCACAGAGGGCACAACAATGGGGGTAAACAGTACAAAAGAAAACGGGCAAACAAGTGCAGACAGGAAAAGAAATCAGAGGGACAAAGGACTCATGCAGGAGTCACAGGCAGCGGCGAGAGCGAGGCAGCAAAGTCAGCGGGGGCAGGCGTCACAGCAGGACCGTGTGGCGGCTGGGGGGGGCGACCTGCCTGAGGACAGGGTCATAGGTCGCTCCCTTCAATGCCGTGCGGCCTCCATATGAGGGGCTGTGGGAGGGAGGAGCAGCTGGGAGGCAGGAGCAGGGCGGGCGAATGGGACAGCGGGGGGCGGGCCGCAGGGACGCAGCGGCGGGAAGGGACCCAGGAAGCAAAACGGGGGCAGGGGGGCACATAGGGCACAATAGTGGGGGTAAACAGTACAAAAGAAAACGGGCAAACAAGTGCGGACAGGAAAAGAAATCAGAGGGGCAAAGGACTCACGCAAGAGTCACAGGCAGCGGTGAGAGCGAGGCAGCAAAGTCAGCAGGGGCAGGCGTCACAGGAGGACTATGTGGCGGCGGGGGGGAGACCTGCCTGAGGACAGGGTCAAAGGTCGCTCCCTTCACTGCCACGCGGCCTCCATATGAGGGGCTGTGGGAGGGAGGAGCAGCTGGGAGGCGGGAGTAGGGCGAGCAAATGGGACAGTGGGGGGCGGGGCCACAGGGACGCAGCGGCGGGAAGGGACACAGAAAGCAAAACGGGGTAGGGGGGCACAGAGGTCACAACAGTGGGGGTAAACAGTACAAAAGAAAACGGGCAAACAAGTGCGGACAGGAAAAGAAATCAGAGGGGCAAAGGACTCACGCAAGAGTCACCGGCAGCGGCGATAGCAAGGCGGCAAAGTCAGCGGGGGGCAGGCGTCATAGGAGGACCGTGTGAGGGATGGGGGGCGACCTGCCTGAGGACAGGGTCAAAGGTCGCTCCCAGTTGTTGGTAGTGTTCCATCACCTCCGTGACGATGATCCAGTTTTCCTGCAGACTGAACCGCGTCTTCCTCTTCCTCTTCTCCTTGCCCTTCCCCGACCCCAGGGTTCCTGGCTGGTCATCCTGGGGGCTTGTGGGGTCCAGGTTGTCCTCTGCACTTGGTTCGGGTGCATCCATGGTGCAACGCGGTTTATTTTTGCTTTAGGGTAATTTTTTGGGTTGCTTTTATAGTGCATTTTCCTGCATTACGTGTGTGATTTGCAGGCCTGTCGCTGCTTATCGCTGATTTTTGTATCGCGGTTGGCCTCATTGCCACTTTTTTCAAGTTTCGCATTTTCCTGCATCGTGTTAGATTTAACACATCATTTGGCGCGTTTTCGTGAGACTATCGCATGGTGCCGCCGGGTCGAGAATACAACATTAACATGGTGTTATTTTCCTGCGATAGACTGCGATGTGCAAAGTTGCGTTAAGCAAATTTTGCCATAGTTATCACATGTTCTTGAGAATATCCCCCTTAGTGTTAACTTTGAAAACAATGGGCCCCATTAGGAAGTCCGCCCGCCACCCTGGCGGTGTTGGGACCGGCCGTCAGGGGTGCGGCGGTCCCGCACTGCCAATTAGTATGCCACCACGATCGTGGCAGTCGCAGACCACATCCTTAACATTGCACAGGGTGGCACTGTGTGCAGCACCCGACGCAATGCCAATAAGGCATGTTGTGCATTGCCATGCACAATGTGGCAGGCACCGTGCCATGCCTGTCACCTTGAGCATGGCAATGTATACCAAGTGCAGCCCCCCAAACCCGCCGGGGGCCCGCAACCGGCCCCCAAAGCAATTCCCGCCAGCCTTTCCATGGCAAACGTCACAACATCCTAATGAGCCCCAAAATGTTCATGGATGGTGGCCTATCCTCCTCTTCCTCCTGCAGATATCCTCTCTTACCATGATGCCAAATTCCTTCCTCAAAATTACAAAAAATTGCTAAAAAAGAAGAAGGCTGAAAACAAACTGTCTTGTTAGACAAGTGTTTGTTCTAAATGAGGATTAAAGGTGGAATTTCTTGAAAGGAGCAGCAGACAGTGATTTCAACCTAATCTTTCATGGGTGTGTCATCGGTCTTGCGGTACTCCTGCAAAACTGCAGTGGGATCGTAAAAATAAATTGCAGGGCTTTTTCTTACACCAAACAACTCATGGGATCCTTATTAACTGATCTACTTATGAAACCTCTAGGTTCAAACTCAAATATAAATAACTCTTTTTTTATTAAACAGAACTACTTTTATTTTTGGGCGATCTCACAGTACTCCCACATTGTATACTTTTGGGATCATAAATAGTAAAAACAAATACATTTGTACCCAAAAAGACTCAAGGAACATTCATAAAGTGATCTGTTTAGAAACCTTCTACTCTCAGATTTAATTAAAAAGCACTCTCATATATTTTTTTTGTTTTGTTGCAGTAGTGTCCCAGTGTTCCTGCAAGACCGGTAACAGGAAGTGACACACACTCAGGGGCATATCATCAAGAACGTGTGATAACCATTGCAAAAATAACTTAACGCAACCTTCAACATCGCAGCCCATCGTTGGAAAATTACGCTGTGTTAACTAAGTATTGATAACACGGCGCTACCATGCGATAGTCTCCAGATTACGCGTCAAATGACCGCGTTAAAATCAACAGCACGCCGCAAAAAGGCAAAACACGAACGCAAGAAATCTTGAGATGAGGCCAGTCGCAATACGAAAACCAGCGAAAACCAGCGGCAGGCCTGCAAACCCCACACGTCTGGCGGGAAAATGCACTAGAAAAGCCACAAAAACAACACACCAAAAACAATTCAAAGTACGTAACAACATGGATGCACCCTGACTGAGTGCAGAGGCAAACGCGAACCCCACAAGCCCCACAGACCACCAGCAAGGAACAACGGGGTGGGGTAAGGACAAGGAGAAGACAGAGAGGAAGACGGGGTGCAGTCCGCAGTGTAGGCCGGAGGCTGCAGTCAGCAGTAGCCCACCGTCACAAGGCTAGCGGTGCACTGAGTTCTCTTACGACCACCCCAAGCACAGTTATTATGGTCAAAAATACAATCCCAACCAAAGGCCCTGCAAAGCATTATGGGATGAGATTAGCAGTGGGCAGTGAATACTCCTCAACTCCTCATTACTATATGTCCCTCACAAGTCAAATGCAAAAGCATTGAATCAAACTGCAGTTCCACTATTCGTTACTAGATATCTCTCACAAGTCAAATGCAAAAGCATTGAAACCCTTTCATGAAGCTGCAGTTCAGCTCTTTGTAGAATTTATAGTATTAGCTCTCAGCTCAGGTTTTCAATGCTTTTGCATTTGACTCGTGAGGGACATCTAGTAACGACTAGTGGAACTGCAGGTTGATGTAATAATTTCAATGCTTTTGCATTTGACTCGTGAGGGACAACTAGTAACGACAAGTGGAACTGCAGCTTGATTCAAAGCTTTTAAATAGTTGTTTTACACATGATTTTTCCCGCAGGGGTTATCACCCTCCTTTATAAATAAGGAGATGAAACATCACTCCAAAACTGGAGACCAATTTCACTACTAAACGTGGATTACAAATTAGTATCTAAAGTCCTGGCGCGTAGGCTCAGGAAAGTTCTTCATTCATGTATCTACCCTGACCAGACATGTGCAGTTCAAGGACGCACCATCGTTGATAGTTTGGTTACCATTAGGCATGTTCTGTGGTATGTTCAAGAAAGATCTCTATCACTTGGGGTTTTAAGTCTGGATTTCCAGAAAGCCTTTGACCAGGTGGCTCACTCATAGCTTTTTGCTGCACTTCAATGCTTGAATGTACCGCAAAATATCCTAAGCATCCTACACACTCTGTATAACAAAGCACACAGCAGAGTGAGCATCAATAGTTTCCACACACGAGAGTTTCCCATCTGTGCTGGGGTGCAACAAGGATGTCCCTTGTCCCATCTAAGCAGATGCGTCATTTTGTAAACCCCTGCGCTACATTATACCTGCGTCAGGTATAATGTATGCAGGGGGGGCGTTCCCCCGCAAAAAGCCTCGTAGAAGTGACGCAGTAAAATCTATGAGACTTCACTTCGTCACTTCTAGGATGCCGTTACATCAAAATCTTGCGCCTGCTGCACAGCAGGCGTAAGACTGACGCAGGCCCTTTCATGTGGGGCTTGCCCCATGTGAAAGGACGCATTGCTGGAGTTGTGCCACTTTTGTGACACACTCCAGCAGTGCGTCACTTTTGCGCTCACAGATACGTCAGAAATACTGACGTATCTGTAACTCCTTGCGACATGATGCATCATATTATAAATATGACGCGTCAATCATAACGCAAGGAGTGCGCACTGAGAAGTGACGCATCGCTGTTTTTACGCACCGATGCGTCACTTTTCATAAATGAGGCCCTAGGGGTGCACTTTGCTGCTGCTGCTCATACTCATGTAGAGAAAAACTGGAAAGAATGCAGGAAATAATAAAAAAAAAAGATCAACTTCTGGAAATTGGGCAAACTCACTATCGAGGGTAAGATCATGGTAACAAAAGTTGTTCTTCTTCCTATCCTGCTATACCTGTCTATGGTTTTCCCTACACAGGCTCGCACATTGCAGAAATGCTCCAAATTGATCTTGTCTTTCATTTGGGGTTTTGTAGAAAGGTCAGCCCATATCGCACCCGATGCCCAGGCTGCTGGTGCAGGGCGACTCTTAGTTCCCATCTTGAATAATTACCAAATAAAGAGACGGGCGCTGGAAGCAGGAAAACAAGAACAGAGTTTATTACTCATGAGGAGAGCATGTCATTTCGGACACTCGCATAGTGTCTTCGGGAGGTGCTCTAACAAGTTTCTCTGAGGCTTCGTCTTTTATACATAGGTTTGTGGCACACAGGCATCCTTTATTACAATCAAGACAGTGTGAAGTACGAAGATATTCCAACACGTGGCTACAGTAGGGGCCCTTATCCTCCATACAATAGGAGGGGGCTGTCATGCAGCTGAGTGTTCTGCTGATTCCTTTGGAATGTGTGCTCCTGATCGAATCTCAGGGGGTGGGGAGGTCATGATCAATAGTGGCTCCTTTTAAGAGAGGCGAGTGCATACAGAAGTGGGCAATAAACTGTATCCTCAGGCTAAGGGGGTGACCAGCGGTCCATGTAGACAATTAGGTTCAGAGGAAGAGGTCATCAAAGGAGGGGTATTCATGGAGGGAAAGGAGGTGTTGGTCAGGCGCGGGGTGTGATTCTCAGAGACAGAGTCATGCGGGAGGGGAGGGCTCATGACTTGTGCATGTGAGAGCGGGGGCAGTCAGGGTCCATGGGGGAGGCTTGCAGGGTCAGGGAAGGGGCGCTGGTGATCGATCGCAAACTGAGAGACCATGGTACCTAAAATGGCTGTCGTGTACGTGTGTGCATGGGTCTATGCTAGCGGGATAACACAGTCAGTGTTTTAGCGATATCTGTTCTGCTTACAACAAGGGGTACTGTGAGCACAAATGAACGCCGCTTATGTACATACACATTGCTATTTTCAACAGTCGCCGCTTTTTTACATAAGCAAGTTCAATTTCTACATAGTCGATGTGATAGGCAGAATGCAATACATGTTAATTTACATTTGTTGGGTTCTTCATACAAGCCTAGAGATCGGCATAATATTTAGTCGGTGTAGAATCAAGGAAAAATGTTCCGACACATTATAAAATCAAGTTCACATTTTCTCTCTGGTGACATCAATATACAGGAAAAATGCTCTGATAACTTCGGGTCTTGTCAGTACTATAAGAGACTTTTGAAAAACTAACTACATGAGTGACCGATGAAACATTCTAAAAGGCAATACAAAAATGGTTTGAGGGAGGGATTCAATTCGATACAAGCAATTAGTCAAGGGGTGAGTAGAAAGTTCTGGAAAGGGGGAGGGTCTTTGTCGCAATGTCTTTTAACAGAGTCCGTCTTCTTTTGTTGTCGCTGCTGAGCACCGGCAGTGGAGCTATAGGTCCAGCTCGGATTCATCCTTACACGTTGCAGGGTGCGATCAGTCCTCTGCTGTTAGATCACAGTCCTGTTTTCCAACTTATTTTCTTAGGGGTGCCTCAAGCTGGGCACCTGCGTGTCTTTTCTTTTTCCGTGGTAAAACCTCATTCTATAGTCAAAAGTTTATGCGAAAAGGGTGA